>NC_139243.1:50940091-52140091 GCF_977018435.1 Lepisma saccharinum | reverse complement strand
CTGTGAAGGAACTAAAAACAAAATAAGGTCAATATGCTCTCAAACATAGTGAACATAGACATTGTAGCTTCAAATGCAAAAGTCTAGTCAAGTCATCTTTAATACTTTCTACTCGCAATCTTGCTGACTAATCTTTCGAGCTATTTAGCTATGATAAGATATCTCAGCTCAAAGTCACAAAGGTTCTAGGGTTGGGCAATTTAATTATGGTCTTCTCAGTCCTAGAAACTCTTTCTCGACACCGAAGTTCACGGGTTCAAATCCCGGCCTGGGTATGCGTGTTATTTGTGAGTGTCCCTTCATCAATTCCTTCATAATCATCACTCATCCTTATCGACTCGATTAGCCAACAGTGGCAGAAAGTGGCGCCAAATAACGAAATATACAATTTCGTTGAACTACACTGTGTAAAGGGTGTAAACAATCACCCGTTGTAAGGATGTAAATTTTTTTGCGAATTTGTAAACATACATTATTTTCTTAAGCATACTAAATCCGTCGCTTTCATTGGGACACCCATATTATTATCTGCGTGACATGCCACAACGGTACGAAAGCGCCAGTCAACAACTTCGTATATTTTTCCTCATTTTACCCCCACAGCGCTATACAACCCAAATGACGCAGCAGTAAGGTGGGTTGCGGAACATCAAGGAAACACAAGTATCGTATTGACGATTAAATTTTATTTATGTAGCCAGCACAAAAACACATTAAATTCTCCTTTCCGCTGCAAAATCCCCTCCCGGTACCCTTGCTTAGGCAAGGAAAACCACAGACCGGAACTCCTGATACAATCACGAAGGTAATCCAACATCTCCGAAAAATCACCTCTTAATTTCCTTTCCTTTCGCTACGAAATTCAACGGTGGGGTTCTTGGGAAATAATTTATCAAGCCGTTTGTTTTCCATTCCTCCCCCCCCCGCCCCCATCCCCACCTCCTCATCTTCCGGTTTGCCAGGCTGGGTTCTCTCTCCCATTCTTTCTCTTTTCTTCAACGTAAGCGAATGCATGGATGCTTGAACTTCTAATTCGGCCTAGTCTTGCATAAGAAGATAAAGGTTGATCTATCTAGCAGCCTTTGAGGCAGAACGCAGAACGTCCCCCCTCCAATAGCAATGCTATATCTCATCAGTTTAGAGCGGATATAAAAGTACAATAATCTGTTTAATACTTCTGCTGCAAGCAGAATTAAGGGCGCTGAACAAGGGGGCCGGGAGGAGGGGGGGTCCCTCTGCGCCACTCATCCTCCATCATATCGTACGATCGATGCGGGCAAGGTACATTCTGAAATATAAGTCCATTTTGCTGGAAGACAGAGAGGTGGATGAAACTCGAGCTGGGAAAGGATAAGAAGGCAATAAAAAGGAAATTGAATCGAATTCCGGCGTTATTGAAGCCATGCTTCAAGTTTCAAGTAAAGGTGATGGGAGTGTAGCAAGAAAGAGAGAGATCTAGGTCCATTTGCATGTATGAAGTCGCAACGTGTGTTCATAAAAACAAGTCGTGCACGTTCCTCGAAAGAAGTAAACTTCATTAAGAAGCACTCAAGTTTCGTTTGGACACTGCCTTTTCGCTTACCGCTTACGAAATTCTAGCATCTATTACCTCTTACATTTACGCTTTTATCTATTTTCGGCTCGCGTGCAGAATTCGCGATGTAAATAATGTCTCTTCAAACTGGAAAATAGTGCTAGCAGTCTTGCATTACTTCTCAGCATTTAAATACGCGCCAAGTTGATGTTATAGTTTGAAAATTACGGCTAGATGGCGCTGATTTATTTCATGTTATTTCTGTTCACAAGTCGGTGCTTCATTTATTCCATCTGGTAGAACAAATTGGAATTTTTGAGATAGTTATTCATTACAAAAACGCAAATATTGCCTATGCTCTTTTGCTGCATATATGTATTTGATAAATGAATTTATAAGGATATCGCCAAGAAACACTGAGGACATTTTGAAATATAAATGCCTCAAGTAAAACTTGTTTAAGGAGTACCTACCTATTCATAGCGTGCACTAATTTTCAACTTTTATTCTGTAGAATCACTAATGGGTATTCTTAAATAATTCCAATCCACTAAATCCAAAAATCAGGTTAAACATATTTGTCACATCACACTTTTTTTTGTCTACAGTGTTCATAATTCAACGCTGATGTTATGTGATACACACGGAAAAGTATTTTCAAACAAAATGCTGTGCTGAACACAAAACCGCAAGCGAAAATTCAGTAAAAAAAAAAGGTTATTGTATCAATATGATCAGCTTCCCTTGTACAGGGTGATTTGAATGAAACTATAAAAGTACATATACTCTTCACAATATTTGGAGAATATATTAAGCAATGCCGTAATTCGTATAGCTACAAATAACAAATTTTGCATATTTGTTTTTCCTCATACAGGGTGTTCTAAAAGTAACTTTGGCAAAATGGAATGAAACTTTCCATTACACTTAAGTTGAATATTGCACACTCAGCAATGTCTTTTCAGGCTATTATTTTGCTATTGCAAATGCAATTTAGAGGTGTAATATCAGGAGAACCCGGAGGCCAGATGTTGGACAATCTCTTTCCCAATTTCAAAGCAATTTTTTTCCGCGGTTTTATCGAAATACAGGTAATGGTGCAACTGAACTATATCATCACTGCGTGATAAAAAATCACCCTCAACGAAATTTTCATATGGGAGTATTGTTAGTTTGAAATGTAGCAATATAGTGGCAACGCTATACTACGTATTGTTATAATAAAGTACCCGTATGTACAGTCACCGACAATAAAAATAAGACACCTACATCTTGAAATACTCGATTCCCTGAAGGGCAACAAACACAACGTTGTGCAGGGAAGCAACTATTTCAGGATATGTGTCTCACTTTTATTGCCTCTGAGTGTACATCTGTATGCCTTAAATTGGATTTTTTTTTTCAATGATTCATGCAATATTGAAGATCAGGGGCGGCTCGAGATAAGATTTCCCCCCCCCCACACGCCTAATAGGCCTACTTCCCTTAACCATGTCACACATTTATGGTTGTTTTCTTTAAATAAGAAAAATAGTCTTTAAGTTTTAGATACTTGAAGAATTACTGTTAAAGAATACGTTTATCGTAGGTATACACTTACTTAATATTTACATAATGATATCAAAGTAACATTACCTCTTAGCTTAAATTGCTACATGATTTCACAACGTACATATGTAGCAAGCGATTCATAATTTCCTTTATAGTTATACATTTTCTTCATCCGTGCCAGTTAATAGACCATATGCTTTAATGTTTTGAGTAATGGAAACTACTTTCATTTTTGTTCCAATCTATCATCTATTTTAATGCGTTGTTGTAATTTTTTTTACATGTTTTTGTCATATTTCTGCTTTCACTAAATCGCCTTTTATCCTCCAAAAATGTATTTATATTCCTTTAACATTGTGCTACCATCTATGTTTCTTTTTCAAAACTACTCTCTTTCCATCTCTCGTTATCTGGTTTGGAACAACTTTTATTTTAAAACAAATAGCCACGTTTATATAATCAAAAATAAGGTATTGGCGCAACTGAAGGAGGACACGCGGTTCGGCAGCCCCCCCCGAGGGCGGCGCCCCGATTAGAAGAAATACGGTTTGCTTGTGGATTTATTTCAGTCTCCACATCTGAGCGTACGTGTCGGTAGCCAAGAGTTGGGTGCGTTTGCTTGAAACGTTGTTAACAATAACGTTACGCGCTTTGCAACTATGTTGCGTGACTGTTATGTGTGCGTAGGTCGGCCGGTATGTCCCGGCCCCCTTTCCCCCCACTCGGCAAGGCAGTTAAGTCGAGTACACAAGACGTCGACCGGCTGAGAAGGGGGGGGGGATTCTTGGGCCCGTGTTATGCCCACTTGGAGAGCGAAATGGGACTCATATCTCAAGGTAAACACTGAGTTGGCGACGAGGTTAGGGGCGACCTGGCTCCAGTGTTCTAGGAGGGCGTTACCTTCTCTCCCCCCCTCCCCTTCCCCCTGCCCAGGTCGTTTCCCGTCTGTTTATTTAATCAAGTTCTGGACATATTTATGGCCCCACCTTGTTTTTGTTACGAGCACCGTGATTGGCCACGGTCCATTGCCGAAAGCTAATTCTCCCTTGATGGGGAAAAAAAGGGAAGTTCAGTCATGGCTCGAGAGATTGACCCCACCTTGCCGCTGGGTCGCAAGTCATCATTAGCAGTGTTGCTCCCTGCAGGGAAATATCCCTCTGAAGGGATATATTTTTTATATAATCATTGTCTAAAGGGAATTTTTAATGTATCAATATTGGATCAAAATTTGAGAGTTGCACAATAGCGGAATGGTTAGCGTTGTTGCCTTCAGTTCGAGATATTCCAGGTTCGGTCTCTAAACTTCTGAGATTGATCCAACATGATGTGAACAGTTGAAGAGGTGCAGTCTGGAAAAATAATAAAGAATAAGCTCTTGGTCGGAAGCAGTATATACAACAGAGAGAAGTGCAAAAGTTAATTTCATACCCAGTTCATACCGAGATAGGCTAAGCAGGAGTGGACCTACAGTTTAAAGAACCCGAATCCATGTGCAATATATCTCCCAAACCTGGGTCATCTGATTGTTTGATTGAATGGGGTTACTTTACGACGCCTTTCTTCCAGTTTTGACTAATCGAGACGATGACGATGAGGTGATGATATGATGAAACTGATGAAGGGACACTCGCTAAGAACAGGTCTGGTCTCGAACTCGGGACCTCGGCGTCGAAGCTGTCTGTGCTACCACTTCGCCGTGAAAGTTGGCCGGGACACCTTGATTACACCGTTGACAGGGTTATGTAGGTAAAGGAGGTGATGTGATCAGCACTACGCTCCAGCCGCCTTTAACCCCACTCTTCCAAATGTACTTGAGGCTAGGTGAACCCCAGAGGTCCTTCATGCAGGGACAAGGCCGGAAAAATTCCAACCTTAGATCACACACTCAGGGACTCGAACCCGGATCTCCCGGCAGTCAGACGCCTACTGTGGCTCCCAAATGAACAGCGTTATATCGAGGAGGCCCAAAAGTATACGCGAAACTAAACATTAGCAAGAAAAGCTGAAATGAAATATCGAGCACTTGAATTACTCATTTAATTCCTTGTGCGGTTGTCCCAAAGGCTACTTTTTAGTCATTTTTCTGCACCCCATCCCCCTCGCCAATAAAATACTCTCAAAACGCTGTCCTTTAAAAATAAATTAAATTTTCTTATGTAACGAAATAATTAGGCCATTATTTCAAGCAATACGAAAACAATAGCTAAATAAAAAGTAGAACTTCTGATCGTCGATGCGTTGAGTGTTCGACTCACAATGTCGCTAGGGAAGGTTACGTGTTCGATTCCATCCAATCACCATTCATCCTAATGGTCGCGATTGGTCAAAGTGGCACTTTCCACAAAATGGGTAACGGTTTGAGTCCCAAAATTACCCCATCGGACTATGAAAGGGATATTTTACGTTCGGAAGGGAATTTTTTTCCCGTCGGAGTTGGCACCACTGCTTCATATGGTTTCCCCCGTATGTGCTAGGAGCCAGGGGACGGAAGAATAATAGCCCCGGTCAAATACCAAAGGTGGGATCGACCGAATACAAGACGCCCTGTTTCTTCTCGGTGTTTCACATTCTTGACTAAAGCCCGTAGGAGGGGCGGGAAGGGGGGGGGGCCTTGGGATTTATAGCATGAGGAGAGTAACGAGGGTTGGCGCGAAGTACAGGAACGCTCTGGAGCTGCTACAGCGTGGAGTTGTTGAGAGAGTGGCTGTCCCAAGAATCACATTCAGCAGAAAGCAAGCTGAAAACCAGTATGAATGCATTTTTCTTACAGTTGCGTGGGTGTTGCCTTTCAAATTGTTAATAATACCGGGTGAGCATAAATTACTTCCTTGATTTCAAACATCTAAGGTCTGAAAAACTAAATATGCTGACCAAGGCAGTAATTTATTTTATTAAAAACATAAACTAAACGTAACGTTTCAACCTTCTAGCAAGGTCTTCATCAGACTCTGTATGAAGTACAAAAGTAACAAGATACACAAAAAGGGCATTATATATACACAAACATTACTCCCTCCAGACTATTAGAAAGTTGTTAGGAACTTTCTAGCAGGTGGCTTTCACTTGCCAACTGTGCTTTCACCTAAAAGGCTAAACATAATTACTTTCATATAGAATGTGGTTGGACTTTTTATCTCACGCTCTTTTTCCTTCATTTTTCTCCCTTCTCCTCTTCTCTTTCTCTCTTGTCCTTTCGACTCTTTCTAACACCTTCTTCCATTCTTTGTTTAACTTCATCCCTCATTCCAGTTCATTGTCTTCTTCACCTTTCTTCTCTATTTCCTTGGCTTCCTTCCATTTTCTCACTAGCATTCTCTTATCCCTTCCTATCTGCTTAGCCTCACCCCACTCTATGTCATGGCCTGTTTCTCTCGTGTGTTTAAATATCGCATTTCTCTCTCTCTTAAGTCGTACATCATCCCTACGTTGTTTCAACCTGTCTTTCAGCCTTTTTTTCGTTTCTCCTATGTACACACTTTGGCATTCTTTACATTTCACTTCGTAGGTAATCCCTTCCTCTTCCTCTTCTCTGTTCTCCTTTTTCTTGCTTGCATAAAATAAATTACTGCCTTGGTCAGCATATTTAGTTGTTCATAATCATGGAAACAAGGCTTAATGGTGTTATAATGTAAGACCTACACAAAAATTATGAACCGGCCTCCGTTGTGTAGTGATTAGCGCATCGCGGTACGACGACAGAGGTCCCGAGCTCGAATCCCGGCCTGAACATGTGTGTTCTTTGCGAGTGTCCTTGCATTAATTTCATCATATCATCACTCATCCTCATCTTCGCTATTAGCGAAAAGTGGAAGAAATGCAAATAATAAACCGAATCAGTAATTTCATACTCTTTCTACACAAAAAAGTTTACTATACTCTGTCCCAGTTATCTCTGGAGCAGACGAACGAAAACAAGTCTCTGCACAAGTAATGACGCGAGACTGCTCCACCAATGAACACGTGAGAGGAAACGGTATTGCGTGGAGGGGTAGGGGGCGACTGAAATTCCGGCCCTAGGAATTTTGACGCCCCCACCCCAAAATACGTACAAAGAAAATGTAATGTATGAACAACTAAGCTTGTTATCAGTGGCAATTTCACATGGTATAAGCAATCAAAGCACCATGTTCTTTTTCTATATTGAGCTCTTTGTCTTCTTTGCGTTTACGATATTCTGAACCCGGGAGTTTTTTTTTTTTCCTTTTATCAGACATACCTTAGTTTACAATTACAAATGCAACAAATAATTTTTAAATCTCTTACGACGACTTGACAAACCAGTTGTTTTAATGACAGCACAAATACATTGTCACACTCAAACGCACACGCATTCTCACACACGACATACACTAACTGCACTATCGTTACAACGTCAAGATCGTAAATGAGGTGCAACCAGCAACGACAAAAACAGCGGATATTCGTACTTACTATTACGTCTTGCGCGATTTGGCAATACCTATCATCTTCATCACCACCTTCCGCGATAAACACGTCAGTTTAACTCAAACCTCGATAACAGGGGGCGGTGGCGTAGTTCTGGCGGACTGGCGCGCGATCTAACAATAGTTAGCGTTGTAACTTGGCGTCGCACACGCACAGTAGACTTTGCTTACCATTTTCACAGACAAAACAATAATAACTGCTTTGTTAAAAGGACAACTAATATAAACTTTCGGCACCGCTTTCTATCGCAGTTACATTCTGCTTTTCTTATTAGCTTCTGCTTTATCCTGCATATGCAAATGGATTAAATTTGAATTTTGTCCGCCCCAAGAAGACCAAACTACCTCAAATAATGCAGCTTCCATTTTTTATACATTTTGGCGCCCCTTTGAGCTTGTCGCTCCGTGCAAATGCACGTGTTGCACGTGCGGTAGAGCCGGCCAAGATTACCAGCCTTCGAGCAGCGTATACTGCTTGGCTCTGTCCACTAGATTCCCCTCGCTTCTCTGACGCTATGCGATGCCTTACTACAGATATAATTGAGACAGAGTATAGGTAGCATGGGCGTCGCCAGAAAGTTTTATAGGGGGTGGGGGACAACCCATTTATAAAACTCCAACAGAAAGAGCAATAATAACAATAATAATTATTATCTCTATGATTATTATTATTAATAATAATATTATTATTATGCCCTTGTAGAGACTTTACTAAGCGATCCACCAGATGAGTGTATGAACAAATGTTTTGCATTAATTTTTACATTTACTACACTGGAATGTGCTGTAATTAACTATCTTTCTATCTCTCTTTCTTTAGTTTTCTATTTTTCCTCTTTCTCGCTCTTTCTGCATCTCTTCATTATCTTGTTTCTCTTTCTTCATTTTCCCTCTCTCTCTCTCTCCCTTTCCTTTTTCTTTCTCCATCTCCTTTCTCTTCTTTTTTTATTTTTGTGTTTCTCCTCTTTCTATCTCTCTATTTCTGCCTTCCTTCGCACTTACTGTTCCTCTGTCCTGTCCCTTCTCTCTGCCTTCATTCACTCTTCCTATTCCTTTATCCCTGTCTCTTCTTTCTGCCTCCTCGTTCAAGTAGGAGGTTTACAAGTTAGGAGGAAGTTTTAGTCATAAAAATTTTCATGTTTGACCTTTCTCACAAAACTTCTATTTTAAATATTGAACTGTTGAATTATTTATTATTTGTAATAAATGATAGGATATGAAAACATAAGCTGATCACGCCGGCCTCCGTGTAGGAGTGGTTAGCGCATCGCGGTACGTTGCTGGGGGTCACGGGCTTGAATCCCTGCCTAGGCATGGGTGTTCTCTGTGAGTGTCCCTTCATCAACTTCATCATATCATCAGTCATCCCCATCTTTGCGATTAGCCAAAAGTAACAAAAAAGCGAAGTAAAATAAAGTAAATCATCAACAATAAGAAAGTATGCTACTTAACGCCGTAGGGTTAGGCAACACATATAACATCTTGCAGGCAAGATAATATTTCTGGATCTAGGTGTACCATTTCTATTGTCCGTGACTGTACACTCTGTCCAGGGAATCTCTGGAGGAGGCGAACGAAAACAAGTCTCTGCGCAAGTAGTGACTCGAGGGGGTTCGACTAATGAACTCGTAAGAGGTGAACTGTGTGCATGGAGGGCCCACTTGCTTTCTCCTCTTCTCTGCCGTTATGTGTGGCTTTTCTCCACAGATTCCAATTTCTCTCGTTGTTTTAGACATTTCCACGTTAGGGTGTAGGTAATCGTTGGTACCTGAGTAACACGTTTCCAAACCGCGGGATAGGAAAATACTGCATTCTACAGGGTGTCTTAGAAATAGGTGGCATAACATCAGGAGCGTGTTCCTTACATATAAACAATGAAAAAGGTTTATATGAACATACTGTAGTTCCGGAAATGTTTTGTTTCCGAGTTATAGGGTGTCACAACACATGCTCACTGGAATCTGTCTATCTTCCACATTTGGTCTATGGCATTTAGTTCTGCACAGTACCCTAGAGGAGATGTTCAAAATGGCCACCCCCGGGCTTAATACATCACATAGCCACTCGAATACGCTCCCAAATATTTGGCGTGTTCCGTATTGTCTTACAACCTGCTACAATGCAATTGCGGGAAGTATATTAGACTAAAAATGTATAATTTATCCATATCAGTGGCGTATAATGAGTTCAAGATCTGAGCTATCTCACAATGTCACGTGGTCCTAGGTTATGAATAGAAATAAATTTACCAACTCCTAAGAAATCAGGTTGCGAACTCATAAGAAATCAGGTTGCCAACTCATAAGAAATCAGGTTGCCAACTCATAAGAAATCAGGCTGCCAACTCATAAGAAATCAGGCTGCCAACTCATAGGAAATCAGGTTGCACACTAAGAAATCAGGTTGCCAACTCATGGGAAATCAGGTTGCCAACTCATAAGTAATCAGGTTGCCAACTCATAAGAAATTAGGTTGCCAATTCATGAGAGATCAGCATCATCATCTCACTGATATGAATAATATTATTTACAATTTCTGATCGATTTTTCTCCTGTATTTTATTCTCTAGACTTCAGGCTTCCCACACAGCCTATAAGCTCCTGATTCAAATATACTCGGATCCAAGACGAATCCAAGCCGCACCTAAATTTAATCCAAAACCCCAAAAAAAGGTGGATTTTAGAATCGAAGAAATACAGATAAAAAAAACAACATATTCAGTGCAACACACAAACAAACAAACAAGACCTGGCAACGCATAAAATCGAAGTTTATTTATTTATTTATTTAATATTACTTCGCTTTTCTGCCAATTTTGGTTAATCGCGACGATGGGGATGAGTCATGATGCGATGAAAGTTATTAAGGAAGATCCATAAAGAACAACCATGCTGAAGTCAGGGTTCGAACCCTGGACCTCTGGCATCGTACAGCGCTGTCGTAACCACTCCGCCACGGAGACCGGTAGAAGTTCGAACTAAAGAGAGTTTACTGTATGTGTGTGTAATAGCTATAATGTATATAGCTATACATATGTGTGGGTGTAAATACACACATATATCAAGAGCCACGCGGCATCTCATAATCAAGGGTAGAATTTATGGCGTTTATCCCACCCCACAGAGCTCCTTCATTCACCGCCACCCTCTCCCAGCGAGCAGCGGCTCCGGACTATTGAATCTGGCGCGGACTGTTCGGCCATCCCGCGTAACAAGATGACCAAAACGACCAACAGAGAGGTGAGCGCCGGAAATAGTTGGCACCGGCAACCGGAAATGAAAAGTCCCGCGGCAGGCCACAGCCGACTTCCGGCCTCTACAGCCTCTGACGATCCACCCTCTCCCCCTTTCATCTCTATCGCGCGGACACCCCCTGGCGGATGGAGGTAACGGTTCTCGAAACACGGGAGTGAAGGGTTGCCTACCTTTCCGGGGCCCTGAAACAAGGTGCTGCGGGGGGGTTGGGGGGGAGAGGAAGGGGGCGCCACCTGGCAAACGACAGAGGCTTCTTTGCCAAGGCCCGGACCCGGTTTTCTGGCGTTTAAACCGATTACTGATTGCAAATTGTGGTGACGTCATCTGAAACTAATGCAATTACACGCACGTTCATAAAGTAGCGAAAGTTTCTTGAGTGACAACATACTTAAAAGTATTTGGACGCTTTATATAAATGTATATACATATTTCACTAAGCCTTTGCAGACTATACTAATAGGTCGATAAAATAATTAATTTTAAATATTAAACATTTAATAATATACTTGCACATTTTATGTGAATGTGATTGATTGAGTTTGTGTTTTAAGTCCACTTTATGCACAGTGTGGCTAATCGGCACTGGGCCTACAGTTTAAAGTGGGATCACTAAATGCCTCCACCGGGCATTTTGAAACCTGTGCTGATACATTAACACGCAATATTTTCTTCAAAAAGAAATCAATGAAATTCCGTTATTAACACACACACACACACACACACACACACACACACACACAATATTTCTTGCTTTTGTTTTGTTCTGAGTTTGTTATTAAGTCCATTTTTATGCACAGATAGGCTAATCGGGACTGAACCTAATTATAATATAATAATATTATATTATATTTTTCGGTTGAGCCACAGAACCTTGTTTCAGGGCACCGGAGAGGTAGGCAACCCTTCACTCCCGTGTTTCGGGAACCTTTAACTCCATCCGCCAGGGGGTGTCCGCAGATTTGGCAACCTGATTTCCTATGAGTTGGCAACCTGATTTCCTATGAGTTGGCAACCTGACTTCTTATGAGTTGGCAACCTGATTTCTTATGAGTTGGCAACCTGATTTCTTACGAGTTGGTAAATTTGGAGGGCGGATTTCACTTTAAACTGTAGCTCAAGTTCTGATTAGCCTATCTGTGCATAAAAATGGGCTTAATAACAAACTCAAAACCAAGCAGAAAATTAATTAAAATAGTCATGCACAATTTGCAGAACAATACTTGTGCATCCCACTGTACATTAACTGGTTTTGCCCAAGCAAGTTTACCGAAGAACCAATGAGGGTCCGCTTTGGAGGCTAGTGCCAAAAAAAGACAAATAGACCAAGTATCTGTTGCTATTATGCAAAATAGCATAATTGTGTTCGTTGTATGCTTTCTTCGTCGAGAAAAGATACGAGACATTCTTCTCGACAAGAGGCATGTCTTCCAAGAGATTTTACACTCAGGGAACGGATTTATATGTAAATATATATTTATGTATAAAGCCGAAATCAGTTATATTTTGTAATATATTTGCGCATAATGTCATGTACTCTTCAATTTTTTTTTATTTTCCATATTTGTACATATACTTGGTTTTAGCTCATATTTTAAATATTTTTGTCATTTTTACATAATATTTCCATATTTCAGAACATTTCTCAACATATACTACATATTCACGCAATAACTACACTCAGAGAACTAAATGCATCATATGCATCAGAATGCATCGATTGATACACTAAAGTGTGTGTTATGGCTTCTTCAAAGAATCAGATTCACATTTGATGCATTTGGGTGCATTTTTGTATGTTGTGAAAGAAACACCAAAGTGCATCATTGATTCAACTCTTTCGCTGCGGTCGTCGCATTTATGCACAGCACGCCAGGTCCCTTGCTCCGCGGAAGTCGCATTTCCGAAGTACGTCGCTTTTAGTAGCCTTCAGACATCTGTAGATACTATTTGGAACTATTTGATCTTGTAGTTTTGTTTATATACGTATGATGTCGCTAATTACGCTTATGCTTAGAATACGAGCGTTGAGTGCTCTGACATGTCAGTTTCAAATGCATGTTCGAATGTAAACAACATGGCTTCGTCAAGTCGTCAACACTTGTCTGATAATGATGTTACTCAACTGTTGAATCAGAAGGTGAATTAAATTGTGACGATAATAGCGACAGTTTTTATGAGACTTCAAGTGGTGACAGTGATTATGTAGTGTCTGATGAAGAATTTGTACCGCCGTCCGTAACATCATGGAGCAGAGTGCAAAGCAGCATTGATCTAGGTGCGGGAAATTCGACAGAGGCAAGTGCTAAGTTACTTGGTGGCAGTACAGTATTTAGCACACCATTTTCTTGTTTTATCAAATATTTCCCCCGCTCAGTATTTGAACCCACAGCAGAACAAAGTTTTCACCACCCAGTATCTTGATACTACTTACGAATTTCCACGCCGCTCCACCACTCTGCGTCATCCCGTGTTTTGAGAAATACCATACCATCAGGGACAACAGAATGGTTTGCCAGTGCAAGGAATGACTTTTGTAATTTCTCTATAACATATTTTGCAATGTAATTTTTTTAAATTATTCTTTCTAAAATTTTTTTTTTTCAAAATTTCAAATTTTTTCAAAATATCATACCACCAGGGACTACAGAATGGTTTTCCAGTGCAAGGAATGAATTTTGTAAGCTCTCTCTCATATATAACGCAATGTAATTGTGAAAACTATTTGTTTATAAAAAAAATATTTTTTCAAATTTAATTACGCAGCCAAGGGATATTGTGTGCCAGATAATTCCGCAGCGAAAGTAAAGTGAGGATTTCTTTCTGTCGAGATGCACTTCAGCGCATCAGTTGATGCGTTTTGCACCTTCATGCATTTTGATGCACAAGAATGCGTCTTTTTCGATGATGCACTTAAACGTTTCGTCTGAGAAAAAGATGCAGGAAGGTGCATCAAGGAACATCGACTGATGCATTGAAGTGTATCTCGACAGAAAGAAATGCTCACTTGAATCAAATGATGCACTTTGTTGTTTCTTTCACGACATAGGCCTATAAAAATGCACCCAAATGCATCAATCGATTCATTCTGGTGCATCAATCGATATGATGCATTTAGTTCTCTGAGAGTACATGTTCGCATGTGACCGAAAAAGTTGGAGAAATTTCTTGCGAATAACTGACAAAGTCCTACGACCTTTTTTATACCCTCCAATTGCGTTAATTTCAAGTTTTGTAGACCGTATTTAAATTGAGCCGGAGAAAATATTCCTGGACCGAATTGAAATATTTTACAGATATAAAGGTTTTATACGGTCCAGAACCCATTTACGCTTGCCGAATTTCTCCCCTGGACCGGAATTGAATTTATTTTAAATTCCTGGACCTTTAACAACCCTGTTTACAACAACAACAACAACAACAAATATAATTAATTCTTTTGAAAACAGAAAATGAAAACACATTTTGTGTTGTTTTGCAGTTACTGTAAGCGTACTATATTTCATGTAGCTCATGAAGTGTCTCATATTAAAAAGGTAAATTCTTACAATTTAAAGTTAGTATTTAATTCCATATTTTGGTGAAAATAACTAAATATGTATTGTTACTACATATAAATCCGTTCCTGGTCTTAACATTTCCTTTGTCGCAAATTTTTCTACGAATTTTAGACTGAACCACGCCACTTCTCCTTTTATAGGAGAGAGAAAAGTAAGACATAGAGAAGCACATAGAAAGGAGGAAAGAACGGGCGAGAGATGAAAAATAGGAAGATAAAGAGAGAGGAAGAAATAGAGGATGGGAGAAAAAGAGAGAGGGCGAGAGAAGGGTTAGAAAAATAGGAAGAGTGAAAGAATTCGGAAGAAAAGAGAGACAGAAAGAGGAGAAAGACAAAGATAGGAAAAAGAAGAGAAGGGAGATAGAGAAAGAAAAAGAGAGGAGGAGATGCAAAAAGAGAGAAAGAGGGAAAACAAAGAAAAATCAAGAAAGAGAAAAAGAGAAGGGAGAGATGCAAAAGGAGAGAAAGAGGAAAAAATAGAAAGCGAAGAAAGAGAAAAAGAGAAGGGGAGATGCATAAAGAGAGAAAGAGGAAAACATAGAAAATGAAGATGGAGAAAATGAGAAGGGAGAGATGCATAAAGAGAGAAAGAGGAAAACATAGAAAAAAAGAAAGAGAAAAAGAGAAGGGGAAGATGCAAAAAGAGAGGAGGAAAATTAGAAAATGAAGAAAGAGAAAATGAGAAGGGAGAGATGCATAAAGAGAGAAAGAGGAAAACATAGAAAAAAAGAAAGAGAAAAGAGAAGGGGAAGATGCAAAAAGAGAGGAGGAAAAATAGAAAAATGAAGAAAGAGAAAAAGATAAGGGAGAGATGCAAAAAGAGTGAAGGAGGAAAAATAGAAAAATGAAGATAGAGAAAAAGAGAAGGGAGAGATGCAAAAGGAGAGTAAGAGGAAAAATGAAGAAAGAGAAAAAGAGAAGATGCAAAAAGAGAGAAAGAGGAAAAATAGAGAAATGAACAAAGAGAAAGAGAGAGAGAGAGGAAAAATAGAAAAAGAGAGAAAGAGGAAAAAATATAAAAATGAAGAAAGGGAGGAATAAAGATAGATGATACAGGGAGAAAGGAAGATAAAAATAAAAGCGTGGAGAGAAAATATAAAGAGAAAAAGGAATAAACAGAGAGAGGGAAGAAATCTCTCAATTGTCCTCAGAATCCTAAACCCGAAACCTGTGACCAAAGGAGACAGCGTTTAACAAATCTAGCACCTGAAGTATGAAGATATCACTGGAAAATAACCACCCCATCTCCTCATTGATAATGCTACGCGTCTCATCTTATACTACCTTTGCGAGCGCCATTAATTGACCAATTACCCACGGGATGGAGTCGTATCGAGATCAACATCTTAATGAGTTCATATCGGCCCCTCCTAGGAAGAGACCCTTAAAATTTTCTGAACCGAGCAGCGACAGTGTTTAAGAGCAATTAAAGAGTAAGCTCACGTCCTGTCCACACTGCTTCAAATGCTCTTTTTATTAAGGGTTTCCATTGGAAGAGCGAAGATTTCAGAACCTTTTCTTCTTTCGCTCTGTCATTCTTTCTTGAACCATGGCGCCGTTGAAGAATTCCTAAGTTCGAAAGAGTTATACCGAGTTGTGTTTTGCATCACGTGAGAGAAAACTTCAATGAGAATGGATGCTGTATTGGTCCTTCGGGTCCAATCCTGCTCCTTCTTCAAGAAATTTATGAATCTTGATCCCAAACTTTCGCTCCTTCATTTTTTCTCTCTCCGTTTACTTAATTGTCCCCCTTGAAATCCCAGTTGAGCAGCAAAGGAATATACTTTTTTTTTGTAATGTGTACTTTCACCAGTAGGAAATAAAAAATGGCTGAACAGCGGAGACAGAGTTTAAGGAAAAGGTTTGGAGTTAACTGTTAAACAATTCAGGCATGCCAAAGTTCATATTTTAAATGTCGGATCCAAAACGCATACGTTTCCCCCAACCGAAAAGAGGGCCTGAGAACCTCCTCCCCCCAGAACACGACTTGTGCTTTGAATCATTTTTTTCAAAAACTTACAAAATTAACACCCCATGAACAGGCACATATCCAGAAATATATTTCCGAACTATTTAAATTAAATTAAAACAATTAAATTAAATATTAATTGAAATATGTAAATTGATTAATATTGCATTGTTATTATTATACGAATACTTTCAAATGTGGTATAGAAGTATAAATATAACAGTATATATTTATTATCTAATTCGCGTGTACTTAACATTGCCCAATTTGTATAAAACAAGGAAATTAATGTCAAATATACAAAGAATTGAATATTTATTGAATACTAAGAAAATTATGTTCCTGATTAATATTCATGCATTGTTTTCTGCCTAATTGGCAGGTTTTTCACTGCAATCTCCAGCTTTCCCTATTCTCTGCCTTACGCTTCGTAATAGCATACGACCCAGTTAATTTAATATCATCCATAAGCTGATATATCTTTCTTCCACGGACTTTTCTTCCTTCAACCAATCCCTCCAAGGCATCCCTTAGCAGGCAGTTCCTTCTTAGACAGTGTCCTAACCAGTTTCTTTTCCTCTTCTTGATGGCCTCCAGTATAGATCTTTTTTCACCAACTGTTTTCAGTACGGCTTCGTTTCTTACCTTGTCCGTCCATTTTACACGCTCCATTTTTCGCCATGTCCACATTTCAAAAGCTTCGAGTCGTTGCTCTTAATTTCTTCTCAACGTCCAGGTTTCTGCACCATTTAGTGCTACACTCCACACAAAATATTTCACTAATCTCTTCCTTAGACCTATGTCCAAGGGTCAACAAAAAACATTTCTTCATCTATTGAAAGCTTATTTTGCTATTGAGATTCTCATTTTCACTTCTTGGTAGCAGCTCAAGTCATCTGAGGTACTTGAAGCTATCCACTTGCTGGATTCTTTCACTGTTTGCTCTCATATTAATATTCCTTCGTTTCCGTACTATAACCATTGCCTTTGTCTTGTTTAAATTAATCCCATACTGCTCACAGCTGCTCTCTTCTAACATACTATTTATGGTTCTTTCATCCTCAGCGAATAATGCCATGTCATCAGCAGTGACGTGCGGTGACGTCGACACTTGGGGTAGCAGTCAGTGGCGTGCTCAAGGGGGGGGGGGTTGGTGTGGGTCACACCCCTCCCCCCTTTAGGGTCTAGTATTCCTAAAAAAAGAATGTCAATAACAGGAAAAGATTGCAAAATGATGAACGAGTACTAAAAGAGAGTACACGTAAACGCCGCCCACATTCGAAAATAAAAAACGATTTGGATTCGAATCTCGGCTTGGCCATGGGTATTCTTTGTGTGTTTCCCTTCATCAATTTTATCATCTCATCTTCGCGATTAGCCAAAAGTGGCGGAAAAGCGAAGTAAAATAAACCAAACCAACAACAATAAGAGCAGGCGTTCTCTTGCCCAAATAAATACATCCGTATTTATGACTGTTAGAGGCCAAGAGTAGTATATTTAAATAAAACACTACTAAAACGAGAGTGAGAGAGAGCCCGAGCACATATTTGTAATTTAATCATTATATATTCCATACTTGAAAAAAAAAGAAAGAAAGCATAACATTATTGTCTGCACATAACACGTTCCCATTTCATAAATAATAAAACTACATCCCATATTATACATACATATTGTACAACGTGTAAAAGGTTGTGTAAATAGAGAACATAAGTACTGCAGAAAATTTTACCCTGAATTCTTTAGAGGATTTACAAAACATCTATGACAAACCAATCCCCTATCTGTCCTATAGGAGATAGACTAGGGGACCTGAAAGCACGTGCTTTCAACCATTGCAGCGGGGGGCGAGGGGGCAAGGGGGGTAGGGGTAGTAATCTTCCTTTTCCTTGGGCCGGCCGTTTCTACCTGGAAACTGGTCAGGCGGAAGAAGAGCGAGCTAGGGTATCCAGTCAGCTGTGCCCGCCGATCACACCGATGGACGAGAAGCGCGTGCAAAAGAAAGTGTTGCATATGAACTGTGGCTTTAACAAGACAATAAATATTGTGATTTGAATATAATTCGAAATGTGAGATTGATTGATCTATCTCTGCTAGACTAGCTACTCCTCAGTGCACGTCACTGGTCATCAGCAAATCGTATGCAGTTTATTCTTCTTCCTCCCAATTTGACACCTCCTGTGCCCTGGAAACATTTTTTCACTATATCTGCTAAATAGATATTAAACAAAGTAGGCGATAGGCAGCATGCGATGCATATTTTCATAAGTAGTGGTGTGCATAAATCTTCTTTTGTACTGTCCTTCAAAGCAGTATGATCCCAATATAATAATCCTTGTCTTCCAAGTTTGTAGGAAATGAATAATCATCGATTATGGTACAATAAATGCTAAGAAGTAGGTTCATTTTCATTATTTTTTTTAGTACTTAGTAAATCTTTCGGGCGGATCCGGACCCCTGGACCCCCCTCCCCCTCTGCCCATGAATCAACCATTTCCTATTAAGGCGAAGAGTGACAATCTCGCACCAGGTACGCATTTATTTCAATATTGTCGGAATGGGCACTGCTTCAGAAAAAGGCAAAACATATAACAAAGGAGAATGAATATATTTCCATGTTGCAAGTGAAAGCGCTTTTTGTAGTTGATTATGAAGGTAGATACGATCTGTAAAAAGTATGATGAATAAGTATTTACAGAATCCCATGTATTCCTTACGGAGAAACAACTTCAAATTACGTCTAATCAAATGGAAGTTTCGACTTTTCCGACGACAAAAAAATATCTTCAACGTGTCCTCTTTCCGTTCGAGTGTTTTTCTACGCCATCAGAAGTTTGGTATTCCCAAAAGAACAAGTTAAATAATACTTCCATAAGCGTAATGCTAAGTTTGCTCCCGCCTCCTATAACCATCCAGCGCACAGACCGTCAGCTCGCCGCCGAAAAAGGTCGGTGGTGGGAGGAGCACTTTCGGGTCCTCGCGTCTGGCTGGACATGGAAACTGCTCCTCATCCTCTTTAAGCAATAACGAATTGACTTCCGGCTTTGGATTTGAGTTTTAGTTTAAAGTCCACTTTGTGCACTGACAGGCTAAACAGGACTGGGCCTACAGTTATAAGTGGGTTCCGAACCACTGTACAATGCGACTCCACCGGCTATCGAACCCAGAACCCCTTGATTGCAAGGCGGCGACGTTACCACTACGCCATCTAGGAGGCCTCCGCATAACAGTAGAGAAGGGGAGAATGCGAATGGGCGAAGCAAGGTAGTGCGAATGGTAGCTGCAGTTGCGTTTTCCCCTCCCTGCATTCACTTCCACTCTCACGCCTTCATTGGTTGAACCCTCTCGAGTCACTACTTGCACAGAGGAATTGTTTTCGTTCTCTTCCTCCAGAGATATCCTGGACAGAGTGTAGATAATTTTTATAATGTCCAAAGTAGAGTAAATTACAGTTAGGGCCCTTTCAGACCGAAGCGACACGTGTTACTTGGAAATGAATCCTCAGAAATAAGTGCAACCTTTCACACTGGAGTGACACGATAGTAGTTGCCTGTGTCGCTTGCGTGTTACTCCGACTGCGACGGTTTCTCAACAGCGTGCAACGTGTCGGCTCGGTCTGTTAGTCGCGCCAGTGTGTCGATTGTAAACTTCAGTTATTCTACCTTAGCCAACTCCGGACCTTATAAAACTAATGTAAGTGTATTTATTCTGGGGTTGGCAACTCTACTTTCATGTAAGAATATCTTGGCAGGCACATTGTGGCCCGCCTTGACAAAAAAGAACTCGCAGGAGACGTAGCGCGAAATTGTGTTATGGCAACGGATAGGTTACACGGGCGTGCTTGTTTCGGTAGAACAAAGGATGAACCAATTCCGTGGCTGATTGTGCTGGCGTTTCCACCGGGGGGATTGGCACCCGGGTGGTCTGTTCGAGCGAGTTATTTAACCTGTGAAATATGGCTTCCACAGGTGTGACTGGGAACTCTGCGAGACGCGTGTTAACAGCAGAGCGAGTGGTCTGCCTGCGTGCGCTCGTTGAGTGTGTCTGGCCTCGTGTCAAGGAATGACAGCTTATTCAGTTTCGTGTTAATTTCAGCTTGTTCCAAGTATCTTTGGCGAGTAATCGAAACCGAGATGTCGACGTCAGCGACATAGCACGAGTGAATGCATGCATCCGCGCAAAATATAGTTCCCGTAAAGGGGATGGTGGAATAACCGCGAAAGGGCACAAACACGAAACGCAACACAGGATTAAACACGAAAAGGAACAACCTCAAAACGGATAAAGATCAAACGAAATAACCTCAAAGTAATAAGCGCAAAACCCAAATTCAACACCGGAATAAGTGCGATAGGAATAAACGCGAAACCAAAATTGAACATCGGAATAATGGCATAAGGAACAAAAAAAAGCGAAACGCATTAAGCGCAAAATCAAAATTCAATACCGGAATAAGCGCAATAGGAATAACCGCGAAACCAAAATTCAACACCAGAATAAGCGCGATAGGAATAACCGCGAAACCAAAGTTGAACACCGGAATAATGGCATAAGGAACAAAAAAGCGAAACGCATTAAGCGCGAAACCACAATTCAAAACCGGAATAAGCGCGATAGGAATAACCGCGAAACCAAAATTCAACACCGGAATAATGGCATAAGGAACAAAAAAGCGAAACGCATTAAGCTCAAAATCAAAATTCAACACCGGAATAAGCGCAATAGGAATAACCGCGAAACCAAAATTGAACACCGGAATAATGGCATAAGGAACAAAAAAGCAAGACGCATTAAGCGCGACAGGAATTACAGCGAGACGGACTAATCGAGAACGAAACAAGAGCGAAGGAATAAAAGCGAAAAGATTAAGCGCGAAACGGATTAAACGCGAACGGAATAACCGCGAAGAAATAAAAGCGAAAGGAAATAATCCCTTTCGAGGTTGTTCTGGCGTGTTGGGAAGCTTACGCAACTCTCAGTGACTTCCGTGCTGTAGTATGCGGTCAATGACTCGAACTTTGTTACAGGCCCGGAGACTAAACGGGACTGGACTTACAGTTTAAGGCTCGGCTGGACGTTTGTCATTCGAATGAGCGATTTTTTTTCAAACTTTTCCTCTCCATTCGAAAAACCTCTTGGATATTTCAAGATATGAAAAAATTACATACGCATAGAATTCCTTCTAGAGCATTGACGTGAATTTTCGTGTAATTTTCTTTCACTGTTGCCTAGATATTACCAACAGTTTAATAAACTTACGTAATCACGAAACTATTGATACTATCTAGACATGTGTACGTATAAATGTATTCTTATTTAGCTGTTGTGATGCTGTTTATGGCATCCAATTCTCGCAAAAGTTCAGAGTTGAAATCAAGGGGTTTAACCCCCAATGGAGTCCAAATTGGACTGTAAACTGCAGCTTCATTTTCGATAAGCCTATTTTGAGTATTACACGAACGTGTAGCCAAATGTGTAGAGCTCTCGCCATTGGTGCAAACGGTCCCGGGTTACTACAAACAGAAAACTAAATGCATCATACCGGTTGATGCACCAAAACGCGTTGATTGATACACAAAAGTGTGTTTTATGTCATCTGGGTATAATCAGATTCACATTTGATGCATTTTTGTATGTCGTAAAAGAAACACCAAAGTGCCTCATGTCATGCAAGTGAGGATTTCTTTCAGTCGAGATGCAATATAATGTATCATTTGATGCATTTTGATGCACCTTCCTGCATCTTTCTCGATGATCCACTTTAGACGTTTCATCTGAGCTAAATAAAATCTGCAGCTCATTGAAAAAGATGCAGGAAGGTGCATCGAAACTCATCGAATAATACATTATAATGCATCTCGAAAGAAAGAAATCCTCGCTTGCACTTTCGCGTTTCTTTTACGACATACAAAAATGCACTAAAATGCATCAAATGTGAATCTGATTCTTCGCAGATGCCATAGAATACACTTTAGTGCATTAATCGACGCATTCTGATGAATTTAGTTCTCTGTGTGTATAGTGATCTCCAAAACGTTAGTGTTGATCCAGCATCGTCAGATCAATTGGGGAGCTACTTGATAAGAAATAGTAGCGGACGCAGGTATCGAAGAACAGAGAATAGCGCGAAGAGAAACGATCTGCCGACCACACTTCACATACACGCACGGTAAAAGGTCATTCCGAACTGGGCCACTTGCGTCATCTGCATCACAGCGGATGCGCTTTCCACTTGGAAGAACATTTGAACACTCACCACCAATCCGAACGAAAGAAAAGGGAAGGAGGAGAAAAGGAACGAGAAAGAAAGGAAAAGTGGAAGTTCTCTCTCTCTCTCTCTCTCTCTCTCTCTCTCTCTCTCTCTCTCTCTCTCTCTCTCTCTCACCTCTCTCTCTCTCTTTCCCTTTCTCCTATTATTTCGCTTTCCTTATCTTTTCTCTTTCTCCTTCCATTTATTTTCTTCTTCCTCCTCTTAGAGAGAGAGAGAGAGGGAGGGAGGAAAGGATGAGAGAAAGAAGAAGGAAGAATGTAAAGCTCTTCCATGCTGAACCCCCCCCCCCCCGCCCCCCGTATAGCTACAAACTCCAGCACTTCAACAAACGAACCTTCCATGACGCACACGTATTCTACTTTGAGCCACACAGCGCCAGTAAGCGGAGGAAGCCATAGCAAAGGCCATTGACCCTTTCAACAGAGGTGAGGCGAGGTTTGGCAACATCAGCGGCCGGTTTGCCGAGGTGGTTGGCTCTCACTGACACGGTCCCTAACTGTCGTCTGCTCTACTGGCGGGAAGCCGGTACAGTTATACCTTTTTGACCTACAGTATTTCCGTATAGCAGAACAAAACAGCTGTGAAAGTGAGTGTGACTGTTATTTAGTTACTTTTGGAGCGAGGTAACCGCAATCCAAAAGTACAATAACCTCCCTTTAGGGATGAACCGATACCACCATGCAGCGATACCCATACCGATACCGATACTCTTACCGCTTTCCACCGATACCGATACTCTTACCGATTCCCACCGATACCGATACGCTTACCGATTCCAACCGATACCCATATTCTTACCGATTCCAACCGATACCGATACTCTTACCGCTTTCCACCGATACCGATACGCTTACCGATTCTAACCGATACCGACACTCTTACCGATTCCCACCGATACCGATACTCTTACCGATTCCCACCGATACCGATACTCTTACCGATTCCAACCGATAAGGATACTCTTATAGATTCACACCGATACCGATACCCATACCGATACTCTTACCGATTCCCACCGATACCCATACTCTTACCGATTCCAACCGATACCGATACCTTAACCGATATTCTTACCGCTTCCCACCGATACCCATACTCTTACCGATTCCAACCGATACCGATACCCATACCGATACTCTTACCGCTTCCCACCGATACCGATACACTTACCGATTCCCACCGATACCGATAGGCTACTCTTACCGATTCCAACCGATACCGATACTCTTACCGCTTTCCACCGATACTGGTACTCTTACAGATTACAACCGATACCGATACCCATACCAATACTATTACCGCTTCCCACCGATACCCATACTCTTACCGATTCCAATCGAAACCGATACTCTTACAGATTCCCACCGATACCGATACTCTTACTGATTCCAATCCACAGGGATTCCAACCACTAATAGCCTCCACCGGGTATCGACGGCGACGACGACGACGCTACCACTGCGCCATTGGGGAGGCCCATATGGTTCAGTTACTTTTAGAGCGAAGTAACGGCAATCCAAAAGTAAGTTCCCAATACAGTCAATAATCTACCTTGGTCACAAACAAATTCCTTAAAGGATGGCAACACTGCTTCAAAAAGAAAGGGGAGACACTCTCGCGGGGGAGCCAAAAAGGAAGCGTCTCTTGAGGGAGCCCTGCGAGACGCCCCCCTTCCCCCATCTTTTTAAAAGGTTAAAATTCTTGTGCTCGGGGTCCGACGCGGCACAAGTTATGGAAGCTTTCCTATCGATGAGTTAGGGCGAGGGTTCTGCCCTGATACACAAATCGTCAGACCAATCTACGGAAGATTTGGCTCCGTTCACAAAGGTAGTCTTGTCCAAATTGGCACGTGGCCCGCCGAAGAAGTAAACTTCGGCAGGAAACGGGTCTAAGGAATGATTCTGATACCTTGGAATCATTCTTATACATTGTTCGCTTCCAGCTGAAAATAGACGCTGGCTCGAATGCGATTAAGAGGCGCAAATACAGGGTGATCCTATTAAAATCGTACAAAATGTTTCCGTTACTTCAGTGTGTAAGTCGGTGCGACATCTCCCTTTTCTGCCAGTGCTGCCACCTAGCGACGCGGTCTGGAACTCGTCTCGCAGACATGTGGCGTACCCCAGCCTGGCCTACATATCCCGTACGTTTCATCGCTTTTTCACGGCATCAGTCCGGTTATTTATTGACCGTACCAAATATTTATTTAAATAGGCGAAAATCAAACGACTGCTCACGAAAAGCAAATTCTTTCAGTAAAATTGCATGTTTCTTTACATTTACAGAAAAATCTCTTTCAGTATTATCAAATTTAGTTAATGCAACAACATTTTTGTTTATTTTTGATTACCAGAACGCCTAACCATGCGAGTTCTGATAATTCAAAGCCTATTTGTTTCTGCTTGAAATGAGTTTTGTTTTTTAAGTCCACTTCATGCACACATAGCGTAAAGTGAAATCCGAACAACTATGTGCCTCCATCGGTTATCGAACACGCGATTCCTTGATTATAAGGCGACGACGTTACCACTACGCTATCGTGGACTGGAGGGCAAATGCGAGGATAGAAGCATACGACCAAGTTCTTCCCCTTCCACGTTTGGTAATATTATTACTGCGTCATTTTTCTCCATAGATACCGACTGTTTCACCCCTATTCTGGATGATGGGGAGGTGGCTTTCCATGTTTCATCTGTATAGTAGAGGCAAGTGACCAAAGTGGGACCCCCGTTTTGTTTTCCATCCCTGGTGTCATTATGGCACATTATTTCTATTAGAAATTTAATAAAATGGGTTCTTTGATATGTTTGCTAACGTTTTGAGTAACTTAATCCACCTTAAAGCGCATTATGCTTTGCCAGTAAGCGTTTCTGTAAAAAGGGACGAAAAGTAACAACGGAGAAAAATTGAACAAAGTCGGACCCTCCTTTAACAAGTTCCAAAAATTGGAAAAGACGCAAAGCAATGTAAATATATGATATGTAGTAAATGAATTACATTTATTGAGCTTCCATAAAGAATATAGATGTACAAATGTAATATAATATAGACTACCAATATCGCAACTGCGTCAATCGCTCTATCCATTTGTTGGACATCCCACCTTCTCCCACCTGCATTGCCTTTTCCCTTGAACATTTGAAACAATATAAAAGGACTTTACTAACGAGTAACGACCCTTTGCTTCAATTACAATTGTAATGTTAGGCATTCATTCAGGGGTCCTACTTAGGGCATTTTACTCGTGGAGTCTTATTGTTTATGCAATAAAACCACACGTATCTTCAAACAAACCATTACCATAATTTCAAAGTACAATACTTACTAGTGTCTAAATTGTAACAAGATTGCTACTTACCTCTCTCTTAATTAGCAAAATTCACACTGTTGTGCACCGATGTACAAACTTTCATTCACACAATAACAAGTCATGGCGGACTACAGCACCTGATACTTGTACGTTACTGCTGATACCTCCCTACACAATCTTTTCGTTATTCTTGACGTGTTTCGCCCATTGCCACCACTTGGCAGCACCTACTTACGAAAAGAGGAAGGGGGTCCGGCTTAGAGAGTGGGGTCCAGGTTTGGTTATTTTCCTCTATAAGACGACCTTAGTTACCACTGGCACTGAAAAAATTTCATAACATCATCGATATTGGTGTGAATCTTCCTGTGAGATATTCACGACTGGCACCGGTTTGGCGTGCTGATAAAACGATTATTCAGCAGTTGCTGCTCTTCGATACCCAAGAATCCTTCTTACGAGCCCCAAAAAGATCCAAAGTACATTCCACTAGGTTGAGATCTGGGGAACATGCTGGCCACTTCATTCCATGCATATTCTTCAAGGTCAACTACAGTTAATAAACGCTGAGGGCAAACAGTTCATACAATGAAACCTGGTCGTTAGCTACAAGACCAGGCAAATATGATGGACGAATACATCCCTTTCGTCCTTAAGTTTTGGAGATCGACACATCAAAAGACAGCATCACAAGTAATAATGCAGCCAACAGATGGCTCTGCCAAAGTAGTATATCATGCTACAGGAGAGTTTGCAGCTTAAACTATTAAATTTTAGATTGCATGAGAAAAAAAATAGCAGAAAGATATTTGGTGTATAAAAATAAAAATAATAGTGTCTAAACAATGTTTGTTACGAAAGATGAAACAGAGAATAATATATACCACGAGTTTGAAATTGGAGAAGTATGTGTTAAGCTTGACGGTGCCATTTCTTTACGTGATCAAGATCGTCGAAGACGGTATGGCTCCTGGTATGACTGCTTTGTGTGAACCAGTAAAAATGGCGAAGGGCATGCCAAAATCGTATGGATTGCATTTTGTCTCCTCTACTTCTCTATCATAAGGAATAGGTTGAGGGTCAATCAGGGGCACTTTACAGTGCTTCATAAACACCAATACGGTGATGCTATACCAGACCTGGGCAACTCGTCGTATTTGTGAAAGAGCGCTCTCGTATGCACGTGTGAACTGCAGAGAGAGCAACGGTTCTGTGGTGCAGTAAGAGGAAGTAAGCTAGGCAGGAGGCTTCGTCGGTCACGTTCAGTGTGAAACCTCTTATCATCTGATTCGTGAGTCACAGTGCAGCGTGGCATTGAAATCATGGAAGATGAAACAGGAGGTGGTTTCGTTTTTTACTTCGCAACGCAAGCGACTAGCCAACTCCTTCTCTGCTGCTTACACACACACTCAAACTATGTACTCTGAAGTAATATACTGTATTTCGGAGCTACGAAAAAGCTTCCTCGCTGTTCTACTAGTTATTTCAGCCTGTCATGGAAATCTTGTACCGCAGTAGGATAAGGCATTTCCACACTCCTACCATACTGTACTGTTAACGTAACTGACGTTTCATCAAATATAATCTTACATTCATGTTGTGATGAGGAATGAGTGCGCAGCGTTAAATTCGTGTCAGAGCCTTCTGCGAACATACGCAACTGTGAGCACGTAGCAGCAATGCACTTACGGCACAAGCTTTAGTAACAGCAATAGCCTCACATGTTCGGATACCCTGTTGGCATGATTTTATATCCAACCCTCGTATATAGAATAACTCGAAATGGATGCTAAGCAATCCACGCGGATTTCGGTTCGAGATTCTATTTATATGTGTTATCTTATTCATCTTATATCACTAAATGATAAGATATCAATACAGTATTATTTCGGTAGCAAGTACACACAAGAAACTCATTAATTTTTCAGAAACTGAATTAGTAGAGCATTTTCAAAGTCCCCTGACGACGCTACATACTGCACAAACGACAAAACTTTCCAAAGTAAATACATCTTAAAATGACCCAGGAAGAATTTGGACGGAATAAATTAGATGAAAACAAGTTAGATTGATTGATTGATTTGCTTAATTTTACTTCGCTTTTTGTGTCCATTTGGACTACTTTGCGATGGGGATGGGTGATGACAATGAAATTGATTAATGGACACTCACAATCATCCATGCTCAGGCCGGGATTCAAACCGGGGACCCCTGGCGTCGTAGCGCGATGTGCTAACCACTACGCCAGAGAGGTCGGCGGCGAGTGACACTATTTAACGTGTAATTTTGCTTTATTTCAAATGATCGTGATTTATCACTTCAATTGCTGCATTTCTAGTGCACCACACTGAACAGTAACTGATAAAAGTGCTCTGATGCATTTATGCGCATATTTTGATGCATGAAAAGTGCATAATAGGAAGTGTATGCACTTAAATGTGTTACCGGAGTGAACACATTTGTGTCTGTGTGGAGAAGTGCACTCAGAGAACTAAATACATCATAACGATTGTTGCACCAGAGTGCATCTTTTTTTGATGATGTACTTAAACGTTTGGTCTGTGCTACAGAGTTTATGTAGCTCAGACCAAACGTTTAAGTACATCATCCAAAAAGATGCAGGAAGGTGCATCAAGGAACATCAGCTGATGCATTGAAGTGCATCTCAACTGAAATAAATCCTCACTTGAATCAAACGATGCACTTTGGTGTTTCTTTCACGACATACAAAAATGCACCCAAATGCATCAAATGTGAATCTGATTCTTTGAAGAAGCCATAAACCACACTTTAGTGCATCAATCGATGCATTCTGATGCATTTAGTTTTCTATGTGTGGTCATCGGAAAGTGCCACGAAGCCAAAGATCCCAGGTGTTCTTTGTGAGAGTCCTTTCATCATATCATCTTCATCGTAGCGATTAGGCAAAAGTGAGAGAAAAGCGACCTAACATAATAAAAATGAATGAATGAATTGATTTATTTTACTACACATTTCTGCCACTCTTGACTAACTGTGACGATGAGGATGAAAAATAATGAGATTGATTTGCTTCATTTTACTTCGCCTTTTGCGCCACTTTGGGCTAATTTGCGAAGATGAGGATGAGTGATGATATGATGAAATTGATGAATGGACACTCACAAACATCCATGCCCAGGCCGGGATTCGAACCCGGGACCCCTGTCGTCGTAGCGCGATGCGCTAACCACTCCGCCACGGGGGCTGCCACGAGATGAAATGGTTCATGGGACAATCACAAGCATATGTGGCCAGAACAAAACACGAGTCTGAAGGAGGATTATAGGGGCCAAAGCTCCAGACGTTTGAGCCTCGGTAGTCTGCAAATGCAGTCAGTGTTGCCACATGAAGGGAAATTTCCCTCTTGGAGGGAAATTCGGACCGAAATTTTAGCCAAAAGGGAATTTCGATGAAAAATATCGCAATTTCAGGGAAATTTTAAGACTTCTGAGTATATATTATTACAGTTCATGTTAAGTTCCAGTTTCATATTCATATTTTATTTTTTTCTGATCCTTCTTATTTCTGCTCCCTTGAATATAAGCCTGTATCTATTTATATTTCTCTTATATATCTCTCTGTATCTTCGAATAATTGTAACGATGAGAATTAACGATTTATTGAATTCCTGACTATGATTTTAACCTGTGACATCTGACCAGAATGCGATGAAGCTGACATGTACGTATATGAAGAATTTGTGTAACATTTTTTATTCATACGAAGATGGACCAACGAAAATTTTACTGCTGCTGCTACTACTACTACCACTGCTAATAATAATAATTATTATTATTATTTTTATTATATTTGTTTAGACCTGGTGGAAGCACATGGTTCGGATACCACTTTAAACTGTAGGTCCAGTCCCGATTAGCCTTACTGTGCATAAAGTGGACTTAAAACACCAAATTAATCATATTTGTTTAGATGAAGGGAAAAAATAATCCAGAAAGGGAAATTTTGCCCCTTCGAAAGGGAAATTGTGCCCTCAGATTGTGGCAACACTGAATGCAATCCAAGATGTACACGTGGAATGACATTTGTGTCTCTTGAGAAAGGATTACCTTACACCCTGTAACAAAAAATAAAAAAAAGGTAGAGAAGCGAATGCACAACAACCGAGAGTACAGTGGGATCCATGAGTATTACCGTGTAAATTGTCCATCACCATGTACGTGCACTTTATTTGACCCAATAAAAGCCTCAAGAATTGAAAGATAACTCAAAACAAACTGTTGACAACTTCTGCACCAGCATACATAAAAATCCATCGCTTAAAAACATATAGGGTGCAAGAGAAAAGTTAATGAAAATAGTCATGGACAATTTGCACGGTAATACTCATGGATCCCACTGTACAAAGCAATATTGAACTTCTAAACAGAATACCGAAAAAGAATAGTTAGAACAGGATAAGTTCACATGATCAAAAACTGCAAACTTCTAGCCTCCATACGCAAGCAATTACCCACAAGTTCTTGCCCCACCCTATGACTTTAATTCACCATCTTGCTCGTCTCTCCTTCCAGCCCGATCCATGGATGAACCTTCAATTTGCCCCGGAGTGGGAGCGGCAATATTTCTCCAACTTGTCCGTATCGACAGCCGTGCTGACAGCACCAATAAAATTCGACCGAAATGAGATCGATGTGGGAGGGGCAGGGGGTGGAGAGATCCCCCCACCTGCGCCCTCCACCTGTGATACGAAGTCACGCAGCCACCTTGCAATGACATTTCTGTTTGGCTCAGCAGAAAAGCAGCGGACACGTGACGCCAGAGTGTCCACGAGTGTGAAAGTTCCATGCGTTCCCTTTCAGATGTTTTCTGAAGGGAGGCGATTTCAATTTTAACTCTTACGGAACCACGTCTGTTTCGGTAGCTGCGTAAATGAGCATACGCTTACAAATTACGAAGAACAGACAAACAGAACAGAACTGGTTTAAAAGGACCTTTATTGTCAGCAATAACTGTCTTACATCTAATTTTTACAAACAACTGTTTCATTTTCTGTTTCAAGCAGTGAAGTGCGTCTACACGTAATTTTACATTATTTTTTTTTCCCGTTCATCCGTTTAGAGGGTTATGTCCCTCTCTTCGGTACGTGCTGATACTTTTAAATATATAATAATAATAATAGATAGGCTATATTCCTTTTCCGGAATGTCTGGAGTAAGAGAACGCGAACTCGTCCTGGGCGCACGTTGCGGGTGCGTGTCTCGTCCAATGAACGCGCGGAGGGGAGGAGTCCCGGGGGAGGGGCGACTCGACTAGCCAATCGCACCCTTCTCCACCTAGTCTGGCCCCGCCCACAAGCTTTCGCCTCTGCGCGTCGCTACTCCAGACATTCCGGAAAAGTTGTATAAGTGCACTTTTTCTATTTTTGGGATTATGAAATGAACACTAACCTAGTCTTGAAATGACCTTGGATTTTCATTGCTATATTATATAACACCCTACTTTCATTCTTATGTTAGTAAATAAATACCCTTTCTTGTAGTTTGATTATTAGTTGCAATATGAAGGGTATAAATGTGGTCGTAGTTGTGGTGGATGATGAATGGTGTATAGTTCATAATCAGGATGTCTGGGCCCGATGGTCAGAGTATACAGAGTTAAAAGATGTTGTAATGGAGTATACAATCTGTACGGGTAGCAGTCGTGTATTGCATCTTCACGGATTGTGTGAACCAACGGTGGGTGTTCTTTGTTCATCCTGTTATTTATATATTATTTTCGTAATGCCTCTAGGTGAAGTGTTACATGTGGAAAACTTATTCGTGTGTATAAGAGTCGAGTTGGACTTGGAAGTTTGATTCTGTATGCCAGTCGACATGCATGTCTCTCTATGATTTGTAGTCGTTCATAGAACGAGTCCTCTGCTGAGAGCCATGCTGTGTGTCCATACGTAAGTACGGGCCGAAGAAAGGCCAGATAGGTATTTAGGAGGATGTTTGCTCGAAGTCCCCAATTCGTGCCGACAAGTCTCTTCATCAGCTGTAGTCTGTTTTTGGCTTTCTTTTTGATGTTCTGCAGGTGTGGTGTCCATGTTAGTTTTGTGTCAAATATGACACCAAGATATTTGACGCTGTTGGTAGGAATTATGCGTGTGCCACGGATCTTAAGATCTAACAGACTTGGATTTCTTTGTATCCGTGAGCGACAACCGGTAGGAAGAAATATTATGGCTTGAGTTTTTGCGCTATTGATGGTGAGTCTCCAAGTGTCGCACCATCGTTGAAATACATTAATAGCTGGTTGCATAATGCGATTTATTGCTTGAATTGTAGAACCACAAGCCAGTAGAGCTGTATCATCAGCGTATTGGTATGTTGACACCGTAATTATACACATGTAGATAACACTATATATGGCGGTAGGTAATGACTTAGCTAAGGGCGCTGTAGAAGTAAAACAAAATTATACTGCGTATCAGTTGCTGATGTGTGAGAAGAACCTTTCATACTCTTCCTTGTAATTTCGAACAATTTCTCACCTAGGAAAAGAACATAACATAGGAAATATTCTAGAGTTTTATGAGAAAAAGACTACTTTTGCCTCACTACTGCCATCTGTTGTTTTTTTTTTTTGCATAGAATTTATCTTCTTTCATAGAAGAGAAGAGAAATTTTGTTGTAAATAGGATTCTTGTCAGTTCGTTAGGAACCAATATAGTTGAAAATGCCACTTTCCTTTCATGAAAGCCTTGACAATTAATTTTAATGTACTTTAGATTGTCTACGTAGTCTATGTAAACTACAACCCAATGTAATCTACTCGTAGATTACGTGTAGACAACGCATGTAGACGGCACATCATGGTTTTCAAGGTGAAGAGTGGCAGTTTGGCACATTTATTTCAATATCGTCAGAATGGGCACTGCTTCAGAAAAAGGTGAAATGTAGGACAAAATAGCATGAATTTCTTCCCATGTTGCAAGTGGAAGAGTTTTCTGTAGTTGATTATGAAGCTATATACGATTTGTAAAAAATATGATGAATAATTATTTATAGACTCCCATGTATTCCTTATAGACAAACAACTTCAAATTACGGCTAATCAAATGGAAGTTTCGACTTTCCTAATCTTCAACCTGTCCTGTCTCCATCTATGTATTTTTCTACCCCATCGGAAGTTTCAAGTTCCCAAGAGAACAAGTCAAATAATACTCCCTTAATCGTAATGCTAAGTTTTCTTCTCCTCCTATAACCGTCCAGCGCACAAACCATTCTTTTCCCAGTTTGTCGAAGGCACACTTTTTCTTATTTATTTTATTTGAAGGTTATTTTCTTGGGTTTATATATATATATATATATATATATATATACAGGGTTTCTATAAATTAGTTATACAAAAGTAACCGTTAATTGTGAAGAAATTGTGTGTGTAACAGAAATGGTTTATACATCAATGAATACAGCGTATCTTCAAGCTTATTGTCGCACATTGTTAATTTCAGACGCCGCCGCCACTGGAGGCGTGAGCGTTTGTTTATCTTACATCAGTTCCGACTTGGATTTGTCGTGGTGGAACGATGCTGTGGCCACCTCGTTCGCCTGATTTAACCCCATGGATTTCTCTATCTAGGGTTACATTAAAGAACGTGTGTTTGTTCCCCCTCTTCCCAGCAACGTCGACAATGTGGCCACGGAATCGTTCCACCACGACCAATCCAAGTCGGTACTTATATAAGATAAACAAACGCTCACGCCTCCAGTGGCGGTGTCTGAAACTAACAAGGTGCGACAACAAACTTGAAGATATGCTGTATTCATTGATGTATAAACCATTCCTGTTACACACACACTTTCTTCACAATTAACGGTTACTTTTGTATAACTAATTTATAGAAACCCTGTATATATCGGTGGGGGAAGAGCAGTTTAAGGCCCTCGCGTCTGGCTGGACATGGAAACTGGTCCTTGTGTCCTAAAGATCACTTTCTATGCAGATAGGCTAATACTAGAGCTGGAGTTTAAAGTGGGACCCGAAACGCTCAACATAGTTATTTGATTTGGTTTATTTTACCTCGCATTTCTGCCATTTTTGGCTAATCGCGACGGAGGAATATGGTTGTGAGTCCAGACGTCGGAGACTCGCTAGACTGCAAAATGCAGTCCAGGGTGTACTGTGTGGAAGGGAAGTTGACTTCAGGTGCCTTACCAGAAGGTTACACTTAACAGCCCTTTGGGGGGGGGGAGGAGAAATGGAATTCGTCTATATTTTCAAAATGTAAGAGACTCGCGTTTCTTAACAGCAGACATGAATGAACCGATAGAGATAAACCGAGGATTCGAACCTACGACCGTTCGCTGCGCAGAGCAGCACGCTACACACTCCGCCACAGAGGCCTGCCAGGAGGAAACACGCTTTCGTAATTGCTCGCATGCCGAGAGAGTCCTTTACGCACAGAGAATAAGGGTAAACAACAGTCATATGAGACTAGTACATAGACCGCAGGCAGGATCAAAAATGGCCGCCGTGCGGCAACAATGAGATGAGCGATTGGGGGATTGTTGACACGGGGACGGGTCAGGAAGGAAGCAGAGTGGAGGCCTTTGTCGGGCCTCGGAACGCTTCATGGCAGAGTGAAGCTGACGTCACTTCCTCTGTTGCCCCTGGCAACTCTTCCGGAAGATGAGTTATTGTCGCTTGCTCCGTGGGGTCTGCCCGCCCTGTCCCCCCTCCTGTCCTGTCTGTCTGGTGCTTACGGGCTGACAGCTTCCAGGAGAGAGCATACACCCCCTCCCCCTGTTAGATTCCATCCACTTAGCCTTGAATAACTGCCACTCCTTGCCTCGACATGGAATTTCCATTGTAAACACAATTATAATATGTATTGTGTGGTTCGTCTGAACCAACACGGCGACGCACCAAAACAGGGCAGAAGATTCGAAAGGAAGTTTTCTTTCTTCAGCGCTGGAAGGAAAAAAAAGATGCTTGAACTATTAAGGGTAATTTACATATGCCTGGCAACCCTGTTATCGACTTCTTCAAATGTTGACGTAACAAGCATTGATTACTTTTTGTTAATCCGTAAGAAGAATATGGAAGAATGAAGAACTGAAAAGAGGCATTGAAACAATGGCGGTGGTGGTCTTCTTTAAGGTTATCATTCCAGCATTCACGTATCCTTAAGTCACTTCGTAAGTATCCTTGCTCCTCCTGCAGTGAGCAACGAATGGTGGAATAACAGCGAAAGAGATTAAGCGCGAAACGAAACAAGCACGAACGGAATAAACGCGAAAGGAACAACAATGAAACGGATTAAGCGCGAAACCAAAATTGAAAACCGGAATAAGCGCGAAAGGAACAATAGTGAAACGGAATAAGCGCGAAACCAAAATTGAACACCGGAATAAACGCGAAAGGAACAACAGTGAAACGGATTAAGCGCGAAACCAAAATTGAAAACCGAAATAAGCGCGAAAGGAACAATAGTGAAACGGAATAAGCGCGAAACCAAAATTGAACACCGGAATAAACGCGAAAGGAACAACAGTGAAACGGATTAAGCGCGAAACCAAAATTGAAAACCGAAATAAGCGCGAAAGGAACAATAGTGAAACGGATTAAACGCGAAACCAAAATTGAACACCGGAATAAACGCGAAAGGAACAACAGTGAAACGGATTAAACGCGAAACCAAAATTGAAAACCGAAATAAGCGCGAAAGGAACAATAGTGAAACGGAATAAGCGCGAAACCAAAATTGAACACCGGAATAAACGCGAAAGGAACAACAGTGAAACGGATTAAGCGCGAAACCAAAATTGAAAACCGGAATAAGCGCGAAAGGAACAACCGTGAAACTAAGTAAGCGCGATAGGAATTACAGCGAAACGGACTAAACGCTAAGAGAACAAGATCGAAGGAATAACAATGAGAATATTAAGCGCGAAACGGATTGAACGTAAATGGAATAAACGCGAAAGGTTCAGCCGCGATACGAATTAACTGCGAAAATTTCACTTTCGCGCTTAATCCCTTTCTCGGTTGTTCTGGCGACCCGTGAGCAACATGACTCAACCAGGCAACAACGAGCCATCCACAAATTACAATTAACCCCTCGTATATGAGTTTACAAACACTATACAGGTTTACGGCATGAAGGTGTACTTTGCCGTAATCAACCGTCAATGTTTCTTACCCTGGACGCATTCTTGCAAACTAATGAGGCGCTGGCGGCTGGACCCAGCCTAGGATTTATGCTGGGTATCCTGTCCATATATGTGACTATTCTTCCATAAATCTCATCTTATCATTCCCATCTTCGCGACTAGACAAAAGTGTCAAGGTTTGACGACCCGGCCATTTCATTATGGTAAAAGCATTTAGGAGGGGTCCAGGGGTCCGTACTCCCCCCGAAAGACTTAACAAGTACTAAAATAAAATAATGATAATATACCCGTTTTGTATTTGTTGTACAATTTCCTCTGAACGTATTGGAAGACAAGGATTATATTGGGATCATATGGCTTTGAAGGATAGGAAGGACGTATTTAGGGGGGCCGGGGGTCCGGATCCCCAAAAGTCCAAGTACTAAAATTAAGTAATGAGTAGCATTTTCTTGCACAATCGATGGTTATTAATTTCCTCTGAACTTTTTAGAAGGCAATGATTATATTGAGATCATACAGCTTTAAATGACATTGCAAGGAAGATTTATGTACACTAGTACTCAAAATAATATGCATAAAATATTAACCAGAAACTTACTTTTCTCCAACTACATGAAACATCATTTTAGTTATTCGATAAATATTCAATTATTCATTTACTTGACATTAATGCATTGCCAGGGTACTTGTCTTTATGTAAATTATTCCGATCTTAACTACAGATAAGCTACGTAATGAATATGCGCTGTTATATCTCTATTCTTATATAGTCTTTTTACCTATTCGTGTAATAATAATATAATATTAATTTATGTATTTTAATTAGTATTAATTTGATTTAATATAATTATTTTAAATGAAACATTATTATTATTATTATTATTACTATTCCTGAGGCACTTGGTTCGGACCCCCCCCCCCCCGAAACATATTTCTAGATACGTGCCTGCCACTGACGTTTCCATATGAACAACAATGTTATATTCTTCATAACATAAGCATATTTCAGCATATTTCATATGCTGTAATTCAGACATATTTTGATACATTTTTTAAAAAGTTGAAAATGAAAATATGAACCAGAGTAATGTAACCCCAAACATCCGGTTTTCAGTTATGTTTAAATAATATCCTCTTCTATTTGGGGTCAGTTCGAAATATCTCCATTTTCAATTCTTAGCAGTATGGTGGAATCATGAACTTAGTGCCTCATTTTAGGAGTCAGGCATATTCATATGAATACATTATTTCTTCTATCCCGTAAATTTCATAAAATGGAGTTACGCGCTTCTGCTTCTCGCACGACAGAATATACTCCTACAACAAACATAATGAATAATAATAAAAATAATGTTAATATATTAGATTCACATCGATCTACACTAAATAATATTTAGTAATTTACTTTTGTATGTAACATAATAAATACGATGTAGCCAAAACCTTAATTTTGATTGTATAAGCGTGGCTATTTGTTATAAAAGACTTGTAACAAGCCAGATATTTCATATTATAAACAATAGCACGAGATGGACAGAAAGAAGTTTCGGAAAAGAAAAATAGATGGCAGCACCTGGTAAAAGAATATTAATAAATTGTTGGAGGATAAGTCTCAATTTAGTGAAAGTAAAAATATGACAAAAAGGTGTACAAAGTATAAAACCAGTGCATAAAAGCTACATTTTAATGAAAAGGGAAACTGAAGTGGTTTTCGTCATTTAATACGTTTAAACCTATCTTTAATTGTTAGACACACATAAAGAAATATTCAACGAGGCAAGGTATTGCGGAGAGAAATATTTCATTCACGAAGGCTGAGTTTTGCAACAGATGTGCAATTATTTCAATATCGTCGAAATGTGAACTGCTACTGAAAAAAAAACATAGGTACAGGAGAATATGAATTTCTCCCCATGCTACAAGTGAAAGCGTTCTTTTAAAATTATCGAATAATTATTGAAGTAGACACGACTCTAAAAAATATGGTGAATAAGTATTTACAAGTAACCCTAGCATTCCGTATGGAGAAAGAACCTAAACTTACGATTAATCAAATGGAAGTTCCGACTTTTCCACCTGCCAATCAAATCTTCAATCTGTCATCTTTCCGTTCATGCGTTTTTCTGCGCCATCGGAAGTTTGATATTCCCACGAGAAGAAATAAAATAATACTCTCATAAGCGTAATGTTAAATGTTATCTCTTTCTCTCTCTCTCTGACAAGCATCCTGCGACAGACCTCCCCGTCCACAGCTGGCTGTGTTGGCTGTGTGTGTTTTGTCACCCCTTCCCTTTCAAGGCTTAGGGTTCTCGGTTTTGAAGACTGAAACCATTCGTACATGAGCTTAATTGTAAACTCTTTAATGATGATGATGATGATGACGATGCTGATGATAATTAGTAGCCCCTTTACTATACTTAGCTGCAGCAGCCTGGTTGCACAAAGAGTAATTTTCAAAACGTTATGTTACTTTTGGAACACGCTGTTCCAAGCTCAGCCACAAGAGAATGTCCGCCATTATCTGACCTGTTGACAATGAGTAGGGCATTACAGGTGGAGGGATAGGAACGTCTCAGCAGCAACAAGTGGTCAAGATCACAAACAATCTTCCTCCGTGACGTCATTAGTATTAGCCGACCAATCGGATCCAATCAGAGGCATTGAAGAGGGCATCTTGATTAGAAATTCCCACGTGTCGAGGTCAAAATGATGAAAGGAAGGGCCGCGAGTTTCAAGAGTGCATTGGCACTATAAAGAGATGTTGGCTCATCTTTCACAGATACGTAAAATGTCCCGTATACATACTGTACACATAGGCGTAGCTACGGGGTGTGCCGGGTGTGCCTAGGCACACCCTAATGGGCTGCTTTATCAAAGAGAATTAAATACAGATATTTCAATAAGAGAGAAAATAAGCGGCAGTTTATAAGAAGTTGAAAATATCATTACTTGGTACAAACGTGTGCATTATCGCTGATGAAACGGGTGTCTATAGATTTTCGATTTTTTGATGTAATTGGAGAACTAAGATATTTACTGCATTCTACTCTGTACTACAGCACTTTACTTCTATATCTATCACAAGCTGCATATGTGAGAGACAGCTTTCTCCAAGCTTACCCAAGTTAAAACTAAATTAAGAGCAACTCAGAAGCAGGATAGATTGGAAGCCCTGCTCTTGCTATTTGTGGATCAGGAAAAAGCTTAGTCTATTGATGTAAATGAAGTTATTGATGAGTTTAAGAACATTGTACCTTTTGACAGACTTCTCTCGTTATAGATGACTTGTATTTCGATGTATTTGTTTGTAACATTTATGAACATTTTGTGTGTGTGTGTGTAATTTCTATGCAATTTGATTTTTCTCTACTACATATATTTAGAAATTTTCAACATTGTCATTTAGTGAATTTATATTCCTTTACAAACATCAGTGCAGTTAAAGAGCCAAGTGATTGTGTTGCAAAATATGCTATTAAAAAGGTACAAGACCTCTTTTTTTCTTTGTGCACACCCATATATAAAGTTCTAGCTACGCCTATGACTGTACATCGTTTCCGTGAGGCTGACAGATGCGACACAATCTTTCGTAGGGTGACACACAGGGTGGGAAATCCTGGAAGGGGATGAGAGGGTACAGTATTGTAGCCCTACCAACAATATTGTCCTAAAAAATCCCCACCAAAAAAATTCCGGGGGACAGTTTTAGTTACAAGAACGAAGGTAAATAATTAGTTTTAACTTAAAATATACTGTAATAAGAAATAATAAAAAAAACATAGAAAAAACGAAGGATAATATCTGTTTGTATGTTTTTTTCGTAAATTCTCTCTCTCTCTCTACCATTAACAGATCTACATCAACAGGTCCGAACCCAGGATTTTTTTGAGATAGGGGGCTAGATCCAAAAATATGTTTGTGTGCGTGTGCGTGTATAGAAATTACAACATATTTGAATGTTTTAATTAAATGTTAATCTCGAATTAGTGCTTTATCTTTATTGTATGTTGCTATAAGGCCTGTACCCAGGGTTTTCTTTACAGGGGAGGGGGTAGATCCGAAAATTTAGAACAAAGAGACGATCATAAATGCTGGAAGTTTGATTGAATTTGGTTATTTTGCTTTTCTGACACGTTTGTCTAGTTGTTACGATGAGGATGAGCAATGATATTGATGAAGGAACACGCTCACAAAGAACACCTGTGCCCAGGCTGAGATTCGAAACCGGAACCTGCCTCTCCACACAACAAACACATTCATTTATGCAAGGACAAAATTGAAATTTTTACAAGTTTGAAAAATTTTCGGTTATTTTCCGTAGATTTTTATTGGTTCACATTTAAATATTTCATGGTCCGAGGGGAGGGGGCATGGCCCCCATGGCGCCTCCCTTGGGTACGGGCCAGTACATCAATAACAAAATATGCACAATAAAAGTAAAACAGCAATCGAAGACAAACATATGACATCTAGTCGATTAAACGAAGACTAAAACGTAGTAGAACAATCTGAACTATTTTTCAATTTATTGACATTTTTTTTAACTAGTTGGTTAAGGAATTTGCAACTTTATGAATACATCATGTAAATAAAGGGGAAAATAATTCCTTTATATACGTATATTTAATTACATACATATATTTACATAATATTTAGTAATTTAATGTAACAGAATAAATATGTACATCACATAATATACGCACGGGGGTGCCAAACTGGGGTGTCCTCCTTGAATAAAGCCAAAACCTTAATTTTGATTAAATAAGCGTGGCTATTTGTTTTAAAAGACTTGTAACAAAGCAGATATTTCATATTGTAAACAATAGCACGAGATGGGTAGAAAGAAGTTTCAGAAAAGAAAAACAGATGGCAGCACCTGGTAAAAGGATATTAGTAAATCAGTGGAGGATAAGTGTCAATTCAGTGAAAGTAAAAATATGACAAAAAGTTGTACAAAGCATAAAACCAATGCATAGAAAATATATTTTAAATGGAAAGGAAAACGGAAGTGGTTTTCGTCATTGAATAAGTTCAAACCTATCTTTAATTGTTAGGCACGCATAAAGAAATATTCAACGAGGTAAGAATTTTCTATAAGCATAGCTCAATCAAATGTGTCTTTTGAAATACTACTCCATAGCATAATACAGACAATGCAAAATCATGTAAGAAATTAAACCGAGAGATTACTGTTATTTTGATAGCTATAATTGTGCAGGTATTAAATAAATGCACACCTACAACAAACGCATTCTTTAATAGTCCCGATTAGCCTATCGCAGTATGTAGTGGGCTTTTTTGACACCTGATATCAGGATGATATGAATATCTTAAAGTTGTTTCGTACATTTGATTTGATTTGCTTTTGTTACTTATACTCTGTACCAGCTAACTGTGGAGCAGGCAAACGAAAACATGTCTCTGCGCAAGTAGTCACGCGAGACGGCTCCACCAATGAATACGTGAGGGGAAATGGGATTGCGTGGAGGGGAAAGTGACTGGAGTTACCAGCCTTCCCATCAGTGTCTACTGCTTCGCTCTGCCCAATAGATTTCCCTCGCTTCTCTGACGCTATGCGCAGCCTTGCTCCAAAGTTAGCTGGGACAGGGTATAGCTTGTTTTAACTTGTTTCTTAAGCCCACTTAATGTAAAGAATGCATGATCAGGAATGGACTTACAGTTTAATTTCTCTGTGCCTTCACCGGATATTGAAGGAATCGAAGTTACCGCTATGCCATCGGGGAGGATTTGTTACTTAGCGTCGATTTTCTGACACGTCTGGCTAATCGTGATGATATCGTATCAATCCATAGGATTATTCTTTATTTTTATTTTAACTTTATCTAAGCTTCATTTCACCTAAGTTCATTCACTTGTTTACACCAGCTGTCCAGTCCTCTCAGGTAAGAATTATGCACAGTCGTGTGTTACGCAGACTTCCACTTCCTGATATATTGGGGCTGCAAGATTTGCATGAGGTAAACAAGAAGCAGCTTACATGAGTAGGAAGGTAAAAACTGACTCATCAGCGTATAGGAAGTCTGCAGAGAGAGATGTTGAGAGGGACGGACAGACTGGGAAGGGACTCACTTTTGGTTTTGATTAGAGACAGGCAACATGGATTTTGAAAGGAGAGAAGGAACAGTCTGACTGACTTAGGTGAACTACCCACAAAGCCTAGAGAGAGCTTAGTTTATTTTACTCTACCTTTCCTAAAAATTATCATCGTTCTTCTAACAAGGGAGGTTATCTAAGTGTCCCCCTCCGATTTCCATGAAACTTGGCAAGTGTATAGAGGAGCCCAAAGGAAGAAATACGTGTTTTTTTTTGTTTCGGCTAAAAAACTGTTCTAGGGGGCAACCCCCCTCAAATGTCAAGATGAGGACAAATTGAAGTGGGGATATGACTCCTGTGTTCCCCTCCGATTTCCATGAAACTTGGCAGGTGTATAGAGGGGCCCAAAGGAAGAAATACGTGTTCTTTTGTTTCAGCTAAAAAAAACCGTTCTAGGGGGCAATCCCCCTCAAATGTTAAGATGAGGACAAATTGAGATGGAACCCCCCCTGTGTTCCCCTCCGATTTCCATGAAATTTGGCAGGTGTATAGAGGGGCCATATGCCTCGTGTTTCTTCCTATGCCATATTTACGTGGTTTCGGGGTCAGATCCCCACTTCAATTTCTCCTCATTTTGACATTTGAGGAAGGGGGGTGGGTTTGCCTCCTAAAACCGTTTTTTAGCTTAAACACAAAAACACGTACTTCCTTTGGGCTCCTCTATACACCTGCTAAGTTTCATGGAAATCGGAGGGGGACACTTAGACAACCTCCCTTGTAAGTGTAGACAGGTATAACTAACTATATAACATGCATGATTCAAGTTCAAAGGTTCACAAAATCGTACGAGTGACTATTTGACATTTCTAGTAATATATTTAGGTAAATTTCAGTTGTACCTTTCGCAGCCAAGCATCCAACTTGTCATGAGGACAAGTGGTCTCATCATTAACTAGGATGAATGGTGAATAGCTACATTTTCTATTTAATCTATTGGGAGTGGTTGGTTCGATCCCATCATTCTGTAGAATGATACGATATGATGAAATTGATGAAAGGACACTCACAGAAACGTCCATACCGAGATCGGGATTCGAACCCGGCACCCCTGGAGTCGAAGATGAGTGTCTATTGTATCCTCATAGATTCTAAACTAACTTTCGATAATCACATATCAACCATCACAAAAAAGGCAATGCGTATACTAGGCTTACTTTACAGATTCACCGAAATCCATAACCCGAAAGCACTTCCCATTTACTTCAAAACTTTTGTGTCCCCAATTCTAGAATACTGTTCACTCATCTGGAAAATGGCTGCCCCTTCTCATGCCTCCAAGATCGACAATGTTCTCAGCTTCTTCCTCTCGATCGTTCGATATAGAGTGTCGGCCCTGAGACACCTACCTAAGATAGATCTGCTTGTAAACTTAAACATAAATACTTCAGAATCACGTAGATACGTTGCAGATATGAAATTACTACATAAGATAATTAATGGAAACCTAAGATGCAGCATCCCACTCCACGAACTCTCCCTCAGAGTGCCTAGGCATAAAACACGGAGCAAGGAAACTTTCCACACTGCAACTCCCAGGCTCTCACTCATACAACTTTCACTATTCCATAGGCTACCGAACCAATTCAATATCATCTCAAACCAAGTAGATATTTTCAGTTCATATTCGTCTTTTATCAACAAACTTAGAAAAAATTGTACATAAGTAATGCATTGTGAAAGTAATCTGTTTACCTTTGTACTGTCTTGGCTTGCTTATGTTTATATTTATGTTCATATTTTGTTTATTTTATTTTATCTTGTTCGTGTGTTCTTTTTAACACTGGGGTACTGTTTTACTATTGTGTATTTTCGGTTTAAAATGGCTTTTGCTGTACTGGAAATTGCAATAAATAAATAAATAAATGATATGATGAAGGGTCATTCTACAAAGAACACCCAGGTGAGGATTCGAACCCGAAACCCTCTGTGCTAACCACTCGGCAGTTGTTTCGTTGAGTGAATCTTCAGCAGATGATCCACACGGTGCAAGCATCGAGCTGCACCTTATCACCCCCGCACAATATAAACGAAATTAAATAAAGGCCGAAACCAACCCTCATTACCCCCTCCCCGTCTCCCGCAACAGCTGACCTTGGCCAGAGACAACGCAGGTGACACACAATGTCCGGCAGACGTGCGCGTCGCAGGCTGTTAGCTCCGACCTCCAACTAATTCGCTCAAATTGTTTGTTAAGTGGGACACAAAGGCAGGCAGGCCACACCACAACACGTGAAGCCACCTCCCCATTTAAACCACCGGCATCAGCCCCCCCTATAAAAGTAAAGAGGCAATTAACGTTATCTTCCTCGAAAAATTAAGCTTCGGGACCGGTCTCTTTACAAAAGTACGGCGAATCATATGAATAAACAACACTCCCTTATAACTTAATAGGTTTATAAAAAGAGCAGACGGGTCATGTGAACTTCTCAATGGGCTCGAAGCCGCTGCCATTGTCACTTAACAATGGGGACCTGATGGAAATTATTGTTATTTTGTTATCAAGCGGAATTGGCCACGTCCTGCTGGTATTATGAGAGCAACAATTACAATTAAAAGTCTGCAACAATGGGGAAAGTATAACACAGGAGGAAAAAGCCACGATTTTCTTTTAGGATGACGAAAGAGTTGCTCCAATAACAAATAATATGACACCAATTACTGTACTGGTTTCTCTATACAAGTAGCTTGTTTCAAATGTAACAAGAGTGATTCCACAACACTTTTGGTGTAGATATTAATTGTATTGTTGTTATTTCGCTTTGCCATTTCTCTATTTTCTGTTCGTTGTAAGAGTGACGTCAATAACCCAGAAGATCACGTGTACTTGTATTTTTGTCATAAGAAAAGCGTTGCATTTCTTCCACTTAAACTAATTGCAACGGAGAGGGTGGGTCATGATAAGATGAAATTCATGAACAAATTTCTCTTTCCGGTATTCCACTTCTTTCTCTACTGTCTCTTTCTACCCCTCCCCTTCTTTCATACTCTTCTCCCCTTCTTTCTTCCCTTCCCTTATTTCCTTTTCTCCCCTTTGATATTTTTCTTTCCCCAATTTCTTCTTTTCCTTTCTCGCATTTCTTCTTTTCCTTTCTCACATTTCTTCTTTTCCTTTCTCACATTTCTTATTTTTCTTTCTCACATTTCTTCTTTTCCTTTCTCACATTTCTTCTCTTCCTTTCTCACATTTCTTCTCTTCCTTTCTCACATTTCTTCTTTTCCTTTCTCACATTTCTTCTTTTCCTTTCTCACATTTCTTCTTTTCCTTTCTCACATTTCTTCTCTTCCTTTATCCCATTTCTTCTTTTCCTTTCTCCCATTTCTTCTCCTCCTTTCTCCCATTTCATATTTTTCTTATTCCCCATTCTTCTTTTCCTTTCTCCAATTTCTTCTTTTCCTTTCTCACGTTTCTTCTTTTTCTTTCTCCCATCTCTTTTTTTCTTTCTCACATTTCTTCTTTCTGTTCCTCCCCTTTCTTCTCTCTCAACTCCATCCTACTTCCTCAGGTACGTATCTAGATATATTTCTGTGGTCCGAACCAAACGTTTCATAATAATAATAATAAATATAACAATAATAATATTTAAATTTAAATAATTATAATTAAATTTAATTAATTAAAGTAGTATTAGTTAATTAAAATATTCAAATTAATTAATATTATATTTTCATTCCATGAATAAGTAATACGGTATAAGGATAGTGATATAACAGAGCGTATTCATTCTAGCTTACGTGCAGTTAAGATCCGAAAAATGTGTAAAAAAAACAACTGCCGTGGCAAGGAAATTAATGTCAAATAGATAAAAATTTAATATTTATTGAATAATATAAAAGGATGTTAGATCCAGTTGGCGAAAGTAAAGTTCCTGGTAATATATTATGCATGTTATTGTAAGTAGTAATAAATCTTGCATAAATCTTCTTTGGTGCTGTCATTCAAACCGCATGATCCCAATATAATCCTTGCCTTCCAAAAGGTTTGGCGGAAATAACCTTCGATTAAACAACAAATATATTTTCATTATTTCATTTCAGTTATTTTTATTATTTAATTTTTGTACTTTCTAAGTCTTTCGGGAGGGGGGTCCGGACCCCCTGGACATCTCCCTGAATGCGTCATTGTTCCTCTATCTTCTCTTCTTTCCTTTTCTGCATATCCTTCTTCATCTTCCTCCCTTTCTTTTTCTCTTTCTCCTCTTCTTCTTTCTTTTTCTCCCTTCCTTCCTTTTCTGTCCTTCCTTCCTTCTTTCTCTCTTCCTTAATTACAAATAGCTTCCTCCCTTCCCCTTCCTTCTCTTCATCTTTTTCATTCTGTTTCTCCCCTTCCTTCTTTGTTCTCTTTTACCTTCAATATCTCTCCCTCCCCTTTCCTTCATTTCTTTCTCCCCTACATTCTTCTTTCTAAATTTCCACTTTCTTCTTTCTACTTGTCCCCTCTTTCTGTCTCTTTCTACTCCCCTTCTTCTTTCTTACTCTTCTCCCTTCCTTCTCTTTCTCGCATCCTTCATTCATTCTGTGCTTTTCCCTGTAATTTCGGTGGTGAGATCAAAAGTAGACCATGAGCCAGAAAAATACACCTGGCTTCTGAGAAATTATTCCAATGGCGGCTGTGCAGTAATCTGACCCGTAAAAATATAGAGCATGTGATAAACGCATACAACACAAAGCAGCAGGGTTCATTACTTTCGACATCAGTAAATATATATATATATATATATATATATATATATATATATATATATATATATATATATATATATATATATATATAAGTCTTTCCCTGATTACAAATTTTATTCATATCCGCTATATGCAATGTAGGGATGTGAAAGTGGTGCCAAAATGTTGGAAAACTATCCAAGTTTATTTGTTGCAGGTTTCAGTAATGTGGCTGTAGTGTAGCAGTGTCAGTGCCAAGGAATCCGGAATTAATGCTCTTGACATCGGGTGGCATCTTTCCATACAATGTTTCTTGGACTTGACAGGATTTGGGAATGAAGATAAATTCAATTTTTTAAATACCAACTTATTGATGGATATTCTAGACGAAAGAATTCTGTACATTTGCAAGTTCCTCTGCACTGTTATTAGTGACCGGGTCTCGTGATACCAGAGGACATGCTAACCTTTTTCTGATTTGTGAACATTTCCGGTTTTCTGGGCACTGACACTGCTACACTACAGCCACGTTACTCAAACCTGCAACAAAAACTTCGTTAGTTTTCCAACATTTTGGCACCACTTTCACATCTCTACCTTGCATATAGCGGATATGAATAAAGTTTGTATTTAGGGAAAGACTTCTGGGACACCCGGTATATATATATAATGTTCAGTACGGTTTCGCAAAATAGTGATGGTTTCTGGTGACAAAAGGGGGTAAAAGCAACCGGAGCGTGGTGCTCACCACATCATGATGTATCACCATGTATACGTGATGTGGGGAACACCTTTACCTATAAAATCAACGTTAATAACGATCAATGGAATACGACACAGTAACACGTGACCCAATAAGACTGCCCCCTTCCACTAGCAACCCTCGACGCATGTGCGTGAGTGTGCGAGGCCGTTTCCTGGCACGCACGCACCGAGGAACCTCGAGAGGCCGCCCACATTTGCACTAAAGCGCGCCTACAAAATGACGAGTTGATTACAACTTCCTGCGACTCTCTTAACAAGGTGACTAGCACGTTGTTCGTAGCAGCCATCTGTCTGCGAGGGAAGGAAATAGCTGATAATTGGCAACCCACATCACATGAGCGGTGGGACAACGACCCACGGAATTTCGCCTCCAAATAATAACACGTTAATTTCTCACTTTAAAAATTGCCAGCGAAAGGAAATTCAAGGGGGCAGGTCCGTGTGTGTAATGTAATTTTGGTCATCAACAAAGGGAATGGTGTTAAAGCAAGGTCAAAGGCATTTTCTTCGAAAATTGGGCAGCAAAGTAACACAAAGAGATAGAAGGAGAAAAAAGTGAATAGAGACTACATGGGTAGCAGTGTTCTCGGATTTTGAAAACAGTTACACTGTTCCTTTTATAACCACACACACACACAAAGGAATATACACAAGCAAAGAGAGGAAATAAGAAAGAAGAGAAACACACAGAGAAGAGAAAGATACAACCGAAGGAGAGAGAGAGAGAACGAAAAATAAGAGAGAAAATAAAAGAAAGAAAAGAGAGGACAGAAAGAAGAGCGAAAGACAAAAGGAAAAGATAAAATGAAGATATATAGCAAAGACAAAGAAAAATAAAGAGAGAAAGGGAAACGAAGGAATGCTAGAGAAGAGAGAAATGAAATAAAAAATAGAAGAAGTGAGAGAGAGAGAAAGGAAAGAAAAAGAGAGAAAAGGAATGGAAGGAAAAACAGAAGGAAAGAGAAGAGAGGTAAAAGAAAGAAGGGAGAGAAAGAGAAGAGGGAAACAAACGGAAAAGAGAAAATGAAGAAGACAAAAACCAAAGACAAAGAAAATAAAGACAGGAAATGGCGTAAGGGAAACGAAGGGATGCTAGAGAGGAAAGGTGATAGAGAGAAGAGAGAAAGAAAATAAAAAAGAGAAGAGAGAGAGAGAAAGGAAAGAAAAAGAGGGAATGGAAGGAGAAACAGAAGGAAAGAAAAGAGAGGTAAAATAAAGAAGGAAGATAAAGAGAAGAGGGAAAGGAACGGGAAAGAGAAAATGAAGAAGACAGAAACCAAAGACAAAGAAAATAAAGACAGAAAATGGCGTAAGGGATGCTAGAGAAGAAAGGTGATAGAGAGAAGAGAGAAATGAAATGAGAAAGGGGATAAAAGAGCAAGAAAGAGAAAAATGAAGGATAGAGATTGGAAAGAAAAGAAGAAATAAAGAGAGAAAACACAGAGAGAGAGAGAGAGAATATTGCGCAAACAAAATAGACATCAAATACACTACACGACATCCAATGAACAAAGTATACGGTACGACTCAGTGTGGCACTTCGTAACCAACTATACTCTGTCCCGGGTATCTCTGGAGCAAGCGAACGAAAGAAAGTCGTTGCGCAAGTAGTCGCGCGAAACGGTTCCACCAATGAACACGTGAGAGGGAACGGGATTGTGTGGAGCGGAAGGAAGCTACTGCAGTTATCAGTTCGTGTACTGCTTTTCTCTGACCACTCGATCCCCCCTCCACTTCTCTGCCATTATGCGAGACCTTGATACACGGATTCCGGGGACAGAGTATAGACACGTGAGTCCAAAGAGAGTCAAAAAGTTGCAGCGAACCATTCTGTGCGTGTAAGGTGACCAAACTTGCTTCTTTTTGTCAGTAAATTTTTACCTAAACCAACAGTTAGTACTGTAAGCAGTGATGTGCCGTAGACTATAAGTTTACGTCTACATGCGTTGTCTACATGTAATAGATTACATTGGGTTGTCGTTTACATCGACTACGTAGACAATCTAAATTGCATTAAAATTAATTTTCAAGGCTTTCATGAAAGGAAAGTGACATTTTCAACTATATTGGTTGCTAATGAACTGAAAAGAATCCTATTTACAACAAAATTTCTCTTCTTCCATCAACCATGGAAGAAGATAAATAGTATGCAAAAACAACAACAGATGGCAGTCGTGAGCCAAGAGTGGTCCTTTCCCCATAAAACACTAGAATATTTCCTACGTTAGGTTATTTTCCTAGGTGAGAAATTGTTCGAATTTGGAAGAAAGAGTATGAAAAGTTATCCTTACACGTCAGCAACTGATACGCAGTATAATTTTCTTTTAATTCCACGGCGCCCTGTGCTAAGTTATCACCTTTCGCCATGTTGTTACATAGATAACGTAATCTACGTGTATAAAATAGTCTATGTGTAGAATGTAGACTATCGTTGTTTACGCGTAGACGCACATCACTGACTAAGTGATCGGTTGTTTGCTACGAACGAATCACCATTAAAGGGGAAGAAGACAAGAGGAGTGCCAGGAAAGTAGACAAACAAGAACAAATCTCTCTCGGTATGGAGAAGCAGTATAATAAAAAAGAGCGGTAACTTCACATCACAACAATCATAACCGTTATGGAACGGGTACCCGAACAGCGATTCGGAATCACACGAATGGCCCACCGTATGAATCATTGAATCCCTATCTGGCGCTCGAGTTTCGCCATAAAAGTTGTGGTAAGTCAATATGCAGGAGCAGATTCTACGGGAGCAGACCGGGGGAAAATAAAAGCCCCATTCGTAGCTTTACCTGGGGGACCTCAAAGTCCATCAAGATTTCGTGTTTTATTGCGCTTTCAGAGATTTTGTTCCCACGTAAGAAACACATGGTGCCCCTTCCTTTTTTTTTTGTTCTTCCCGTCTGCTTGCATCCACCTGCTGTGTACGGGAAGAAAGAAGATCTCTCTCTCGAAGGGGGAGCGACTGGGGTTGCTACTTCGAGGGGGTAGACTAGGAAGTTTCAGGTCCTGACTAATTCGATTGGGATGGAGACGAACTGGAAGTTGATGCCTGTAAGAAACGGCCAATTGTTGGGTGTTGTAAAGGAGCTGTTGTTTCAGTTTATACGTGGGTTATTTTAGGAACATCTCGACAAAGGTTGCGTCCCGGATTTTTCGGGACAGTAATGATATAATTTGTCCCGGTGTCCAGAAAAGTTCCTTTCGGGCCATCCACTCAGAGAACTAAATGCATCATATCGATTGATGCACCAGAATGCATCGATTGATGCACTAAAGTATGTTTCATGGCTCCTTCAAAGAATCAGATTCGCATTTGATGCATTGGGTGCATTTATGTATGTCGTGAAAGAAACACCAAAATGCATAATTTGATTCAAGTGAGGATTTATTTCAGTCGAGATCCACTTCAATGCATCAGTTTATGTGTTTTGATGCACCTTCCTGCATCTTTTTTTGATGATGCACTTAAACGTTTCGTCTGAGCTACATAAACTCTGTAGCTCAGACCAAGATCAACTCAGACAGTTGAGTGAAATGAAATCCTCTGTGCAATTTATCCTGTTGGGTTGTATACGTACCATGGCCGTAGGCAGGAACATTTTTCGGGGGGGGGGGGGTTTCGCTCATAATTGTTCCCACGGGCGTCGCAAGAAATGTGAATAGTAGAAATAATAACAATAATAATATTTTTAAAATAATCATAAACTAATTAATTCCAAACATATTATTATTAATATTATTGCTGTACTTCTATCCTTGAGGAGACTTTTATACCCTATCCATCAGAAGTGTGAATATGCAGCACAAATGTTTTTATTTATTTATTTTACGTTGCATGCAGTGTATACTGAAATGCATAGTTATTATATTTTGTTATTAAATTTTAGATACCTTCAGGAAAAAGCTTTAAAAGTAAGAGAAATTTTAGTTATAAAGTTTTGTTGTTTGAGCATTCACATAAAACTTAATTTTTGGAATTTTGAAAACTGTAGAAGCCAGTTATTCTTTGGATTAAATGGTAAAACTTAACCTGGTGCTTGTATTGTAACCTCAATCTTTTGATCTAACGCCGTTTTTCTTTGGTTATTCTGGTTAAATACTAACTAACTGGACTTTATTTCCGTTATTAACAAAAAACTAACAAACGTTCTGCTATTTTGTAACTTGCGATAAACGATGTCAATTCAGGGGGACTCTATGGACCAGTTCGATCCCACTTTCCGACGCTCATATTGTTCCTATACTTACCAAACAGTATTATATACAACCACTATGCACTATACAAGTATGTGTTTTATAGGACAGCATCGAACCTCTGGGTAAATGTAACGCGCTACGAAGCTGGATATCCAAGGTTTGACCTCTTATAAAAGTAAAGTAAAGTGCTCCCCTGTGCTTTCCATCACGCCATGAAGACATATAGGAGGTGTGGGCTTAGGGCCCCACACTTTCTTGTTCTCGGCCAAGCCGGGGGTGATGTGATCAGCACCACGCCCCTGGCCGCCATTACCCCCCCCCCCTCCTTCAGATTTTCCTCCAGGTACCCACTTTATACGACGCTGGGTGGGCGCCGGAGCCGCTTGAACAAGTTGAAAAAGTCCCGGTTCTCCTCCGCCGGGGACCGAACCTGGGTCTCTCGCATGGTAGTCAGACGCCCTGACAACTGAGCTACCGAGTTGGAACGGGAATTTTGGGACAATCACAAGGGAATTTTCAGTCTGATCCAGGAAGAGCACTGGAAAGAGGACGGCAGAAGTGAAAATGAAGGGGCCACGGGTGGCGTATTTACAGCCCCTGGAGTGCTGCAGAACCAGAGGTATATAACGCTTTCTTATTGGCTGTGTGCACCGGAAGTGTTTATGTTCCGTGTCCATTGATCCTTGTTTCTTCATTTACAGAAAAAGTATGGGAAAACATGCCTTGTGATTGTATAGTAATAAAGTTTGTAATCAGATTGTCGTAATTATATTAAGAAATATACGTTTATATAATAAAATATAATGATTAAAATGCTATACGTTAGATATACATAATTTTCTCATACAATGTTTGCACTGATGTGCCATTAAATATAAAAATAATTCACTTCAAGAAGAGTTCTGATTTCTGTCTTCTAAAACATTAATTTAAATAATTTTGCTAAAAAAATGAACCTTAGTGTAAATGGGTTTCTAATCTAGTTGGGATAGATATCTGAAATCTACACTGTTAATTAGAACCCTGCCATCTAGCGTTAACTTGAAGAAACGCTGCATCAACTTCCGGAATGGCAGCCAATCAGTAGCCAAATATCGCTGGAGGTTCTACAGTACTATAGGTTTTGTAAATACGCTCACGGGTGGTCTGTGATTCTGAGAATTAAATAAGTTTCGCTCAAATTTCACAATTCAAAATGTTTGAATATTCTAGCTCGATCTTTGCCTGTTGTATTTTTGTGAAACTGCGAATAAATTTTGGTTTCTGAACTTCAATTAATCCAACATGCCAGAAGTTTCGGAGAAGGGGGGGAGGTTTGAACCCTATAAAAAAAAATTAAAAAATCTACGGCCATGATACGTACAGTATAAACAATGGAACTTGATTGATGGATTTGGTTTATTTTACTTCTCTTTTTTGCCACTTTTGGCGAATCACGAAGTTGAGGATGATGGAATTGGTGTGTGGACACTGAAAAGAACACGCTGGTACAGGCCGGGATTCGAATCCGAGACCCCTGGCGTCGTAGCTCGGAAACGATGGAACTTTATCAAGTCTTGGAAGGGAAACTGGATGAACTTTCACGGCTTGCCCATTACACAAGTGGCACGCCACCTCAGCGGCAACGAGCGGTGATATAAGCCCTCTCCTCTACAATACGCACTCACCTAAAGAAATCCGAAAAGGCAGGCCAGCAGCAGTTCTAATTACTTGAGTCTGTACACAAGACCCTCCCGGAGAATGTCTTGGGGCTATTAGCTCCTTCCTCAGAGGGTTTCCAAGAGTCCCGCTGGGGGGAGGCACCCCCTCCTCCCCCCCTCATCCTCCAGGTGGATTTTCTCTTGATTTATTTACTCTCATCAAGCTCAATTTCAAAGAGTCTTGTAAAGGGACTCCTGTAATTACAATTAAATTACCCGCAAAGCGTCTTCGCTCACCCACACACTTCCTTCTGCCCCCTCCCAGAAACTCCCGACCCCCGCCTTCTCTTTCTCGAGTTCATAAAATATATACATCATAATAATACACCACAGGAGAGGAGGCATAAATTTGAAATTAGCTTGTTTGTTCGAGAACAGAAGCGGGAGTCTGAAACGGCGTAGTAATTAAACTAAGCAGAGGAGGACTACGGTACTAGCGGCTTAATTTCGTTAAATTCAGAGGCAGCGGCAAAAGGAGACGGCGAGGGGGTGAGAGAAGGGGGGAGAGAAAGTAACATGTTCATGACTGTAGGAGACTTTTGCTGTTTTCGTCCCATCGTCACTATATATACACACACACACACAAACGTCATGGAGGCGAAGTCGCAGCATGTCTCCGCAAAATGCTGACTCAATTCAGCCGACTACTAAATTAAACTTCCTAGGATTGTTTCTCAACACTTTCTCTCTCATACGTCATCGTTGCTAACCAACCGAACAGGAGGAAACACCCCCCTCACCCCCCTTTTTCCAGTTTGCAGCGGAGCAAACTAACTCCTTAGCGCTCTCCGGATTAGGAGAGCTGCAGCTCTCGTGAATGTTTTGACAGCTGAAGGCATACGGAGCTGACTTTCAACAAACCATGAAAACGAATTAGCGAATATGAACCCCGTAAATAATGTTCATTTTATTACTGCGTTCTTCTTGTAGTGTGTTCGCAGTCGTACTCATTTCAATAAATTACACATTAACTTCCTCCCTCTTTAAGGTGAGTTTTTGTAGTACAGAATTTTCACTACATGAATAAAGCATTACGTTACGTATGCGTCCCCGTTCTTGGAAAGCTTTGATATATACGAGGGCTGTTCAAGAATTAGTCAATTACTTAGCTCTTGTAATGCAGGTTGGAAACACTGCAAATTTTTTCCTACTCTATATTTCCATCGTAATTGCACGAAACTTCAAAATTATAAATTATATTTGAGCTTTTCAGATCTCCTTGATAGCCAATTTTACACACACAACATAATTGTCACGAATTATTGACTCCGGTAACTATTTAAATAAATAAATGCTGTGTAAATAACTTACATAATACATATGGTGACATACACTTTAGTCCTTTAGAATTGAAAGTTACACATTTATATTTTGCCGATGAATGTATCTTCAGTACATCCATCTATTCAAGTAACATTTTGTAAAAGTTTACACACGTGTGAATAAAGTTCGACTTAATCATCTACATAGCTTTTACAGTTTGTACTGAAAGAGCATTCTTGTCACTTGTCCACAAATCATTCACGTACGAAAGCACTCGTTCAGTGGGGGCATTAGTTCCAGCTAAACAGATCCAATATCTTAAGAAAATTGGAATATGGCACATTGTTGACATTGAAGTGTGAAATGAGCTTATACTCTACGTTAGCTAGGCTAACTGCGAAGCTTGAAGCCTACAGAGTAAAATACACAAGAAAAATCTATTACAAACTGTGAATAAACCTAATTTCAATAAGAAGAATGAAGATTCTGAAGTTGGCAACACTGAATTCTTAGGAGTTGGCAACCTGAATTCTTAGAAGCTTGCAACTTGGCTACCGTTGAGATGGCAACGCGGCTTCCTTGAAAACGGCAAGAACGAGCCTAGGACCATCTGGTACTGTTGCAGTAATTCTATACCGATAAATCAGTAACAAAAAAGGGGGCATTTTGGCGTCCCATTTACGATTTTAAAGAATCGGGACAGAGACTCAAGAAAGCGACTGTCCCAGCTAATACGGGACGTCTGTTCACCTTACTGTACACCGTTCCAGAACTTAGTGCAAACATCAAATACACTACGTGATACCAAATCAACCAAGAAGGCGATTCCGTGTTGCACTTTGCAACCAAGTACACGCGTGAGTGCAAATATATTTTTTGAATTTTGATTTGCTTTATTTTACTTCGCTTCTTGTGCCACTTTTGGCTAATTTGCGAAGATGGGATTGAGTGATGACATGATGAAATTGATGAATGGACACTCGCAAGCATCCACGTCCAGGCCGGGATTCGAATCCAGACCCCTAGCGTCGTGAGTGTAATGAGAGTGTAAAAACATGCAACATTCAGAAGCCCACACAGACATTTTCCTTCGTTCTTCATTTCGCTATTATCGTTAGTAAAGTATAGCTTTTCTGCCACTCTTGGCTAATCGTGAAGATGGGGATGAGGATGATAAGAAGAGATGAATGATGGGACAGTCGCAAACATATAGGGACGACACAACACGAACCCCACACAGAAGGGTTATACTGGCTGCGGTTCCTGACGCCACAGCCTCGCTAGTCTGCAAAATGAAGTCCAGGACGAGGCAAGTTAGCATTTGGTTGTCTTGAAAAAGGTTCGCCCCCAGAGGCTTATCCCGAATTTTCCATCTAAGGGGGTTGTAAGTTCATATTTAGGGTGTTGTAAGTCAGGAGCTATCCAGGCTATCTGCGAAGATTGAAGCCTACAAAGTAAATTACTGAAGATAATGGCAATTCTGAAGTTGGCAACCTGAATTCTTAGGAGTTGGCAACCTGAATCCCTAGGAGTTGGCAACCTGAATCCCTAGGAGTTGGCAACCTGAATTCCCAGGAGTTGGCAACCTCAATTCCTAGGAGTTGTCAACCTCAATTCCTAGGAGTTGGCAACTTGAATTCTTAGGAGGTGGCAACCTGAATCCCTAGGAGTTGGCAACCTGAATCCCTAGGAGTTGGCAACCTGAATTCTTAGGAGTTGGCAACCTGAATTCCTAGGAGTTGGCAACCTGAATTCCTAGGAGTTGGCAACCTGAATTCCTAGGAGTTGGCAACCTGAATCCCTAGGAGTTGGCAACCTGAATTCCCAGGAGTTGGCAACCTCAATTCCTAGGAGTTGGCAACCTCAATTCCTAGGAGTTGGCAACTTGAATTCTTAGGAGTTGGCAACCTGAATCCCTAGGAGTTGGCAACCTGAATTCCTAGGAGTTGGCAACCTGAATCCCTAGGAGCTGGCAACCTGAATTCTTAGAAGTTGGCAACCTGACTACCGTTGGGATGGCAATGTGGCTTCCTTGGAGACGTCAAAAATGAGCCTATTAGCCTTCTCCCTTCCTCCATAGCCTAGGACCAGGTGTCATAGTGAGCTAGTCCAGGTCAGACTCAGCATACGCCACTGATGTAAGTGTACATTTAGAGCCAACGTGATCACAAATTTTCCCTTTGTTAACAATTTTAGGGGTGTTGAGAAAATTTTGGAAGAGTGTGAGGGGGTGTGTGTGTCACCCCATAAGGTACACTTGAAGTCAAAACTAATTGCTTATCTTTGTTGTTACAACAAAACCTCTCCTTCCAGGAATTCTTTGATGTTAGGGGGGGATTTTTAGGACAAGATTGGTGATGGGGGAAATCTCTGCACCCCCCTCCCCTTCCCACCAGAATTTCGCACCTGATGTAGGATCATCCTATACTTTGTATTTTGTTCCGTGGTTACACAACAATTCCTGAGCTAATCTTCATTAGCTCTCCTGCGGTTGCGCGGCCAGGATGCAGCAAAGAGAGGGAGACATCTTCAGCAGCCTCTGCACACGTGTGGAGCCTCTTCAAGGCCAGGCGGCATCTGCATTTCCCATTCGGTAAACGAAGCGGGTAACACGACCTGTCAGAGGAGCAAAACCTTTGGCGAAACACGCAAAGTGAGCTGGTGACAGGACGTGCAGTTGTCACATGTGACTCCTGAAAAAAGACGAGGGAACCAGACGCATCTGAAGACGGGCGATGAGGCCTTGCAGGTTCTTCTCGCTGGAATGCTGTGTGAACTACCTTGGAGTAGAGGTCGGCGGAACAGTGGCGTACGAGTACAGCGGGGCAATGGCCGCCCTACACCTTTGGCCTGTGGCAACAATGTTGTTTTCGAAAATTCCTCATTCTCATCTTCAGACTTAACAAGAGAGTCGTTTCCAATTCGAGAAATAAAACGAGAGTAGATTCCAACTCGAGACTTAAAACGAGAGACATTGTCAACTCGAGACTTAAAACGAGAGACATTGTCAACTCGAGACTTAAAACGAGAGACATTGTCAACTCGAGACTTAAAACGAGAGACATTGTCAACTCGAGACTTAAAACGAGAGACATTGTCAATCGAGACTTAAAACGAGAGACATTGTCAACTCGAGACTTAAAACGAGAGACATTGTCAATCGAGACTTAAAACGAGAGACTTTCCAACTCGAGACTTAAAACGAGAGTAGTTTCCAACTCGAGAAATAAAACGAGAGTAGTTTCCAACTCGAGACTTAAAACGAGAGACATTGTCAACTCGAGACTTAAAACGAGAGACATTGTCAATCGAGACTTAAAACGAGAGACATTTCCAACTCGAGACTTAAAACGATGAGACATTTCCAACTCGAGACATAAAACGAGAGACATTTCCAACTCGAGACTTAAAACGAGAGACATTTCCAACTCGAGACTTAAAACGAGAGACATTGTCAATCGAGACTTAAAACGAGAGTAGTTTCCAACTCGAGAAATAAAACGAGAGTAGTTTCCAACTCGAGATTTAAAACGAGAGTAGTTTCCAACTCGAGACTTAAAACGAGAGACATTTCCAACCCAACTCGAGACTTCAAACGAGAGACATTTCCAACTCGAGACTTAAAACGAGAGACATTGTCAACTCGAGACTTAAAACGAGAGTAGTTTCCAACTCGAGACTTAAAACGAGAGACATTTCCAACTCGAGACTTAAACCGAGAATAGTTTCCAACTCGAGACTTAAAATAGAGTCGTTTCCAACTCGAGACTTAAAAGAGAGTAAGTTTCAAGTCGAGACTTAAAATAGAGTCATTTCCAACTCGAGACTTGAAAGAGTAATTTCTAATTCGAGACTTAAAACTAGACTAATTTCTAACTCGAGACTTAAAAACGAGAGTCATTTCCAACTCAATAATAAAAACGAGTAGTTTTCAACTGGAGAATTAAAACACAAAATTTTCAAATGGAAGTTTAAAGCAAGAGTCATTTTCTATTCGAGATTTGAAACAAGTCATGTTCAACTCGATACTTTAAAAAAAACGAGAGTCACTTTCAACCAGTGACTTAAAACGAGAAAGTCAATTTCAACTTCATACTGAAAGTGAGAGGGTTAATTTTTCAATCCAAGTTTCATATTCGAGAGATTAGACCATGCTAAGTTTTTTTTTTTTTTTTTACCCCGGGTACCATCCTTAGGCCAGATGTTAAAACAAGGCAACCTTGACGATACAAGCGAACGCATGCGGGATCTACAACACGCGGGATTACTTGAAAACACGACTCATTCGTAATTATCCAATCAGCGAGCGGTGCACGCTAACGGGGCCCATACACGTTGTTAGTGTTTTATCTTTTTAATTCGTCGAAGCGGCTCATTATTGTGACTTACGAGGCAGATCCTTTCTGGGAAGAAGTAAAAGTGAAGTCACACCCAGCTGCCTTGAATTCTTATTTGTCTCGTCAACGTGACAGATTCACATCCAACCACAGCTCGGACCAAAAACTTCTGATACATCCCACCACCATTCCAAAAATGAAATTCACACCCCCATCTAATACCTATATATACCCCCTACCCCCAAAAAATCAATTGAAATGTCTAAATGTGATCTTATATGCTGGTGAAGATTTGTGGATTTTCTTCGGCAAGTTTGTGTAAGCTTATGTCACTTTGGTCACGATTATCTCGAGAGCCAGGGAAAATAAACTTTTCAAATTTTACCTGAGCACTGAGAAAGGGTGTTTCTAGAGAACCATTGTTTGATATTTTCATTAGTGCACCACCTTCCCGAAAATTAATTTTGCTCTTGAAATATCGTATTTGATTTTACTTGACAGTTACATGACAACATACGTTTCTGTACTGTTTATATCGAAAGCTGAGTAATGTTATCTTGATAAATCGATATTTACATATTCCGATATATCTATATTTCCCCCAGAATGTACATAATATACGTATACTGAAATGTAAGGAGGGATTTATGCATGTGAACCAGGAAGAAATATTCAATGAACACTACTAGATGGCAGTCCTACGCTGGACTTGAATTTCTGAAGATTAACGCTCGCATTAATTCCACAATTTAAGCAATTACTTTTGCACATATTAGGTTAAGTTGTGCTGAATTATCCTAAGGAAACCTTAAATGAAAACAAGACGATCCAGATCTGACGCTTTGTGTAAATTTGGGAGCACCTGTACGTTATAGCACGAAAATTCCAGTACAGCACATGCGCAGAACGAAAGGCTGGGAGAGGGTGGAGCGTTCGCAGCAACGTCGCACGGATGTTGTGCAAATAACTGCGCTGTGGTCTCCTGCGCCTGCGCAGAACAACTGGTAGGAAGAGCAGGTTCGGGCTTCGAGCGTCCGCATAGCATATAGCAACGGATGTTACTAAAATACAACAGCTCTAAACTGTCTCCGGTCAGAACTAAATATAACCTCGCTCTTACATTGACAGCAAGAGTTGTACCTTCGAAACAGGCTTGAGGAAAACAAGTTTTAATGCGATGCTAAAAGATTGACGATCATGAAGCTGTAGTAGTCGCAAGGACGTTGATCACCGATTACTTACCCGTCGCTTGAGCCAGCTCACGTGGTCGGGGGCGGAGCTGTCAAGTAAAGTGACGTTCCTCAACCTGGGTGGCCAGGTTCTCGCCCCTCTCTCACCCGGTTCCTCATTAGCAGCGTCGTACTTGCCAAAAAAAGACGCACGTAAAACCCGTTGGCAAGCGAAGACATATCTCACATGGCATTAGGAACAGGTTGGCGCCTGTAGACAGCGCGTATGCGCACTAAAACCTAGCTTACCCGAAGGAAGGTGAGGGGGCTGCTAGGTCCCTTCAGCTCTTGTGTCTCGATTTGTTTAACTGTGCATATTTTTATAGAAAACTGAAAATAAATTACCTTGTTAATAAAATCATAAAAGTAAAATTCAAGTGGTAAGCCTATCCCCTCTTTTTTTGGATGCGTGTTCTGACATGCCTGTAACAGTGGTAAATTTTGTAAATATTCAAATTACTATATAACTTAACACATATGAACAAACACAACATGTATGCTTATTAAACATGAACTTGCGATATCGTGCTGCACGTTTAGTGAATGATAAAATACGTGCGACACTTAATTTGTATTAATGATTGTATTTTTTGTAGTAATTAAATAACTAAAATGGTTTCTTTAATACCGAACGAGTAAGCTAGGATTAAACTGGAGTAGTTATGAAATTTTGCAACTTGAATCTAATGTACGACTCTTAATTGGAAAACTTAACCGTGTGTGCAAGTTTTATCAATAACTCATTGCCACATCCGGATTTAAAACAAAATAGATATGTAATTATCACAACCTCTTGAGTGAAACATTGGTGCTATGAACTTAAAGAGCTGTCTCATACTTACTATACGGCCAACATTAGTAACTTCATTCAAAATCTTACCTGGAAAGAGAAGGACAAGAAGGAATTAATTATATTAATTATTATATTAAATAAATATTTTACTACACCTTTGGAACAATATATGGCTGCTTGACAGTACATAGGCTTAAGTGAAAATTAATGACCGGCATTTCACAAAATATATTATAAACTTTATTCGGATATGATGTTACAGATTTTTATTTATTTATTTATTGAAATTTCCAGTGCAGCAGAAGCCATTTTAAACCGGAAAGAAACAATAGTAAAACAGTACACTAGTGTTAAAAAAACACATAGATAAAATAAAATAAACAAAAATAAACAAGCCAAAACAGTATCAAGGTAAACATGAAATTTTCACAATGCATTTCTTATGTACATTTTTCTTCTAAGTTGGTGATAAAATACGAATATGAACTGAATATATCTACTTGGTTTGAGATGATGTTGAATTGTTTCGGTAGCCTATGGAATAATGAACGTTGTATGAGTGAGAGTCTGAGAGTTGGAGTGTGGAAAGTCTTCTTGTACCGTGTTTTGTGTCTAGGCACTCTGAGGGAGAGTTCGTGCTGCAATTTAGATTTCCATTAATGATTTTACGTAGTAATTTCATATCTGCAACGTATCTACGTGATTCTGGAGTATTTATGCTTAGGTTTGCAAGCAGATCTCTCTATGGGCAGGTGTCTCAGGGCAGGCACTCTACACACAGAGAACTAAGTGCATCATATCGATTGATGCACCATAATGCATCGATTGATGCACTAAAGTGTGTTTTGTAGCTTCTTCAAGGAATCAGATTCACATTTAATGCATTTAGGTGCATTGTTGTATGTCGTGAAAGAAACACAAAAGTGCATCGTTTCATTCAAGTGAGGATTTCTTTCAGTCGAGATGCACTTTAATGCATCAGTTGATGCACTTTCCTGCATATTTTCGGATGATGCATGCATGTAGGAAGCAACATTTATTATGAAATATATGGAAAACACTGCCAAAGGACAGGAGTGTTGCACTGTGTTCAGTGTTTGAAGATTACATCCCTGAGATGGACACCACCTTGACGAGAACATTCTTTGGCTCTTAACAGTCATGTTTTAGCATAGTTTTGCACAGGGTTTCGGCTGGGATGGCCGCTATCTCCCTTAGGATGTTGTCCTTCAGTTCATTTATGGTAGTGGGCCTTGTGGTGTACACCTTGTCCTTTACATAACCCCACAGGAAGTAGTCCGGTGGAGTTAGATCCGGGGATCTGGAAGGCTAATGGACATCACCTAATCTCGAGATGAGCCGTCCCGAGAAGTGTCGTCGAAGGATTGTCATTGGCGCTACTGCTGTATGACTAGTGGCACCATCCTGCTGCAGCCACATGTCCCTTAGGCCAAGCCGTCTCATTTCGGGTATGAAGAATGTTCGTAGCATTGTGTTGTGCCGCTCAGCGGTGACTGTGACGGTGTCATGCTGTTCGTATTAACAAATGTTCTCGTCAAGGTGGTGTCCATCTCAGGGATGTAATCTTCAAACACTGAACACAGTGCAAAACTCCCGTCCTCTGGCAGTGTTTTCCATATATTTGGTAATAAATGTTGCTTCCTACATGCTCCACATATGCATTTGAAATGTGTCCCATCAATATGGCCCACCCTGTACTATATACATAATATTAATTAGATAGATATATATATACACATTTACCTTTAAATATTTAGTAATTTACATTTGTATGTTATAACATAAGTATATATGTGATATAATAACTCTCTCTCACACACTCCCTTCTAGCAGTCTTCAATGATTTCGCATCCTGTTTACGAAGCAGTTCCTAAACGGATTTTGCACCTTCCTAGAAATTTCACTTGATTGCTGGCAACCCTTCGTTCACGACTATAATCACTTTCGGTGACTTGCTTTTATGGCTTTACAATACTGATCGTTAATACTGATGTCAGTAAAACTATCAACCGTGTAAAACAGAAAGCCTAATCTGAAAGCGCCACAATGCGACGGAGAGCAGAACTAAAGCAATTACAAGCAAATATCTATGGTTTCCGTCCTCTCCCCTTTAAAGAGGCAATAAAACGATTGAAAATTCAGCGTAGAAGACCTCCGGTCAGAAACGGTCCAGCTGATACGGCTTGCTCTATCGAACCAATAGAATCTCACCTTGGTTTCCCTCGGGTGTCGCCAGGTGGCAGAGTTAATCTTTAGGGAACGGTTAAGCCCAACACCAGCTTCCAATTCCCGTAACAAATGCTCCGGACTTTATGCTTATAAGACCATTTAGAAACGGCTATACATAGTTCGTTAAATTTCATGTATTTCTTTATTTTTCTTTATAAAAACAAACAAGCCACTATCTCCCGGAAAAAAATTAATTCAGCCAAAGACTAACAAGGCATATTTGTTTTTAATTTAATCATGTCAAACTTCATATCAAGAGTTACGATGATTTATTCATTTGTTTTATTTTACTTCCCTTCTCTGCCATTTTGGCTAATCGTGAAGTTATAAGATATGATGAAATTGATGACTCACAAAGAACACCAAGGTCGGGATTCTAACCCGGGAACCTCGACATCGTAGCGCACTGTGATAACCATTGCGCCCCAGAAAACCATCTCTGTGAGTGTGAGTGATGGTAGGAAGACTTCTAGTAATCCGTATTTATGAATCCGACCGTACATGTTGATCATGGATTATCGTATTTACTTTTCAACTATGTTATTCAGTATTAAAATAAGTACAATAAATTTCTACTTCAATGAAGATTTATCCTACAAATCCCACTTAATATCGTTATTAAATGTTAATTATTACAATTATTTAATCGGTGTTGGTAGGTGTTGGTTCACATTCAATTTTCAGCGCCCCTGGGTACGCGCCGCCGGTGGCGGTCAACATATTTCTCTCCTTTTAGTAGATAGGATAACAATATGTAAATGAGAAATCGATAAACGAAAAGTTCAGGTTTACAAGAAATTCACAGGTTAAAATAAGTCAGCATGTATAAAAATGAAGCAAAAATGAACATATTATCTAGAAAGAAAGAAAAAGGGCTCGTAAATAATAGTGCGTCATTTATTTCAGCCTCTCTCTTTACGGAACAGTGGAGTACTCTAGCGGAGGGGGCCGAAACAGTAAGTCATCCGGCGAAAGATAGCAAGTGGCAGATAGATGTCGCGAGCATCGCCGAGTGTTCGATGCACGTAGCGCAGATAACCTGGCCGCGTACGTGTGGTGACGTCACGTACGATGCGTCTGCTGAAGATTCACGACGCGACCGGAACCCGAGTTAACGAACACGGAAGACTTCAAAAAGCTACGCGCGAAAAATCAATTATCGCATTTCACATACTATTAAGCAGAAAAGGAAAGGGGGGAGTAATGTCGACAACAGACGCGAAGAGATTTTAAGGAAATCGGTTTCAAGTACGAAAGTTTCCGCTAGATTGCAGCACCATCACTTAATCTATATTTGTGTTGAGAATTCATTTTAAAGAAGAAATATTGTTCATTATTAGACTCAGTAAGAGAAAATATTTTAAGTTCAGAAAGAAAATGAAATATGTAATATTTCAGAAAATTATTTTTTGATTTAATACTACGAGGAACACTGTGTTACGCAAAAGTCTCTATATTCCACAAGATATACATTTCTCCACTAGGATTTATGAGCTTGGATTATATAAAGCTTGTTTATTCTTAAATTATTTTCTTCATGACAGATCTCAGCATAGAATAAGTGTAAAACTCAGAGTTTATATAGCGACGCCAAGGGTCCCGGGTTCGAATCCCGCTCGGGCTTGGTTGTTTGTGAATGTCCATAATTTCATCACTCATCCCCATCTTCGCAAATTAGCCAAGAGGCACAAAACGCGAAGTAAAATAAACTAAATCAATCAATCAGAGTTTATATTGGAAACAACGATAATTGTGCATGTTAGTCTATAACTGAATACTATGTCCCCTGTACTCGTTGCTTTAATATCGAAGGTCCCTGTTCTTTCGCCCATGAAAGAACGCATTTCTAGTCAGATCTTACTTAAAACTATGAACGAAATATTTACAGGTGAGCTCTTCATGTCTACTAAAATTCTCTCTTCCACTCTTTTCAAGTCCCCATCTTTCTTTCTCTCTCTATCTCCCCCTTTCTCCGTTTCATGGTCTTTAATCTTTCTCCTTTTTTGCTTCTTCACATTTTCCTTCCTCTATTTTCTATATTTCACTTTCACCCTTGTCTCGCTATTTCACTCTCACATTCATTTCTCTCTCCTTATTTCACTCTCTCATCTTTTATCTCTCTTTATTCCACTCCTCCATTTCTTATCTTCCTTTATTCCCCTCTCTCATTTATTATCTCTATTTTACTATCTCCCTATTCTTCTCCTTTCTCAATAGGGTGTGCCAAGATTATTTCACGGTGAGTTAATCTATGACGACACCCCCTCAGCGTTGGTTTGACAAGACTCCCGCCAAATTTACGGACAAGAAATTCCCTGTGTAAAAAAGGCCTAAGAACCATTTTCTTCCCACCAGAACCGCGGGGTGAGTTTGTCTCAATCAGAGTCCGATCTGCGAAGTTTACAAGCGTGGTGTTCCGCGCTGAGTGTTGGATTGCCGTAAAAATAGCCCTGCAGGTGCTGCTAATTTGACGTAGGCACAATTAAACGGAAAATTATGCGGTCCGCCGCAAGCAGACAGCGACAGATGCGGTGGCCGGAAGAACAAGGCAAATGTTCCCCTTCGACTGCGTCACCTGTCGGCTTGAACAGCGAAATCTCGACGTTAACTTGCAACGTCTTGGGAAATGTATGTTCTAGATCGCATTGAAAACCCTGGTGAAACGCGCAATGGCCAGTGATATTTGCGATCATTTTTCTAATGTACACGATACGATGTTGTTTTATTTTTTAAGAAATCTGGGCCAATAGGAGGACGGGATCTTATTCTTTTGTTCACTCTCACCTAATTCTCTCCAACCGACCTCCGTGATGGAGTGGTTATCACAGCACGTTACGACGCTAGGATCCCGGCTTCAAATCGGGCATGGGTGCTTTTCATTAGTGTCCCTTCATCGTATTGTTACTCACCCTCATCGCCGCGATTAACCAAAAGTGGCAAAAACAACGCTGAATAGGGCTTCCCCGATGGCGCAGTGGTAGCGTCGTCGCATTCTAATCAAGGAGTCCCGGGTTCGATAGCCAGTGGAGGCACATAGTGGTTCGGATCCCACTTTAAACTGTAGGTCCAGTCCCGATTAGCCTTAGTGTTCATAAAGTGGACTTTAAACACCAAATCAATCAATCAAACAAACAACGCTGAATAAAAATCAATCAAACGTTTCTCTCCACATAATCACAATCTTTATATTTGCACACAAACGCATACACACAACCTTCCTTTTTCATTATTTCTCACCCCCCCAAACACACACACACTGCCCCACTCTCTCCGCACACACATACCACAGATGCACACAGTTCCTCTATCTCCATATCTCGACCCACACACACTCTTCTCTCCACATCTAGACGCTCTCGCTCCTTGTATCCAATTCTCCACCCCATCTCAACCGTTCTGTGCCTCCCCAAAGGTACAGTGAAAACGAATTCGCCATGACAGCAAGGGGTCCCGGGTTCGATACCCAGTGGATGCACAATTGCATATAGTGGTTCGGACTCTCTAAACTTTGGGTCCAGTCCCAGTTAGCTATAGAATAGAATAGAATTTATTTCAAGTATGAACCTTTACAGCTATACATACCATACAAGTGAAAAAATTTTAGTACAATTTCCCTACACCCTTCCTCCTTTTTAGTCTGCTTCCACCTTCACACTGCTTGGGAGTTCACAAACACTATTTCATTTCAAATCTTTCCCCATACTTGCACTGTTACCTGAGTGGTTCCTAAATTTTCTCACATTTATTTATTAATTTATTTATTTAGTAACCCTCCGCCTTTCACACATTTTCGCTATCCCCACTAAGCTTCTTTGCTCTCTTTACCCAGGCGTAGTGTAGGAAAGTTCCCAGATTCCTTATTGCACCTCTCCCCCCCCTCTCGGTCTCTCCCTCCTAATAACGCTTGTCATTATATTCTCAATGTTAGCTTCATTTATTTTCCTCATATATTTTTGTCTTGCCTCCCCTGTTGCTTTGCACTGGAGGAGAATGTGAAATTTCGTCTCGTCTTTACCGCACGTCCTCCCGTTTCAGTTTAACTTGTGCCCATCCCCCAGTCTGAACCAGGCCAATCCTGACCTTTCTTTTGCCCCACACAAATCTACGAAGTTCCTCCTTCCCCACTCTCGATCCGTATCCACTATTTTCACTGATGTTAACGATATTTTTGCGTCGCATTCTGCCAAAATTTTCCTATATCTGCATGCAGTGGACTTTAAGCAAAGATCAACTCTCTATGTCTTTCCCCAATATTCATATCACTTCTCTATCTCCTTATATCCGCGGCGTCACTCTTTCTCCCTCTCACATCTTCTATTTCTGTATATCTACACCTTCTCCCAATATCTCTATCTCTCTCAAATCCACATCACTATCTCCTTCTATGCACATCTGCACTCCTTATATCTCTTCACATATCCACTCTCTCACACACTCTTTCCCTCCTTATATCCACATTTCTATCTCTTTATATCCAAGTTTTCTCTCTCTCATATTACATCCATGTCTCCACTCTTTCTTTCTTCTTGTATCCATGCCTCCAATCTCTCCCTCTCATGCTGTTTCTTTCTGTATATTTCTACCTTCTCTATATCCCCCATCTCTCTTAGCTATATCGTCGTCGCCTTGTAATCAAGGGGTCCCGGGTTCGATACCAGGTGGAGCCACATAGTGGTTCGGATCCCACTTTAAACTGTAGGTCCAGTCCCGATTAGCCTTACTGTGCATAAAGTGGACTTAAAACACCAAATCAATCAATCAATCTTAGCTATATGTCCGTTATCCCACGACATCTCCAATCTCTGTCTCTCTCTCTCTCTCTTTTTCTACATCTCCACTGTTTCCATTCCACACTCTTCTTATCTTTCTTTTTCTTCCTCTCTTGACCTTCCTCCAGTAATGTGCCGTAGACTATAAGTTTACGTCTACATGCGTTGTCTACACGTAATCTACGCGTAGATTACATAGACTACGTAGCCAATCTAAAGTGCATTAAAATTAATTTTCAAGGCTTTCATGAAAGGAAAGTGACATTATCAACTATATTGGTTCCTAACGAAATTAAAAGAACCCTATTTACAACAACATTTCTCTTCTCTTCTATTACCAACTATGGAAGAAGATATATAGTATGCAAAAAACAACAACAGATGGCAGTCGCGAGGCAAGAGTGGTCTTTTCCCCATAAAACACTAGAATATTTCCTATATTAAGTTTCTTCCTAGGTGAGAAATTGTTTGAATTTGGAAGAAAGAGTATGAAAAGTTCTCTTCACACATGAGCAACTGATACGCAGTATAATTTTCTTTTAATTACACGGCGCCCTTTGCTAAGTTATCACCTTTCGCCATGTTGTTTACATAGATTACGTAATCTACGTATATACAATAGTCTACGTGTAGAATATAGACTATCGTTGTTTACGCGTAGACGCACATCACTGCCTTTCCTTGCTTACTCCTTTCCACTCCATCCCTGTGTTCTTTCATATTTCACTCTTCGAGCGAATCCTATCCCAACCACCAACGACGCTGCATCAAATCAGCTGATTGGTCAAATCACGGGCGGCATAAACAGTCTCGCGGGGAGATTTGGTTCAGGTAATCACATGGAAAGCGCCAATTTGACGGTTCGAGAGGTCGATATTGGTAAAACCATCACTGTGATAGTGACGCGACGCAAAAAACGCTCAGCATTACTGGTTTATCAATTAGGTCACGTGTAGTGGATCGTTAAACGTTTAGCCATGATGTACCGACGTAGACAATAATTTACCACTCAACGGTTTTAGTCACGTTCTATTACCTCCAGAATTCCAGAAGTGCATTGCAACTTTCATACACCGGTAATTCTTTCACACAGGAAATGGTAGAAAGTCTTTGATGTAAAAGAACATAGAAAGCTATTATAGAAAATGCACAGCATTATTTTTTGATGCACAGAAAAAAGTGTGCACTCAGAGAACTAAATGCATCATATCGATTGATGCACCAGAATGCATCGATTGATGCACTAAAGTATGTTTTATGGCTTCTTCAAAGAATCAGATTCACATTTGATGCATTTGGGTGATTTTTTGTGTCATGAAAGAAACACCAAAGTGCATAATTTGATTCAAGCGAGGACATATTACAGTAGAGATGCACTTCAATGCATCAGTTGATGCATTTTGATGCACCTTGATGCATTTTGATGCACCAGAATGCATCTTTTTCGATGATGCACTTTGGTGTTTCTTTCACGACATACAAAAATGTACCCAAATGCATCAAATGTGAATCTGACTCTTTGAAGAAACTATAAGACATACTTTAGTGCATCAATCGATATGATGCATGTAGTTTTCTGTGTTTGGTGTAAAATAAAAGTGAAAAAGAATAATCAGAGATCACAGACTGATGACCTAATATTTTTAGGACCTCTAAAATTACATCAAAATTGTAATAAAATGACCAAAAATTCTAAAAATAACCCCTAAAATTACATCAAATTATTAAGAAAATGACCCAAGAATAACAAAATTAAACGTAAAAATAAAAAAAAACCAAGGCATTTATTTTCCAGGAAGAGGCAAACGAGGCATATTCCTCCGATACTAGTGTCGCCCCTGAAAAACATAAATGACTTTTACCGCAAAAAAATCTATATATATGAAATCCAGAGGAGGCCACGCCCCCTCCCCCCTTGTCCCGGACGTCCATACTCAGACGTCGTGTAAAATAACTTTACTGTTAGTGTAAATATGGAAGTGGCGTTGTTCAGCAACATTGTTGGTATCTTCTTTCGCCATTGTTGCATCTTGTTTTTGAAATAAAAGAGCATTCTTGCATACAACACGAATTAAGGGCGGATTCATCTAGTCTTTCAATGATGGAGGCACATAGTGCTTCGGACCCCACTTTAAAACTGTAGTTCCAGTACCAACTAGCCTAGTGTGCATAAAGTGGACTTTAAAACAAAATCTGAAACCCCTCCATTTTTTTCAAGAAATGAACGTGTTCCAAGTTCGTTCTTTGAAGAAAAAAAGTTCCCGGGACTTTCTGTTCCAACCCTTGTCATATCTGAATTCGCCACAGCAGCATTTGATCCTAACCTAAATTACAATTCACATTTAAAACATTCCTTTCTCTGTCCTAAGGCATTTGCTTACAATTTAATCCCTAGTTTCATAGAGTTTACATACATCCGCATTATCTATGCTACTTTACACAGTGATCTAGCGAAAAGTGATTATTGATATACATATCAAGTTCGGCAACTTTGACGACGTTCGCCGAAGTTCCCGGAACGCCTTAAGCACAACAACGACAACTTCTGGGGCATTCTTCTTCCAAGAGGCACCAGCAGAAACCTAATATTGACACCAAGTCCCCGGGAGTGACGAAACAACACTCAACTCGGAAGAAAACTAATCCGAAACAGGGAGGTTGGGACGGAGTTAAGAAATTAATCAAGAAGACATTAGAATTTCCAATAATCTTTATGCATATGCAACATTTATATTGTGTGCCTTCCTCAGTCTTCAGTCGGAGGAGCGTATCACGGAACAGAATGTAATCCATTAATTAAGACAATCCAAACTTCAATCTAAGAATGTCCGTACACAACTCTCACGTCGCCGGGGCCAATATCTTGGCTCCGACGTTGCTGCGAAGTTATTAATTCCAACCCTGTTTCCACCCTCATCCACCCCCTGTAGCGGGGATGCTCTCTGCCTTCGCTCCGCCAGAGAATATCTGACTTACTGGGGGACCGAGTTTAATAAGGTTTCTGCTATTCGGGTAAACACTCCACTGTTTCGTAGGCGCAAGACTAACTTCTCCGGGAAACGACAGACAATATTCTTCCTTCCCTCCCGGAGCAAAGGTATTGGACTTTCGACGAAACTTGGCAAAACAAGGGACTTTTTTTAAACAAAAATCGCGGAGGTGTTTCGACGTGCGAATTGGTTGTAATTGAATCAGCGGAACGCTCTGAAGGAAGGGAAGTGCATAACGTCATAATGTTTGACATGATTGTACAGTCGGCGTCAAAAGTTGTTCTAGTCTGCAGCCTGGCAAGATTGGCAACCTGGGAAACACTCAAGTGTAACCGATTGCATAACTCAAAGGATGTAACTTCTTTAGAGTAAACGTCACATGCAGCACGCAACATTTCTTTCATGTTTCTGCAATGTTATACTTTTCTGTTTACATTACACACGCGGCCCCCCAGATTGAGTAGCGGTAGCATCGCCGCTACATAATAAAGAGGTGCCTGGTTTGATACACGGTGGAGGCACAAAGTGGTTCAAATACCACTTTACTACACTCTCAGTCCCAATTAGCCTTTCTGTGCATAAATAGAACAAACATCAGAATTAAGGATTTGGCGGTAATCAAGGGGGACCCGTCGGTTTGGCCCCCCCGAGGGCAGCGTCTGGAGCAGTCGTCCGACTCTTAAACCTCCCCTGCCTACTTGACATGTAGAAGTTACCTACAGCTTGAGACTTTCTGTACGATAAATTCCAACTGTCTTGTTTCACCTTGTAATGATACAATAACATAACCAGCTGGTATAGCTGAAGTCCTGATTTCAACGCCAGTTCAAAGAAAGTTCCAAGTAATCAGTTTTCCTCTGACAACCATATGTCAAATCTACGTGGAGTACATGAGATGTTGCGGTTATCTTTGCTAGGTTGTGTAATTGTGTTTTGCTATTATTTTTGTACAATATGGAGACCTTGGTAATATAACATCGTCGCACTTCTTGTTTAATATCTAAACACTGCAGGCAAAGATGACAAAAGCGCTTATCAGAAGAACAGGTGCTGGCACGAAATCAGACCGGCTTCCTCTCGAGCTGTGTCAAAGATACCGAACTGGCGTTCGAATGAGGACATCAACTGTAATGACACCTAACACTACCAATGTTGCCAGTACACCTCCTAATTTGGAAAAAAATATATACTATTTTAAGAATATGCCATTAACAGCATAAATCGTCTGTATTGCATAAAACCCGTAAAAAATATCGTTCTTTTGTCAGTTCAATGAATAGCCTACCCATAAAAACCATCAATACACATCGAAAATTATTGCAAGCGACTCCGTCTTCTTACTACGTACATAAACTTTATTTTACAACTTAGTAACATTTCCTCTTACTGAACGTTCACGTCGAGGATCATTTTCTTGTTAAATCTTTTAAAAATATCCACATAGACAATGTTAATACCCAGTGTAATGTTCATGTGTCTATTTCTTTTTGTACAAAAGTTACGTACGTTCGGACATCCGTTTTAATTAGAAATAAGGTGTTTGCCCTACTCAAGGTGGATGCCACTGTTCTCTGCTGAATAATCGGAAAATATATAACATAAAAATGAGGAAACACCATTCGTATAGCACCATCACGTTGTCGCAGAAGACACATTTCGACTTCATCTTGTTCCCGTCGCCATCTTACACGTGCGTTTCATTTTTATCCACGAATATTAATTGCAACCGACTCCTCGCACTCGTGGACATATCGTGAGATGGCGCGTAACGCCGCGCGGAGTGACAAACCGTCCCGCGCCAGGAGGAAGGATGGGTTGGACTTCGGATCTATTGGATGGAATGCAAACAGGAGTTAACATGATTAAAATCAGACGTGGCTGAGTGGGTTGAGCGATGGGCCACAACCGCGGTGGAGTCTTCGGGCCGGGATTTCTTAATATCTTTTATGCATGGCCATTTATCAGGTCCCGCTTTCTTGCGTGAAAAACATGTTCTGACTTGATGTAGAGCTTCTGGACCATTCTCAAGAATACTAGGATCGAGTGCGTGGTTCCCCACACGACCTCCGTGGCGGAATGGCTAGCGTGACGCGTTTCGTTCCAGGTAGGTGTGTGATGTGCGTCTATGCGTAAACAACGATAGTCTACATTCTACACATAGACTATTTTATACACGTACATGTCGTAATCTATGTAAACAACATGGCGAAAGGTGATAACTTAGCGAAGGGTGACGTGGAATTAAAAGAAAATTATACTGCATATCAGTTGCTGATGTGTGAGGAGAACGTTTCATACTCTTTCTTCCAAATTCGAACAATTTCTCACCTAGGAAGAAACCTAATATAGGAAATATTCTAGTGTTTTATGGGGAAAAGACCACTCTTGCCTCACGACTGCCATCTGTTGTTGTTTTTGCATACTATTTATCTTCTTCCATAGTTGATAATGGAAGAGAATAGAAATTTTGTTGTAAATAGGATTCTTTTCAGTTCGTTAGGAACCAATATAGTTGAAAATGTCACTTTCTTTTCATGAAGGCCTTGAAAATGAATTTTAATGCACTTTAGATTGTCTATGTAGTCTATGTAAACTACAACCCAATGTAATCTACGCGTAGATTACGTGTAGACAACGCATGTAGACGTAAACTCATACTGTACGGCACATTTGATTTATTTTACTTCATGATTCATCCTCGTCGTCGGAGGTAGAAAAGAAACGCTGTACAGTGAAGTACCGTACTGACATTTTTCACATCATAACAACTTTATTGTTTTAACGTCTTGTCTTGTCCGTGACGACATCCGTGGAGGAGTGGCTAGCATGGGGGACTCGGATTCGAATCCAGGCGTAGGCATGGGTATTCCTAGTGGGTGTCCATCAATTTCAGCATATTATCATTCATCCTCAACCTCCCGATTAGCCAAAAGTGGCAAAGAAGCAAAGGAACCAAATACTTAAACCGATTGTTCAACCTCTGTGGCGGTGTCCCTGGTTTGAATCTCGGCATGGGTATTCTTTGTGAATGTGCCTTCTTCAGTTTCATCTATCATCACACTCATCTCATCATCGCGATTAGCCAAAAGTGACAGAAAAGCGACGCTAAAAAAATATTAAATGAACCAATTTCGAGGGGCACGTGCCTCAGTTCCCCTCCCATTAATCAGCCAATGAGTGTCATTATCTGCACAAATATACCCCCCTTATGCAATTTGTGCAGTCTTTTACCCCTCTCCCAAGGAAACACATTGATCCACATTTCTTTTAATGGACAATCATAGCCGTCGCCTTGTAATCAAGGGGTTCCGTGTTCGATGCCATAGTGGTTCGGATCCCACCTTAAACTGTAGGTCCAGTCCCATGTTACGTTCCCTGCAGCTCTCACTACCTCTACTCCTGTAGTCGGGAACATGAAGACATCAATGGCCTACGCTGAAACGTCTCTTCAAGGAAAGTATAACCACTGGATAAATTTTACTGCGAACCTTTATCCTTTCCAAAGGGTTGAATACATCCAGATGACAGGATCACAAGGACTGGAGCTTAGGTACTAAAAAGTCGGCTGAATTTGGTTGTAGAATAATACTTTAGGTCTGAAGTTAGGGACTTACGATGGTGTCGATCCCAACATGTCTAGAACCTAGACAGTGAGCTTTTTAGGGGGGAGGGGAGTACAGAACCCCTACTTTGCCTATAACTCAGGAAATGTGAAATTAGACTGAAAACCCCCCAAGTTAGCAGAGTATTGATGCTCTCAGCCTCGGACCCCTGTCTTTAGTAAGTTTATGACATAATATTCTGTGTTATTACATGCAAATAATCTGCATATACAGGGTGTGCCGATTGAAATTGACAGTTTTTAAATACTTATTACATTTCAACAAACCCAGCTTGTGTTAAAAAAGCATCAATAGTACACTTGTGAGTTTGATTCAGCAAATTTTCATACATGTTCAACTAGCGGTGGCGGAGCTAGTGTCGCTCAAACACAAATGGCGTCGATACAGGAAAAAACACGCTCAGCCCACGGAAGTCAATACGGGAGATGAGCAGACAGTTAGGAATTCCAAGGTGCACTGTTCACGAAGTTGTGCACAAAAAGTTACCTTTGTACGCATACAAGGTGCAGTTGTTGCATGAAATTAAGCCAGATGATGAGCTGGAAGGGCATTCGTTAGCCTTTGACATTTTGCAGAAGACTGATGTTACCCCTCTATTTTTTATTTTTTTTATTTGGGGGTACATCAAAGACATGGTGTATTCTGGTTAAAAGATAGCTGATGTACAAGAACTGCAGGACCGTAACGGAATGCTCTTGCGTCTGTAACTTCTCAGAATCTACAGAACACGTGGAGGAAGATTGAATACAGGCTGAACATTCTCCGTGCAACAAACTTTCTCATGTGGAGCTATACTGGGTTGTAACTGCTTCAGTAAAACTTGGCCAGTTTGCGTTCAAAATGTATGTTTTTGTTTCTAGCTACTCCTTACCATATTAAAATAACACACTTTTAAAAACTGTCACTCCACACTCCGGACACCCTGTACATAGTTGAATTTTGTGAATTATTCAAAGTGAACTGACATATTCTATTACGTTAACAAATCTTTGCGCATTGAGACATTACAATTTTAAATACGCCGCCATTAGCTCGCCACGTAAAGGTTAGTACATTAACACCAATAATATTATGATTGGCGAGTCCACGTTTACGTCATGAAGTTAAGTACATCTGACAAATGAGTTTATAAACAAGCTTTATGAAATCTCCTCAACAGTAACCTTTTTAAAGCTTAAGACTCATACATTTCTTGACCTATTTGAATTTAATGAAAATGCGCAAGGGCGTAACACCCAATTAGCCCATGAGTGTATAAAAGTTGACGTTAAACGAAACTCAATGGACACACACGTAATCGATTCCTTTCGCTACAACCCCTAAAGAGTATCGAAGATATAGGGAGTTCCGTCATCCACTTCTCGGCTTCCCTTTCATCGTTTTTTTGCTTTATTGTCCGCGTACGCTGAATCGGATGCAGAACATTAAATTTGGTGGAAAGTCGAAGAAAAGGGGTGTGACCATCGACAAGTGACACATGGTCCTGGTCGGACTCCGCGGCCACCGCCCCCTCCCCCCCAAAAAAAACGGCAGCCGCTACATTCAAACGCCCGAGAGTGAAGTTTTGAGAAATCTTTCCCTTCACCTTCTGCCGTGTCCCATGTCGCGAAGGAAAAGAGGAAGGGGGAGGAAGTTGACTGGAAAAAAAAAAAGAAGAGGAGACGAACAGGGAGAAGATGTCGCGCAAAAAAGATTACTGGAATCGATGGCTGCTTGCCAAAAGTCAAACGTATTCCGGATAGCTCGTTTTTGGGGTCCGAGGGAAGACTCTTGTGGTAATGTTACCATTCGATTGTCTTTTTGTGTTAAGTGAGAGTGTGGGGGGTTTGCCGTATGCATACGTGTACCTACAAGAGTGTGGGTGGGGTGTACGAGATGAATTTTCCGTAAGTACCTACATGTCAACCTCACTTCAGCGTAACCTTGGACTGCATTTCGAGGCTCTGGCGTCAGAACCTACGGCCAGTATAATCTTCGTAGGACTGTGTGTGCCGGATGCCCGGCGTCATAGCTTCATAGACTAATAATCTCTACGCCAAGAGGTCCAGCTGAAGCGCTGGAAGTAGCTTCTTACAAGTAGAGTACACCGGCGACATTCAGCGGATCTGTATATCCGCTGACACGGGAATCAACCGGAAATCGTACGAAAATACGTACACTCAGCTTTATGAAAAAAACAAAAAACACCGTTAACGGAAGAACCCGGACTCGCCAACGGCTTTAACGATCGGAAATTTGAACCCCCCTTAAATAGTTCGAGACAACAGTTGTAGTCCGAAGTTATAGAGTCAACAGCGGTTGTCTCCAAGTGGTAGATCAAATACCGGTGCTACGCTAGAGAAGCGGGAAGTTGCGCTCCCTAAAGACGTCTGATTTCAGGACCGTGCCTTATCTACCAGATCAGCGGGACGATCATCTCTACAGGAATCTACAGGTAAACGAACATCCTTTCTATTCTTATCAGGACCTCGACCTGTCCAGTCAAAAGAAGCGTTAAATAGCGATTGTCTTTCGTGTATTCTTTACTTCACAGAGGTGAGTGTTACATATAAAAGGTACCTCTCACTGCTTTAGGCTGACACAGCCTAAGTTTGATCCCAAACCCTGTATAAAGGACTTTTATACGGTACTGTGTTTTGTCCTTGTTTGTGCTGAGTGCTCCTTTTCAGCCTCAGCTTTTAACTGAAGTCAGAATATTCTAGTCTCCGACATTACAGTTGCGTTATAAGTTTTATTTTAGTTGAAAAATAGCCCAAGTGATGACGCACCAAAAAAAATTAATTAATTTAACCAATCACTTCAGCGTAGTGCACTCCAGAAACTGCAATGTTGCAGGGCAACGAGGCTTTGGCGTCTGGACCAATATAATCCTCTGTATGGTTGTGTTGAGACTTGACTTCGTACCGCACCATGCTACCCACTTCACCATGGAGACTGGTGTAGGGTCTGGTAATTAAGTCTCGGGACAAGACGAGATTCTCAGAGAGCAAGTCCCAGTTTCATCTTTCCTCTATGTCTTCTGATTAGTGTTGCCCACGAGACGAGACTTTGGCCTGTCTCGTCTCGTGGAAGTCTCGTGGAAATGCTGTCTCGTCTCGAAAATATTCGTCGTCTCATGACACATGGTCAATCTCGTCTCGGCTCGAATTTTTAAAAGCCTGTCCCGTCTCGTCCCGTGGACAACACTACTTCTGATTGACTTGACTTAATTCCTGTTGTTCCCTGTGGAACATAGGGAATCAACAAAGCATCTCCACCTAGTCCTACTGGCGGCAATTCTCTTCACTGCGTTCCAGCTCATTCCTTCCTACAATGCATCAGCGTGAACAGATCTTCGCCACGTCTGTCTAGGCCTCCCTCTTTTCCTTCTTCCCTGCGGGTTCCAGTCAAGTGCCTCTCTTTCTCGACAGCCTCATTTTCCTTCCTCAGCGTATGCCCTATGCAATTCCACTTTCGCCGGTTTATCTTTCTCCGAAGTTCTTGGTTTTGAATCACTTCTGGCCAAAAGTTATTCATTTTTTTCTCTCAGGCAGCAATTGATAAAGGTCTGAAGTTTAGAGGTGATCGCTCTTGTTACCTTCCATGTCTCAGATCCATATACTTAACATTACTTTGAAAAATACGAAGTTTGGTCTTCATAGATATTTTCTTGTTTTTCCATACTGGATATAGCCTCACAAAGGTGCCGTTTGCTTTTTGGAGACGTTGAGAAACATCTTGTGCATCCTCTTCGTCTTCTGCCAGCACACTACCCAGGTAAGTAACGCTATCCACATTTTCAATAATCTCTTCACCGATACTAAACGGGTCTGTTTTTGCGGAGTCAATCCTCAGTGCCTTTGTCTTCTGATTGGGTGATTTGGTTACTTTACTTTGCTTCTCTGCTACTTCTTGCGAAGATGAGTGATGATGTGGCGAAATTGATGAAGATACAATCATAACACCCATGCCCATTCGAGCACGGGATCCCTGGTGTCGTACAACGTTGTGCTAACCACTCCAACACGGAGATAGGCAACTACGTATATCTGGCTCGTATCAACAAGCCTTTAAAGTTACAGTATAATTTACGCCAGAATTTTTCACCTGTGATTCCTCTACCACCCCTAAACAAACTATATTAAGAAGAGCACAACCCCTCATTTACCAATAGAATTTCAAATCTGCCGCCACTACGTCGGCAGAACACGTCATCCTACAACATTTAATAGTTCCGTTGTTGTGATTCGCTTAATCAACGGTTAATTCCTTAGCCCGGCCACTAGGTGGTGCTGATGTGCCGCGCGTCAACATTTGGCAGCCTACACGAAACCTGAGGTGCTACGCAGTCAACGCGAGGAAGTCACTAAACTTATAAAGCGTCGTCGCCTCGGCGTGGCTTGAATCACATTAACAAGGACATTTATTTCCCTCCCCCCTGTCAGCGAGGGGGAGACAAACATATACACACTCCAGTAAATGTGATTTGTCGGTGTCAAAGCTTTCAGCTCCCCTCACAATTTCTCTGCCTTCCCAAGTTTTTTCCGTGCTTCCCTCGAATGCCGTTGCAAATATAGTCTTCTTGTCTATAAAACCTCGAGTTGTGCTTGTCGTATATGGCGACCGCCTTGTTCACACGCAAAAGTAGGCTGCCACTACCAGGTAGGGGTGGATGAGGCCCAATTTATACAGGGTGTTGAAATAAAATGTTACCGGGAAATAACGCTGGTTCGACTCTCCTGGGGGAAGCGTAACAACTTTTCTCCTGAGATTTCGGCCAGTGTATGGGACGGGTGGCCACCCATCGTGAGGAACCCGGTCATGGAAACCCACAAAAATGACTGGGGGTTCGTGGTGCTGACCACACGTCATCAGTAAGTGGTTGCATGATCGCCCACATGTGTAGGAGTGAGGCCGGCAGTTGGTAGGTATAGAGCGAACACAAACATAGGAACCTTCAGTCAAAAGTCTCCGCCCACGTTCAACTCCAACGGTCCAACTTGGGCCATAAGGAAACAAGCTCCACTCTGCCTCTCCCCGTAGGATACACAGGAGTCACGGGTCTGCGCAGGTTCTTTTGCGTGTGGTTCCACTATAGTCCCTGGCCCTCATGGGCTGTTGCGTCACGGGTTATATACAGAGCATTCCCTGACATTCGATACGAGACTCGGCGGCAAGCGGCCCGGCGTCAGCGCTTGTCTTTCCCGGTGAACGGTGTCCGCGACAGTCGCATGCTACAGTCTGTTTTTTTTTCGCTCTCCCTGCCTTCGCTCTCTTTCCCTTTCTGTTGACCTTGCAGACTGACGCCAGTATAATCTTCCCTCGGAAGTTATGTTGTGTCGTGTCCGTGTGTTGAAGATTGTGGCTTAATATGGCACCACAAAAGTTTACATTACAACAAAGGATTTATCTTGTCGAGTGTTACTTCGGAAAGAGGAATTGAGGAGAAGTGCGACGACGTTTTGCAACGAAATTTCCCGTTCCACATAGGACCACTATGTTAAACCTCGTAAAAAAACGTTTAGAGTAACAGGGTCAGTTCTGAATAAAAGTGGAAAGCAAAACCCACGTGTACTTACGGAGGAAAAACTCGATGAGGTAGGACAAAGGTTAGAACAGTCTCCTCGGAAATCTATCAGCCGCCTCTCACAAGAAACGGGTGTTTCAAAAACCACAGCATTTAGAGACGCTACCGACTGTCGCGGACCTGTTCACCGGGAAAGACGAGCGCTGATGCCGGGCCGATTGCTGCCGAGTCTCGTGGCGAATGTCAGGGAATGCTCTGTATAATGTATCTGATGTGATATCTGTATGCATCTGTTATGAATTAAGATGACGAGAGGTTTCGCACCGAAATCACGCGACCGACGAAGCCTCCTTTCTTCTCTTACAACACTACAGCACCGTTGCTCGCACCGCAATGCACATGTGCATACGAGAAACCTCTTTCACAAACACGACGGATTCAAAAGAACTGGAGTAAAGTAACGTCACAAACCACTCACTCGCATAAAATAACAAAACTGATGTTTACGTTTTCTTGTGCGCATGCGCTATTTATTTGCTGTCGGGTCCCAAATATGTTAGCTGCGAGTGCTTGAATCACCATGTACTACTAATTAAGACATGTCTGTTTCATGTCAATCACATGAAAAATTCTTGTTAAATGAACTAAATGAAATAATTGTATTCGCGGTATTAGGATTAGTTGGCATACTCACTTCCTAGCAAAATTTCATCTCAAAAATATTTAACAATTCAAATTACTTACATTATAACGCAATTAACATTAAATTTGAAGATTATTCCTTCCGTTGTTATTCCAATGTCAAGTACTGGTGATTTCACTTATCTAATGTGACATCTGGTGAGAGATTTCAGAACTGCAATTAGTAGTTTGTTTCTTTCAGCTTGTGGATGCATATGCAGAGAACAGATTGACTGACTGATTTGGACAAACCGTGACGACCAGGATGAATGGTGATAGGGTGAAATTGATGAAAGGTCAAACACACACTGACAGAACACAACACAAGATGACCTGGTTGAGTACCCAAACAAAAAAAGCCATGTTGGTCTGCAACAAAGCAGAAGGGTGTACTACGTGGTAGGGGGGTTTGCCACTTTAGTGCCTCCTGATAGGTCACTCCTTAAACCTTCCAGAAAAGAGAAAAGGCATAATTTCTGCAAGTATCTGCGATTAAGGGGGCGTTGGGGGCAGTTGCCCCGCATTTTTTTCCAATTTTGCCCCCCCCCCCACTATGCTAATCCTTATCTAACAAGGTAAGGTATAAACTATCCTTGCGCCCTCAATTTTTTGCACCTCCCCACCAGTTTTGCAACCCAATCGCCGCCATTGATTTCTAGAGAGAATGAATACCAACGACACATTCTACAAGCCTCCTCCCTCACATTTCGTTATCATTTGTTTTTTGTACTCGCAGGATATTTGAAACAAATGCAAGACAAAAATGAATATCAAAATATGCCTTGCTGCTTGACATGTTATAATATGAGGGTTGATCAGAAAAAAAAAGGATACGAGGGCAATAAATGTCTGGTGTATACTGGCTTCATAAATATAACTCGTTACAGGGCCAAGAATATTTATGATGAAGGTGTGATGTTAAGGCAGCGAAACGATGTCGTGCCTGAAGCGACAAAGTAACAAGAAGTTGAAGGCGAATAGTTGTGGATACTGTTTTGTGCAACGCGTCTTGCCATCTTACTGGTGGATTAACTCAAATATGGATGCACTGTTAATGTCTATGGTTACTGCCAGATACATCAGCATTTAAAGAAGAAAACGGTCATTCTTCATGATCCATCCGCACGTCAAGCAGTTGCCAGTTTGTGAAAGTTTCACTGGGAAACCTCTGGATACCCCCTACAGTCTGGATTTGGCACCGGTTGATTTTCATCTTTTCTCTGCTCTAATACATGCGCGTGCATGCACGTGCATTCCCGTTCAGCAAGGCCACCAGCGCTGGCCCACAGTATTTCAGTTCCAAATATTTTTACTCAATTTTTTCTATAATTGTTTTCTACCATCTCAAAGCCAATGAACTTGTCCTCTCAGTCAGTTAATTTTAGAGATGGCAACCCTTAGCACCATCTTGTGGCGATGATTCGACAAGACGTTTATGGTATTTTGCCCAACACTCGGACCCAAGGCAAGCAAGAAATGAAAGCTGGACTCCGTGACCTTGAACCATCCAACAACTGGCCAGCTTCTGTGCCCGATACTTTTGCAGGGGCTGAAATGGAATTGCAGTACCATCAGTAAGGTGTGCTGTTGTAGCTACCGTAGTGTTGCAAACTGTACGGTTAAATATCTGCGTACAGGGATTATTTACAAAAAAAATATAAAAGCTTTGGAGCGAAGTACAGATGTAAGAACTATGTTTCTTCACAGGAGAATAACATACATGAGCGTGATCGTTTGAAAAATCTTTTGCAAGCATTGAAAGCAAAGGACATTTTTATCAAGAAATGATATGTTTTCAATGACAAAAAAATACTACTGCTCACCTTCAAATAACCACTTATTAAAATCAATTTTGAAGGTAGAAAGACCTTAAATATTCTTGAGTTTCTTGATTTATATTTTATGGGGCTGTTAACCTAAGGATTAATTTCACCGCACGGAACTGCTCTAGGGAATACATGTTTTGGCATGTACTTTCCGAGAAATGAAGATGTGAAATGAAGATGGATCCAGATGGTACTGAAATCTTGCAAAATGTTGATAGGCCGGCATGAACAGCTTAATCTGGTGACTGGCATGTATCCACTTTCACCTCATTTCCATACTATAAACAGTACGACACTGTCATGACAGGCTTTCTTGACCCTTTTTTTTTCCGATCACCGCTTTCAGTGTGGCGATATATTTTGATTACATTAGGCAACAAAAACATTCTGGTCATTGCTTGGGCCAAGTTATTCTTATAAACTTTCACAACCATTCTCTTATCCCACCTCCCTGCAGACGCAGAAGTTGTGCCTTCACCAGAAACATTTGAACAGAAATTGACGAAGACCTGCCGGACATCTTGGAAATCTCTCTGTCCTTTGACCGCAGAAACCTGTTATTTGGAGTTTCGCCTTTATGAGCGGGCAGTTCCTGGAATGGCCTGGTTCCACAGGAATCTTATCCCGTAGGAAAGGAAACGATGGCCCAAGTGAATGATTGTAACGGTCGCCAGGATTCCGGTAACGGTCGACCGGTGCCGAGTGTATCGAGTGGCGCTGCATTCAATCCGTTGTCGTTACGGGCCGTGAGGTGGCGGTTTTGAATTTCCAGGTTCCGAGGCCGTCGTTTCGGTAACGACAAGGAATAAGTGGGAGGTCTTATGTATTCTGTTGGCGGCATACGACAACGCAGAAGGTCCAGCGCTTTACTGGCACGCCTTTTCCAATAAGTGTTCAGATCAAGGATACCCGCAGAATTTATTCTCAAGGGGTGCAGGGACACAGAAACTTCTATTATTATTATTATTACTACTACTACTACTACTAATGTTTTTTTATACATACATAAACTTGTAATTCCCGTATTCTGTATATCCATCAGTGGCATATACTAAGTTCATAATCTGAGCTATCTCACTGTCACGTGGTCCTAGGCTATGAATAGAAATAAGTTTACCAAGTCGTAAGAAATCAGGGTGCCAACTCCTAACGAATCAGGGTGCCAACTCCTAAGAAATGAGGTTGCCAACTCATAAGAAATCAGGTTGCCAACTCATAAGAAATCAGGTTGCCAACTCCTAAGAAATCACGTTGCCAACTCCAGAATCACCATCATCATCTCACCGATATGAGTCATTTTGATTACAATTTCTGATCAATTTCTCTCCTGTATTTTATTCTCTAGACTCAAGGCTTCGCAGATAGCCACAGCTAGCCTAGAATATACGCTCCTGATATCCATATACAATTTGCAAAAAGCTGTCTTTAATAGTTAGATAATCAGTGTAAAATAGACTAAGCTTAAATGTAACCCTATTTGAAATAATAATAATAATAATAATAGTTGCTATAACTTAGAAAACAGAAAACAAAATTTTCTTAATAAAATATGGCTACAACTTCACCATTCGAAGTACTTTAACTCTTTCCAGAAATCTCAAGGGTCCCCCCCCCTGGCCCCTCCCTGCGGACGCCCTTGGTTCATACCGCTATTGAACAGTCTGTAGAATCATATGAATCGAAATTTCAGAGAAAGTTTTCCCATATCGTGCACTAATTGCACCATAATAAACGCTAGGTTTTGTTATAAGAAGAACGAAGAACTTTACAGATATTGACTGTATGAAAACCATACATAAAAGCATAGTGACAAGTAAACTTGAGCATGCGTCTATTATATGGTCCCCTCTTTATAAATCTTATGAAAATAGTCTGGAAAGAATTGATAAAAGGTTTCTAAGATATTTATATTTTAAAAAATATAATAGACCACCACAAATGACAACGCCCTACCAAGACCTACTTCAGGAATTCAATTTCGAAACTCTTAGTAATAGGCGAAAATCGTTAGATCAATTGTTCCTGTACAAAACAGAAAACGGCATATCGGATAATAGTTTATTTCTTGGACAATTTCAGTTTAATCTAAAGAAGAATAATTTACGTTGTGGAAATATTTTCATCCCCAAATTTCAAAAACCCGTAAATTTAAGAGCTGCCCGATTAATAGAATTTGTATTCATTCCGTAGATTTTTCAATGCCATTCTTGACTTACGAGAAAACATTAGAGTCAATTCTGAAAGTACGAATATGCGATAGTTAATACATAATAACTGTATTTATAGTAAAGATTACATGATTATTATTTTTCGTTATTTTAATTATAAACTATTCTGTATGTATATACTTATGTAATTAATACAATTTGTGACTGGATTGCATATATCTATTGTAATTGTAGTTGTATTGTAATTCTGTAATTACCATTCATTTTTATTACTATGATGTACGTCGTGGCTCAGTCGGTAACGCGTCTGACTACCATGCTAAAGGTCCCGGGTTCGATCCCCGGCCGGTTCAAATCCGGGAACTTTTCTAACGATGGAAGCGGCACCGGCGCTCGAATAACATGGGTACCTGGGGGAAACCCTGGGGGGTAAAGGCGGTCAGGGGCGTGATGCTGATCACATCACCCCCACTCACGACCGGATCAAGAAAGTGTGGGGCGTTATCGCCACACCCCCTATACGCCTTCATGACGTGGTGCTATGCACAGGGGAGCATTTTTTTTTCTCTATGATGTACGTCTTCTGTCATTGGAGGATATACCTCTGTTGAAGGTAATCCTAAATAAATAAATTCTGGAATTTACTTCAATCTATACAATGAGAGGCGGGGTCAGGGGGGAAGTGATCTTGCGCATCCCTTAATCTTCTTCCGCACCCCTTCAGCATCCCCTTTTTAAACCTGTTTTCAATCGAAAACACCCTTAACCCTTTCAGTGTCATATTTTCATTTTATAGCCTTCTCGTAACTTGTCTCTCAATGCTTATACTTTCATGGAGGGTAACACACACTGCTTTCAACAAGCTGTTGGTTTCAAATTTCCTAATATGTGGGGGGTTGTGGTAAAATCAAGCAAAAATAAAGTATTCTTTAGTACGAATAGACCCCCCCTCCCTAGCAGTGTTGCTCCTCTGAGCGATGACAATCAAAATACCAAGCTTCCTAGATTACCTGGTTTTGTTCGTGTTGCCCCGACCTTCATTCACCTCCCCCCAAGGTGAGCCATGGCCGCTTCCTGTGTAAAAACCTCTTCCTCATCTGGAAGCAAGTTCTGACAAGTCTGGGCAAGATTCTACACACAGAAAACAAAATGCATCATATTGATTGATGCACTAAAGTGTATTTTATGGGTTCTTCAAAGAATCAGAATCACATTTCATGCATTTGGGTGCATTTTTGCATGTCGTGAAAGAAACACCAAAGTGCATCATTTGATTCAAGTGAGGATTTATTTCAGTGGAGATACACTTCAATGCATCAGTTGATGTTCCTTGATGCACCTTCTTGCATCTTTTTGGATGATCCACTTAAAGGTTTGGTCTGAGCTACAGAGTTTATGTGGTTGTTTTTAACGGTAGGAAGTCAGTTGTACATAGGATTTCAGGTGTTTTCCATTAAGTCTCTAACAACAGCAATTCTCGCTTGACCGTAAAATTTACTTTAGAGCAAATTTAAAGCAGGCATTTTCATGGCGACAATGAATTCAGATGTAACCACTTGGGGTGGGAGCTACAGGCAGGATGTTCGTACTGAACCGGGCCATACCGTTCTGGCTTTTATCTTCTTAACTACATTACCCCATCTCCAACCAGTGTTGTCACAATCTGAGGCCACAATATCCCTTTGCAAGGAGCAAATTTTCCCTTAATGTCCCAATTAATCCCTTCACCTAATGAAAACATAATCGTACTAGATGTAGTGGATTCATTGACCCGTCCTCGTAGATATGAAAAAATGTATTGAAAATATTATCGCCCAGAATCCGCGCTACAAAGCCAGGTGTTTCATGCCCGAAACCTGGCATAAGTGTATAGTTGCTAGTGGCGTGCCCAAGGGAGGTTGGTGGAGGTCATAACCCCCCTTTATTTTAATATTCACAAACAAGAGAAAAAATCAAAGGGAGGAAAAGATGGCACAATTTCTGACTACTAAGAAACAAATATAGGTAACCCCCTCTTTCGAAAGACCTTGGCACGCCACTGATGACAGAGAAGTGAGATTGTACAGTCAACGGCAAAGATAATGGTAGGCAAATTTTCCAACACTATTTTCATTACTTTTCTATTCTACATCCTGTGTTGTTTTAAGGAATGACACTATGTTGGTTCGAAGCAGACATTATTCTCTGCTTACTGACGTCATTATCTCAATTCATTGTCATCACATTGTGTAATGCAGACCGAATAAAAATGGTGGTGGACAATTCGTCTACTGTTTCTTTCGCCGTTGGGGGTACACGTATATTGGAACTAGGAATGACCACAAAAATCCGGATTTCAAATTATCCGATATCCGTTTCGGATGCATCGGATAATCTAGATAACCTAATATCCGGTTAACCGGATAATCCGAATATAAGAGATTTGATAAAAGATTTGTAAAGGATATTATCAAAGGATATTTTATCCGGATTTTGGCCACTCGTAATTGAAACTTAATCTGAACAAATAGACCATAGATTCTGAGTTCTTCAAATGTCCCTAAAAATTTCCCATTTCCCTTAAAATTTCCCTCGAGAAATTTCCCTTCATGTGACAACACTGTCTCCAGCATCCTTGTAACTAAGCACACCTGGGTTACACGGCGAGGCAGGAAAAGCCCACTCCTCCCCTTTTTTATTGTCGCAATACAGAACTTCCTCCTTGGCCACCCGGCAGCGTGGAACCTAACCAATAATTCACTTAGACCAATACGAAGAGCCCGAGAGGGTCGATGCTAGTAATTGCGGAGTGTATTTTCGTTCATAAAGTGTTTTTATCGCCCGACGGGACGCTCCGCTCCCCAATAATGACCCTCCTGGCCGGCTGGTTCTTAGCCCTACTCCGTATGACCTTTCCAAACGATCCGACGGACACGGGGGTAATTTTTATTGGCTGATCGAATTATCCGAAGGTTCAAAACTAGAAAATAAAGAGGGGGAACCAAAGAGCCCACTGCTAATTCGATTTAAAACTGATTATTAATTCTGCAGTTGTGGTCTCGCGTTTGAGTCGATATCGTAGTACGATATATCGAGTTCGGTTTTTACGTTATCGGCATATCAATGTCGATTTTTGAATTATCGATATATCAGGTCGATTTATACGAAATCGATATATCGAAGCTGATACTATCGATACCTACATGGAGGTCGATTTTACAATATCGACTCTTCGATAATTTAAAAAATGTCCATTCGATATCGATTGATTGATTCATTTGGCGTTTGAAGTCCACTATATGCACAGTAAGCCTAATTGGGACTGGACCTACAGTTTTAAAATTGTATCCTCACTCCATATAGAAATATGGCACAGCGCTATTTGCATATATCAGGGACAGCGTCAAGGGTTGGTAAACTACCCACTGAAAGGAAATTTATAACTTCCCTAAAATATTTACATAAAAAACTTACATTAATAAGTACAGTATGGAGTGGAGTCCATTAATTTTTCTGGTAGGCATTGTAGTCAACAAAAGTCTCTAATGATTCCAGTTCCATGTGGAAGTACAAAGAATGCCTAGTAAAAATCGTGACGAGACCGAAACTTGGCGTTCCCGGGTTTCGGCACCACATTTGATAATTTTACCTAAAACAAATATACCATGCGACTCCTTCAGACAATCAACGAGGATCTGCCTTATTGTTTATAGAAAAGTCATATTATATTTACAGTAATTAGAGAGTCAATCCATTAGTTGAATTAAATTATATGATCCTGTGCCGGCAGAATTACTTGCAGGGGTGTGCACCCAGTTTGTAATCATATTTTTGCTAACATCGAGTACTTTAAGAAGCCCTCGTTTACGCTTTCTTAAACAAATTGCACGTGCTTCATTCTATAACAGTAAATATGTAATTTAAAGACTAATTTAGTCTAACATCTAACTAAACACACTTACTGGAATTGAAAACTTCCTTTTTTACTCACAGAACTACTGCGTCGGCTGTGGCTGCCTCTTGAGCATAAGCTGGAGTATGTTGGGTTTAATGGTGGTTAACTTAAGTCGTAAATCTGAGTGCGCGTCAAGTCCGACGAGTTGAGCATCAGAGTTGGTTTGAGTTTGAGTTGGTGTTTTAAGTCCACTTTATGCACAGTAAGGCTAATCGGGACTGGACCTACGGTTTAAAGTGGGATCGGAACCACTGTGCCATGTGCCTCCACCGGGTATCGAACCCGGGACCCCTTGACTACAAGGCGACGACGCTACCACTGCGCCATCGGGGAGGCCATTGAGCATCAGAGAGATGCCGGTAAAATACAAATGGTAGAGCGCCAATAACAGAAATGTAAGAGTTTAGACTACGCACAACACGGGTTGTATTTAAATTGTTATAAAAAGCAGGCTTAATTCAGGAAATGCATGTTACTTTTCTCTTCATAAACTTTTGTCCTCTCGTTTAATATCTAAGAAACTAAAAGTTAAAATATACAAAACAGTAATTTTGCCTGTAATATTATATGCATGCGAAACTTGGTCCCTTACATTAAAAGAGGAACATAAATTGTGAGTATTTGAAAATAAGATCCTTAGGAAATATTTGGACCTGAAAGGGATGAGGAGTGGAGAAGGTTACATAATTTAGAACTACATAATTTGTATTCCTGTCCAGATATTATTATCATGATTAAATCAAGAAGACTTAGGTGGGCAGGCTATGTGGAACGAATGGGAGAGGAAAGAGGAGTTTACAGTATTCTTGTTGGGAAACCTGACGGTAAAAAACCTGTAGGAAGACCAAGACGAAGATGGAGGGATAATGTTGAGATGCACCTAAAGGAAATCGGTAAGGATGGAAAATAGCATATAGATCTTGCTCAGGATAGGGACAGATGGAAGGCCTGTGTTGCTGCAGCCATGAACCTTTGGGTTTAAGAAGGATAGAGAGTTAGTTAGTAATATGTCTTACTAATTTAAATATAATAGGTTTTTAAGACACAGTAAATTTTCGAATCAGACTTTCTGACCCATGAAATGCCCCCGCGGGACCCAGCAGTAGGTCGCGCCCCGTAGGTTGAGAAACGATGTTGTGGAGCCAACGAAAAGGTATATATATTTAAAATATTTAATTTAAGGGGCGGAGTTTACAGTTGCCATTTCACACAATCAGACTCGAAATACATCTACAAACACAAGTCACAATTGTTACACTAATCTACGAAAAGTGATTAATTGTATAAGGATTTCAAACTTAAATTGACCTAATCAACTTCAAGATATCTTATCTTGCAATAATCTTCCGGCTGTCAGATAGATTGTTCTGCAAAGGATACTAACAAAGTAAACGCATTGAGAGAATTCTGTTTTATTTTTCACGCAGCTTTTTTTCTTATCCCTCCTTGATAAAAATAAGAGCTTGAACTGTAAAAAAAACGTGTCTCATGGCATTTATAAATATTTATAAATTTGATGGGATTTTGAATCATGAAAGTTTCAATTTTTCACATCTATACGGAGAGAAATTCATGTAGAATTCACGCGGAATTTCCGGTGAGTAGCTGCCCTGAATTAGAACACGGCCTGGTCGTCAAAACCAGTTTAGCAGCCAGCCAATAAGCCATCATTTCCAGTCAGGTAGCAAGTCCAGCGCCAACTAGGGCATTCCTACTGGAAATCCAGTTCGGTGCTCCCAGACCGTACGCAGATGACTTCACAACAATCCACAGAATGCATTAATAGAGGAATTTCCTTAAAGGGAAGAAGGAAAAAACAGCTGAAAAATCAACCTCACCCCCTCGCCCTGCTTGTGCTAACACGGGACCTTCAACTTCCAATCGAACTAACCGAAAAACCGCCTAAGCGCGGAGTTCGCCCGACCGAAATACAGCGGTTCATTTATCTTGGTTTCTGCTCGAGGGAAGCACGCGGGGGAAAAAAATATATATCCGTGAGTCCTGGTTAAAGATGATAAGGGAGTAATAGGTGAATATGCTACCTTCCACCGCTACCCTTTGGGGGACGGGGGGCGTTCCACCCTCCCGATTCAACCACGGCGCTCCCCAGGTGTTCTCTTCCCACACAGGAGAACCCACTTTGCCGCGGTTGCCTTCCCCATTCGACTGGGCCGCTATAGACGTCTGCATCCCGACCGCGCCATTTTATTCGCCCGCAAAACGGTTCCTTTATGCTGTTGCAAATTTCCAGTCTGGCGGCTTTAACCGGGGGTTGTTTTCCCCCTTCCGCCCCTTCCGTGCAATATCACTGACCAATTTATTCCTCATTACTTGGGAAAACGTTTCTGAGATATTGGTAAAATCGCGATTCCCACTAACAATTTATTGCTTTTGTAAACGGGCTTCTATTACAATATTGCTGTGGTCAGGAAGTGGGATTAATTAGGCTGTTGGAGCTACGTTTACGGCACCAATTTAACATCAGCGCTTATTGTATAGGTTGCACCAAAAGTCTCATTACCCCCTCTTTGAATTGTAGACAAACCTGCAAAATTTTATTTTAACTGCATGCGTATGATGAGAGGATGGTATACCATTAAATCAGACCAATGGCCACCATTTACTCTGTGTGCACGCCGCCATTTTCATGGCACAGTATTATCCGCCTCCAGGTGCGATGTGAAATCCTCTAACGTGGCTGGCGTGAAGGAAGCAAACGCATTGCGAACAGCTTCCTGAAGTTCCCCAGTTCTCCCATAACGATTATTGGCGACTTTCTGTTTGATGTGCCCCCATAGCGCATTATCACAAGATGTCAGATTTGGACTTCGGGGTGGCCATTTTAAAGGTGCTGCTAAATTTGGCGATCCTCGTCCAATCCGTTTGTCTCTGAACACATAATTGAGGATTTCTCTTAAAATGGCCAACCCGAAATCCAGATCTAGCAGCTAATGTTACGTAGAATTTTACATCGTAATTGGAGGCAAATAATACTGTGTCGTGAAAATGGCGGTGTGCACACAGATCCTCTGGAGTAAATAGTGATCATTGATCTGATTTAATGGTATACCATCCTCTCATCATACGCATGCTGTTAAGATAACATTTTGCAGGTTTGTCTACAATTCAAGGGGGGAGGGGGTAATGGGACTTTTGGTACACCCTGTAGATTAGGATCGGGAAAAGCAAAGGTAAAGTTCTCCGTGCATATAGAACCGTGCCCTGAAGGCACATTTATGGGATGTGGGGGCCATTTTGCCCCTCAAGGATGCCCCCAGATACCCATTTATTTGAGGTTGGGTGAGCCTCAAAGCCACTTTATGAGGGCACAAGGCCTTAGGTCACCCACACTGGGAATCGAACCCGGGTCTCCCGCGTAGCAGTCAGACGTCCTACCGACTAGACCACCGCGGCTCTCTCGGGAATGGGGCAGAAAATAAGAGTTGAATTGGCCTGGTTCAGGCTGAGGGATAGGCATGATTATGCGAGACCAGAATGTCACACTTGCGGGGGATATGAGAGAAAATGTCACGTTCTCCTTCATTGCAAAAACAAGGATGCAAGCCAAAATAGATTATCTCCGTGGCAGAGTGCTTAACACAGCGCGCTCCGACGTCAATCGGGTTTGAACCCCGGCCTGAGTTTTCTTTCTTGAATTTCATCAAATCATTACTCATTTTCACCTTCGCACAAAAGACAAATGTGGCAGAAGAGTGAAGTAAAAACCTAATCAACCAAAGAAAAGCAAAAATACTATATTTTGTATTTCAATGTAAATAAATTTATTGAAACATCATCTATTATTCGCATTCATTCAGTTGTTTCCTGCTTCCCTTGAAAACCAAACACCTGGCAGTTTGTGATTTGGATACTTTTTTTCTACACTCGTGGTACGGTCGCCGTACAGTCTAGGATGTCATGCTTTGGGCACGGTTACCGGACTTGAACTGGTTTCAATTGGGAAGCTATAGCCTGACAAGTTAAGTCCCGATATGCGCAGATCGATGCGGAGCACTTCCTATTGCGTCATCCTCTAAACCACTCTTCTACGTACTGGTCTGGCCTTGAGACTACGAGTGGTGCAAACTCAGCAAAATTAAGCTAAAACAAATATGACAAAAGATTTTTACTGTGTGGATTGACCGTGCCGGCTCATATCAGTTTATCAGTGGTTCATTTCATTTAATCCTGTCTTTGAAAATGCGTACGGTGCGCGGATCGTAAATTGTAGTATTACGCACGCGCGTTAAGGTTTATAACGAAGGAAAACTACTGGGCAAATGACTTCATTTTCTGAATGCGACATCGAACAGTGGCCTGGTTTTCTTTAAAGCCAAGTTGGGTGGGGGTTCTTTTGTTTATCGAACAACAATCACTCAGAGAAGACAATCTGATAACACGCTTTTCTGTGTTCTTTTTTAAAGCATTGAAATGTTCTTGCTCTTTAATCTTGGCTGCATATTTTTGAAATGCAAAAATCAAATCATGCCGGGTCCAACGAAATCCACAATTTGCTCTGGAAAGCCCCTTAGAGGACAGGCCAGAAAAATTGTTAAAAATGTTGCAACATATTTGCGAAATCAGAAGAAGTATCTAAGTGGATGGTGTCTCAAGTTTTAAAATAATTGGATTGGATTGATTTGTTGTTTTGAGTCCACTTTATGCACAGTAAGGCTAATCGGGACTGGACGTACAGTTTAGAGTGGGATCCGAACCACTATGTGCCTCCATCGGGAATCGAACCCGGGATCCCTTGATTACAAGGCGACGACGCTACCACTGCGACATCGGGGAGTTCTAGTTTTAAAGTAAGAAAAAGAGTAGTTGGCGAAAGGTGAGCTGAAGTTCTGTACATCGACAGGTAGAAAACAGCCTAGGAAAAAGCGAATACAAATTTCGTTGAAAATCCTCAGACCATTCCGCTCCCTCTAGGTTGCAACACTGAGAACCAACGTCGCTGCGAAGAATGGAGTGGGGAAATGTGGTGTGAGCTGCGCAACAGCTATTTGCAGCGTCTTGTTTATAAACTTGTCAAGTTATACGAATGAGTATCGTAACCCGGTCATGGAAACCTACAACGTCATGCTGACCACACGTCAGCCCGGAACTGGTCGGATCTCCCGTCTCTGCAGGTGAGAGTGAGGTCCGTAGGAGCCTCTTGCCCCCAAGGGCTGTTGCGCGACGGGCTATTATTATTCTCTACAATCTGTTCCGGGAATCTCTGGAGCAAGTAATGGCTCGAGAGGACTCGACGCAGGAGGGGAAAATGAGTACATGGAGAGGAAAACGCGGCTGCAGCTACCCAGCGCGCACTGCTTTGCTCAACCCACTCGCTTTCTCCCCTTCTCTATCGTTATGCGCGACCTTGCTCCATAGATTCCCGACAAAAGTGCATCACGCAACCAAAGGCAATCGTACACAACTTGTTGCTCTGAACTTTCTCGGTTAGTGATTTCTAAAAGACTATATTATCCTCTTTATGTTTTCTTTGTAGGTAAAAATTAAAATGGTGCCTAACCTATGTGCAAAAAGTAACTCGATAATCCACCCCATAATGCATTTCCTATGCACAGTACTTACATTAATATTGAACGCGTCGTGATTTCGTGCCCCACCTCCACCTTTCGTGGCGCTGTTTTACCGCCCTTAATTGAAGTGCCGTAATGTTGGACGACTCCAACAAGTGATTGACACGTATTGTGGAATACAGCGCAGTCTAGCGACAGCTCTGACAACTATTCATTGTAGGATTGTTTGTGGCTAAAGCCAACAATTGAAAGGTGGGAACACAATAGCGATTCATCTGAATAACTGACAATGACTGCAGAACTTCGGCTGTTGAAAATATGACGCGGTGAAAAAGGCGACCTGGTTTGCTTTTTTCCCTCCACCCTCGCTTCTCCCATTCATAACCTGCTGCACGACAATGCCCCTGCACATTCGTTGCCTGGATCTGTCTTGAACGTACAAAGGACTTATTTGGTTGGAATTTTTCCTGTTTTTCTCATTTTCTGTCACTCCTAAGCAGAGTTATATTTTTCTCTTTGTTTTTAGTCAAGCGGTTCTGTGTTTTTTGACAGAGTAGCAGTTTGAATTGAAATTTTGAAGTGGTCTTTGGTTGAGGGAGGAGGGGGGGGGGGTGCAAGTTGCACTCAACTTCTCTGCACCTGAAGGAAGTGTGTCTGGCAGAAACACGAACAGCAGTTCCATGAATCAACGTGGTAGAGTGATTATGATTACTCGCTGAAAAGCCAGAGGTCCCAGGTTCGAACCCTAGTCAGAGGATGAATGCTTCATTGTATTTATGCACATCCACACAATGCCCAGACACGCACTATTCTTATCACCTGTATTCGAATTATTCGAGTTCGGATTAAATAAGTATTTTGCTACAGTAATTAACATCATACGATTTGTGGCGAGTTATTTTCATAAGGGGCTAACTTCTCCTTCCACACAAAAGTAACATATTATTAGCAAAATCTTTACGAATAATGAAAATGAAAGCACATTAAGTCAAGCAAAACGTGATTCTTGTCAGGTACGTGACACGCTGCTGGTCAGGTTTGGGGTACAGCGACATTCGGAGCCATCTACCGGCGTCACATGAAAGCACATCAAAACATGGCCGCTAGGGATGCGAGACGGGGAAAGTAGAGGAAAAGAAAATCATTTGTTTCTCCGCTGCCATGACGAAAAGTAGGGGGAGGGACAGGAAAAACGACGTTCAATCAACGCTGAACGTAAAGATAAGGAAGTTTCCAGAAGACTTTTGCAGGTAGATGGTTGTGTAGGGACGCGCCCCCTTCCCCCCCTCGGAGGGCGTCTGCTGGGGGAGGAAGATTGATCCAGCCCGCATCTTGGCCTCAGTAAATAAGAAGTGGCAGCAATGGGTCTCATCTGCTCCTTGGGAAGGAACAAATCTCAGGAGGTGGACCAAGAGAAGGAGGAAGGGAGAGAGAGAGAGAGAGAGGAAGGGAGAGAGAGAGAGAGAGAGAAAGGTGGGAGGAAGGGGAAGACATACGCACAGAGAAGGGAGGGTTTACATATATGTTTCCCCCTTATTTTATTTCGGATTTCTGCAAGTTTCGGCAATTCGGGGCTAACGAGTAGCCAAATGGTTAGAGCTCTTGCCCTTGGTGCGAGCGGCCCCAGGTTCGATTCCCGATGGGAGCTCCAAAATTTCAGCGTTGACCCAGCGTCGTGAGGACAACTATGACGCAACTTGAAAAGGAGACGTTGCGGACTCCTGTCTCGAAAGCGAGAACACCGCGGCGATGGGACCCGATGCGCTGACTACGCGTCACCCAATTAAAAGCCGCTCTGCAGGCCCTAGAGGACTCTTGTCATATTTTTTTCGATAGTCAGTAGCGTCAAAACGAGGCGTCAAGCAGAAAAACTTATCGAGAAGAAACAATTGCCTTAACTCCTATGCCCTGGATTTAATCTCCCGCCTGCTGAACCTCAAGCGGTATTTAAATAGCTCAGCTTTAGCGTTTTCTGGTTATATCAAACAAATGTATACACTTTTAAAACTAGAAAATATATTTAAATCAAATTTGCAGTTATTTTTTATCGATGTGAATTTTTTTTTTATTCATGCATTTTGCATGCATTGTAGATGCATTATGAATGTGACTGTGTAGATGTATATAACTGTAATATTTGAATAAGTAACATTTTCGCTCTTAACACAGTTTTTATAACACTAACACTTAAAGAAAGACGAGAAACCACACTTCTCATTACAAATATCTTGAAAAATTACTATACATTTGTAGGAGAGCGTCATTGTCGACAATTTACAATTTCTTCATTCTGTGGTATTCTTCCGCAACGCTTACCAGATGGGACAACCCAACCATGGTCAATGATTGGCTGAGAAAACAACGTTGGGCAGTTTTCTTATCTGCCTGTAGATGGCAGTAAAGACTAACACCTTTTTCGTCAACTGGTAAAAAAAAAGTTTCTGTCTATGAACAGCAGATGGCATATAACAGCAGTTTGACGTCAACCATGCAGCGAACGTACACGTGTACGTCGAACCGCCATAAGGGGTTAATGGCCTATATATGTTATAAAAGTTTATGCAGTGACGATTGTTGATTTTGTTTGTACCATCAAGACTTGCGACGAGCGAGACGTGGGTTTATAAATCGAGACGATACCATCTCGATAACATCCCTAATCCGAATAGTGGAATATTTGTAACGAGTTAGTTCCATACTGAGAAGGCTTGTAAAACTGATTCCAGTCTTGTAAGCCGGGGAACGGTGTCACCCAACGAAAAAGCAGTCTCAACTTGATTCAGCACCTTGAAATGGCTACAGAAACCTAAGGAAAACACCAGCAATAGCTGTTTAGATGTTAGGAGCTTGTCGAAACCCAAGCACGCTTAAATTAGGACAAGACATTCCCCATAAAGTCCATGTTCTCGAGGAAAGCAATTCCGAACACACAACCACCTTGAACCTCAAGCTCACTTTTCACTGCAGACGAACAACAACAGACGGACGGAAGAGGGCGCCAGGCTTACGCACCCGTTTTAAAAACATGCGAGCGCACACGCAGTTGCAAAATAACACGCCCGTTCACCCCATCCCCTGAACTCTCTCCCATCGCATTTTTCCCTCGATAGGGTAATTTACAAGTATTGCTCGATGAGGCCGTGCATTGCTCTGCAGTCAGGTGAGCGTGTATTTGGGAATTGATGGTCCGGTCGACTCGCTCCCCCCACTGGGACCATTTCGCGTGTTTTACTAGGTTGCTAGTGTCAACACACATTGTTTGCAGTTGTTGGGAGCCGAGGGGTTGAGGGGGGAGGGGGGAACGAGTCCCAATGTGCAAAGACTTTAACTCTCGGCTCGGGGCGCCACACATACACGACTCGCCCACTGGCACATACAGCGTATTCCGAACACACGTTCCTTGCATCAGCAGCAGAATTAAGACCCCGAAGTCCTTGCTAAGGCAAGATCAGTGTTGCCACTTAAAGGGAAATTTCGACCGAATATTATGCGAAAAGGGAAATTATGAAAAAATAACAAAATTGGAAATTGGAAGACTTTATACTCAAGATCAGGTCACAGACTCATTTCCATGTTTTTTTCTTATTACTCCTTATTGTACTTTGTTTATTTGGGTTTTCTACATCCTCGAAAAGGCGACGATCAGTATGAATCAGGGTAGAGTCGAATTACTTTCGGAACATCTACAGTGGACTGCGCGAGTCTGTCTAGCGAGCCTAGTGGGCGTGTAGAACCTGAGCAAGGGGCTTAGCGATAGGTTCTGGGTGGAGATGACGTCAGCGGCTCGCTTGGTTAATTGGCTGCTTCGAGAGTTGTGACTCGTTCCGAAGCTTCAAATGCATAACAGCCAAAGATGTTACGGGAATAATCTCCCTTTTACCCACACTTTCATAAAAATAAAATTCCCTCAGTTTTCCATGTTTTCCAGATGAAGTACCAAAATCGCGCAGGCGAAAGTCACTAGGGCAATTATATTTAAACACTGGTGTAAACACTATATTTCAGCTAACACCACACTTAGAATTCCACTTAAGTAAGTTTTTAGAATAATCACTTCACATGTAAGGTGCTAACAAGGAAATATGAATAGAAATTTGCTGTTGCTTTCATTTTACATACTACGTAGGAAATGTCGAGTTATGGCTAACAAATATTTTCTTACATTAAGATCACAATTATAGCATAAGTAATACATCTTTTCTATATATAAGAATGTATGTATGTGTGTATACATGTATGTTTGTTACGCCATAACTCTCCAACGCCTGGAGCAATTTCAACCAAACTTGGTACACATATCACTTGCAATCTGGAAAGAAATAATGTGGAGGTAAGACATCCTGGCACCCCTAGGGTTGGGGGTGGGAAGGGGGTGACGTAAAAATAATCGAAAACGACCGATATTAGTGTGGAATCCATAGTTTTCGGGGTCGCTAAGATGAATAGTGACACTACGAATGCCGTTCAACTCCAAGTTCATCCCTATCGGCATGGGGGGTGAAAAATAAAATGTTACATTTTACACTATAGTTTGAATTCATTATTTTCCTGTCTAATAGAAGATTGGGATAAATAAATACCTGGGCAACGCCGGTTAATCAGCTAGTAATTTAATAAAATTTAGTGTACTATTTATATTAATCCTAACTGTGAGATCTAACAATTTACAATATGTAAACGTTGATTGCTTTGGAAACTTTGGAAACCAGAATAACCATGGTATTTATACCTATATAGTAAATCAAAATCAGTGTAAACGATATGAAAAATGTAAATGGTACTCAACAAAAGAGGGAACCGACATTCTGAGGAAATGACGTCCTGGTTTATTGTCTAAAGGCACCAGGACATAAGCACATACCCCCTGAATGTATGCGGGTGGAGGCGGGCTTCTTCAAGGGGTTCCCCCTTTATTAATAAAATATTGTTTATTTTTATATTAATCCTAATATCTAACATATACAACTCACAAATTCAGAAATAAAGTGAGAAATTCCAATGCAGTAGATTTCCACTTGAAAATAGTTCAAAACATGACCTATTTTCCATAACTACCGGTAATATATGACGTTTCTTCCTTGTCCTATCTCACTAAGGATTTTCTACAAATCGTTAATCTATCCGGATCATCCGTTGAATCCGAAACGGATATCCGTTATCCAAATTTTGTCGCCATCCATACTACTTACTAGTATCTGATTTCTTTAGACACAGGGAAAAATTGGGGAAAAAGGGAAATTTTGCCCTCAGATTATAGCAACACTGGGCAAGAAAGAAAGAGAAAAAGAGAAGGAAGGTTATTTTCAGAAGTTTGCGAGCAGGCCTTCTTTCTACTTCATGCGTTTGACGAAATCGTTGCTAAACACATGGCGCAACTTTGGCGAGAGGAAAGCGGGATTTCCTATCATTAAAAGTGAGAAAAAAAGGAAGGTGACAACGAATTTGTAAGATTTTGCGCAAGAGGTAGGCTTGCAAGGGTGACATATTTTGAAAATATTAAACGAAATATTTCAGTGGGAAGGGAAACAACTCAAATGTTTCCGCAAATCATTTATCAGTGTGCAACATTATGAAGTAACGATCGTATGGAAAAGTTGGAACTCATTTCGAGACCACATATGCAGCGTTCTCTAGCGTGCACGTAGTAAAAAGTACATTAAAATAGAGTGTTTTGCGTTGTAAAGCATGACATTTGCACTGTTTCCATTCTAAACAAAATGACAGACTAGATATTTTGGGCGTCAAATGGCAACACTGTAGCTCCACCAAATTCGCTGCACTTTTAGACTATTTACACTGTTTCCATTCTAAAGAAAATGGCAGACTAGATATTTTTGGCGTCAAATGGCAACACTGTAATTCCACCTAATTCGCTGCACTTTTAGACCATTTGCACTGTTTCCATTTTAAACAAAATGGCAGACTAGATTTTTTGACGTCAAATGGCAACACTGTAGCTCCACCTAATTCGCTGCACTTTTAGACCATTTGCACTGTTTCCAATCTAAACAAAATGGCAGACTAGATTTTTTGACGACAAATGGCAACACTGTAGACCCATCTAGTTCGCTGCACTTTTCGACTCTATTTGCACTCCCGTGTGTCGTTAGCAGTGATGTGCGTCTACGCGTAAACAACGATAGTCTAAATTCTACACGTAGACTATTTTATACACGTAGATGACGTAATCTATGTAAACAACATGGCGAAAGGTGATAACTTAGCAAAGAGCGCATTGGAATTAAAAGAATATTATACTGCGTATCAGTTGCTGATGTGTGAGAACTTTTCATACTCCCTTCCAAATTCGAACAATTTCTCACCTAGGAAAAATACCTAACATAGGAAATATTCTAGTGTTTTATGGGGAAAAGACCACTCTTGCCTCACGACTGCCATCTGTTGTTGTTTTTTGCATACAATTTATCTTCTTCCAGAGTTGATAATAGAAGAGATGAGAAATTTTGTTGTAAATAGGATTCTTTTCAGTTTGTTAGGAACCAATATAGTTGAAAATGTCACTTTCCCTTCATGAAAGCCTTGAAAATTAATTTTAATGCACTTTAGATTGTTTGTCTACGTAGTCTATGTAAACTGCAACCCAATGTAATCTACGCGTAGATTACGTGTAGACAACGCATGTAGACGTAAACTTATAGTCTACGGCACATCAATGGTCGTTAGTTAAACACTGATTCTGCAACACTGAGTGGTGGTGGATTTTTGGCAGCCCCTTCTTTCCTCCAAAGATCTTGCTACCCTGGTTCTCATACTTTCAACCTTCCTCCAATAAAAAAAAAATCACCATTTACGGTTTTAATGACGAAAAAGTGTAGGCTTATCTTAAAAATAAGTGTTTGTGTTAAAGAACATGTTTATTTAACACCTACATGACATTTAAATAACAGTAATAGCAGGTTAAATTACCTAACCCCGTGACGTAGTGGTTAGCGCGGCGCGTACGACTCCAGGGGTCCAGAAATACGGTATTGGCGTTAATGAAGGGGCACGACCTAGTTTGGTGCCCCTCCGAGGGTGGAGTCCCGTGCAGTCGCCCGGGCCTAAACCCGCCCCTGATTGATTTCACGTAGTAATTCGTGTCTACACTGTTTGTACTACGTTCTGGAGCGGTGTACAGTGTCGTATATGCAGGGCCGTATCAAGGTTTGTGGAGGCCCCTGGCAAAATGTTTTGTGGGGCCCCCCATTTTTGTCTTAACTTATCCACTAATGTTTGAAAACGGTGAGGTGATTCAGGTGATGCTGTGAAGAACACATCCAGCCGTTGTACAAAATCGAAGAAATGAACAGCTGCAGGACATGCATTAGCCGCTGCTTTCCCAGCCAGATTCAAAGAGTGGGCGCAACATGGTATTAGCTCTGCTAGTTTATTTTTTTCCTTGACGAGAGCTTGCATGCCTTCATACTTTCCACACATATTTGCAGCATTATCGTACGATTGGCCACGACAGTCACGTATAGCCTATCAATCTTACGATGGTCTAGAAACTCCAATAACGCATTAACAATAGCAGGCCCAGTGTGACCACAATTTGGTAAAAAGGTCAGAAACCTTTCTTTTGGAGATAACCCTTCCATATAGCGCACAACTATAGTCAGCTGATCGATGTTTGAGTCATCTGGGGTGGAATCAACAGATACAGAATAGTATTTTGTTGTCTTAACTCTGTCAACTATTTCTTGTTGAACACGCTGCCAAATTAAACTTATTAAAACAATATTGTAGTTTTTCTTTAAAAAATACAACTTGTTATGTAATTTTTCCAAGCATAACCAGCTGGTTAAATTTCTTTTTGGTTGGGGCCCCGGGGCAATTGCCCCAGTTGCCCATAGGTTAATCCGACCCTGCGTATATGGTCACGTGGTACGTGCTAACCAATCAATGAGGGTTGAAACCAGCAGGTAGGAATTTGTTCTCTTCTGACTTGGAAATCTCTATCCTCGCGTAAGCGTTTACACAATTTTCTTGCATCAGCCTGGAAAGGGATGACAAACACTGTCAAGAAGTGCAGCGCCTACCTCTGTGGCGGAGTGGTTAGCACAGAGCTCTACGACGTCAGGGGTTAGGATCCCGCCTGGGAATGTGTGATCTTCGTGAGTGTCCCTTCATCAATTTCATATCATCATTCATCCTCATCTTCGCGATTAGTCAAAGTGGCAAAGATGGCAAGTTAAAAAAATCAAATCAATGATCTAGCACATAGCTTGGATAGATGGACTTTTGTTATTTTAGGTGGCTTTTGTGCCATTTTGGCTAATCGCAACTATAAGGATGAGCGAAGATTAGAATAAATTGATGAGCTACAAGAGTTGGATAAAAAGTAATGGCAACACTGCTGTCTCGTGAAAGGGGTGAGTCACAGCGCCACAAGCGTTTCGTGGCTGATAAAGAAATGTCAGCCGAGGAAGTACAGTGAGTGGGAGCGATTGTATGTTATTCAGTCAAAAACAGCAGTGCTCTGAAGCAGAGGACGAGAGTGCAAGCGCCCTAACAATATGTTTAGGCAAGAAGAACAACGTCTCTCAGGCAGACGGTCAACGCAGCCTACTTCTGCATCTTCTTGCAACACCACCTTCGTCTCGCATTAAGAAGGAAGCGACGGCACGTTCTGGCACGGTGTCCCATCATCCTGCTTGACAATGCAACGTGTCACACTGCGAACACTGTGACGGCGCTCCTGCATAACCGGTAGTGGGAGGTACCGGAACATCCGCCGTATTCACCGGTATGAGACCGTGTGATTACGACCGTTTTGTCAAAATGAAGGAACCACTGGGCGGGAAGCACTACGACACGCGCGAAGCCATCATACGTGCTATAGGGCGGTCACTGCGGGACATCGACAGAGATGGACGCGCTGACGGTGTACGACGCCTTCCATACGTGTGACAGAAGGTCGTAGAGATGAGGGGCGATTACTTTGCAGGAATGTAATACGTGCTCCTCTGCCAATACAGTCAAGTACCAATTATACCAGTGTTGCCATTACTTTTTATCCAACCCTTGTAATAAAAAACACTCATGCCGGCCCGAACTTGAACCCGCGAACTTCCATGACAAGATCGAAAGTCAACCAACCAGCCGTCTATTAGCAGATAGGCGTAACTAACAGTGGATCAGAGGATACAACCAAGCGTCACAACTTTTTAAACTTCCTTACTTGACACGCAAGAATCGTTCTGAATCCCTCGGTTACACCTACACTAACATAAATTAATGCCTGTATCGTAGTATGAGTTGCGGTAAATTCAAACTCACCCGTGCACGGAGACGGGAGCACAGGCAATCAGATTTACTTCCGCGTGAAGCATGGTTGCATACGCATCAGGACGAAAATTGATAAATACGTCTCCGCTTGCCAGAGGAAGAATTCGGGAATTTACGGCACCGTCACGGTGGGTGCGCTGCTGTCGCCACGTGGCGAAGATGTGAATTTACAAGGATAGATTGGGAATCCACTGCTATCAGGGGACCTCCTGTTTGTCGTTAGGCGTTCGCTACCATTCCTCCCCCTCCCCGTTCCGCGGTCGGAAACTGGCGGTGAAGTTCCGGGGACTCAGGTGGTCCTTTCACAGACTCATAACGCGAGTCTGATTACAGTCGGAGGATGAAGAGGTGAGGCGGGGCTCCAAGAAGGCGCCAAGGAGATTTATTCGGCATAGGTGTCGGGAAGTTCACAGTAGAGGCACATATGCCGAGCCCCGAGATCCAACTAGCCAACTTCATGTTCCTCGAATATTTCACTCAAGGAAGAATCCTGTTGAGGCGCCCGTGCGCCGTTCAAGAAACGTTGAACAAGAGCGTTGAAGCATTTAAACATATTGCATTCAGTATTGTAAACCCAAAATTTTCACAGGGTAAACGCTTATTGAACGTTTAGTGAAGACAATGTTTCTACTAACTTTACACTATGTTCCCATTAAGTATATGAGTTAAAGCAACTAACTTCTACAGAGCAATGTTATTTATGGTATAATGATAATATATCCAGAAATGACATAAAAGAGGCATATTGCAATAGAAAATGCATTTTAAAAAATTGATTGCATTTAACCATAAAGGCTGCAGTGCAGTAGTGTGCTGTATTTTATTTCCTTGTTGACATTTTGTGAATTATCACTTTTTATATTAATAATTTTAATAATAATACCATTCATAGGCGGCGAATAAGAGGGATGTGAGGGCAGATGCCCCCCTTTTTGCCACTTTTGTCCCCGCACTATATTAAAGCTCATCTACAATACACCCCCCCCCCCACACACACACACGGTTTTGGAACCCAATCCATTAATACCATTAATTACACTAAAAATGAAAAACGTGCAAAAAGGAACTTACATAAAGAGCGTGAAAATTAATAGAAAATGTAACAGTTCTCTCCCCCTCCCCCCACTGATTCTATCCATGTTTAAAACAAAAATACAACAGATTTCAATTGTCGCGTTTAATGATAGAAACCTTTATAGTCCACCGTCAGTTGTTGAGAAATGAGTATATTATTGACCCTCGACTAGAGCTTTGATTCCATCCAAGTTCGTTGAACAAGACTGTTGAACAGAAGATATTCCACTACAAACAATACTCACATAGATTTATATTCGAGTCCCTTTCTGACTTATAGATGGCAGCACGGATGATAGGAAACCAATTTCAACTTTTGTCGCCTTGAAAATTTACACTAATAAATTAATTTCGACGGAAAAGTTGTCCCATTGGAAAGTATATAACTAAACTTTATTATTCTATTTGTAAAGCTCCGTACATGGCTCCGTCTCGAAATAACTTCAAAGCTCCATGTTATGCTGGTAGGTTTGTAATACTTCAATAAGAAATGTCAGCATTCATAAATCTATTGATATCTAGTCTTTTGCCGCCCAAGGCCTTTTTCACAAGTAAGCCTCTATTGCCCGAGCCGATTTTGAGTAAAATGCAGACTTTCAATTAAATGAGTGTAGATCGGTGGCTAATTGCCCTAGAGAGATGAGTGATATACCGTTGTACGCGGAATGAACCAGAGATTCAGACTATATAAAATTTTTGAAAATTCGGCGTATATGTGGCGGGGGGGAGGGTGCTAACTCTCAAAATTCCAAAATTTCGGAAAAAAATTTGGTTCCCCCAACCTCCCCCCAAGAAAAAAGTACATGACAGTGTCGACATGCACATGGAAATGATCGCTGACATGTAAGGAACACAAAAATATTTGCATTATTATTATATGACCAATGTAACTTGAGTTGTACCCCCAAAAGGAATGGTCGGCACGCCAGTCATTCACCTCCTTTTAGCGTGGGCCTTGCACGATACACAGTAACCTGTCGACATCTGAAAATACAATTGTGTTTCGCCTCCATCAATTTTTCTTATATTGTGACTAAAACCAAAGATCAAAGGTTCTAGTGGCTAGCAAGCGAACCTCAATATGGCTTCACACAAAGTATTTTAAGTGCTTGATGAAAATTGATTGAGTTGGTGTTTTAAGTCCACTTTATGCACATTAAGGCTAATCGGGACTGGACCTACAGTTTAAAGTAGGATGCGAACCACTATGTAGCTCCACCGGGTATCGAACCCGGGAACCCTTGCTTACAAGGCGACGACGCTACCACTGCGCCATCGTGGAGGCCCTACGTGATGAAAATAAATGTACCACAACTAATTATTGAATCAATTTCCAAACTTTCAGTTAAAAATAATATCGTGCATTTCTATTGACCGTATTTTCATTTAGTGGCGAACTTGCTAAAAATATCATGTTAGGAAATTTAAATACAATAAAACCTCGTTAATCCGGACAGGCAAAAAAAAGCAGAATGCAAGGTTTTAAATGTGTCTAGGAGTCAACAATCGCATTCGTCGTACGTACTGCATTGTATGCACAGTATTGCTTTACATTTTACTGTACTGTATAGTGTATTTAGGCCTATGCCCTTTAAATACGCCATAATAAACGTGTTTTGTTTCTATAAACGGAGTTTTAATGCAATTTCTACTGTTCTTTTAGGTTATTTCAGTTAATCCGAACTTTCGTTAAACCGGTCAACTTATCCCTCCACTAGTTCGGATTATCGAGGTTTTACTGTACATAAATTATGCTATAAAATGCATTTGAAATTCAGGAAACAACAGAGAAGAAAAATAAACCTAAAAAATGAAGCAAGATGCAATAAACACGGCAAAATATACTGAAAAATGACCTAAAAAAACAGGAAAATGCAAAATAGAAACATTGCTTTCTGGTTCTAACTGATGGGTAACAGACTGATATCAGGTTCAGCAATGTTTTCAAGGCTAAGAGAAAAATATAATTTTTCATCAACTTCCCCGAACCCTATTCATCACTTTCAGTGTCTATTTTGAGTTTTCTGTGTTTTTTTTAGCCTATCTTGAGTTTTAAGTGCATATTGATTCTCATCCATTTGTATAAGCCTTTATCAATCTTCACTTTCTTAATAACGGTGTGACCACGAATAGTGTTAATAACGTTGGACACTAAACGCTAATGAAAGAGTGCAATTATTGTTTCAATTGCACGATAAAATATGAAAAAATATATATGCTCATTTTCTAATATTCGAAACACATACTGTTTATATCCAATATAGATATTCAGTTTTCGAGAAGATTTGCCTCTGTATTGGATATCCAGAATGGGATGAGCTTTAGATATCCAGTTTTGGACAAGATTTGGCTCTGTATTGGATATCCAGAATTGGATGAGTTTTAGGAATCCAGTTCTGGATAACCCATGGACGTCCAATGGATATCCAAAATTAGATATCCCTAACTGGATATCTAATGGACATCCAATGGATATCCATAATGTCCATGGATCTGATCTGGACATTGTGGATATCCATTGGAGATTTGTGCTGTATGGGTAAGTATGATATAACAAATGATTAAGAAATATTTTGGTGAGACACTGCCAGTAATAAAGTTGTGACAATTATTTATACAAGTATGTATAATGATTAAACATTTTGTTTTCTTAAGTGAGCTCGAGCCACACAGGACCCATATAAATTGACGCCCCTGCACTCAGCTAAAAGGGTTCCGCGCACCTTTCAAACGGCACTGAACAAGATCGTTCGAGGGACAATATATTACATTCAAGTTCGTTGAACAAAACTGTTGTACCGAAAATTTTCTACAGCAAAACCAAACTTGTGTAGATTTACACCAGACTCCTTTTCTTACTAAAAGATGGCAGCACAAACGCTAAGAAAGAAAAAATTAACATTTGCCGCTTTCGAAACAAAAACCTAAGTACTAAATTCAGGGAAAAAAGACGTTACATTAGTAGAAACGTCACTAAACTTTACTGTTCAATTTCTAATGCTCTGTACATGAGCCATTGCATAAAAAACTTTAAAGTTGTAAGTTGTAGGTTTGTAATACTCCAATAAGAAATTCAGCATTTCTGTGTGTAAAAACAATAATCACTAATAAACGCATTGATTGAAATAAGTTGTTTAGATCGTTTTTCTTTCACTATTGGCAAATGGCGACAACTAGCAAAAATGTAATATTCATCAAATCAAACACAGGGGTAGGATCACCCCCTTCTTCAACATGCGTGTTAGGCGACAACAGAAAAAGTTCAAATATTCACCACCAGGTGAAAATGTGGCGCTTAGAATTTAACCTTCCCTACTCAGAACCCTCTGCAGCCCGTTCGAAGCAAAGGGATGTGCGAACCTTGGTATACAGGCTGTGGAGACCATGGGGAAGCGGATACTGATAAAATATAAGAAAAAAAAATAGTTCACATTTTTATCAGCAGGTGGAAATGTGGCGCTGAAATAACAACCAGAAATCTGACATTAAAAACTTTATTTTTAGGATATGTCAGTACAGCAGTGTTCAATATGCGCGCAGTCAACATGAATGACCCTTTGGAAGTGTAAAGACAGCATGATCAATGATTCAACAACAACAGGCTTATTATTCACTCTGCATTAGCTTCTCAGTGTTACATTTCCACCTGGTGGTGAAAATTTGAACTATTTTTCACCGTCAGCATTCGTTTCCCCATAGTCTCTATACGAAATTTCGCCGCATTCTGATGCTTTGAATGGGCTCCAGAGGATTATTAATAGGGCAATTTTAATTCCAAACGTCACATTTCCACCTGGTGATAAAAATTTGAACTAAGTATTTTTCTCATCAGCACTGATTTTCATAGCCTCTATACCAAGTTTCACCGCAATCCGATTCTTCGAACTGGACCCAGAGGACTCTTGAGTAGGGAACTTTAATTACAACCACCCGGTAAATAAGCATGCATTGTCAAACATATGCAACCTAAAATATACCCCAACAAGGCGGTCTGCATACCTTGCAAGGATATATCAATCACTTTTCTGTCGTCTGATGTACAGAAAACTAAATAAAGTCTCCCTAATTTATTTCGACTTTAGCATTTCGTTAAGTGAACATTTAATATGATCCTTATTAACAAAGAATTATAACTGCTAAGTCTGTCAAGTATTAATGCGAAGCTGCTTAAGGATGGGCGAAATCAAAAACATGCAAATCCGAGTGGAGCGCTTGAAAACCACTTAATAAAAGATAATGACAACCTTTGCTTAATCGGATTCGTCGTTTCCGGTGCAGGCCTTCGGATCTAATTAACAAAATGCATTAACGCCATCTGAATGCATTTAGTCCCATTAGCAGATGCTTAACTGAAAAATGTCCCCGGCCATAATGTGTGGTGCGCGGAGGGAGAACTTTTATGCAGTTCCTAAATGGAAGTGTTGGCGCGAGGGGTGCTAATCAGGGGATGGGGCGGGAGTGTAGGTACTCTGTAACTACAGGGTGTCCGAGAAGTACCCGTACCCCAAGATATAATTACGTAGTACAGTTACCGGCAAAATAAATGGGACACCTAGATCCTGAAATACTCCCAGCAAGGCGTTATGTGTGTTGCATAACTCTGCGGCGACAAGTGGATTTTGTAGCTCTTGTCCTATCTTACGGCGGGCGACCTACATGCTGGCAAGGGAAGTGGGGAGCGGGAAAAACGCTGCAGACCAACCAGACGACGTCGTTGACAGTATGTAAGGCTAGAAAAGTGCTATAATAGCAAATTTTCAATGGGGCCCATTACGCCTAGAGTTAGGCAACACCCATAACGCCTTATTTCAAGATCTAGGTGTCCCATTTTTATTGCCGGTGACTGTACATATGACATACAGTAAAACCTCGTTAATCCGGTCCCCAATAAGCCGGACTTCGCTTAATCCGGACAGGCAAAAGATAAAACAAAAGCAGAATTCCAAGGTTTAAAATGTGGCTAGAAGTCAACAGTGCATTGTATATACGGAATTGCTTTACATTTTACTGTACTATATAGTGTATGTAGGCCTATGCACCATAATAAACGTGTTTTGTTGGTATAAACGGAGTTTAAATGCACTTCCTACCGTTCTTTTAGGTTATTTCAGTTAATCCGGACTTTCGTTAAACCGGCCAACTTATCCCTCCCATTAGTCCGGATTAACGAGGTTTTACTGTACTTATTTGGTACATTGCACGGTGGTTCGGAACTAAATTTAAACTTTAGGTCTTATCCCGATTAGCCTATATGTGTAAAAAGTGGACTTAACAATTGAAACAAACAAATATATTTATATATTATAACATAGGTATCTTTATATTTACATTATAACATACTTGCGAATTTCACATGACGTTACAGTACATTGTTTGTCCCGTACGTTGTCAATCGTGCACCCAAACGCACGCCCCTAGCCCTTCCTCAGTACTGTAACTATGTTCGCTCACATTAGCCATGGCGAAAAAACTGACGTACGATATCGAGCAAACGTTCCATGTGACCTTCAGAGCAGCGATGCCAACCACGTAAACGAAATCATTCCCAAGCAACCGTATACATGCCAATTTTCAACACTGTCGGAACAAAATGCTTGCAAGTAGGGTACGGTGGTTTCTTGAACACCCTGTATAAGGGATGCAGAGTTTGTTGGGCGTAGAAGCGTGTCAAATAATTACTTATGCCAACATACTAGTCTAGATTGCATTTTAATTGGAGTCACTGTAAGAAGAAAAGAAAAACCCTAAATTAGCGACAGAGCCAAATGTACCGGGTTCGAATCCCGGCTTGTGCATTGGTGGTGTTTGCTTTTTTGAGTTAGTGTTTTAAGTCCACTTTATGCAAAGTAAGGCTAATCGGGACTGGACCTACAGTTTAAAGTTGGATCCGAACCACCATGTGCCTCCACCGGGTATCGAACTCGGGATCCTTTGATTACAAAGCGTCGACCCTACCACTGCGGCATCGGAAAGACCCTGGTGTTGTTTGTGACTGTCCTTTCATCAATTCCATCGTATCATCATTAACCCTCATCTTCGCGACTAGCCAAAAGGGCAAAAAAGAGAAGTAAAGGAAACGAAATCAATCCTGAACCAAATTCATGAAAGTTGTTGATTTTTTATTTTAAAATTTTGGGTGCGTCAGCACTTAGGCTATTTTGTACCCGTCACATTATACGGGGGCCAGCCGCTTACCATTACAAATAACAACTCTAACGTTGCATAATTAAAATCTTAAAATATTCTGACTTCCGTTACAAGCTGAGGGTGTAAACGGGCACTCAGCACACATAGGGACAAAAAACATTACAACACACAGAATAATACTGGCCGTAGGGCCGGTCGCCGGAGCCTCGTTTGTCTGCAAAATGTAGTCCAGGGTGTACTACATGGAAGTGAGGATGACAGTTGGGTGTACTACATGGGAGTGAGGATGACAGTTGGGTTTACTACATGGTAGTGAGGATGACAGTTGGGTGTACTACGTGGAAGTGAGGATGACAGTTGGGTGTACTACATGGAAGTGAGGATGACAGTTGGGTTTACTACATGGTAGTGAGGATGACAGTTGGGTGTACTACGTGGAAGTGAGGATGACAGTTGGGTGTACTACATGGAAGTGAGGATGACAGTTGGGTTTACTACATGGTAGTGAGGATGACAGTTGGGTTTACTACATGGTAGTGAGGATGACAGTTGGGTGTACTACGTGGAAGTGAGGATGACAGTTGGGTGTACTACATGGAAGTGAGGATGACAGTTGGGTTTACTACATGGTAGTGAGGATGACAGTTGGGTTTACTACATGGTAGTGAGGATGACAGTTGGGTGTACTACGTGGAAGTGAGGATGACAGTTGGGTGTACTACATGGAAGTGAGGATGACAGTTGGGTTTACTACATGGTAGTGAGGATGACAGTTGGGTTTACTACATGGTAGTGAGGATGACAGTTGGGTGTACTACGTGGAAGTGAGGATGACAGTTGGGTGTACTACATGGAAGTGAGGATGACAGTTGGGTGTACTACATGGAAGTGAGGATGACAGTTGGGTGTACTACATGGTAGTGAGGATGACAGTTGGGTGTACTACATGGAAGTGAGGATGACAGTTGGGTGTACTACGTGGAAGTGAGGATGACAGTTGGGTGTACTACATGGAAGTGAGGATGACAGTTGGGTTTACTACATGGTAGTGAGGATGACAGTTGGGTTTACTACATGGTAGTGAGGATGACAGTTGGGTTTACTACATGGGAGTGAGGATGACAGTTGGGTGTACTACATGGGAGTGAGGATGACAGTTGGGTGTACTACATGGAAGTGAGGATGACAGTTGGGTGTACTACATGGAAGTGAGGATGACAGTTGGGTGTACTACATGGTAGTGAGGATGACAGTTGGGTGTACTACATGGAAGTGAGGATGACAGTTGGGTGTACTACGTGGAAGTGAGGATGACAGTTGGGTGTACTACGTGGAAGGTCATCCCTTACACCCCAAAATTCATAAGTGTGCATGCAAATAAAATACCATTGTCGCTATCATTGACGCAAGCGCCACCATACCTACAAGTACACTGTCCCAGAAAATATGGAATCTCTTTACGTGAAGACTGCGATATGAAATTCCAAGTGGGCGTAATTTATTTGATCGATCCCAGCTACTCGCCCGCTGTATGGTGCGCAAAATTGACCTATCCTCTTCACTTTCACCACTCTCCCCTAACTCATTTCACCCTCTTCTTTTCTTCACAAAAATAGGAGTAAAAAAAGCAACTTTCTTATCGTCTGCTTATCTGTATAGATTTATTCCTCCGCGCGCCATGCATCAGAACAATTATGCATAGGGACCCCCGGCTTGTGACAAGCATTGAGGCAAAGATAGCCGTGACGAATGAAAAAGTAAAAAAGAAAAAAAGCGCCTATCGATCCGCGCCGAGGGGGGGCGAAGGGGAGGGTGGGCCTTGGCTCTGCCTCTACTCTTAATTTTCTCCTATTGCTTGGCCCCGCGGAGGAAGATAAGAGATTGGTGCTACTTTCTCTGGATATAAAGTACTCTCTGTCTGAGTTTTATCAAAAGCCTGATTTGAAATTCAATTTCTTTTATGACGAAACGTTGTTTTTGGTCTTCCGTTTCGGACCTTCCCCCGCCCCTCCTTCTTCCCCTTCTTTTGGGGAATCCTAGTGTGGCCCCCTCTTAACTGTGAGACAAGACCCTATTCTCTCTCTCCCTTTGCAAAGCATATAGGTGACCGAATATACCCGCTTTGTCCGACCAGGCACAAAAAGGGAATCTGCAGTGATGACACACTTTGTCCATGATTGTTAGCAGGCGCGCATCCACGGGGAGGGCGATAGGGGCGATCGCCCCTCCTAGTTTTTTCGGTATATTATTACGCCTAATATTTTTGAAGAGTTAAATGTTCTGTATGAGCATCAAGTTTGACAAGGTCGAGAATATTGCTTAAAGTTTGATTTAAGCCCACTTAAATAGGTTAATCGGAACTGGACCTACAGTTTAAAATTGGATCCGAACCACTGGGGGGTCGAACCAGAGACCCCTTGAATAATTTGCTTATTTACAGCGCTTTTCTGTAACTTTTGGCTAATCGCGACGATATGATGTAATTGTTCAAGGGACACACCAATGACCAGGTCGGGATACGAACCCGAGACACCTGGTGTCGTAGCACGTTGCCAACCACCAGTGGCAGTGATTAGGGGGGCGAGAGGGGGCAGTTGCCCCCCACTGTTTGCGACTTTTGCCCCCACTGTTTGCGACTTTTGCCCCCTCACTATGCTAAACTTTAGCTACGATGGCAAATACTGTATTTGCCCCCCCCCCGTTTGGCACTCCTCCCCTTATTTTGGAACCCAATCGACGTCACTGCCAACCACTTCTCCACGGAGATGGCCCGAGACCCCTTAAGATAATAGTTTTTTTGTGTTTTCTTTGTTCTTTCACTTTACTTCTCCTATCAAGCCGTTCAGTTTACCGTGACAAAAGGAGGAATTTTGATATAATAACATCTATTTCTTATCCTGCCTTGTCACCGCATCAAGCGGCTCCGGGGCTCACCCAGCCTCAAATCGACGGGTACCTGGGAGCAACCCTGGGGGGTCACCTCCATAAATGGCCGAGATCGATAATGTGTAGGGCTCTAGCTCCACATGTACACCCAAATGTCAACCTCACTTCCACGTTAGTACACCCTGGACTGAAGACTAACGAGGCTCTGGCGACTGGCCCCATGGCCAGTATAATTTTGTTTGTATTACAGAAGGTCGTTCGGGATCTCTGAGGACAATGTTGGAAGGGTGATAAGTTCATGAAAACTCATGTCGCCACCAACGATCATGCTCAATTGGAAAACCAGCATTCCGCGCTATAGCCCGACAACGTAATTTCCATTGCAACAGACTTTTCCGAAGAGTTATCATGACCAACTTTTCTCCCTCCTCCTGACAGGCTTTCCAGAGGCCATTGAGAGTGCGTGGACGTCTCTTTCCTAAGGCCCGTTTTAGGAGTCCAAATACACAGAAGTCCATGGGTGACCCATCTGGCGCCTTGACCGGAATGTCGCTGTAAGGAATTGCACGGAAGCCAGTTTCCACCTCCATTCGCTGTAAGAACAGACGAGTCTAACGGGAGGTATGGCTGGATGCTTTATCTTGGTGCACCCAGACCTGGTTTTTGCCCCCCCCCCCCCCATACAGTGCCGGGATATCTGTTATAAATGGGTGTTAAAACCTCATCCTGATAGTACGTGGAGTTCACCTTCACATTATTAGCTACACGGCGAATTGCTAGCTTGCCATTATAGCAGTATCCAGCGATGATCATGAAACCCCGTGGAAAACTTTCCTGGCATTCTCGATACAATGTTTGATAATTGTTTTTGTCGCGAGGGCGGTAGTAAATCGCGCGGGGTTTGTGACAGTCACTAAGGTAGACATATGCTTCGTCTAATGTCACCACATTTTTCCATCTCTCCCCTGCAAGATAGGTCTCATAGAGCTTTCTAGCGTTCGTGCGACGTTCCGCAATGTGACGAGGCAACACCTTGTGAACTCGCCGCTTATGCCGCATTTCTAGTTGCAGGTCCTTCTTGATTATGGTGTTCACTGTTGACACAGACATTCCCAACTTACGTGCGATACTCCTTTGGGGGGCAGGGTTACCACCTGACACAAGGGCCTTCACTTTTCTCACTATCTCCGGTGTACGACTCGTAGCTGCTCGTGGATTTGCCTGTTTCTTCCCCTGTGGAATTAGGCCCAGTTGGCCTTTGCCTTTTCTGTTCAATACCGCACCGATCCCGTTCTTCGATATCACAAAACCACGCTTCTTGCACATTCCTTTGATCGCCGAATAGCTATATTTAGCATCGGAAAGGGCTGTTATGTAGCCCTCCCAGTATGGTTCAATTTTCTTCGGCATCGTTGTAGGTAAATGGCACAACACACTGCACACGCGTTCTCGGTACTGACGTGACTCAGCATGCACCGTTTGGACGGACTGACATTGATAACAGCGCCGCCAGCAGCTTTCAAAATCGTCACCAGAGATCCCGAACAACCTTCTGTATTTTGTTCTTTTGTCCTTATGTGTGCTGAGTGCCTCTTTACAGCCTCAGCTTTTAACGAAAGTCAGAACATTTTAATATTTTATGATTTTAGATCTGCAACGATAGAGTTGTTAGGTGAAACGGTAAGGGACTGGCTCCCGTATAATGTGACGGGTGCAAAATAGCCTTAGTGCTGACGCACCCACAATTTTAAATTCAAATTCAATTAACAAATTCTACCTCCACATCCCCTAAATGTGCCTTAATGGCACTGTGCTATATGAACGAGGAACTTTACGTTTTCTTTAACAATGTACTCTAGCCTTATTTATCAAAAAATAATACCCCAACCTCAGTAGCGGCGATTGGGTTCAAAAACCGGGATGCAAGGTTCCAAAACTGGGGGCAAAGACAGTATATTTCCCTTTGTATATAAGATTTAGCATAGTGTGGGGGCAAAAGTGGCGAAAAGTTGGGGGGCAACTGCCCCCTGCCCCCCTAATGGCTGCCACTGCCTAACCTCTGAAACGTGGAAGTCAGCTTGGTTCCTGATGACGGTACTATCTATTGTTTACCTAGAACAGTGGGAGTGTAGGTTAAAATTGATTCTCGGTGAGATCAGATACCCGACTGAAATTCAGCCCTAACAAATGTAAGTTCTGGATCCGCCACTGATTGTAAAATGCAATAAGAATCGTACATATTTTTTTTGGTTCTAAAGTGTACTTATGTTATAACATTAGAACAGCACTTATTGGTTTATCACTTATCACCTTCGCAAACTACACAGAATCGTATATAACTCTTTCTTCAACACGACACATCCACCTTATGAAAGCAAGTAGTGAAATTTATGACGCAGAGGTGCCATGTTCCTACGACATGGACATGTTCTCGATAGCATGTTGTTGATTTAGCTGTTGCAGTGCTTATCGAAAAACACGCACATTCGATTTCGCCGGCAAGCGAGGTAATTCTATCCGCCGCACGGGCACGCGTTCTAGGGGCACAATGTCCAAATGAAGGCACTGTACAGGGTGATCATAAAAGTATTTCGAACATTACCTATTACAGTTACAGCTTCATGACTTGTGGCAAAAGAAAGAGACACTCATCAAGTTTTTTCTCCTTTGTTCTAGGTAGAAACTGAGTTGGTATAGGAGGCGCGGCAATCGCTGGAACTGAAAATGTCGTCAGTGCAGGAGAAAGCTCAATGTGTCAATCATGAGATGGAGTCACCGATTACTGCACAGCGTACATGGCGCGAAACGGGTTATCGCTTCGACGTTCTGTGGGAAACAAAAGACGCACATGTGGAAGTATACTGACATTCTAAATAAATTGTAAATAAACTTTATGAGTTTCTCTTTCATTTGCCACAAGCCATGAAACTGTAACTGCCATAGTTCCTTTGTAATGTTGGAAGTACTTTATGACTATTAATTAAATTTAAATATCAAATTTAGTGAGTTTTAAACAAATCAATCAAAATATCAAATTTAGTGAGTTTTAAACAAATCAATCAAAATATCAAATTTAGTAACGGCAATCGTGAATTCTCGGTCACTGAAGCTCTGGCGTAAGCAGAGGGGAGAGTTGATGGGGCTACACCTATTCCAGAAATGTTGAGAAAATCAATAATTTTCAAATGAAAGCAATAAGGAATTCGATAAAAATCAATGTGATAAATTCAGACTCTTCTTATCATGTTTGTCTTCGAACAACGTTCAAACCAAAGGTTAAAAATGCTAATTACAAAATACTTTGTAGTGAATCCCGCCCCTACATAGAACGCAACACTGATACAATTCCAGCCCTTTCCGAAAAAAAAAATCCTGCGTGCGCTCAAGCGTTCTCGATCCATCAACGAGATTACTTCGTGCTACTTTTTGAACAGCCCTCGTATAAAAATTAATTCCCTTATGATGTATTGACACTCTGAAGACGGGATTGGAAGGACAAAAAGGGGATAAGAAAAAGAAAGAACGAAAAACAGAGAAGGGGGGGGGGAAGAGAGAAAGTGTAAATAGCTTGAGACAGGATACGTTAAAAGCCTCGTGTCTTTAAGATCTGGCAACCGTTGCCGGAGGCTTTTACTGCCGCACAGGTGAGATAGGCCGGAGAGAGCCGTTACGATGTCTTAAATCACGGGCCGTATGGAGGTTTAAAAGCCAACACTATTGTTAGTTCGTATAACGTCGATGGTGGCGTGATTTACGTCCAGAGGCCCCCGGCCACGTGTGCCATCATTTAACGGCCGCTGTCGATAAGCGCCGGACAGGGCGGTGGGAGAGCGAGCGGCGATAAATGCAACGATCGGCGTCATATTGGAACGAGGTGTCCTCACGTTTCGGTCGCGTCGAATTAAGGCTGAACCACACAAGGCTAAATTTCCTTCTGAATTTTCCACTTCGAATCGAGTTTAAAGTAAAGATCCTTGTACACAGGGTGCGAAATCATTTAAGACTGGTGGGGGGAGAAAGATCTTTATGTACAAACCCCCTTCCCACAAACATACATATAAATTACACGATATACATATTTATAATGTTATTAAAATTACAAATAAATTACTAAATTAAAAATAAATTATCAAAAATAAATAAATTTGTTACTATTAAATATATCAGATATTATAAAGTAGCAAACTACGTCCTTTACTGACTGGTTAAAGATGTTAATAAATTATGAAAGAGTTGAAGTGGTTTTATTATGTGTAAGTTTCCCTTTAAGTTTTTGTTTACATTATGTTAAAATAAATCAATTAGATTTCATTGTTATTATTGTTTTGCATTCTTGTTTTACTTTTATTGTGCGTATTGATGTAGATTTGTTAACGATCTCTTGAGAGAAAATGATTTCAATACTCACAACTACACTAATCTGTGAATGTATTCGATATTATTCTTAGTACAGTATATTTGAAATTAAAAGTAATTGTTTATCTTTTGTTTGTTGTAAGAAAAACTCTCCCCCCGAAAATTTTTGGTGGGGGGATTTTTTAGGCCAACATTGTTGGTGGGGGGAAATCCCTCCGCCGCCCTCCCCAGGATTTCGCACCCTGCTGTACACGATCAAATAAATCATGAACAAGTCCTTGAATTCAACGCTTAAAAGGAAATGACGTCAGATCCAAGGTTCGATCAAAGAATTTCTATTTAGGAATGGTTTTCGAAATTAACACGATCTAAGTCTGACAGTTGACCAATCAGAGTACACGCTATTGAAATCGATTATCGAAAAGCGACCTCTAGATCACGAAGGCAGATGTAATGGCTGCCGCGTGAAATGTAAACAACGTATCACTTCACATTTTTAAACGACGATAACTATTCAACCGAGAGAAATAACGTTCCGTATTAAATGGTTTTAGGTAGAGAAAAATGGCGCTGATTAAATACATACTTTACAACGTTTACTGTACACGCATGGAATAATATTTTAGCCTTTTCAATTGTAAACACCGTGCACTCACCACAGATGGTGTAACTCGATGTACCTTTCCTGCTGTATGTATTGTACGTACATAGTAATCGCAAAAGCTAACAAAAACGTTACAGGGAATGCTTGTGTAAAGTACTATTTGTTATAAAATTTATATAAGCATTTACGGAACATTTATGCTAGCAAAAATGATAAAGGAAATGCTTCCGTCTAAGCGGAGGCGAGAAAATACATCAACATCGCACTTCTTTCGAGTTTCGAATATTTGTCCTACTTCTCTCTCTCAAAATAAAATTATCTCTGTTACGGCTAATCCCTAGTCTATTTATTTCTTTTAATGCCGTACACACTGCCATCTTTTGGTCAAATGTGAACTTGTACAATTTTTCTTTCATTCAAGATTTCCAATAGGAACGCTGTTCAACGACTTTCAATTGCGTTCAATTCAATGACTTGTTCATGATTAATTCGATCGTGTACAAGGCGCTTAAATTTAAATTTGGCGGGTGGTTGAAATTCGCGCTGTTGCCACGTCGTAGCACAACTCCGTGTGTTCGGAGGTTTAAGAGAATGAAAGATCTCGTTGTGGTCTTTGTAATCCATGTGATGCAAACTGACAGTATTTGCTAGAAAGGTCAGGGATGACACAAAAATGTCCCGGAGATAGGTCGGTCTGAAGCTCGAACTTGGCAACGCAGCCCGGTTGACGTTGCCACACAGTGCGAGGGAAGCAGCGACTTTCGTTCCTCTGTCGCTTTGCTTTTCCCATACGTGGCACCAGCGCAATTCTGCCAGCCGCCTATTTTCTTGGCCGTGCGTTTAGTGGTGGTACTTTCTCATCTCGCCTCACACGATCTCGTTACCGCACTTGTTCGTAAGACTCTTTGTTCCCACAAGGCACTGCGCAGATCAGACGAGCTAAAAATATGGATGAGAAAGCACATCGTAGGATTGATTGATTTGTTGTTTTTTTAAATTCGTTTTTCTGCCTCAAAATGCTTTGGGGGGCCTCCCCGATGGCGCAGTGGTAGCGTCGTCGTCCCGGGTTCGATACCCGCTAGAGGCACATAGTGGTTCGGATCCCACTTTAAGCTGTAGGTCCAGCCCCGATTAGCCTTACAGTGCATAAAGTGTGCTTGAAACAGCAAATCAATCAATCAACATGCTTTGCTTTTAATGAACTCGGGTATATATTCATACATGAGATTCGCAGAATTCAGCCATAAAAAAAATGTTCAACTAAATATGTCAAATATTTAGATTTTCATTATCGTGCTAACGACATCTGTCGTGTACAAATCTCATTGCTATGGATAAATTCCTAATCTAATTAATATATAAACATGTATGTATGTATGTATACAGGGTGCTCGGAAATTCCCCTTACAAACTCCTAGGGTAAGTAGAGGGGACTGAGTAGACAATATTTGGAATAGGAACCCATGTCCGGAAACGTACCGTTTCCGTGCTACAACCATGACAATGTGTCGGATGTGCCTGTGTTGGTATGCAACCGGGTAGGCAGTACTTGATGTCAGAAGATCACCTGATGGCACGTGACGTCTACAAATTGTCGCGTTCCACTGTCGACACAGGTGTGGTGTTGATCAATGAATAGTACGTATCTTTTTGTTCCCTTGGAATTGTCACCAAACAATTTTGTTTGTATTATGGACTGAGTCACACGTCATTCACTTCTGTACCTTACGTAACACCTCATTTGACATGGTTGTAATAAATGATTACACTTTAGGTCATCAGGTGATCTTCTGACGTCATGTACTGCCTACCCGGTTGCATACCAACACAGGCACATCCAACACATTGTCATGGTTGTAGCACGAAAACGGTACGTTTCCGGACATGGGTTCCTATTCCAAATATTGTCTACTGAGTCCCCTCTACTTGCCCTAGGAGTTTGTAAGGGGAATTTCCGAGCACCCTGTATATGTATGTTAGTTCCGGCATAACTCTCGAACGCCTGGAGCAATTTCAACCAAACATGGTACACATATCACTTGCGACCCTTACTATGGCACCCCTAGGGGTGGGGGTGACATGCAAAAATAATCGAAAACAACCGATATTAGTGTGGAATCCATAGCTTTCGGGGGCGCTAATATGAATAGTGACACTCCCAATGCCATTCAATTTATTTTGAGTTAAATTAATATTATAGTGAATTTGTAACATATTTTACTTTATAATTTGTATAGGTTACTGTACTTACACTTTTAAATACCTGTAAATAAAATTAGTTAAATTTTACACTATAGTTAGAATACATTATTTTCCTGTCTAATAGAAGATTGGGATAAATAAATAAATACCCGGGCAACGCCGGGTAATCATCTAGTTATTAATAAACACGACTTCATTTCTCTTACTTTCTTTATCGATCAACGAAGAAACAGTTGCACAAACTGCACACAAAAACCACTATCGTTTTCTCCTGCAATACGCACAGATTATCTTCTCATGATCAAATTTATGCTTTAGTGATGTGCCGTAGACTATAAGTTTACGTCTACTGCGTTGTCTACACGTAATCTACGCGTAGATCACATTGGGTTGTAGTTTACATAGACTACGTAGACAATCTAAAGTTAATTTTGAAGGCTTTCATGAAAGGAAAGCGACATTTTCAACTATATTGGTTCCTAACGAAATGAAAAGAATCCAATTAACAACAAAATTTCTCTTCTCTTCTATTTATCAACTATGGAAGATGTTAAATAGTATGCAAAAAACAACAACAGATGGCAGTCGTGAGGTAAGAGTGGTCTTTTCCCCATAAAACACTAGAATATTTCCTATATTAGGTTTCTTCCTAGATGAGAAATTGTTCGAATTTGGAAGAAAGAGTACGAAAAATTCTCCTCACACATCGGCAACTGATAGCAGTATAATTTTCTTTTAATTCCACGGCGCCCTTTGCTAAGTTATCACCTTTCGCCATGTTGTTTACATAGATTACGTAATCTACGTGTATAAAATAGTCTACTTGTAGAATGTAGACTATCGTTGTTTACGCGTAGAGGCACATCACTGGTTATCACAGCAACTAACAGAGAAACAAGTCGTAATTAGAACACAGTCTAGTTGCCAAATCCAGTCTAGCAGCAATTTCCAGCCTGGTAGCCGTGCCAACTAGGGCATTCCAGTAGGGAATACAAGTTCAGTATGATTCGGCCTTTATTCCAGTCCTTATCGTTAGCGACGCGGGAATTCAGTTTTTCCAGTTGTTTTGGTAAACCAAGAAATTGCCCAAAATAACTGACGGTAGGATTTAGAACGAACGGTCCTTGGTTTGGCAGTCTCCAGGGCTCTCAAATTCCTTTGAGCTTTCTCGCTCATTCCAATCTGAATTGCTTTCATTCCTTCAATGTCAGTCCCTGTCAATGTCTTTGTCTACTTAACCCTTAAACACTAGGATGGATGAAAACACAAGAAAACATTTTACACAGGTTTGTACTTCTGAGTATTCTCAAGAGGTTCAGTGAAGAGCAAGGATTGTTTCGTGACTGTGCTGGGTGTGGGTGGGTGAATTTTCACCCATCTCAGAACTAGTATATTAAAATATTCCAATATTCATAGATTTAGTGGATAAAAATGGCATTATAAGAAAAAAAGAGTCTGATTTTGAAATGCGTAAGATTTGTTGAATGTACAGGGTGTTCCGTTCAAACCTCCCACATTTCAATTGATCATTGCTAAAAGGTTATGAAACATAATGGAATGCGAGTGGTACTAGAAGAAAGAGAAACTCAAAGAATTTTATTGCATGAGGCAAGAATACACCATTACACCTCTATGTGTGCACCGTTTGTAGCACGAATAATATCCAATCTGAGAACCTCCGGATTGTTTATTAACACTCCCAGTCGCCAAAAACTTCGCACACCATGCCTTCATGGATTCCCATCAGGTACTTCACCTCCATATTCTCTCCGGTAATTTCTTTGGACTGTAATGATTGATTTGGTGTCTGCTACGGAGTCGCCATTGTGCTTTATGCGATTGTGGCGCTGCATAGTGAGAGAACGGTGAACTTCGAGGTCATGCAATAAAATGCTTTGAGTTTCTCTTTCGTCCAGTACCACTTGCATCCATTATGTTTCATTTTAGCAATGATGAATGGAAATGTGGGAGGTTTGAACGAAACACGCTGTATGTAGCCGACATGATGATGATGATATAAATGAAGAAAACGTGGATGACAAGGAATGCTAAAATTTGTTGATTCTGAAGACAACCACATGGAAGAAGATAATACGAAAACTGTATGTGAAACTATGTGCGGCACTTACCACTATTATTGTGCAAGATTTTTCTTTTCTGAAAGTTTTTGATTATTGAGACTTTCAAGAGTATACATGTACATAAATACATAAAACAAAACTAATTTTTCTATCTACTTTTAACACAAAGGTTAAAATTTTAAGAGTTGGAATACAAATCTTTCTGACAATTAAAGATAGTTCTTTTTACACCGAGGAAAATTGTATGTTTTAAAACTGTTTATCGCATGCCTACATTTTCTTTTACAAAAGATTGTACACTGCGAAAATTAATATCAATATGATATGGGTGAAAATTCATCCATGCTAGTAATAGTAGGCAAGGAAAACATACTCCTACTGTGTAGATTCATAAGACCTTTTTTTTTTCCTTTGCCTCTTCCATAACTGTGCATGCATAGGCGAAACTGGGGACCTAACTTTGGGGGGAGAATCTATTTTGGGGCTTAACTTGGGGGTCATGGGCAGAATCCGACTTGGAACTTAACTTTGGGGTGCAGAATGAAACTTGGGACTTAATTTGGGGGGGAGCAGAATCAAACTAGAGACTTGACTTTGAGGTGGGGGGGCAGAATCAAACTTTGCACTTAACTTGGGGGGCAGAATTAATAACTATTCCCTCCCATAAAAATAGCGCCCAGAACTATTTTCTGAATAGCTTACATTTGCACAATCATAAAATAATAATTTGCTACTCACGTCCGAAGAGGTTAAGAAAAGTATCATTAAATTTTAAATTTAGCAGCCTGAAAAGTTTGGGGGGGCAAGTGCACCCCTTACCCCGACAAGTTATGCCTATGTGTGCATGGGTGTTCTTTGCGAGTGTTCCTTCATCAATTTCATCATATCATCAGCACCACTCATCCTCACCTTCGCGATTAACCAAAAGGAGCAGAAAAGCGAAGTAAAATAAAATAATGTTAGTGAGATCTGTTCTACATACATTAGATTGCAACGTTAATTGGACATTATCCATTGCCCAGTGCTACGTTCCGATAGAGCACCTCCTCTCGTCAGAACGGCCTGTAGAGAAGAGGATAGATGAATACAAGCAGAATACGCGCAAAAGTTAAATAGTCAGGCCCGTAGCCAGGATTTTATTTCGGGGGGGGGGGGGGGGCTCATCCCTTATCAGCACAAGCGTCGCCAGAAATATTTGTAGAGGGGGCAGGCTATTATTAAAACTTGATTAGTAGAAATAATAATGACAATAATAATTATTACCACGGTTATAATTGTCATTTTACAATAATAACTATTATAAGTTATTAAAGACAAAACCATTTTAATCCAAATATATTGTTATTATTATTATAATTATATAAATGAAGGGACTTGCTACTCGATCCACCGTATGAGTAACATTTTTCTTAAATTTTGTACAGTTAACTGAAATTCATAGTGGATGGAGGTGCTTAGGGCTTTCATCCATTTTTTCGGAAATGCGATGAGAAAAGAGGTTTCAACAACCAGTTTAAATTTAAACCCCACCCAAAATTTTGACACGTAGTGGAGTGCTAGTTCGTTACCCACCCCAAAAATTTTGCTCATTAGTTTAGTTTTTTTTGGTATGTCCTTGCCAAAATTATTTTTGAAATTACATAGGGCTTAAAGTTTTTTTTTTGCATTAATGGGGGGAGAAGAATTTATATATGCCATGATAGATGTTTAGTCTAACATGAGGATGAATGCGATGAAATTTATCGACCTCGAGTCTGGGTCGGTAATCAGCGAAATGTAAGAATGCGGAGGAACTGCGCCCTAGCTCCGTCGCGGTTACCCGCGTCGGACTGGCGCTTTGGTATCAGGAGCGTCCGGCATTCCGCGTGGCGGAAGGTTCGATGTCGGGTTTCAGGCGGCCCATTTCATCAAAAATGTGGCCAGCCCAGGGACGTCCGTGGACGATTCCCTATCAATCTGCTCCTGGTAGCTCTGTGGTTCACTCACGAACCCGGTACCATGGCAACGACGAATTCCCACCTGAGAAATTTTTACCATCCAGAATTTTAAATAAGGAATAAGGAATAAGGGAAAGGCATTTAGATTTGAAGATTTCTTGCATTGACAGTGATTTTAGAATTTTTTTTACATAATCTTGAATACGAAAATTATTACAACGTTGGTTATGAGGATGCAGTAAGCTACAGTGAACAGTAAACGATTTTACCTTTAACATTTTAATTAATTAATTATGTGGATTAAAAGTGGATTTTAAAGTTATTTATGAATGAGGAAAATAAATTAGTGCCACCGAGTCAGAGACAATCAGCACTATGTGCATTTTAACGAGTTATAGCAGAGAGTATGCTTGTTTGAGTCAATATTTTGTTTAATTGAGATTCCTTAACAGTTTAATTTCAATTTGGTTTAAAACTGACCGTAACCTGTAAATGATTTAGAATGCTTGAACTATAACTGCTAAGACTTTTGCAACGAGGATATTACATTTTTATACATATATAGTTTTGGGAACGAATAAGGCCCCGAGGACCACTCATTTATATTCTTAATGACTGAAGTCTCCTAGCACCTCATGAAGGGAGCTTAGATTAAGGAGATAGTCAAGTTTATACGAGATAGTCACTTGCCTTACGTTACCTTAACTTACGCATACATTGCCTGAAAATTTTAATCCATGTTAATATGTAAAGAAACGAAACGCCAATTATATTCCTCGACACGCATGTACAAGGTTCGTACCGTGATTTAGGGTATAAACCGCCCGATTAATTAAAAGTTCTAGTTGAGAAGTAATAGATGTATTATTAGGCTGCAGTGACGAGAGATGTCCGTTCACAGGTAAGCAGTAGTGACGAGAATGAATCCGTACACAGATATACATATACTTATATGCTTTAAGCAAAGTTAGGCACAGCCAACTTATTTTTGAATAACTAGAAGAGAATTATGAGAGCATTACACGGCGTGGACGTTTCTCACATATTAACGAGATTTTTTTTTGTTAGTATATATTTATATTTTTTTTTCCTGTCCGAAACATTGTTTCGTTTGACAGTTGAATATTTATCCTTAGCACGTTGTAGCTTCGAATGTTAAAAACTTTAAAATGCAGATTGTTTTAAAATCTTAAATATAAATATTGCAAGTTTGCTCCAAGTTACGGCATTTATTAAAGTGAAACAGGTCTAATATATTAAATCCACTCGCATGACATAATAATAATTTATAAAAAAAATGGCACTAATAATATTAAAGATTAAAAGCAGACTTATTATTTAATAATGTGCTTTAGGCACAAAAGTTTTTGCAGTATGTAATAATACTAGCTCAGCGAATACATCACTAGAATTTTATAGTTACTCTTCAGAAGAAGGTATATGATTATATTAGCAAAGTTTAATTTTAAGCGCCAGTTATGAGAATATTTATATTATATGAATATGTAGACGTCGACGTCAAGATTTTATTGCGCTCCACTAACAAGTATTTTCCTTCGGATATTGGATCATGACCAAAATCCTGGAAATCCATTCTGCCATCGCAGAATGATCATGATTAAACCACAACGGTTTTAGTTTTTAACTTTGCCACAATAATATGCTAAGCATATTTTAGAATGAGTAGAGAGAATTAAAGATTCTTCAAGTTTTAGTGATGTTAGTATTTTAATGCATTTAAAGATCGCATAAATAATAATTATTATTTTATTTCAGGTAGTCAGGAGTAAATTAGACTCAATTTTTCCTTACCTTGTACCTTAGTACGGTTCAATTAAGTTTAAGTATTTAAATATAACACCTGAAATTAAAATAAGATAAGTTTGCAGGAAAATTTAAAATAACATAAGTTAAATAGTGCTAATAAATTTAGAGAATAAATAAATTATATTAAATAAATAAATCACGCAGATAAGTTGAGCCTAGAGTCAGAAATAATTAAAAGTTGAGTTAAAATATCTACTACTTAGACTAGGCAGGCTTAAAGTACGTATTAGCTCTGAAGAACTGTTTGTTTTGATTGCCTAAGCAACATGAAAATCATTGCGATTTTAGTTATTTTAAACGGATTTCTTCCATACGTAAAAGCTTCTAATTTTATTTATCTGTTGAACAAGTCTTTTGACTATCCTTATAATATAATTACAATTTTATTATTAACAACATTTATTATTAGTATTTTTATAATTTTCATAATCTGTTATTTTCAATGTCAACGCAAGAAATCCATTACTTATGACCATGAGTGTACCAACGAATTACCGTTAAGCAAACTTAATGATTCACCGCCCATTGATCAGGTTTACGACAATGTTGCACCGATTGTTGAAGTGGTACCATTAAAAACGAGTCACCCGCCAATTCCTCCTCCACTCCCTCAGTCCATTATTATTCAACCTAGGGTACAAGAAGAAGTTCAAGATTTATCCAGAAATAGTTTAGTCACTAAAGACGACAGTATAGATGTGCCGAAGAATATTTTATCCGTTAAAGATAGAGTTCAGAAATTTGCCGTAAGCAAGGGTCCTAATTTTGTTCAAAACAATCGCAAAATGGAAAGTGAATTGCCTATTTCATCCTGTGTTCAGCCAGTTGTAAAAGTTAAAGAGTCATTTGCGAATCAATCACCAGTAAAAGTCGAGAAAGTTTCAAGTGTTACTTTAAAAGCAGAAAGTAAGCCAAATTTTCAGGTTCCCGAACCTGTTGTTTCGTTTACAGACCATATTTTCTACGACCTCATGTTCGACTAGAATTTTATATTAATTACGATTCAAATTTTAAGTATAATTCATTTTTTACGTTTGATTGTACCTTATGCAATGTTTATTAGTCATTTAGTTTGCTAACAGCTTCCCAACTGTTGTTATTTTACCAGTACGGAAGTGTTCTAGTAACACGCTGTCGCAAGCGCAACGAAGTTTTTCTTTCCATCCAATTTATTACGTCATTTCAAAGTCCTTGACTTTATTTCGAACTCCCGCAGCGCTTACTAGACTTTGTTCGTAGTAAGTTAAAGTTTTGTAAACAGTTACGCGTCATTCCAGGTATCAACGAATCCTGGCGTTGCATTTTCCTTCTCCGTTCCTATGCCCGCTGCTCGAAGCAGTAACCTTTTCCCCTCCACCTCTCCGACGACACCCGAACGTACCCGAAGTCGGCAAGCACGGCAGCGAATTTGCCAGAGCTCTTGTTATCGCCATAGAGAAATTTTCAGTTGCGTCCAGCGACCACAGATGCAACCTTGCACAATTTAGAATGTCTGGTATCAGCGAATTCCTTTTCTGCACCCAAGCGCTCTCCCGAGTACTTTGAACACGCTAGAAGCTCAGAAACACTTACCACAGGCTTTGCATATTTTTTTGAGTTAGTGGCGTTCGTTCAGTAAAATTTTAGGGAATCAGTTTAGTTACGCATATAGCCATCAGAATTTGATTTTTACGATAGACGTTCATGTAAACAATGTTAGGGATATTTTGTTCTATATAGATAAATTTTTCCGTAAAACGTCGCATTTATGCACTGCAGACTAATCACGACCAATAATTTTACAAAGGAACAACAAGACGAATTTTTTTTGCGTTTTTCTCGCAAAATTTTCCCGTTTTTCATAAGAGATATTTATAGTAAGTCAGTTTTTTGGGAAATCGACGTACATTTGGTTTAAATCAGGATAAAATCAAACGAAATTTTGATAAAATCAGGGAAATTTCTACAAAAGGGCAATTTTAGCACTTTATGCACTTAGAGTAATCAAGATTATTAGCAACATGCCAGGCTAAGCCTCGGTGATTGGCACAGGCATGTGCAGCAAAAGTCGCCACGGCATCGTTAGCCTTTTCAAATTTAAACAGTGTGGTTTACCACAAATGTTATAATTTGGGAATTTATTATTATTATTAATATTTATTATTAGGAAATTTAGCTCACTTACCCAATTTGCACCTTATTTGACCATGCAGCAATAAATTCATTACTTCTTACTGATTAACTTCGTGTTAATGTTAGTACAGTAGGTAATAACTAGTAATTTGTATTTATATTCTAATATATTGCATAACTATTCTCTATCTATTTTGTTTAAACATACCTAAGGGATTGATACACCATTGTTATATGGGTCAAGTATACCTTTCCGCGGCGGGTCTGTTTACATGACCAAGTGATTGGAGGTATACGGCGGACTCAAGAAGTTTTGAGTGGTTACATTTCTTTTGTTTAAAGGAAATTTGGAATTGAGAAAGTTTTATTATTTTTAATGTGTTTAAAATGTGAATTTCACTTTTTTTAATTCCCTGATGCTTTATTTGTTACCACCTGGAGTTTCAACAAAAGTCAGAAGTAGCTTTTACTGAATTTTTTGTCTTACATTGCATAATATGAACCACAGCAAATTGCACCGGCCTATCATTTATTAGGAGGCCATTAGAGGCTTGCCAAAGCAACCTTTTAGCCTAATAGCTTGCTTTGCACAACACAAATTTTATATATTTATTTTAAGGGTTCACAACATAATAATTTATTTTATAATTTTCCACAGAATTTAGAACATGCTTGCAACACTTACCTTTGTTTATTAATTCTACATTTTGTAATTTTGAAGTGAAATCTATTACTGACAATAAATTATTTCAGTTTATTAGAACACGCAATGGTATTTTAATATCAGGTTCAGGTCAATTTATTGTTATTCAGAATTTGAACAATAATTTGAACACGCACAGATCAATTCAGCTTAACGAAGGGGAATCTTTATTTTTTAATTATCAGGATTTTTCGCAAATTATTGTGGATCAACAAATTTTACACACAAGAATTTTAGCCTTCGAACAAGTCAAAATGCAGGAAATTGAGTTATTACTTAATATTCCCAAGAATTTATCTGATTTCACTATTCCCCAATGGACTCCGCTTGAACTTGCTTTAAAACAACTTAATCAATCAATTAGTAAAAACATTTCATTTCAGGAATTAGTTCTAAACCCGTTGCCCATGTCTATATTAGTTTTTGTTATTTGGAATGTGTTATTAACCGCAACCGTAGGATATTATTTTTATAAGCATCATCAGCTTGTGAAACAGATTAATTCAGAGCAGAGCAGTAATAATTAATAGGTTAAGGCAACACATTAATCATGGACATTAATATTTTAATTACGGTTGGATATTTTATTTAAATTTTCCTTATTTATTTTCAAAGAGTTATGGCAATTATTTTATCAATTTATTTTAATCATATTTTATTTTTGATGAGACAATTTAATTTAATTTTAAAGAAAAGGCAGTGGAAATTAGTTGGTTTTGTGTACATGCATACTTGAATTATATATACCCATCCTATTGCAATTTCCTTTCTTTGTCATAATTTTTCCTTTTAACCTAACCTGTCTATACGGAGCACCATGGACAAGCAATGCCTACACCATCCATGGGCATTTTTCGTGACGGACATCCGCAGGCAGTCTATTACCAGGCAGAAAGACTGATTACCATTCTACGAGGGAGACATGCAGACATTTTAAGCACTATTTCAAGAAGAGAATCGTCACCACCAATTTGAGGGAGACATGCAGACATTTTAAGCACTATTTCAAGAAGAGAATCGTCACCACCAATTTGAGGGAGACATGCAGACATTTCTAATTACTACACGGAGACTACCTTTTACAGGAAGGATGTAATCAACCATACATTTCCCAGTATAGCGGACTACACATTATTAACAACACATAGTGATGGAGCTAGATAAAATTTCCCTCCACACTGTTTGCAGTTAAAACAACAACTTTTCCCCATCTCCCAAGTTCTACGGGTAATTTACTACATTTTTACATTGCCCAATGCAGTCAAGACGACAAGCAATCCAGAAAGAAGAGGAAGCAGAGAAAACATATATTCTACAAACAGCAGTTCTGGTCACAAACAATAATTACAGAATTGTGCTACAGTGTTTCTACACATACACATGCGAGCTCCTATCATGTGTATCTATTTGGTTATTTAACATGCATTATGGGAAACAATACTTTTCCATAGCCCTTATATACATTTTTTAGTTTTGTGTCATGCATAAGAACTAGTTTTATATGCATGCAAGTGTACATCATACTACAAGGAAGCGACACGCACCAGTGGTGTCAAGTGACCAGTGTTCGCATCAATTAGTGCATAATTTTTTTTACGATGAAATTTTGCACTTCGAATAATAAATGGACATGCAAGCAATACCAATAACATAATTATAGCACTTTCGAACATTTTAGAAAGCATGCTTTAGTGCCAATATTTTATGCATATGTTTGTCGCATGCAGGTATTATTGTTATTTTTTTTTTATCTCTTTCTTTTCACCAACATGGAATATTGAAAGCGACATATTTGTTCGCAAAACATTTTTGATATTTATAACTTAAGCACATAGTTTTGTCACTTGGAAGATTATTAATTTTGTGTGCAGTCATACAAAGGTATTCACCACGCCATAGTTGTGTATACAGTGTACAGTTTAAACGTAGAAAAGAAAAGTGAACGCTATAATTAAGTTTTTACCAGCGACAGTTCTCAGTGTAACTCACTATATGCATTGAATATTGTATAATACTACCTTGGAATGTGCAACACAGCCGTGCAAGCTCATATATTCAACGATTTTAGGAGTACAGTGGCTACGCAGTTTGTACTTTGATATGATCAGGTTTTCACACGGACAAAACAGTGAGATGTGACAATGTTTTACATGCTTACTTACGTGTACTTACTTGTGCACCTTGTTACGGTTTTCTATCTATTTGAAGAGTTTATATCGAGTGACAATATAAACTAACATTGTGAATTTCGTTCAATCTTGCAAGACGCTCCCTCCAGCCGTTAGCTTCGCGGAACACACAGAGTCGTTACCGCGTGGCGAGGCATCACAGACTCTTGACTCGGAGCAAATGGATGAGCAATTATACATAATAAACAGTACGTACGCACAAAATGTGGTACATTAAGAGTTTTTCGCTTAACGACACGAACCTTTGTGATTTCTAGTCCTATAATAGTATATATTATTGTTTTTTACATCGTATAAACATACGAATTTGTTAGTATTAAGGGTATTATTTATTATAGAGTTTAGGGAATAAAAATTTTTCTTTCCTTCAGGCTACGGCAAACAAGGGAAGGTATGTTTTGGTGGATTTTCTTTTGTATATTTGGGTTTTTTAAGAAAATATATGGAATTGGCGAACCTGAGTCATGTCAAGCTTTGCGATTTGACTTTTAAATTTTCAAAGAAGAAAATTTTTCCTAGAGGGCGCGAACGTATCAATCCATAGGATTGTATGTTTATTTTATTAAGTCTCTCTGAACGCTTCATGTTGACCAGGGCATTCACTTGTTTTTCTCAGCTGTCTCAAGCCTCTTAGGCATGTTTACAATGCATTGTGTTGTGCCATGCAAACCTCCTGAGTATTCAGGAAGCAGGTAATACTTCTGGGTTTGGTGTCAGCGGTTTGCATGGTAGCAATTATAATAAACACGATTCGGCGATTCGGCATCGAGGAAGAGCTCGATGGCCAGGGAAGATAGAGGTGAGACAAGCTGGGAAGGGACTGGACTTTGGGAATTGAGTTGGTAGAGAGAGGAGGTCAGCAAGACAGGAGGTCGATTCGATAGTGGAAGCACGCTTTGGTCAACAAGTTAGAAGCTTACAGAGGACTTCGCTATTTTGATTCAGCTCAGAGACTTCAGTTAGACAGGTAATTATCCTACACCCAGCCATGATACAGGTTCAACGGTTCACAAAATCCAACGAGTTGCCATTGTCTTTTCAGTAGTTTAATTCCTTTTGTGTAATTTGTACCTTTCGCATGCCAAGCAATAACTCGTCATGTCAATGACGAGTGGTCTCATCAAGAGGATGAATGATGAGTAGTTTACATCACCCCATCAGTTAACTGGTTCAGATCCCTTCATTCTATAGAATGACACGATTGTATTTTACACATTCCGTTCAAAACAAGACTTTAAAAGTTAAGGCCAAATTTTACTCAAAGTTTATATTGTGTGACCTCTCACAAAGAAAACTATAAATTTTGGGAGCTGTGGATCCATTTATTCTTTGGATTAAATTGTAAAGTATAAAAATATAAGCTGGTTGCTCTATTATACACTGAATGTTTTTCAACTAATTACGACTTCAAAAATATCTCCAATCATTGATCCAGTACGAGGACAATTTGTCCACAATTGTTCTCAAACAAAACAAAAAGAAATGATTTTTCAGTCAGGCTTCAACTCGAGTATTGTATACACCCCAAGGGAAATATTTTCAACTTTTTATCGCATGAAAGTTTGCTCTGACTTATTAAGATGATTATCTTTTCTTTTTCTGTGCTACAGGCTTTTATTGGAAGAAATTTTGAGGAAACGGGGAAGAAATTCCAATTTCTAATGAGCCATGCAATTAAAAAGTCGAACGGTCAAGTTATTTGCAAAGTTTACAAGAGAAGTATTCTGAAAATTTTAATTACAACCAACACTCGTAAAATCTCTCTAAGTAACAGCACAATGCTATTTATCGTGAAAAAAATCGAGAATGGGGATCTTATAATTGCCATTTTATGTCCAATTGTTAGTAACAGCAAGCTAAAGTTGAAATAAATATATACCGATATTATTTTTTGTATAACTTTATTTCTCTTTGTTTTCACATAATTGTATTTTTACGACAAGTTTTTAATTTCTTTCCGCCTTTCTAACTTCATTATTTTAATATTTTTAACTTCAGAGAGAGATATATAAAGGTATGGTTCATAACTCTATTCCTCGAATGATTCGATACCACGCTTCTTACTCTATCGCTGAACCTGTTTCATCATTTGATGCATTTATTTGTCCATTATATACATTGCTAATATCGATGCATCTTAACCGCATTTAGAAGTTTCTTCGAGGCTAAAACTAGTAATCCCTACTCGGGAAGGCCGGCATTCGTGGTAGAGTGGTTAGCACAGCGATACTAGGTCAGGGGTCTCGGGTTCGAATCCTGGCCTGGGCGTTATGAGTGCTCCTTCATCAATTTCACCATATCATCACTCATCTTCATCTTTGTGAATAGCTAGAATTGGAAGAAATGCGAAGTAAATTAAAGCAAATCAATCAACAAAACCCCGAAAAGGCTTAATATAATCATAAGGGGAGGGGGAGTACTTTAGTCCTACATTTTATCTATCTCTCCGTTATGTTTTGTAAGAGAAGCTGGGCCAAATAAGGGGGCCACATCCCCACTACTTCCACAGGTCACGTCACAGGCTACAATTCTTATGCGCTTCCTGTTGCACCAGTCCCCATGACAACCTACACCCTATCCCGGGAATCTATAAAGGAGAGAAAGCGAGAGGGCGCACCAAAGGAGTACACGTTGCTGCAACGGCTGGGAACGGCAGTCCCGTTTCCCCCTCCACGGAATCCCATTCCCTCGCACACGTTCATTAGTCGAGCCCTCTTGAGTCACTGCTTGCGCAGAAACTTGCTTTCGTTCGCTTACTCCAGAGATTCGAGGGACAGAGTATACATGTGCACATGTCAGCTCAGTACATCCCCTATACTCTAAGCCTCGGCAAACTTTTCTCTGCTAAAACAATGCTGCAAGAATTACGGTAAGTGATAATGTAAACAAGAAACCACGAATCTCTAGTTACAGAAACCAGGAGGAAAGAAGCGTAATTTTCAAGAAAATAAAAGAACAATTTTCAAAACGGACATAATTAACATTCCCATTCTCTGTTTACGCTACTTTATAACACACGGAAGATAATAGTTTCAAAAGGTGTTAAAGAAAAGTAAAGGAACGCTGCGAGTGTATTATCTCAGCCCACGTGCTTTTTTGTCCTCGTAATTGCCTACCCGCCCTCCTTTCTAGCGGCAATTGTTCGTCTGTTTTATTTTGCAGGCAACAAACACTTGCTGAAATAGCTCCGGCGCTTGAGAGAATTAAGAAAAGCCCGTTTTACAGGAGCACCTTTAGCGAAAAGTGTCTGTGTTACGTTTCCTCCCCCTTCTTCCTATCTCGACCCTTCTCTTTACACAACTCACCCTACCTCTCCCAGCCCCAGTGCTGCCAAGGGCACAATTTCCCTTTGAAACGCGGCAAAATATCCCTTTTTCGGCCAATGTATCCCTTCTTCTGAATAAATCGTAGCTGTAGTAGTCATGCGCGTGCATTCCAATACAGCAAGGCTGCACTCTATTGTGGGAATCTGTGGAACAAGGCCGTGCATAATCGTAGAGAAGGGGAGGAAGCTGCTGTGCTGAAGAAAGCAGTGTACGCTGCTCCTAACAGCTGATAGCAGCACTTACTCCCCCGCTCACGCCTCCATTCCTTGAGCACTCTCGAACGCTACTTGGGCAGAGACTTGTTTTCGTTCGCTTGCTCCAAAGATTCCCGGGATAGAGTATAGCAGATCTGGTCCACAGCACTGCAACTACAAAATACTTTTTGTACATAGATTTTTTCTAAAATTATTTTCTACCATCTGAAGTGACTGAACTTGCAATCTTTGCGATCGCAGTCTGTTCATTTTCGAGAACCATTAGCACCATCTTGTGACGATTTGGCAAAACATCTGTGTGTTTCGCCCAACACGCAGGACTAAGGGGAAACAGGGCGCGAAAATTGAACTAGGTGACCTTGAACCATCCAATAACAGGCCAGCTTCTATGCACGATATCTTTATGCCAACTGGCAGGGGTTGAAATGCAGTCGCAGTACATCAGAAAAGTGTGCTGCATCTACCGTAGTGTTGCTAATTGTACGGTTCAACATCTACGACATAAACAGCGTTGAGGCAGATCAACGAAGCATTTTTAAAAATTATAATTAAAAGCTTTGAAGCACAGCAAGCACACAAAACTATGATTTTTGACAGATGAACCATGCAATTGAAAAATAACATTTGCAAACATTGAAAGCAAAGGACATTTTTATTAAGAAATTATTAACAAGTTTCCAAACGTAGAGAAAGACTATGTTTCAATTTCAAACAGCCACTTATTAAATTATTAATTTCTTATCTTTTCAGTGGCTGCTCCCCCAATGAAAAAAGTCACTGTACGCCTAGCAGTAGTTGTGGTATTTTTGTAAGCCCGTCTACATCTATATGAAAATGATATTGAAATAAATCACACACATGCTTAAGTCAGCTTCCTCGCTACCGGGCCAGGTGTCCTGGGTTCGAATCCTGATCATGCATGAAGAAAGCGACATAAAATACACAAAATAAAAAAAAAAAACAATAGATATACGGTCTCATGTGAGTAACAGAGAATATTATAGATATGAAACTGAAATATAATAAATTCAATGTCTTGAAATTTCCACGAAATTTTGGTATCTTCCACAGAATTTCCCTTTCCCTTAAAATTCCCTACAAAACGGGAAATTTCCCTTTATATGGCAACACTGCTTAGCCCACTCTGAAAAGGTCTTTATGAAGTTTGCTTAAGTTTATCTCAGGTAACACGGAGGTAAGAGTTGGGGGGATGCTGCCGGCGGTAAATTACCCCTTTATGTACCTCTAAATAAGATTTTATTAAACATTTTCAACTCCTTCCCCGGAAGAGATGCTGCACAGTGTTGGGCTGGGACAGAAGCGGGGGAAATTATCCCCTGGTGTCTTCCCAAAGGTGATCTTGCAAAGAGCTACATTCCTCCACACTCAGTAAATTAAATCACAACCCCTTTCTCTCTCGCTCTCTCTCTCTCTTGCTAAACACAATACCTTTTGTTGCAGTTGTCTTGCGTCTTGCAAACTGCTTGAAGATGTATCTTACCTGCAAGAGAAGGAAAACAACCCTTAATCAAGATCTTCAAACAACCCTTACACTCTAATCACAATAAACAACATTGTACTTCAACAACTACATTTATCATAATTTACTTTAAGAAACAACACACAAATTCTGTTGATCTGAAGAGTAAGGTAAGTTCAAAAAGTAAGATTCACCATCAAGAGCCTCACGAACTGCTTGAACATGTAACTTCCCTATAAGAGAGGGTATACAACCCTTAACCCCGAAATTCTGTTTCTCTACACACAGAACTCGAAATGCATCAAAATAAGGGTGATGCATTTGTAATGCATCAATTGACACAATTCAATGTGTCATTTTGTTTTCTTTGGGAAGATCGTGTCTTATCTTCCCTATTGATGCATTTTAGTCTGATAAAAATGCCCTTTTATGCATTTCTGTTTGTATTTTGACAACAAAGAATGCATAATTTTCAGTTTATGCACGTTAATGTGTTATTCTAGTCAACATATATGTGTCAATTGACACGTTTCTGGTTCTGCGTGTAATTAGAGATTTTTGACGAGAGAGGGCCACCTTTGAATTGAAATTTTTATTTCAAATTCACTTAATGAAAAGATAGGCTAATCAAGACTGGACTTATTGTTTAAAGTGGGATCCAAACCACTTTGTAATGTGCCTTAACTGGGACCTCTTGATTACAAGGCAACGACGTTATTACTACACCATCAGGGAGTTGCTTGAAGTCATCCCATTGTAGAATTTAAACAAATACAGCCCCGTCTCAAAAATTAGTAGTAGTACAGATTATCTCGTTGGGACACAATGACATTTCTTAGTGAACAGGATTTACAGTAACATTACAGATCTGCCATTGGTTTGATCCCCACATCGACAAAATAAATTTCACATGAACACGAGGGAACAGAACAGGTCCTCTCTAAACGTAAGTGTTAGAATAAGTAAAGTTTAAAGGAGGGTTGTTAAATATCTAGGAACCAATAAATTCTAATGGGTTCCGCTGCAGGACCGGAACATTTTTTCTCGAACAAATTAAATTCGATCCAAGTTGCGTATTGTTTCATTGAAAAAAGGTTCCTGGACCGAATTAAAATTGATCCGGAAAAAAGTTTCTGGACCGTATATAAATTGATCCAGAAAAAGAGTTCCGGGACCGTATATAAATTGAACCTGAAAAAAGGTTCGAGGACCGTATTTAAATTGACCTGGAAAGAAGGTTCCTGGACCGAATTTAATACTTTACAGATAAAAAGGTTCTTTAAGGTCCGGAACCCATTTAAACCTGCTGATTTTCTCTCCTGGACCGGAATTAAATTTATTTTAAATTCCTGGACCTTGAACAAGCCTGGTTTAAAGAACTACACAATGGATAATGTTCAATTAACATTCCATGCTAATTAATAGCTGTAAACGCGTCATCAAGATTGGTTTGTGAATATGTTTGCCGAATAAAGTATACAGTAGACTGCTGTAAATAAATCATCAACATCGGTTTCAAAGGTCCAAGTCACACCCCGACTCTCTCGGTTTTTAAATGTGGCATTCTTAGTAAAATTTCCTCTTTTTGGATACTGTATAAAGTGTGGTGCAAAGTCAAACCAAACATACTCTTACAAACACTCCTTGTGGTGCTAATGCGGAATTGACATGGTTCAATACCAACTTTGATTTCTTGTTACACCAGCGGCTGTCAATAACACCAAGTACACAGCTCTTTACCATTCGAATAGGTGTTGTGTTAGACAAATTGTGGTGACTTCATGGCGACTCAGTAACATTCGAGTATATATATACAGGGCGAGTCAGAAATATGGCTACAGGTTTGAATTAAATGTAGTTTGTTACTGTGCAATGTAGAGGGAAATGGTGAAAGGTACATTAAACTTGAAACTTCATTTTATAATTTCAGAAAAGAGTCACGCGCCCGAGCTTACGTCATTAGCCAGGATGGCGCTGAACATGCAGCAGCAAGTTACAGTTTCAGTCTGGGAAATTGCATACCAAAGACTGGCGAGACGTTATTTTAACCTAACATTGTTGCCGTGAAGTGTGAGAAAGTGGAGAGAACGTTTACTTTAAGTACTGTGCAGACGGCTCTCACGACCATTCTGGTACGCAATTGCCCACGCTCAGACTGTAACTTGCTGCTGCATGTTCAGCGCCATCTGGGCTAATGACGTAAGCTCGGGTGCGTGACTCTTATCTGAAATTATAAAATGAAGTTTCAAGTTTAATACACCTTTCACAGAACTGGAGGCATTATGGTATTTAACGTTCATTAACAAACACACACGCAACACGCACACAACGTCAAACCGGTCAAATACTTAGTATAAAATAAAAATATGGTGCTTCCAATCCAACAAAACTCACCGTCACTTTATCCCCTTCCGTGACAGAAATAGTGCTTCATTATTACAGTTGCCAACACTAGTTACTAGCTAGCCAATGAACATGCACTGCATAAAAGAAGCAACCACTACGCCATGTTATATTGCCACATTACAGTCCCTGCCGAACGGTGTGAACCGCGAGCTGAAGCGCTATTCAATTGTTTTCAATTATGTTTGCGCGAGTGTGTCCAGGTATGGAAAGACAATATGGCAACAATGGCAAAGATTGGCGAGAGAGAGGCGAAACGAAAATTGGCATCTGCGCAACGGCAAAGATATGTGTGTTGCACTCTACAGTTTATCCGACCAGCATTTTTTTCAGGCGCAACTCAACTAGACGAGACTTGATCGAATTTCAACAATGCTTATTTTAATGTAAACAATGAGTCTCTTGTTCTCTTCGAAAACCAATAGTATGCGGTTTCTCAATGATTTGAACGTTCAAGAAACTCGCACAAGATAACGACAGGGTGTATCAGACGAAGTGTACTTTTCTAGTCGAACGCAGTACTGCAGTCGGAATAAACGAAACAATTGAATTTTACAACCACAAATACCACTTAGGAAATTGTGCGATACAGGATAGACTAACAATTGGAGAATGGGGCAAACCCTCGGGAAAACATTTTATCTTATTCAACGTGCGTCTCTCTTGTCATTTGGATCTTCCTTCAGGATTATGAAGCTTGATTAGCATATAGTGAAGGTCTTCAGCAGAAATTTTACTCTCGTCCCTGGGATATCTTGAAACGCACAAGAACATGGGAATGTTGCCCGTCTTTGACTACCTCAATACATACGGAGAGCTAAGCGCATACACTCACACAAATACAATCTCCAGCTTCAATCTTACTGATAAGAGCCGAACACCAGAAGAATATACCAAAGTGGGGGGATATGCCATCGTGGAGGGGGGCTGCAATTCATGCATTTTCCATTCGCTCGGCCAAGCCAAAGGTTGTCGCTGGCAGCTTCATATCATAGCGGCCCAATTCGACACGCAGACGGTGAAATGGAACAGTGGCGCCGCGCTGCGACGCTTTCCTGCAACAGCCTCTCCCACTCTCCAAAATTTTCAAGAACTGTTGTATCGGAGGCAGACAGGCAGGCATAATCCGATGAATGATATGTGCGTTCGCTATAATTATTGAAAGCAGCTGAACCGATGAGTCACCAAAGGAAAGACACCATCTTGTTAGCAAGTCAAATGGGAAAAGCTGATGGATGGGCCACGTAAAATGGTGCCATAAAAAAGCTTGCGCGGTATGTAGGCACGTATTTAGAAATTTATTTCGTGGGGGGCGAACCAAATGTCTCAGAAACGTTTAAAATTAAAATAATAATAATTAATAAATATTAAATTAATATTGTATTGTCATTATTACATTAATATGTAAAAAACGGTGTAAGAATAGAGATATACGAGGGCCATTTTCCTTGTAGTGGCAACACTGTTGGTATACGCTTGTCAGTTGTCGCTGGGACAAAAGACGATCGGATCTTGTTTAGTCTTGTACTGTGGATCGTGTGTAGGTGTTTGGTGCTGAATAGTACTGTTGTGTGGTAGTTAGAAGACGTTAAAGTGAAGTGTGTGTATAATACCGCATTCCTTCTACGTGCAACCTGAAATTTGATGAATATTCGCTGTTCTTCACGCGTGAACATTGTTCAGGGCGGTAGTATACACACACTTCACTTTAACGTCTTCTAACTACCACACAACAGTACTATTCAGCACCAAACACCTACACACGATCCTTAGTACAAGACTAAACAAGACACGGTCGTCTTTTGTCCCAGTGATAAGTGACAAGTGTAAACAAACAGTGTTGCCACTACAAGAAAAATGACCCTCGTAAAAGCTTGTATTCATTATCTATCGTGTAGTTTAGGTAGCTAAAATTTGTATGAAAGCAACTGCCCTGGCACGGAAATCAGTGCCAAATAGACAAAGAATTGAATATTTATTAAATAAGAAGAAAGAATGTTAGATCATGTAGACAAAAATTAAAGTTTCAGATTAATATATTTAGTACTGTCATTCAAAGTTCGGCGGAAATAACTCTCGATTATACAGCAAATGCTAAATATGTATATTTTAATTGTTTAATGTTAGTACTTGGTAAGTCTTTCGGGGGGGGGGGGTCCGGAAAACTTAACAGTGCTGTAGGATACTTTAGTGTGAAGCGTCTCTCAATAAAATAATTATGTTGTTGCTATGCAACAAAAGAGACATTGTACTACGCTAGTTTTTGTTTACACACACACACAGATCAAATTAATGTTAAATAAAAGAATTATAAAAACTAAATATTTACTTCCTTCAAATAAATTTAAGGAAATAACCCTCGATTATACAACAAATGTTAAAGAACGCATATTTTCATTATATAATTTTTATACTTGGTAAGTCTTTCGGGCGGTGTTACGTCCTTGTTGGTACGTTAAAAATACGTTATAACCGATGACCAACTAATGATTTCCTGGAGAAAAATCTTTCAGATTGTAGCACCAGTGTTGTTAAAGGTCATTAAATTCTAATACGTTCGATTGGGTTCCGCAACAGGACCGGAACTTTTTTCCTCGCACAATTTAAATTCGGTCCAAGTTGCATACTGTTTCATTTCAATACTGAACTTTGACCGTATATAAATTGACCCGGAAAAAAAATCCTGGACCGTATTTAAATTGATCCGGGAAAATGGTTCCTGCACACAGAACCCAAAACGTGTCAATTGACATATATAAATTTTGATTTCAATAACACGTTAACGTGCATAAATTGCAAATGATGCACCTTTTAGTGTATAAAAATACACATAGGAATGTATTAAATGGTATTTTTATGAGACGAAGTTCCGTGTGATGCACTAAAATGCATCAATTTAGAAGATCACACAAGATCATTTCGAAGATAACAAAATTACACATTCAGGTGTGTCAATTGATGCACTAAAAGTGAAAGTTTGTTATCTTTGAAATGATCTCGCCTGATCTTCCAAATTGATGCATTTTAGTGCATCACACGGAACTTCATCTCATAAAAATACAATTTAATACATTCCTATGTGTATTTTGACACACTAAGAGGTGCATTATTCGCAATTTATGCACGTTAACCTGTTATTGAAATCAAAATATACTGTATGTGTCAATTGAAACGTTTTTGGTTTTGTGTGTGGACCGTATTGAAACATTTTAAACATAAAAAGGTTCTTTATCGAGTCTAGAACCCATTTACACTTGCTGATTGTCTCTTCCTGACGGGAATTGAATTTATTTACTATTTCTGGACCTTTATCAACGCTGATTAGCACAGAGCAATAGAAGCCAAGGATCCCGGGTTCGAATTCGTATTCCTTGAGTGTGTTCCTTCATCAATTTCATCATATCATCAATACTCCTCATCGTCGCGATTAGCGAAAAGTAGTCGAAAAGCGATGCTAAATAACAAAAAATACAATACAACTTTTCAACAGAATTTCAAGTAGCATTTACCACAGATAAGTGTATTATAATTAAGGCTCGAAAGTTGATGACCTAAAAAATCTCAAAAAGCAACCTATAGAATGTTCTTAAAATTGTTAAAAAAATTACCTAAAAATAATCTTCGCTCTTAAAATGGAATCTAAATTGTTCATAAATAGAGAGAGTAGTTGAATAATTAGACAAAACTCGTTAATTGGTGTTTTAAACTACTAAAGCAAAGTGAAAAAGCAATTAAGTGCAAATGCTTAAGGGGGAGAGGGACAATTTTCCCTTGGTCTTTCTCGCTGGGCCAGCTGCCGATCACTGTCGCCAACTTCGCTCTTTTGTGCACTCGTTTGGCTGTGAACTGTGGCACCCGACCTCTGCCCCACTATGATGCCACCACTGGCTCTGGCCCACAAAGACCAACTTTTGCCATTAGTGTACATTTTGCACGTGACGTGATATTCATATATAGGCTGCGTCACCCACCCCCTCTTTCCTCCCCAGGTATTTTTATATAGCGCTGTGGCTAAGGTGAAGATGACAATATTGTTATCCGGAGTTTCCTTTATTTTCGATTTCATATGAACATCAGTGAATTATTGAGATGAGTGATGCCGCCAAATCTAGGCGGTAAAAATTAAGAATAAATTGCCATCACTTTAAAGCTAACGGTAATAGCAGCGCCCCCACCCCTCTGACACCTGAAATTACACTAGGAGGCACTTTATGCAGCCTTCGTTAATCTAGCAACTCGAAACTCATCTTTAGCTCTATTTAAGGTGGAAGTTAGCTCTTTTATGCACATCAGGTTTGGCAACACTGCCAGGATGGCCGTAGGAGGCAAGAAGAAATGCAAAACCTTTATGGGACCTTTAACTTATTAGTTCTCTCGGGAATATCAAACATCCAATGACGTAAAAAAGTACATGGACGGAAAAAGGACGCAAACTATGTCATAATAGTAGGAAAAGTTGAAATTCCCATTTGATTAGCCGTAACTTGACGTAGAAGTCGATTTCCCATAAGGAATACATTGGATCTGTAAATACTTATTAATCATATTTTTCAAACATCGTGTCTAGCTTACTAATCAACTTGAAAAGCAGTTTCCATTTGCAACATGGAGAGAAATTCATACTCTCTTGCTTACTAAACCCTTTTTTTTTTAAATAGCAGTGCCCAATCCGACGATATTGAAATAAATGCACAACTAGTGCGTAAATTGTCCCTCCTTGCCTTAGGTGCTTCATTTTTACTTCGAGTTCTAGTGGCAACACTGATGTATATATGCCATGAAACGGAACCGGCGCTTCTCACTTATACCACACGTTAGTTTGATACCCAACCTACCTTCCAGTAAATGGACGATTCCTTCCAGCGCCAGGCGCATGCGCAGTGAAGCAAGGAATAGAGTTGGAGTTGGCGGTCTAAAGTGTGTATGTGAAAGTTCTGGTGATTCTCGCCGTGCCTCTAGGACAGATCGTCAATGTGCAGTATTACTGTTCATTTTTGGAACATAACTTGCGTCCTGCGTTGCAAAAGAAGAGGGGCACTTTCTGCTGAATCCTCCCGTCATTTTGCAGGACAATGCTCGGGCGCATGTAGCGCACCTGTAGCTGATTTGTTACCTCGATGGGACTGGCAGATACTCTACCCCCCCCCCCCCGCCCTTCTTCCCAGACTTAAGCCCCTGTGACTTCACTTCACACAGAGTATTTAGGTGCCGAAGGAAAAATAAATGTACCACAATTAATTATTCATCCATTGCAAAGATTTTAGTTAAAAATAACATTGTGCATTTCCACTGACTGTATTTTCGATTAATTACGAACTGTCAGGAAATTTAAATACATAAATTATGCTAGCAAATACATTTAAACTTCACCAAACAATGGGGCACAATAAAAATATATTTAAAAATTAATAAAAATGCCAAAAAATGAAAAAAACATTCATTGTTATCGGGCCCAGCATTGTTTTCAAGGCTCAGAAAAGAAAATACTTTTCAGCAACTTCCAAGCCTTAGTGATAGTATTTTTAATGTCATAAAACATTCCATAGCATATTTCACTCATAGAATCGGTCTTAATTTCCTTAGCATTTAGTGTAGCATAACCAATCAGAAGCGATCTGTAGGTCACGAGTGCAGATGTAATGGCGGCCAAGTGAGATGTGATCATTGCACATTTTTAGAAGCTGATAACTATTCAACAAAGAGGCGATATTGATTTCATCTAAGTTATTGTGTCTAAGCCTTAATATACCATAATACGCGTATGGGAGAGTGAAAAGTTATGAGCCTCGCATGGAAGGAGTGATGCTAGGTAGTTAAAATTTTGGAGGATACAAGGTTTGAGTTTTAGGACACTCTGTGCAAACTTTTATGAAATTCACATGTTTTCTTCTATTTTTTTGTCAGGTTGAAAATAAATTAAGTGTCAGAGAATAAAGTGGCCGACAGGGTCGTGATTCGGTACCTCTGTCGGCAAGGCCTCACTGCACAGGCTGATTTGGTCGAGTGTGGCTTCACCGCACTTCCCCATCCACCTTATTCCCCCGACCTGGTCCCGTCAGATTTCCATCTTTTCCCTGCTATGAAGAATTCACTTCGAGGACGTCATTTCCACACGGACGAAGGCGGTCATTCAGTGGTGTGAGACTCAGGACAAATCATTCTACCACATGACTGTAAACAAACTGCAGCACAAAATGCATAAGTGCATTGATCTGGGGGGTGATTATAGAGATTATGTGATTATGTAGAGAAATCATAATGAGAAACTGTAGCTCACACAACCCTTCCCTGTGAGGCTCAAAACTTTTCACTCTTCCCTCGTAGTATAACCATTTAATGATGTTTTCTACGGCATGAACGTATTTGTAAGAATCTTAAGTATTTGTTTCCGTAGGATGTCTGTAACAAACGTACGTGAGAAAAGGTGAAGACAGATTTGTGTTTGAGATCCACAAAGGCTCCGCCCACAGTTGTCTATTGGTCGGAAGGCGCAGGTGTTTCTCTTCGATTGAACCTGCCAGGGCCCGCCCGTATACCTGTTCACCCCGTGCCCTTCGGGAAAATCAACCAACCAACCGCAAATCGGAAATCAGCCTCTACACAGGCTGCCATGGAAACCAATTGGATTGCAACTGGAACGGGAATAACCCAATATATACTTTGTTGATTTCGTTAACAACATTTTCCCCCGATGTATCTGCAGGTGAAGTTGTCAATTGTGTGACTTGTAAGAAGGATTACAACTTCGAAATTCTTGCAGGAAGTGTACGTCTTCTTCCTGTTTCCTACATCATGTTTTGCCGTGAAAGAATATTTATTTACGGAGGTACGGCCGTGAGATTGGGGACTATCTTGTAAAAGTCGAAATGATAACGTGACTACACAGAGAAAAACGTTTGTTCTTAACAATGGTTCTCAACATCTGAGACCGCGGCCCGCTATTTTTTTTTTTTTTTGTTGCCCCGAACCCAACAATTTTCTCGTAAATATATTTCTAAATATTTAAGTAACATTAATTAACAAATTCAAATTAAATATTAATAAATAAAATATGGCATAATCATAAAGATTAAGGAGAAGAGGGACAATTACGCACCAGTTGTGCATTTATTTCAATATCGTCGGATTGGGCATTGCTATTTAAAAAAGGGTTTAGTATGCAAGAGAGTATGAATTTCTCTCCATGTTGCAAATGGAAACTGTTTTTCAAGTTGATTAGTAAGCTAGACACGATGTTTGAAAAATATGATTAATAAGTATTTACAGAATCCCATGTATTCCTTATGGGAAATCGACTTCAACTTCAAGTTATGGCTAATGAAATGGGAGTTTCGACTTTTCCTTCTACTATGACATAGTTCAACGTGTCCTTTTTCCGTCCATGTACTTTTCTACGTCATTGGATGTTTGATATTCTCGAGAGAACTAATAAGTTAAAGGTCCCATAAAGGTATTGCATCTCTCCTTGCCTCCTACGACCATCCTGGCAGTGTTGCCAAACCTGATGTGCATAAAAGAGCTAACTTCCACCTTAAATAGAGCTAAAGATGAGTTTCGAGTTGCTAGATTAACGAAGGCTGCATAAAGTGCCTCCTAGTGTAATTTCAGGTGTCAGAGGGGTGGGGGCGCTGCTATTACCGTTAGCTTTAAAGTGATGGTAATTTATTCTTAATTTTCACCGCCCAGATCTGGCGGCATCACCCATCTCAATAATTCACTGATGCTCATATGAAATCGAAAAAAGAATTCCCGGATAACAATATTGTCATTCTCACCTTAACCACGGCGCTACATAAAAATAGGTGGGGAGTTAAGGGGGGGGGGGGGTAGGGCGACGCAGCAAATATGATAAAATCACGTCACGTGCAAAATATACACTTACGGCAAAAGTTGGTCTTTGTGGGCCGGAGCCAGTGTGGCATCGTAGTGGGGCATGGGGTGGGTGCCACAGTTCACAGCTAAAAGAGTGCACGAAATAACCAGATCTGGCTCCAAAAGAGTGAAGCTGGGAACAGTGATCGGCAGCTGCCAAAGAAAGAAGGACCTCAGGGAAATTCTCTCTCTTCCCCTTAATAGTTCGATTATGTCTACACTCTGTGGACAGTCGCGCATAACGGTAGAGTAGGGAACGAATGAGCGGAGCAAAGCAGTGCGCGCTACTGCAAACGGCTCATAGCTGCAATCGCGTTTCCCTCTCATGCCTTCATTGGTCGAGGCCTCTCGGGTCCTACTTGCGTTAGAGACTTGTTATCGATCGCTTCCTCCAGAGATTCCCGGTAAAGTGTAGTCATGTTGACAAATGTAAAAATAGTGTAAATTAATTGTCAAACAGTGGATCTAATAAAATCTTGTAGTTTACTGAGGTCAATATCGTGAAATTAATTTGGTAAATGAAAAATTCCAATGAAAACTAATTGTGAAGTCTATAGCTATATTATTATACTCGCAAACATGTTAACTACGACTATAACTCGTATATGATTAATTTGACTCTAATGATGTTAGTGGGTGGGGGGGGGGGGAAGTTTCAGGTATAAATGATGCCACGGGTTGCGGCCCGGCGGTTGAGAAATACTGGTTTAGAATAACCAAAAAATAGTTTCCAGCAAACACACACAGAAAACTAAATGCATCATATCAATTGATGCACCAGAATGCATCGATTGATGCACTAAAGTGTGTTTTATGGTTTCTTCAAAGCATCAGATTCACATTTGATGCATTTGGGTGCATTTTTGTATGTCGTGAAAGAAACACCAAAGTGCATCATTTGATTCAAGTGAGGATTTCTCTCAGTCGAGATGCACTTAATGCATCAGTTGATGCTCCTTGATGCACCTTCCTGCATCTTTTTGGATGATGCACTTAAACGTTTGGTCTGAGCTACAGAGGTTATGTATTAATAGCTCAGACAAAACGTTTAAGTGCATCATAAAAAAAGATGCACGAAGGTGCATCAAAACGCATCAAGGTGCATCAAAACGCATGAACTGATGCATTGAAGTGCATCTGGACTGAGAGAAATCCGCACTTGAATCAAATGATGCACTTTGGTGTTTCTTTCACGACATACAAAAATGCACCCAAATGCATCAAATGTGAATCTGATGCTTTGAAGAAACCATAAAACACACTTTAGTGCATCAATCGATATGATGGATTTAGTTCTCTGAGTGCACATGCTTGTTTAAATACACGACACACAGTGGGTGTTAACCAGAAACTAATTATTTTAGTTATCGTAGAGTTGCGCCTCCCAGTTGGCGCAGTGGTAGCGTCGTCGCCTTGTAATCAAGGCGTCCCGGGTTCGTTACCCGGTGGAGGTACATGGTGGTTCGGATTCCACTTTAAACTGTATGTCCAGTCCCGATTAGCCTTACTATGCATAAAGTGGACTTAAAACACCAAATCAATCAATCAATCGTAGAGTTGGCAAAGAATTTGATCAAATTTATCAAACATAGTAAATCACAAATAAGTGTATTATAATTAACTTATCTGTGGTAAATACTACTTGAAATTCTGTTGAAAAGTTGTATTGTATTTTTTGTTATTTAGCATCGCTTTTCGACACTTTTCGCTAATCTCGACGATGAGGATTAGTGATGATATGATGAAATTGATGAATGGACACTCTCAAAGAATACCCATGCTGGGATTCGAACCTGGGACCCTTGGCTTCTATTTCTCTGTGCTAACCAAGGTTGATAAAGGTCCAGAAATTGTAAATAAATTCAATTCCAGTCAGGAAGAGAAAATCAACAAGACTCGATAAAGAAACTTTTTATGTTTAAAATATTTCAGGACGGTCCAGGAACCTTTTTTGGGGGGGATGAATTTATATACGGTCCAGGAACCTTTCTTTTATTCGGAAGATTTCTTCACTTTACAGGATAGAATACGATCGGAGCAGTAATGTTAAGAAAAATGCCAAGGATATTTATTGCTTTCGTCTAAAGTGAGCATTAAGCCGGTTTTAGACGAAAGCATTTCCTTTAACATTTTTGCTAACATAAATGCTACGTAAATGCTTCCAAAAATCTTATAACATCAGCGCCATTCTTCTCTACCTAAAACCATTTAATACGAAGCGATATTCCTCTCGGTTGAATAGCTATCGTCGTTTAAAAGTGTGAGGTGATACGTTGTTAACATTTCACGCGGCCGCCATTACAACTGCACTCGTGACCTAGAGCTCGCCTCTGATTGGTTACGCTACGAATAATGATTCGGACCGAGCCTATCCTTGAGAAATGTCATGAAATATGCCATGGCATCTGAAATACCATAACATTTCTCACTTTACACAACAGCTTTTTGGTCATGGCATAAATGTTAAGGAAAATGCTTTCGTCTTAAGCGGGCGCTTGACTTAACAGTGAAGACGATATCAACCAGAACCGACGGGACAAGCTGCGATACGCCGCTTCCTTCGTTACCTTACTCCGAGGTCAGCCACGAACAAAAAACCCGCCCCTGACGCCCTATCGCTGGAAGCCTGTATCGCCTTTCCAGGAGGTTATCTGGCTGAAACCGCCCACACTTCCGCCGCCTAAAAATAGGCATCCTTCCCTCCTGCACGTACACCTACCTCGATGCATGATATGTTCCGGTATAGGTATCTAACACGTGGTCGGCTTCCTGCCTTTATCGCTTTCAAATTCAAGCACAACATCCTCCTGGGATTTCGCAAGGGTGCATCTGGTTAGCTCTCAATTCAACCCAAAGTGTGGCAATTAGATCTCATTCGGGGTACATCCACAGTCACTAAAACTAATTGCTAAGAACTCTAAACCTGGCTCACCCAAGCAGTGGCGCAACCACAGGGGGAGCATTGCCACCCCCTTCCTAACCTTGGACGGAAATCAAATCTATGAGGGGCAAACACAGAAGTAAAAAAAGCAACACTACACACAGAAAGCTGAATGCATCATATCGATTGATGCACCAGCATGCATCGATTGATGCACTAAAGTGGGTTTTATGGCTTCTTCAAAGAATCAGATTCACATTTGATGCATTTGGGTGCATTTTTGTACGTCGTGAAGGAAACACCAAAGTGCATCATTTGATTCAAGTGAGGATTTCTTTCAGTCGAGATGCACTTCAATGCATCAGTTGATGCGTTTTGATGCACCAGAATGTATCTTTTTTTGATGATGCATCAAATGTGAATCTGATTCTTTGAAGAAGCCAGAAAACACACTTTAGTGCATCAATCGATATGATGCATTTAGTTTTCTGTGTGTATGATGAATCTCGTGGAGGGGCACTTAACAAAGAACACCCATGCCCAGGTCAGGATTCGAACCCGGGACCCCTGGTGGGTTCTTTTGGGCCATGATATAACGTTGTCCAATAAGGAAACGAACTGTTTGTACGTGAATGCAATTTCAGTAAGAAAGTGGAGGAAAAGTGTATTTTGATACGCTGTGAAGGTTTTCGTCTCCGCCGCGTGGTGTCGCCATTAGGCGCTGGAGAGGATGACTACGAGCGGAGATAAAACATGAAGATAACCAGAGCGCTTGCGATGTTATGACGGCAATGGTCCATTCGGAGATCCAAGCACCGGGATGCTGGATTGAGAAGAAGCAAGTGTGGGGACGAGAATTGACCTGCTAGTTCTTACAATGTGTCTCCGATACACCACTAAACGGGACTGGGTCTACAGCACTGCCGGGGGGGGGGGGGGTCAAGTAAGCCTTTAGCGGGGCCCTCAGCCATTGGCATAGTAGAGGGTTCGCGCATGTAAAAAATAAACGTAGCTACTCAGGGGCACAGAAACGAATACAATATATACAGGAAAAGGTGAAGCTCCCTGTGCATATAGCACCGTGCCATGAAGGCACATATTTCCAATGACGGACATCTTGGAGGTGATGTGATCCGGCCGCATTTACCCACCACTGGGTAGCATTTGATTTGAGGCTGGGTGGGCCCTAGAGCAGAATTAAAACCTTAGATCACACACTCCGGGTTTCCCACGTGGCAGTCAGCATAGAATCAAATCGGATTAGATTTTCACGAGAAATGGAGTGTAAATTTTACTCCATGTAGGTATTAAAGAAATGCCCCTGAAATTGTTTGCGTCATTTCTGTCCCCTTTCCCTTTATATAGGACAGATTATGGAGCTTGCACAGTCCTTCGGAAAGTACCCCTATTTAAAAATCTTGTCCATTAATTTGCTTTGTGCTCCCACCATATGAATATCAGTTTAGTTGGCTTTGAAAAATTCTGTCCCAATGGAGTCAAGTCCTGCCGCTTTCCCCTTTTTTAGTTTCCTTATCGCTATTTTTTATCTCATAGACCCCTAAATCTTCGTCTAGAATCGAAACGAACGAAATCCCGTAAGAAGTATTTTTCCCGCGTGACTTCTAGGCGTGGTGGCCCCCCTTCCCCCCCGACGACACGGCGACAGTGTGCTTCCCAAATGTAGGGTTCAATATGTGCCCAGTTGCTCTTTTGGCCCCGTAATTTCCGTGATATGCCCCACAAAGCGGTGATATTCTTTTCTGCTACGGCCTTTTTTATATATTCAAAATTTCCCTGTTCCCATTTCTCAATTTCTTCCGTTAAAATTTAACATTTGTTGTATAATGGATGCTTATTTATTTCCTCCAAGCTATTAGGAAGCCAAGGATTATATTGGGATCGTAACTTTGAATGACAGTAGGTTACCAAAGAAGATTTGTGCACATTACTACTTATAATAATATGATCATATAATTAATAAAATATTAATCATGAACTTTGTAACGAACCTGAGCGTTTAAGGTTTTATAGTTGTAAGAAGTTAAGATTTTTAAAATGTTTGTTACTTGAAATAATGTGCAAGTTGTCACAGACAACTATAGTTAGATTGATACAGTTGTGGTTTGAACTTGTGTATATGTTTAGAAATACGTCATAATCTGTTCGTGTTGACGTCACTTTCTCATCTCAGCAGAGGAAGTGAACACACCTGAATGTTTTTCACCTGACGACAGACCGAGTTTGGAAAACAGGTGAAGGTGAGAAATCAACAGAAACGTGGTAACGGTTAATGAAATGCCCAAATAGTGTAATTGGTAACTATTTTCGTTTCATTCTGGCTATACTCGAAAATAATAATTAAGTACAGAAACTTTCGTGTATTTACGTTTGTCTTGTCCAACGTTAATTCTATATGCAAGTGTGTTTAGTGATTGTGATGTGATTTAATATGCTATAGAATTGTTCCTCTTCAGGCAGAAACGTAAGCAAATCTATGCCTTGCGATAGGATAAGAAATATAAGTGATTATAAAACTGCGTTTAACTTTGAATACTGTGTTGTGTTTCTTTTCTACCCAGCAAGCCCTGATGATTTGCAAAGATTCTCATGTTCCCGACTAAAGGAGTAGTGGACTAACTTTCTGACGACTGGTGTACATCCGGGGGACGTTGCAACTTTACTTTACTGATTTTGGCTATCTAAACTATATGGAACCTAGAATAATGAATACATGCTGTTATATCTATCTTATGTCGTCTTTTTACCTACTCATGTAAAAAAAATATAAATTAATATACATATTTAATTAATTTAATACAATTATTTTAATTTAAATTATTATTATAATTACACATTGGAATATTTCCCGGGACAATCCCCCTGTTGCCTCCCCCCAGGATTTCGCATCCTGCCTTTGGGTTCTCCTAAGATTCTCATTAACAAAAACCGGTCACAGTTTCGAATAACGGTCACAAAGCGTACAATTCTGAAAAGTGCACGCGAATTTAAATGCTCATTTCTTTTTATACAGAGAAGGGAACACGGGTCCAGTTCATTTAAACTTTAGTTAACTTAGAAATATAAGAATGAAACGCTGCTGTTTTTTTTCTGGGTTCGCCCTGGAGACCGTGTGCACCTCCTCCCACTGGCAACTGAGCACATCACGAATTGCAATGCAGAAAAATCTCCCAGAGTGCCTTGCGCCGTCCTGTCAAGACGAAAGTTGCCGACATCTCAACGTCTCCCGAGAGGACGTGGACCAACTCCGGCTGATAAATATTGCAAGGAGGCTCCGGCCACTTAGAACACCGGAATCTCCCGGAGCCTCTTAATAATGCACGCTGATCTGGCGCTAAAGTGATTGGGCTTTCATTTTTAACTATTTCTGGGAGCATTGTAAATGCAAAGGCGAGAGATGTTCTTTTTTTAAAACTTTCTTCCCTCACCCCTAACAAGCATCCCTCATTCGAGCGACATAACTCTTTAAATAACCTCATTACGCCGTGAAGGTGAGGAAAAACGCAGGCATAAATCTCAAGTTAGGAAAGAGCCGGTCTCTTAATGGCCATTGTATCTCTTGTCCACGCCCGGTGGGTAACCGCACGGAATTGCGTTGGATGATCTACAAATTACAACAGGTTCCCCTGAAGGAAAAAAACCCAAGGAACTCTGAAATTAAATTATTCATTTAATCAAAAATGTGTTTAGGGAAAGGACCCGTTTCAGGAGTTGGTAGACGCGCCGCTCCACCCATATCCGCTGCGTTTCTCATCATTTTATTTCTTGGGCTCTTGTCCCGGCTTCGCCACGCTGTTTGATGACCTCTGGGACCCAAAGGAAAAGGGGGGAAGGAATGAGGTCATTTAAAACAAGGTCGAGACAGACTTTGAGTCTCAGACTAATGAAATCACTGCCTTGCTATTCCTGCAATGTCCATTTTTAATGACTGCTTCTTCTCCCTTCGCCCGATGAGATGTTGAAAAAGTAACACCGCGGCGGTGCTTTTTACTTGCTTCGTTTCGTAGTGTTGTCCTTTTCTTTTTTCCCTTGAGGAACTGCAATGCGCTACAGTTTAGATAAGAACCTAGGAGTCACGGGTTCGAATGGTTGCCGGGCAATTGCGATGAACTCTGAAGTGAAAGGGCGGTTGGACAATTGCGATCAGGGGCGCCGACTTGTCAAAATTATTGGGGGGGGGCTCTGATCACTGAAATAAATTAATGAATGACCCATTCTCTCCCTTTGTTAAGTTTTGGCCTCAGAGTTCGGAATCTCATAAAAGCCCATGAATTCCTCAAAAATATCCAAATTTTTATTCACAGTCCTCACAAGTTTCGTCAACCATAATAGCAAAATATTCCCGACTTTTAATATCTGCTACCACGGAGCGCAAAACAGATCTCCCTAATATATCAATGATCTCGTTCTGAATGTCATGTGAGAGCCATTTGTAGCCCAAACGTCCCATCCACTACCCTAGTTCATGCACATCGTCTCTTCAAACTCTTTTTAGTAAAAATTCTAACAATACTCACAATTGCATACTTAGTATATAGTAATAAGTCATGTGTTTTGCTGTCTCTGGTCATAGCCCCCCAAAGTTGATGGTTTAGCGGTCTCAGCTCCCCAAAGTTGATGGTCTAGAACATTCCAAATGTGTATTTAAAGTTAAGTTCATGTGGCACAATACAGAGTAAACTTTACAAGAGAAGCAAAATAATACATTAGATCCTCTAAAGCAAAATCATTTGGGGGCTCTGCCCCCACATCGTTAACATTGGGGGGCTCGAGCCCTCTTAAGCCCCATGGAGTCGGCGCCTATGATTGCGATGACATTTTAAACTTCTATCAAATTGAAGGGCGACTTAACACCCCGTACAATACCTGTTACAAGATATTTATGTGAAATATTGATATTTTTGGTTGGGAATTTGGTTCAATCAAGTTTTTGAACATGGGCTAGAGCCAGCAGACACCTTTTGAAGTCACCCGTTTCCTCATATGTGCGAATACACTTCCCAACTCTATCGTCGATTCTAATGTCACGCTCCTTCCTTTCTGACTTTCTAGATTAAGTTCCATACACATGTACTTGATATTAATGTCTTCTGCTTGGCTCTTGAGGCGGCCAGAACGACATGAATTTTTGGATCCTGTCTTCAAAGCCACCTATATTTATTTTGTTGTTCCAACCTTCTACAGCATTATTAGTTCTGTGGCGCCTTTGGTTAGGTTAGGTCCTGATTGTCGCAATGGTCCTACCATTAATTTGAAAAATGACCTTCACCGTCAAAATTAACGCAATTGTCCATGATTTTGGCTTCATCGCAATTGTCCTAGATTCGGTTCTGTCTGTCTGTCCCCTCTAATTCATAAGTTCACCACTCTTCTTCATTGCCAGTAGTCTGCACTGTTAAAATTTACTGTAAAATTTACACTCTTCTACCGTTAAACATTTAACAGTGTACCTATTAATTCACAAAAGCGGACAAGACAGTTTTTTTTAAATTTAAAATGTAATATTTTATCATGATCCCCGGCGGGGGAGAACCGGGAATTATTTCCACCTGTTCAACCGGTTCCGGTGCCCACCCTGCGTCGTATAAATTTGGTACCTGGATGAAACTCCGGTGGGTAAAGGCGGCCAGGGACGTGGTGCTGATCACATCACCTCCCACCTTCGGTCGTGATCAAGAAAGTGGCTTGATTCCATTGAATTTTATTTAGCGTTGCTTTTTGGCGTGGCCAATCGCGAAAATTAAGAACGATGAGTGATGCTATGATGAAATGGGTGAAGGGACACCCATGCCGGGATTCGAAACCGGAACCCCTGGCGCCTGTGCTAACCACTCTGTCACGGAGATCGGCAAGGTACACAGAGGACACTGCTGTACTGACATAAACTAAAAATAAAATTTTGTATGTCCGACTTCTGGTTGTTGCTATTTCAGCGCCACATTTCCACCTGGTGGTGAACATTTGAACTATCATTTTTCTTCATCTATTTCATCATTACGGCTAGGATTTTTATGACCTGAAAATCACCAAAATATGCAAAATAAAATATGCTCTTATGATCTAAAATTTTATAAAATATGCATTATAATTTGAAAATTATGCCCTCATAACTGGAATATTTCAAACATCAATATCTAGCATATGCTGAGATATGTTCACATATGTACTACTCTTAATGCACTTTACGGGCCCTGAGTTGCAGTGCACAATGAACACTTTCTGTAAACTTTCATATAAAAATGAAAGAGATTTTCCTGCAGTCCCCCCCCCTAAAAAAAAAGACTTTGAAAATGAGTGCATATTTCTTGAAAAAGCGAAAATATGCTGAATAGGACCGAAAATCCATAAAAGCAGAAATGGCCAAATATGCCAAAATATACCCTTAAAAGGCAACTTAATTTCATTTGTTTCTTCATATGGAGTTCTATATATTTAAGGAACACATAATCCTTACCAAAAAAAAATATGCTGAGTAATGAAAATGCTAGCCCTTATATCATCATATTTTCACCCACCTCATCTTTGCAATTAGTCAAAAGTGGTACACAAAGGCGAAGTAAAATATAACAAATAAATCACAAGAAAGTGGGCAGCCAAAAAAGAGTTCTAAAAAATCCAAGGTACCAAAATGAATAGGCTAAATAGAAGCCCTCTGCCGTAAACGGGCGAATTAACTTCTCTTCACGCCTCGGCTCGAGTAGACAAACCATTTGCAACGCGAGACCCACCTTAGCAAGACATCTATTTCCGTCCATTTTGGCTGGCGTCCCCACGTTCAATTGTTTACAGAAGGTGGCAGGACGAACAAACTAATTTGACTGGGTAAAACGCATACGTGGCAATACAAATGCCGCACTGAAATGTCGAACATATTTCAGGAGTAACTAAAAATGAATGGTGACAAAGGTTTCGTGTGTTTGGCCGCTTGCCAAGCGCCGACAACATGATGGAAGCAACAGCACCCGCGGCACGGAATTCCCTCTCGCACCTTTCCGCCGTGAAAAAGTAGTCCCCGCAACCAATCTGCGCGCAAGTGCTCACGGGATAGATTTCTCTTTTTCCCAGACCATTGTGCGATTGTTTTTTTTTCACTCTCGCTTTTAACAAAAAAAAAAGTACGGTTGGAAGAAACGGTGAGTTGCTGAAAAAGCGTTTCTGATACTCGTGGGCGTCGGGAGGGGGTCGAACAGGGCCGTTGACCCCTCCCCTCCCCTCCCCTGCGAAATTGACATTGTTCATTTCAAGTTACATTAAAATATGAACGTTGTTATTTTTATTGTAATAGCTCTCGTCTAGTCTTACGGCGGGCGCCCTGTATGGTGGCAAGGGACGACGAGAGCGGGGAAGCGACCAATCCAGCCGATAAGAAATCCAGCAGCCTGTAGAACGAGGTGCGCGTAGTATTTCCTCCCGCCGCGTCGTAACTCTCGGCGCCACCGCTGTTGTCTGGTTGGTCTGCGGTGTATTCCCCGCTCCCCGCATGTAGAGCGTCCGCCGTAAGAGTAGACAAGAGCTATTATAACAAAAATAAAGTAGTTGTTATTCGAACGGAACAACGAAGTAAATTGAGAGTAAAAAGAAAGGAACCAGTATATGTCGTTCATCTTCTGCCATTTAAACCAATGGGTAAATGGTTTCACAGTTTTCAAAATTCCAAATTAGACTTTTATATGAGAGGGCACACAACAAACATCATGGCTAAAATTTGCTCCTAACTTTTAAAGCTTTTATTAACGACCATGTGTTCAAGTTAGTAACTAAATGGAATAACTATGCATTTTGGTACACTAACTGTGTGAAATGTTATAAACAAATAACAAACAACAGTTGTGCTGGATACAATAATAATAAATTTTGAATTATGAAATTGAATCTGAAATTTCTAACAAGCTCTTACAATAGAGAACTTCCAAACTGATTCTAATATAGTTCTGAGGTCTCAGCACTACACGTGGTGGACAGGTGATGTGAAGTTACAGTGAAAGTATCCTTGCGCAAAACAGAAAACAGAGCGAAGTCCATGCGATAATTCTGCTCACCCTGCACTTCTGCTGCAAACATGTTGTCTTGGCTGAAACAATTTGTGGAAAAACATGTGAGGGTAAGAAGTGAAAATGGTGTCATGGCTACCTCAGAAAGGTAGGTTAGTGTTCGGATGACACCTTCTGTGACGGAGTGGTTAGCGATGCCAGGGGTCCTAGGTTCAAATCCTGCACACAGAACTCGATATGCATCCAATCAAGATTGATGCAGTCTTTGTGCAACAGTTAAAGATGCAATTTTGGGTTTTTTATTTAAATTATCGTCCCTGATATTTTCAATTGATGTATTATTTGTGCACCACACGGAACAGCACATGGCAAAAAGAACCCTTTAATGCAGTGGTACTCAAACCTTTTATCATGGTACCCTCCAGTCGTAACTAAATGCCTAATATACCCCCACCAAAGTTCATCTCCGAATAGTGCGTCCTAGGGAGTTTTTTGCCTGCCCAATTGGTGGGGCGTTTTTGATATGTTGGAGGCGTGTATCCGCAACAGAGCAAAATGGCATTCGGGCTGTACACACAGAGAACTAAATGCATCATATCGATTGATGCACCCTAATGCATCGATTGATGCACTAAAGTGTGTTTTGTAGCATCTTCAAGGAATCTGTCGTGAACCTTGATGCGTTTTGATGCAATAGAATGCATTTTTTTTATGCACTTAAAGGTTTCGTCTGAGCTTCATAAACTCTGTAGCTCAGACCAAACGTTTAAGTGCATCATCCAAAAAGATGCAGGAAGGTGCATCAAGGAACATCAACTGATGCATTAAAGTGCATCTCGACTGAAATAAATCCTCACTTGAATCAAATGATGCACTTTGGTCTTCCTTTCACGACATACAAAAATGCACCAAAATGCATGAAATGTGAATCTGATTCCTCGAAGAAGCTATAAAAAACAATTTAGTGCATCAATCGATATGATGCATTTAGTTCTCTCTGTGTATATGGAAAGATGGTAATCAAATAAACATTAGAATCCTACGTTTATTGGGTGTCCCTATGTTTACAATCTTTATGATTAGTTACAAAAATTAAAATGTGAAACACATGTATGTTAAAAAGTATATAAATAAACTTTAATTTTCATATATTTTTTCCCGAGTTGTAGAAGAAAGTAATGAAGAAAAATGAGTTTGCAAACAAACTGAGAAGCACAATTTTGTAGTTTTTATTGTAAATCCTCAGAGTTTCTACTGAGAAGGATGTGCCTGACGCAGTTTCTTGATGTCTGGTTGTGCACTTGAAACTTCCAAGCGGACATCCAGCTCCAAATTTAGTCTATTACTGATTTCGAACGAGTGTTTTATTTCAAAACATGAAACAAAGATAAGAGTGTCAGTGACAAAAACAGCCTTATTTTCCTGTTGAGTGTTAATGCTATGAAGTCTACTCTACACACCTGCAGCAAAAATGTTGTCGTTTGGGTATTCTCGACATTTCTCTTCCGAGCTGATCGCGTACCCCCTTTCAAGTCGTTCATGTACCCCAGGGGGTACGCGTACCACAGTTTGAGAACCACTGCTTTAATGAATTTATCTGGGTAACTTGATGCTACCAAAGTGGATTAGCACTTTATGCACTCTAGTGTGTTACTGGAGCCAACATAATTGTGTCAGTTGACACACATTTCTGTGTGTGGGTAAGGCATGGGTAGGGTTAGAGGGTAACGTAACGCTTTATTTTCTCGGTACACGCGCCAGTAACGAGTTAACAAAGTTACATGAGTAATTGTAACGGCATTTCGTTACTTACTTGCGTCATCTTGATAAATTCAGAAGTGGATGAATTATTTGCCAGGACGAAACATGCATGTTGTGTTGTTTTAAACTTGGACATGTGAAGTTACACTGGGATCCATGCACCATGGAGAACGGGTGTGAAACTTGTGTTTGATTTGTTGTTGTAAGTCTACTTTATACACAGAAGGGCTAACCGGGATTGAACCTACAGTTTAAAGTGGGACCCGAACCACTTTGCCATGTGCCTCCACCGGGGATCGAACCCGGCACCCCTTCATCACAAGGCGATGACGTTAACACTACGCCATTGATTCATTGATGGATCCGTCGCTTTTCTTCCACTTTTGACTAATGGCGACGAAGATGATTTGAGCAAATAGATGAAGGGACACTTGCAAAGAACACCCAAGCTCAGACCGGTTTTCGAACTCGGAACCCCCGGCGTCGTGGCGCGCTGTTCTAACCATTCCGCCACGCACGTCGGCGGATCCGTCTCAGAGAAAAATATGTTTGTTTCTACCCTCTTTTCCAGGCCTCGTTAGCCTGCAAGAATGCAAGGAGTATAGACATATAAGCACTTGACTGCTTTCTGCACTCCAAAACGAGTGGTCTAAATCCACTGCAACACAGCACCTCTTCCTGAGCGAGGCTTATGGTGGGTGTTGCTGCATTCCATCGAGGTAACCCAGGCCAGGAGTCCCTGGAACACGTCACGGAACACCTCTCCACCTCACCTTGAACACTCCGATACAGCAGATTATGAGCCACGCTGCACTGAAGTTTAAAAATATCCGAAGAGGCGGCATATTCCCACTTTCAACCGTCAATCACACACACTCAGCGTGTGCAGAGAAAATTCTTCGTATTTCTACTTGGTATTTGGTTCTTTTATGTCTCCCTCGGAACTAAACGTTAATATCAACACTGGCGCCTGTCTGGTTTGTGCCCGCTGGTTTTGCCTAGGCTTGCATTTTACTTTAGAACTAAAGCCCAGACGTCTTGGGTTCGAATCCCACCCTGGCATCATTACTCATCCTCATCTTTGCGATTAGCCGAAATTGGCAGCAAAGAGAAATAAAATAAATGTTATATTACTTACACTACTCGTGTTCACATCGTTATTATACTCTGTCCCAGCTAACTGTGGAGTAAGGACGCGCATGGCGTCAGAGAAGCGAGGGAAATCAAGTGACCAGAGCGAAGCACTACACGCTGCTGGGAAGGCAGTCGCTTTCCCCACTCCACGCAATTCCGTTCCTCTCACGTGTTCATTGGTGGAGCCGTCTCGCGTCACTACTTGCGCAGAGACTTGATTTCGTTTGCCTGCTCTACAGTTAGCTGGGACGGAGTATAGGAAAGTAAGGGAGAACATTGCTTATAACCAGGATGAGGATCTATAGGCACTAAAAACTCAGGCAGAAAAACCCCACCGAAGAATACAACATAGGCACTAAAATTAACAAGAATCGACAGATTATTTGTCATTTTTCCGGATTAGGCACTCAAAAAAAAAGCTGTCTGTGAAATTAGCACTTAAAATAGGCCCTTTTTGTATAGTTAATCCTACCCATGAGGACGAATCACGATTAGATGTACCACGTGAAAAAAAAACCGTTTGTATAATATTCTAGATTTCATTTCAGCAATCACCATCGTCGTGATTGACCAAGAGGCGCAAAGGCAACGTAAAATGCACCATTCGAATCATCCCATAGCCATTATTTCCTCTTTTTTTTATTTAGGTAGATCGAGTGCGTTATCTTCCAAACCAAATTGTCCACACGATGGAAGAACACCGTGGATCGAACCCATGACCTCTCGAACCAAAGACGGCATTCAGTTCTCTCCTCGGTGAATCTTTTGCAAATAGAGAAACAGGTCAGTAAGTTCCGACAGTTTCGAGTTTCACTCCGCAATCGCTTCCTTTGTGAAAATACACACGCAACGGGAGCCGACACCTTCAAGGTACGGGATAATGCTGATTCAGGTGTAATGGCATGAGACACTTTTATCTCACACGCTTCTGTTTATGCAATCGCAAATACCTGTCGCCCCACTTGCAAGGTGTTCCTGGCTCTCAGGTGTTACGTGCGAGGAACCTCATGAGTGTCTTGTTTCTAGATAGTTACCTTGCATTGGACTCTACTGAACAAGTTTGAAGTTGTGGAAGTCCATTTTATGCGTGAGTGCTTACCACAGCGCGCCTCGGGTACCGGGTTCGAATCCCGGCCTGGGCATGAGTACGCTTTGTGAGTATCCTCTCGTCAATTTCATCATATCATCACTCATCCTCATCTTTGCGCAATAAAAATCATGATTTTTATTTTTTTCAAATAATTTCTGATGATTTTTTTACACTTAAATCGAATAAAAAAACACGCTTAAATGGTTTCCGGCACCATGCATGTATATACATGTATAGAAAGGCGTTCTCTGTTAAACGGCCGTGAAGAATATTGGAACAGTTTGATTCAAGCAAATAAGAAATACAGGGTGAGACAAAAGTCCGGCACCACTCTTTTCATTTGAAAACGACTTGACGGAGGGCGATGAAATTTTGGATATGGCGCACATAAGATGGGGCTAATGTGTATTATGGCGGCCATCTTGAAAGCCGCCATCTTGGAATTACATTCAGATTTTGTAGCAAATCATTTTGCACGTTCGTTTTCTCAGAAATAAGAATATGCAGTTATTTTCCCCATAACTTTATTTGGTGAGGATGTAAATACACATTTTTCTGTTCCTGATACTGTATATATGAACCTACTGTGGAAATGTTCGTTGAGTGTGTTAATGAAACTAAAATAATTTCAGTAACTTTTTTCTTCCAGAGAAAATAAAACATTCTGCATGTACTATACAGGGTGGGGCAAAATAATGTTACCACTTATATGGTGTTTCGGTGGGGCAAAAAAATGTTACCACTGATAGGGAAACATACACATTTAATATACCCCTTCAATCTGTGAACCAGAAATGTGAATACATTTGAGCATTCTGTCAACCAGAGTCCATGACCCTTGAACACATGTCTTGCGGTATAGAGCGTATCACTGTCGAAATTATCTGTTTAAGGTCTTGCATGCCCCGCTGTTTTGTTGCGTAAACACGCTCCTTTACCATCCCCCATAACCAGAAATCGCACGGGATGAGGTCTGGTGATCTTGTGGTAACATTATTTTGCCCCGCCGAAACACCATATAAGTGGTAACATTATTTTGCCCCACCCTGTATACTTTTAGATTATTTTTATAGTTTTTGCAGCTGAATTTTGGTAATTTTTTAATGATAGTTTGTAAAATATCAGCTGCCATGTTTATTATGGATTAATGATAATCACACTATTTTCTGTTCACCATTATTAGTATTTTGTATATTATTCTATACAAAATGGTTGCTATTTTCGCCTATAAAATTACTGAATTTTAAATAAAGATAAATTTAAGTATGTTTAAAGTTTACGTATTAAATTTCCTTTCGTATAAGCTTCACCCCATCACTACATATATTTGGTTTCCTTTCTTTTCCTTTCTTAGAGCCTAATAAACATCATTAAATGATTACGATATTAGTGTACTTTCACCAAAAGTGATTCTGATATCTACAAAATCCTTATGCACATTATTCTATAAAATATTTATTTAAAGTGATATGAATCAGTGATTTTATTTTAAAAAATGACGGGGTCATTGTTTAATGTGGGACCCGAAGTACTAAGTGCCTGTACCGGGTATCGAACCCGACAGCCTTTGATTACGAGGTGAGGACGTTACCACCAAGCCATCGGGGAGGTTCGTGTAGAACTAGTCTTCAACTTTGCATGTATAAGTGTGTTATCTCTTCTGGCGCTAGCTGTGTAAATTAAACTCCCTTGAATATATATTTAGGATTCGAAATACAGTTTGTTTGAGTTGGGTTTTAAGACCACTTTATGCACAGACTAGCTTATCGGGACTGGACCTACAGTTTAAAGTGGGATCCGAACTAATCTGCAGTGCGCCTCAAACGGGTATCGAACTCGGGACCCTTGTATGCAAGGCGACAACGTTTCCTCTACGCCAGGAGTGAGGCTGGAAAATACAGTTATATTTGAGTAGAATCTCTATCAACCGTAGCTTCAGAGCTTTGGGTGAGTGAGCGGCTTAGGGCTTATAACATCCACAGGACGTATTGCCAAAATTTTCACAGAGATTCACGAGGTTTTAATTTCTTCGCCTCAGCATTGGCATGTTAAGGGGGCGATCAGCCCCTGAGATGTCTAAAGAAGGTGACGGGTTTTCTTAACCTCGAAGACTAAAGGATTGCCTGTGTCGATACTCTCCTAACGTCTTAATTTCAGTGATCACCCAACTGAGACCTTTTCAAGAAGCGGTCACCTTTGCAGATCACCCACACCGAGGTATCCAAAAGAGATCTAAATCTAGACCATAGGTGTAACTTGGTGGGGGTAAGGGGGGCACTTGCCAACGCCCCCCAACATTTTCAGGTTACTAAATTTAAAAATTAAGGATACTTAACCTCCTGGGACCTAAGGAGCAAAGTATTGAATATATTTTATGATTGCGCAATGAAAGTTACTTAGCAAAATAGCTCTGGACTTTTTACGGGATGGAAAACTTGTCGCTCCTGGCTCCCAAAGTCTCAAATTTGATTCTGCCCCCGAAATTTAAGTCCCAAGTTTGATTCTGCCCTTGAAAGTTAAGTCCCAAGTTTGATTCTGCCCTTGAAAGATAAGTCCCAAGTTTGATTCTGCCTTCGAAAGTTAAGTCCCGAGTTTGATTCTGCCCCCGAAATATAAGTTTGATTCTGCCCCCGAAAGTTAAGCCCCAAGTTTGATTCTGCCCTTGAAAGTTAAGTCCCAAGTTTGATTCTGCCCTTGAAAGATAAGTCCCAAGTTTGATTCTGCCTTCGAAAGTTAAGTCCCGAGTTTGATTCTGCCCCCGAAATATAAGTTTGATTCTGCCCCCGAAAGTTAAGCCCCAAGTTTGATTCTGCCCTTGAAATTTAAGTCCCAAGTTTGATTCTGCCCTTGAAAGATAAGTCCCAAGTTTGATTCTGCCTTCGAAAGTTAAGTCCCGAGTTTGATTCTGCCCCCGAAATATAAGTTTGATTCTGCCCTTGAAAGTTAAGCCCCAAGTTTGATTCTGCCCTTGAAATTTAAGTCCCAAGTTTGATTCTGCCCTTGAAAGATAAGTCCCAAGTTTGATTCTGCCTTCGAAAGTTAAGTCCCGAGTTTGATTCTGCCCCCGAAATATAAGTTTGATTCTGCCCTTGAAAGTTAAGCCCCAAGTTTGATTCTGCCCTTGAAATTTAAGTCCCAAGTTTGATTCTGCCCTTGAAAGATAAGTCCCAAGTTTGATTCTGCCTTCGAAAGTTAAGTCCCGAGTTTGATTCTGCCCCCGAAATATAAGTTTGATTCTGCCCTTGAAAGTTAAGTCCCAAGTTTGATTCTGCCCTTGAAAGATAAGTCCCAAGTTTGATTCTGCCCTCGAAAGTTAAGTCCCGAGTTTGATTCTGCCCCCGAAATATAAGTTTGATTCTGCCCTTGAAAGTTAAGTCCCAAGTTTGATTCTGCCCTTGAAAGATAAGTCCCAAGTTTGATTCTGCCCTCGAAAGTTAAGTCCCGAGTTTGATTCTGCCCCCGAAATATAAGTTTGATTCTGCCCTCGAAAGTTAAGTCCCGAGTTTGATTCTGCCCCCGAAATATAAGTTTGATTCTGCCCTTGAAAGTTAAGTCCCAAGTTTGATTCTGCCCTTGAAAGTTAAGTCCCAAGTTTGATTCTGCCCTCGAAAGTTAAGTCCCGAGTTTGATTCTGCCCTTGAAATTTAAGTCCCAAGTTTGATTCTGCCCTTGAAAGATAAGTCCCAAGTTTGATTCTGCCTTCGAAAGTTAAGTCCCGAGTTTGATTCTGCCCCCGAAATATAAGTTTGATTCTGCCCTTGAAAGTTAAGCCCCAAGTTTGATTCTGCCCTTGAAATTTAAGTCCCAAGTTTGATTCTGCCCTTGAAAGATAAGTCCCAAGTTTGATTCTGCCTTCGAAAGTTAAGTCCCGAGTTTGATTCTGCCCCCGAAATATAAGTTTGATTCTGCCCTTGAAAGTTAAGTCCCAAGTTTGATTCTGCCCTTGAAAGATAAGTCCCAAGTTTGATTCTGCCCTCGAAAGTTAAGTCCCGAGTTTGATTCTGCCCCCGAAATATAAGTTTGATTCTGCCCTTGAAAGTTAAGTCCCAAGTTTGATTCTGCCCTTGAAAGATAAGTCCCAAGTTTGATTCTGCCCTCGAAAGTTAAGTCCCGAGTTTGATTCTGCCCCCGAAATATAAGTTTGATTCTGCCCTCGAAAGTTAAGTCCCGAGTTTGATTCTGCCCCCGAAATATAAGTTTGATTCTGCCCTTGAAAGTTAAGTCCCAAGTTTGATTCTGCCCTTGAAAGTTAAGTCCCAAGTTTGATTCTGCCCTTGAAAGATAAGTCCCAAGTTTGATTCTGCCCCCGAAATATAAGTTTGATTCTGCCCTTGAAAGTTAAGTCCCAAGTTTGATTCTGCCCTTGAAATTTAAGTCCCAAGTTTGATTCTGCCCTCGAAAGTTAAGTCCCGAGTTTGATTCTGCCCCCGAAATATAAGTTTGATTCTGCCTCCGAAAGTTAAGTCCCAAGTTTGATTCTGCCCTCGAAAGTTAAGTCCCGAGTTTGATTCTGCCCCCGAAATATAAGTTTGATTCTGCCCTTGAAAGTTAAGTCCCAAGTTTGATTCTGCCCTTGAAAGTTAAGTCCCAAGTTTGATTCTGCCCTTGAAAGATAAGTCCCAAGTTTGATTCTGCCTTCGAAAGTTAAGTCCCGAGTTTGATTCTGCCCCCGAAATATAAGTTTGATTCTGCCCTTGAAAGTTAAGTCCCAAGTTTGATTCTGCCCTTGAAAGATAAGTCCCAAGTTTGATTCTGCCCTTGAAAGATAAGTCCCAAGTTTGATTCTGCCCCCGAAATATAAGTTTGATTCTGCCCTTGAAAGTTAAGTCCCAAGTTTGATTCTGCCCTTGAAAGTTAAGTCCCAAGTTTGATTCTGCCCTTGAAAGATAAGTCCCAAGTTTGATTCTGCCTTCGAAAGTTAAGTCCCGAGTTTGATTCTGCCCCCGAAATATAAGTTTGATTCTGCCCTTGAAAGTTAAGCCCCAAGTTTGATTCTGCCCTTGAAATTTAAGTCCCAAGTTTGATTCTGCCCTTGAAAGATAAGTCCCAAGTTTGATTCTGCCTTCGAAAGTTAAGTCCCGAGTTTGATTCTGCCCCCGAAATATAAGTTTGATTCTGCCCTTGAAAGTTAAGCCCCAAGTTTGATTCTGCCCTTGAAATTTAAGTCCCAAGTTTGATTCTGCCCTTGAAAGATAAGTCCCAAGTTTGATTCTGCCTTCGAAAGTTAAGTCCCGAGTTTGATTCTGCCCCCGAAATATAAGTTTGATTCTGCCCTTGAAAGTTAAGCCCCAAGTTTGATTCTGCCCTTGAAAGTTAAGCCCCAAGTTTGATTCTGCCCTTGAAAGATAAGTCCCAAGTTTGATTCTGCCCTCGAAAGTTAAGTCCCGAGTTTGATTCTGCCCCCGAAATATAAGTTTGATTCTGCCCTCGAAAGTTAAGTCCCGAGTTTGATTCTGCCCCCGAAATATAAGTTTGATTCTGCCCTTGAAATTTAAGTCCCAAGTTTGATTCTGCCCTTGAAAGATAAGTCCCAAGTTTGATTCTGCCTTCGAAAGTTAAGTCCCGAGTTTGATTCTGCCCCCGAAATATAAGTTTGATTCTGCCCTTGAAAGTTAAGCCCCAAGTTTGATTCTGCCCTTGAAAGTTAAGCCCCAAGTTTGATTCTGCCCTTGAAAGATAAGTCCCAAGTTTGATTCTGCCCTCGAAAGTTAAGTCCCGAGTTTGATTCTGCCCCCGAAATATAAGTTTGATTCTGCCCTCGAAAGTTAAGTCCCGAGTTTGATTCTGCCCCCGAAATATAAGTTTGATTCTGCCCTTGAAAGTTAAGTCCCAAGTTTGATTCTGCCCTTGAAAGTTAAGTCCCAAGTTTGATTCTGCCCTTGAAAGATAAGTCCCAAGTTTGATTCTGCCCCCGAAATATAAGTTTGATTCTGCCCTTGAAAGTTAAGTCCCAAGTTTGATTCTGCCCTTGAAATTTAAGTCCCAAGTTTGATTCTGCCCTCGAAAGTTAAGTCCCGAGTTTGATTCTGCCCCCGAAATATAAGTTTGATTCTGCCTCCGAAAGTTAAGTCCCAAGTTTGATTCTGCCCTCGAAAGTTAAGTCCCGAGTTTGATTCTGCCCCCGAAATATAAGTTTGATTCTGCCCTTGAAAGTTAAGTCCCAAGTTTGATTCTGCCCTTGAAAGTTAAGTCCCAAGTTTGATTCTGCCCTTGAAAGATAAGTCCCAAGTTTGATTCTGCCTTCGAAAGTTAAGTCCCGAGTTTGATTCTGCCCCCGAAATATAAGTTTGATTCTGCCCTTGAAAGTTAAGTCCCAAGTTTGATTCTGCCCTTGAAAGATAAGTCCCAAGTTTGATTCTGCCCTTGAAAGATAAGTCCCAAGTTTGATTCTGCCCTTGAAAGATAAGTCCCAAGTTTGATTCTGCCCTCGAAAGTTAAGTCCCGAGTTTGATTCTGCCCCCGAAATATAAGTTTGATTCTGCCCTTGAAAGTTAAGTCCCAAGTTTGATTCTGCCCTTGAAAGTTAAGTCCCAAGTTTGATTCTGCCCTTGAAAGATAAGTCCCAAGTTTGATTCTGCCTTCGAAAGTTAAGTCCCGAGTTTGATTCTGCCCCCGAAATATAAGTTTGATTCTGCCCTTGAAAGTTAAGCCCCAAGTTTGATTCTGCCCTTGAAATTTAAGTCCCAAGTTTGATTCTGCCCTTGAAAGATAAGTCCCAAGTTTGATTCTGCCTTCGAAAGTTAAGTCCCGAGTTTGATTCTGCCCCCGAAATATAAGTTTGATTCTGCCCTTGAAAGTTAAGCCCCAAGTTTGATTCTGCCCTTGAAATTTAAGTCCCAAGTTTGATTCTGCCCTTGAAAGATAAGTCCCAAGTTTGATTCTGCCTTCGAAAGTTAAGTCCCGAGTTTGATTCTGCCCCCGAAATATAAGTTTGATTCTGCCCTTGAAAGTTAAGCCCCAAGTTTGATTCTGCCCTTGAAATTTAAGTCCCAAGTTTGATTCTGCCCTTGAAAGATAAGTCCCAAGTTTGATTCTGCCTTCGAAAGTTAAGTCCCGAGTTTGATTCTGCCCCCGAAATATAAGTTTGATTCTGCCCTTGAAAGTTAAGCCCCAAGTTTGATTCTGCCCTTGAAAGTTAAGTCCCAAGTTTGATTCTGCCCTTGAAAGATAAGTCCCAAGTTTGATTCTGCCTCCGAAAGTTAAGTCCCAAGTTTGATTCTGCCCTCGAAAGTTAAGTCCCGAGTTTGATTCTGCCCCCGAAATATAAGTTTGATTCTGCCCTTGAAAGTTAAGCCCCAAGTTTGATTCTGCCCTTGAAAGTTAAGTCCCAAGTTTGATTCTGCCCTTGAAAGATAAGTCCCAAGTTTGATTCTGCCTCCGAAAGTTAAGTCCCAAGTTTGATTCTGCCCCCGAAATATAAGTTTGATTCTGCCCTTGAAAGTTAAGCCCCAAGTTTGATTCTGCCCTTGAAAGTTAAGTCCCAAGTTTGATTCTGCCCTTGAAAGATAAGTCCCAAGTTTGATTCTGCCTTCGAAAGTTAAGTCCCGAGTTTGATTCTGCCCCCGAAATATAAGTTTGATTCTGCCCTTGAAAGTTAAGCCCCAAGTTTGATTCTGCCCTTGAAATTTAAGTCCCAAGTTTGATTCTGCCCTTGAAAGATAAGTCCCAAGTTTGATTCTGCCTTCGAAAGTTAAGTCCCGAGTTTGATTCTGCCCCCGAAATATAAGTTTGATTCTGCCCTTGAAAGTTAAGTCCCAAGTTTGATTCTGCCCTTGAAAGATAAGTCCCAAGTTTGATTCTGCCCTCGAAAGTTAAGTCCCGAGTTTGATTCTGCCCCCGAAATATAAGTTTGATTCTGCCCTTGAAAGTTAAGCCCCAAGTTTGATTCTGCCCTTGAAAGTTAAGTCCCAAGTTTGATTCTGCCCTTGAAAGATAAGTCCCAAGTTTGATTCTGCCCCCGAAATTTAAGTCCCAAGTTTGATTCTGCCCTTGAAAGTTAAGTCCCGAGTTTGATTCTGCCCCCGAAATATAAGTTTGATTCTGCCCTTGAAAGTTAAGCCCCAAGTTTGATTCTGCCCCCGAAATTTAAGTCCCAAGTTTGATTCTGCCCTCGAAAGTTAAGTCCAAAGTTTGATTCTGCCCCCCGAAAGTTAAGTCACACGTTCGATTCTAACCTTGAAAGTTAAGTCCCAAGTTTGATTCTGCCCCCGAAATTTAAGTCCAAAGTTTGATTCTGCCCTCGAAAGTTAAGTCCAAAGTTTGATTCTGCCCCCGAAATTTAAGTCCCAAGTTTGATTCTGCCCCCGAAATTTAAGTCCAAAGTTTGATTCTGCCCTCGAAAGTTAAGTCCCAAGTTTGATTCTGCCCCCGAAATTTAAGTCCCAAGTTTGATTCTGCCCCCGAAATTTAAGTCCAAAGTTTGATTCTGCCCCCGAAATTTAAGTCCAAAGTTTGATTCTGCCCTCGAAAGTTAAGTCCCAAGTTTGATTCTGCCCCCGAAATTTAAGTCCAAAGTTTGATTCTGCCCTCGAAAGTTAAGTCCCAAGTTTGATTCTGCCCCCGAAATTTAAGTCCAAAGTTTGATTCTGCCCTCGAAAGTTAAGTCCCAAGTTTGATTCTGCCCCCGAAATTTAAGTCCCAAGTTTGATTCTGCCCTCGAAAGTTAAGTCCCAAGTTTGATTCTGCCCCCGAAATTTAAGTCCAAAGTTTGATTCTGCCCTCGAAAGTTAAGTCCCAAGTTTGATTCTGCCCCCGAAATTTAAGTCCCAAGTTTGATTCTGCCCCCGAAATTTAAGTCCAAAGTTTGATTCTGCCCCCGAAATTTAAGTCCAAAGTTTGATTCTGCCCTCGAAAGTTAAGTCCCAAGTTTGATTCTGCCCCCGAAATTTAAGTCCAAAGTTTGATTCTGCCCTCGAAAGTTAAGTCCCAAGTTTGATTCTGCCCCCGAAATTTAAGTCCCAAGTTTGATTCTGCCCCCGAAATTTAAGTCCAAAGTTTGATTCTGCCCTCGAAAGTTAAGTCCCAAGTTTGATTCTGCCCCCGAAATTTAAGTCCCAAGTTTGATTCTGCCCTCGAAAGTTAAGTCCCAAGTTTGATTCTTCCCCCTAAAATATTAAGTCCCAAGTTTGACCCCCACCCCAAGTTATGTCCCACGTTCGATTTTTCCCCTCCAAAGTTAGGGCCAAAGTTACGCCCATGATCTAGACGATCACTTCCATCGCGATGCGTAACACTAACGACAAATCGGCGACTAACAAAGTACATGGCGATAATTTTCTAACGTCTAAATTTCAATGATCACCTCACAGAGACCATAATATATCTAACGAAGCGAGTAACTGCACGGAGGGATCTAAAAAAAAGTGATCCTTTCTGTAACATCTAAAAGTATGCGATCACCTCCACAGAAGTGTCTAAATCCGACGATAAATCGATAAATGGCGATCCTCCTGTAACGTCTGAATGTAAGCCATCACCTCCTCCGAAACGTGTTAAGAGATGATCTTCTTTTCTAAATATCTAAAAATGAGGATATTGTACCCGTCCAAAATGTTCAAAACATGGAGAAAATAGTTATCCGAATTTAATATGTGAAATTAAGAGAAACTCACGGGACAATATCTTAAAGAACAATAAGGATGGTAACGTTACAGAGCAGAAAAAAGTTTTCCGGTTCACACGAGATGGCGCTAATTTGTTACTGAGCAGTAGTTTCCTCCATTATGATTACGCAGTGTGATAATATAAAATAAATGTCTACATATTCAGTACTATATATTCCTTATTGTGCGATTTTTCAAGTTTGTCACATGAGTTCGTTCATTTTATATAACGGAGAAGATAATTCTCTTAAATCACAAGAGAATTAATCTAAAATTTACATTAAAGAAGATATTGTCGTTCGAACAAAAAAAAAAGAGTCGATTGTCGATTTTTTTAAAAAATTAAACAGGAATGAAACTATGAAACCTAATTGATTTATATTAACAGAAGTAACAATTAAACAAAAACAAAGTTATGCATAGGTAATAGAAGTATTGTATTATTGACATTTTGGTACCCTTGACCCTCTGTACACTCTAGAGAAAGTGAAATATTTTGCATAATATATGAAGATTTTGTTGTTTATGAACGTTTTCAGTTTATTTTAGCTCTCGGAAATATGTTATTGTGAAGTAAAGTAAGTATTTTACCTTAGCATGTTACTTTACTGTGAATAAGAACAGCCCGAATGCTTCGTGCAAGTGAATCTAGCACCCAGAACGACATTCCACAACAGCAACTATAATTTTACGTAGTTAGGTTAGGATTGGATTGCTAGGTTTGGTACCAATAGTTATTATCGACGTGTTCTTTCGCTATTTGAGTGTGCATATACAGTTTTATAATAATAAAAAGCGGCGAGCGAAAGTTCTCCGAAATGGCAGGTTTCTGCTTACGCGGGTCATACATTGTGATCGAATATCTCCGTTATTTGTATTTCTCGCACGCTGGAACTAATTTTTTATTACGTAAAACATCAAAATCTGTCGATTAATACACATTTCAACGTAATTCTCGAAGGGGTACGGTGGGTAAATAGTCCCACATTTTTAACCAGCAGGTAAATTTGCTACTTTACATAGGCTATATGATATTATATACATATAGTATGTATATGCCGGCCCCCGTGGCGGACTGGTTAGCACATCACGCTGCGACGGAAGGGGTCCCGGGTTCAAATCCTGGCCTGGGCATGGATGTTTGTGAGTGTCCATTCATCAATTTCATTACTCATCCCCATCTTCGCAAATTAGCTAAAAGTGGCACAAAAAGCGAAGTAAAATAAAACTAATCAATCAACAAATGTAACAAATAAGTTTCTTCATGTATATTTAATAATAATATATATTTAAATATTTATTGATTTACTTTTAAATTAAGATCTTCCTCCCCTACCAGCAATAAATGATTTTGCACCATGGTTTTGACCAATGTTTATTTGATTATACAGTTAGTGCAATATGTTTGCTAAACAAAATGGAGATGTTTGGACCCGTTAAAAACTTCCCCTTATATGCTTGTAATAATCCATTTATTATGATGAAAGAAAAGTGGATGTACGCTATCTACCATGCTCTCTATACATCGAGAGCGTTTTTGTTGCCGAAAATGGGTTTGAATGCCGCCAATGCCGTGCAGGACAATCCGCCACTGGATCCCTTTTGGACGAAGAAGTGCATCGAGAGCCTTTTTGGATTTTTAGGAGCACAATTTACACGGAAACAACCTGGTCACGACGTGGACAAAGCAAACGGAACACAAGATAAGATGTCCGTATGCTAATCACTCAAATCAAACACCGCGGTTGACTGACCTCATTCTCCTGCTGTCTCAACCTCTCATGACTCAACACATTCACCAGAAAATCTAAGCAGAGAGTAACAACAATGAGCTATGCAGCCTTAACCAATTGTATCACTTTTTTTTTCAATTTGGTTAGATTTCGTATCATATTGGTTCATTAACAATTCTCATCTAAACTTATTTGATCCATTCCTATTCTTCAATAATTCTATACTCTGTCCCACCTATCCCTGGAGCAAGAAAATTAAAATAAGTGCCTGCGCAAGTAATGATGCGAAACGGGCTTTGCACACTTTGGGCATCAGCATGGATGAATGCCGAGTCTATGCAAATTATCCTACACGAGTTGGCACCAAAAGTGGTGTAGCACCTTAATGAGTGTAACACTACATCTAATAGAGTGTTACTTGGTGCGGTTTGACAGCAGATAGTGTAACAAGGCACCAAAGATGGTGCAAAACAACACCGCATTAACACTAAACACTGGCAGCGATTGGGGGGGGGAGCGTAGGGGGCACTAGCTAGTGATATTGGTCAAATATCGACCAGGCGATATCAAGTACACCCATGGACCTCCGCAGGATTTTTTACAGGGAGGGGCAAGGTGTTTTTTTTCCAGGGGGGCAAACAAGGCACATTTTCCTCAATAATAGTGTTGTTCCCTCAAAAAACATAGCTTAAATTTGAATTTATCATATTCAAGCAATAATTAACATATATTATTGTGGCTGTAATGAAATTATATGTGAAAAATATATAATTTTTGGTTGACTTTCATTTTCCAGTGGGGTGGCCACGGACCCCCCCCCCCTTCCGGACGCCCATTGAGTATACCCTGTCCCAGCTAATTGTGGAGAAAGGCCGCGTATAGCGTCGGAGAAGCGAGGGAAATCTATTGGCCAGAGCGGAAGCAGTAGACGCTGATGTGCAGGGTTGCAACTTCTGTTGCTTTTCCCCACTCTACACAATTCCCTTCCTCTTACTTGTTCATTGGTGGAGCCGTCTCGCGTCACTACTTGCGCAGAGACTTGCTTTCGTTTGCCTGCTCTACACTTAGCTGGGACGGAGTATAGACGATATATAGTCTTGATATTTTGGCGATATACAGGGTGTACCAAAAGTCCCATTACCCCCATTTAAATTGTAGACAAACCTGTAAAATGTTATTGCGTATGATGAGAGGATGGTATACCATTAAATCAGACCAATGACCACCATTTACTCCAGAGGATCTGTGTGCACACCGTCATTTTCATGGCACAGTATTATTCGCCTCAAGGTGCGATGTGAAGTCCTCCGTAACATAAGATGTCAGATCTGGATTTCAGGTGGCCATTTTAAGAGAATACCTCAAAATTTACCAGCACCTCTAAAATGGCCACCCCAAAGTCCAAATTTGACATCTTGTGATAATGCACTATGTGGACACATCAAACAGAAAGTCGCCTATAATCGTTATCAGACAACTGGGGAACTTCAAGAAGCTGTTCGCAGTGCGTTTGCTTCCCTCACGCCAGCCATGTTACGGAGGATTTCACATCGCACCTGGAGGCGAATAATACTGTGCCATGAAAATGGTGGTGTGCACACAGACCCTCTGGAGTAAATGGTGGTCATCGGTCTGATTTAATGGTATACCACCCTCTCATCATACGCATGCTGTTAGAATAACATTTTGCAGGTTTGTCTACAATTCAAAGGGGGGTAATGGGACTTTTGGTGCACCCTGTATATCCTGGAGACGATATATATTGCCAATATTACAATACGGAAAAAAATATCGTATCGCCTTGACGATATTTCAGGATATCAAATTTCCGATATCGTCCATCTCTAGCAGTTTCCCACCACCTTTTTGTCCGCACTATGCTAAACCTTACCTGCCAAGATAAAGTAAACTGTCCTTGCCCCGCAGTTTTGTAACCCAATCACCGCCACTGACGAATAGTGGTGCCCTGTAGCCACCGACATATTTCTTAGTGTGTGGTGGGGGATAGCATCTCCCATGTTCCCCCTACTTTGACCACCTCTGTCTGCCCCACCTGAGAAAAAAAATTGCGAACGATTCTGCCTTGATTCAAGGGTAACAGCACTGCCCTTGACCAGGAGTGGAGGTATAAACTGAACACAAACATTACATGGCCCAATTCAGTCCCTGAACAATGCCTGCACTCACCTGTGCTACGTCGCTTCGGAGCTCTCTTCTTCCGCGTTCCCATCGCACCTCCTCCACAACAGGCCACAGCTGACTGAGTCGCTTAGGCACGAGACGGGGTCAAAGATCATGTTTCCGGTCGCGTAGGGGGCGCTGGCTCACTACACCTGGCTTTCTCATGCAATGAGATCATTCCGCGGTGTCGCAAACAGCAACACTCGCGACTTTTTTTTCTTCCTTAGCACGGATCTCTGCTGTATAAGGCGATGCCGTTCATTGGAGGCACTTTTGCCAACGTGCCTCTTCAAGGATCAAGTCTGGTGGAGCTTTAGTTGTTTCTGTTGGCTTCTTACGTTTGAATTGCTTCCTCATAGTTTCAGCTCCTTTTCTATATTTGACAATTCTCTTCCACTATATCTGTTTTCTGTTAACCATTTGTTGCACTATTTCTTCTTCACTTTCTGGAACGTTTTTCGATTTATATTTTATTTCTCTCTACTTTCTTTTATTTTCTTTTTTCTCTATCTCGCTTATTTGTTCTTTCTTTTTCTCGTTTACTTTCTCTCTCTAGTTTCTATTATTTCCATTTTTCTTGTTGATTTTATTTCTGTTTTCTTCCATTCATCTCTCTTCTCTATCTCGTTTCTTTTATTTCTCTCTCTCTCTCTCTCTAGTTTATTTTATTTCTATTTCCTCTTTTTGTTTTATATCTCCTTTTATCTATTGATTTTCTTTCCTTTCTCTTCTCTTTTTCTCTTTCTCGTTTATTTTATTTCTCTCTCTCTCTCTCTCTCTCGTTTCTATTATTTGTATTTTTCTCTTTCTACTTTTTACTTTCCTTTTCCCTCTGTTTTCTTTCATTTCTATTTATCGTTTGTTTTATTTCTCTCTCTCTCTCTCTCTCTCTCTCTCCTATCTTTGGTTTCTAGTTTCTTTTGTCCTTTCGAATTCGAAGAAGAGGTCTCGATTATTCTCTCTCTCTTTCTCTCTCTCTCTCTCTTTCTTTATTTCTTTTAATGTTTATTTCTAACCGAGTAAGTAAATACAAGAGTACTCATGAACGTCCGCAGGATTTTTTCCAGGCAGAGGCAAGGAAGGAATTTTTTTCCAGGGGGCAAACGAAGGCAAATTTTCCCCCAAAATAGTGTTGCTCCCTAAAAAACTTTGCTTAAATTTGAATTTATGGTGTTCATGCAATAATTAACACATATTATTGTGGCTAAAATGAAATTATATGTGTGAAATACATATTTTTTGGTTGACTTTCATTTTCCAGGGGGGCCACGGACCCCCACCCCCACCCCCCGCACCCCTTCCGGATGCCCATGAGAGTACTGCGAAATGTTTTGTAGACTGTAACAGTGTGATCTGACTTTCGACGAGATTTAGTTATCTTCTACCAGCCGGTTTGGCAACACTGAAGGGAGGTTCCTCGCATTAGTTGCATCATTGCAAGCAAGACCAGAATCAAGAGATGGTTGCCCGAAATAACATGATCAGAAGTACCCCTGATGTAATAGCGGCAGTCAGCGACTATCTCTAGGTGCGTAGGATAACTTTTCTCTCGACTTCCTCCACACGAATAGTACTTGGTTGATCAGAGTTACAGGTTTGGGAGTGGAAGTTCTTGTTTTAAGTCCACTTTATGCACAGTAAGGCTAATCGGGACTGGACCTACTGTTTAAAGTGGGATCCGAACGACTATGGGACTTCACCGGATATCGAACCCGGGATCCCTGGATTACACAACACCAGCGGGCAGACCAAACGTTTAATGGGTCAGACACTATACTCACATCAGTTGAAGATCTGATTCGCATTTTCTACAAATTGCAATATTGTTCAAGTACATTAATTAACATGCCAGTACAGTTCATTTTGACGCATACTTTCGAAGCATGAAACTAAATGAAATAAGGGATTTCAAATGCGGCACTCTTTATTTGTATGGGCAAATTCGATTCTCCGCCCCTTCCTCGTTCTCACACACACGCACAAAAAAGTGTGTCAATCTTGTCAAGTAAAAATGAAGATAAATTTTACCTTACAGTATTTATATTTTGTTCAAATCTTCATGATTGATTGATTTTGGCTATGGAGATGTAAATGGCCTGATAATTCTTAACAATTACAGGGTGACAATTAATGAACTATATGAAATAAAACGGAAATTAGTGACAAACCACGTAGTACACAAACTGTATTGCACATGTAAACGGCACTACAGACATTCGGATTTAGGTTATGACATGTTCGATATGTCTGCCATCTCTGGCGATGATGTGGGGCAGACGAACAGCAAAATTCTGCGTGACCCGCTGAAGTGTCGAAACATCGATGACCTCCTGAATGGCAGTTTTCAGCTCGGCAATGGTTTTGGGGTTATTTTCGTACACCTTGTCCTTAACATAGCCTCATTCCAGTGGCCTCTGGGTACCCCAAAATACTCCTCCAGGACATTTTCACTTTCAAATGGCCGACATCAACACGGTGCGTGCTCATACGCATACGAATTCCCATCATGCCCTGTGGCCAGCCACGCAGTTTGGACGTCATCATGCGAACCGTTCAGAAATTATGACGGTTTTATTTCATATAGTTCATTAATTGTCACCCTGTACATTTCAGTTATGAACAAATACAGTAAATCCTCGTTAACACGAATTCCAAGCGACCGTGCTAATTAAAAAAATCGTGCTAACCGGGGACTCAAATTTTATTGTTGCAATACAGTTCTTTCTACACATTAACCATTTACAATACGTATTATGTATTTAAGTATTGTAGATAATGTAGATTTGGCAATTCCATACTGTTCAGCAATTGTTTTGTTCAATGGACCACGGTCTACTTCCTCTAGGATTTTCAATCTTGTTTGCAGATCTATGCCTGTCTGCTTCCTCTTTGCCATGACTTCCGTCTTACTGCTTGCAACTTGATGTTACCCGTACTGGCTATGTTTTAAAGAATAGAAAAACATATTTAAATACATTGTTGATCTGAATCTGTTGGTTACAATGTTGTATAAGTTGATTGTTGACAAGATGATAGAGATTGTTGAGCGATTTCTTACATACCTAGCAGAGGAACGACAGAGGAACAACAGAAAAACTTTGAAAGTTCGTGTTAAATGAGATCTAATGACGCAACGGACTAAGAAACAGTTCGTAATTCGTGGTAACCGAAATTCGCGTTAACCGATAAAACTTTCTATAAGATATAATACATTCCTGCCGGGACCAACATTTTGTTCATGTTAACCGAGTGTTCGTCTTAAGCGAGTTTGTGTTAACGAGGGTTTACTGTATGTCAATTTTATCAAGTAAGATTAAGAGAAGTTTTACTTTAGAGTAAATATATTTTAATCTACATGGAAAACATTGGTTTTCTTTTCAATAAAAAAATGTACAAGGGCTGGTAATTTTCTGTGTCCAGACTTCCAGGCGTCTGCTATAAATCTACCCGATCAAGTCCAAGTTTTGAATCCTGGGCAGGCGTAAGTTTTGACTATATTTACCACGCCGTAGCTACTTAAAAAAGCAAAGTAACAGTGGCGAAAAAGATGAGACAACGAACAATGTTTAAGAAGAGGAAGGGCTTGTGTTTTCATGAAATAAGGTACCATTCAAGTGGATGTTTATATGTGCATATCCTTTCACCTGTTCGATTCATTCATCGTTATACTCGTCGGCGACACATGTATAATGGCAGGGGTAGAAACTAGTGAAAAAAGTCAAAATTACTGATCTAATTATCAAAATAGAAGAAAAACTGACCAAATACTGAATAAAAACTGATCAATTTAAATATGGCTTATTGATAAATTATAATTTTCTTCCGAGTTGATTAAAATATATTATTTGGCCTCCATATCCCCACAGCCTAAGAACAGTTCATTTTCTATTGAACACAAACTAATGTTTTATGGAGATTAAATTTGTTTTCATTAGAACAACATACGAGTGTTGTTCAACCCGACTTCCCGGTTGTCCAGTTTTCGTTGATGTCCCGTTTTTGCTGTTGTCCCGTTTCCCTTGCTCTATTTTCGATTGTGTCCCGTCTCTTCGATGTCCTCTTTCCTTGGTGCCCCGTCTGTTGTCCCACTTTCTACAGTATCCCGTTTTCCTAGATGTCCCGTTCTTTTTGTCCCATTTTCCTTGTTGTCCCGTTTTGTATGTTGTACTGTTTTATATATTGTCCCGTTTCTCTTGTCTTTTTTCCCTGGTGCCCGGTCTTCCTTGTCCCATTCTCCACTCTGTCCCGTTTTCTTTGATGTCCCGTTTCCCCGTTTGTCCCGTTTTTGTTGTCACGTCTTCCTTGTCTCATTTTCCTTGCTGTCCCATTTTCCCTGTTTTCCCCTTTTGATTGTCCCGTTTCTCTTGCATAATTACTGTAAGGTAAATATTGTCTTTATTTTACTTTGATTTTTTCGTAAAAAGAAGTTAACATTTTTTTGTTCTCATGAACGAAACAAACAAACAAAAAATAGCGGTCACGGAAACAAAAATAAATTACTGACTTCACCGACACGATTTTTTTTAAAAAAACTACCAAAGTGCAGAGATAAATAGAAAAAATGACTGTTTCTGTCTTCGCTGACAGACTACAGTTATATGTGACCAGGCTGGCAATCGAACATACAGTTCCCTTTTTCAATTTAGTGCCCCAACAACGTTTTGACCGTGCAGCGATAAGCGACAAGCAAGATCCATGGCAGGACACAACTAATACCTGTTCTGGTAGGTTATGGATTATCTTGGAACTGAACTCTTGTGTGTACATTTACGAGATACGTATGCTGTTTGTACACCTCGAAACGGCTACCTACCTTATCAGCGTTTGCAAAGTCACGTGACATACACACCTTAGGTATGAGTCATCTCCACGAAATATTTCACCGGGTTGGAATACAGAAATTCCGTGAGTACTGATGGCGATTTTTATTGAGGTCAGCGCCACGTTGACGCGTGGCAGGTTTTAGAACTAGAACCACTGCAACAAGCAAGCGAGACCATTACTTTGATAACACTGGTCGACATGGGTTCGGATGTCTATCAGATGGCTTTGTCTCTGAATAATTTCAGCATGCTGGTTCCAAAAATGGATCCATTTTTTCCATCACGTCAGAATTTTTCACAACGTAACAATCAAATTATGATATTCGCCATTGCAGTACATTTATTACATAACGCAACAATCAATAAGTGATTCTGGAAGTATTTTCAATGCGGATCACGGAAATGACATCCATTTTTTCCCATCACGTCAGAATTTTTCACAATTTTACAATAACATGTGTAGTTCCATTATTTCTTCAATAGATGGCTTTGTTTTGAATGTGGTAGAATATTGATTTTCTACAATACAAATCCTCCAATTTTGAACCATAAATGCATGCAAAATTGTATGCACTTTCACACTGTATTGACTTTGATTACGTGGTTATTTTTTAAATCCCTCATGAAAATTTCCCTCACAAAAATGTCCAATACTCAATGAATTGAATTTAGTGACGTGGAAAAAAATCCTGACCTAGCGAAAAATCCTGACGCGACGGGTACAAATTGTCATTTCCGTGATCAGCATTCGCAATACTTCCAGAATCACCTATTGGTTTGGACACGACCGAAATTTCCCTTGTATGAATTTATTTTGTTGCATTGTGTAATAAATGCAATGTAATGGCGAATTTTGATTGTGAAATTGTGAAAAATTCTGACGTGATGGGAACAAATGGGTTATTTCTGTGATCAGCATTCAAATTACTTCCAGAAACACCCATTGATTTGAAAACATCTGAACTTTTTTCTCAAACTGTCCGACCAGTGTAATCTTGCAACAAGCGACTTGTCGATCTTACTTTAGCCATGTCATTTCAGGGACTGGAACTTTAAAAGTTTATAAGAAAAGGTTCATTAGATGTGCTCACTGCACATCGAAACTCTTAATGAAACGTAAATTAGTTTAATTTTATTTACCGATACAGGTGGATACTTTTCCCATGTTTTGATCGTCTGCAAGTCCGCAAAAATGTCTCGCGACACTTTCGTTTAAGTCACGCTAGATCAATTAATGAAAATATTATAAGGACATGTGTAAAGATTCTTAACAGTGTGTATCATGTCTGTAATATCTGCTATTAAAATAATAAATATAAATAACTGTGTTGCGTCATCGCTAAACTAGTGTGTAAAAATCCAACCAGTGCCATCTCTTGGCGTCGAGTATTACTAAAAACAATAGAACAAGGTCGAGCGTACAGCAGAGACAGACATCTGCACCCAAAAGGATCACTGTGCACAACGCTATGTAATTTTATGTATAATTTACAGTTAGTTTATATTTATCTAGAATAAAGACACGTATAATCAGATACGTGAGTGTTTTTTATCATAATATCAGCGGTGAAGGATGCACAACTGTCCCCAGAGCTGCAACAGTCTATGCTTCCGCCCCCTGCCCTCCCCATGGACGTTCATGATGATATGTATTAAGTATTCTACTCCAAGAAAGTGGTCGTACAGTGTAAACATTCAGATACACGTTGCAGTCTTATTGAAAATCATCCTGCCCTTAAAAACACAATTTTTAACCTTTTCAATGTAACCAATGAAGGCACAAAATACATAGTACATTATACCTTCCGTCTGCCAGAAGACAAAACGCGAAGAGCACAGCAACTGTGTCATCTTTAAAATCCCTTCTGCCGCACTATCCCCAACAACGAACTGCAAGATTTCTTCGTGAGCATTTGGCCTCTTCCTAATAGTTTTTGAAAGAGCTTGAAATGGTACATTTGCTAGACATGTTACGTGGAACAAATACATAGAACGTATTAAGAAGGAAACTACCCTTCATGTTACAACTCACATTAAATAATTTCCCGAGCACGACCTGGTGATATCTTAAAAGCAGCTGAAATTTTTGCTCCAGTGTAAGGAAGAACAAGTAGGCGGAAAATAAACAGTTTATCAACAATGCAAGATAGAAAAAAAAACCTCACATTAAGCTATAGGCAATTATCAAAACCACGAACAGACCACATAAAGAAACAAAAGAAGAAAAAAATCATAACAACATGCTGACGAATGAAAGAAAACGGTCGCTGATCTTTACAGAGGCTGCCGCCAGTACAGAAAAGTATCCGCACCTCTTTCAGTGCTTGCCTGTTGCATACAATAATAACGGCCTTTCTACTTCAGTACCTATCATTCGGTGCTCAATATGACATGACATAATATTACATATTAATGTTAGTGTTTTCAGTTGAACGTAGGGGGTGCTGAAGAAAATTAAGGGGCGCGCAAGCACCCCTTCGCGCCACCCTGGCGCCGCCCCTGACGTGCTTTTTCCCGAACAGGGAAATTATCCTGGAAGTTATGCAAAATTTGAAGTTTCCATTGATTTTGTTATCAATATTACATGAAACCCAGGGTGGGTTAATTTTCCCGCCCTTGTCCCCGCATAAAGCGGCTCTGGGGCTCACTCATTCCCAACTAAATGGTATCTGGAGGGTAATAGCGGCCAGAACGTGGTGCTGATCACATGACCTACAACATTGACGGGATCGATAGAATGTTTTGATTTGATTTGATTTGATTTAGTTTATTTTACTTCGCGTTTTGTGCCTCTTGGCTAATTTGCGAAGATGGGGATGAGTAATGAAATGATGAAATTGATGAATGGACATTCACAAACAACCAAGCCCGACCGGGATTCGAACCCGGGACCCTTGGCGTCGCAGCGCGATGTGCTAACCTCTCGGCCACAGGGTCGGGCTCGATAGAATGTGAGGGATTTTACGCCTACATCTTTCTATGTGCAAAGTGCACAGGGAACTTTACTTTTCACTTTTATTACGTGAAAAATCTGCATTTTGTTAGTACATAACAGGTATTCTTACATTCTGATGTAATTTTTTAATATTTATGCTTGAGATTTTGAACAAATTTTTATTGATACATTTTCAAGCATCGGTATCGGACAAGGACGTTTTTGGGGGAAGGAGTCCAGGGGGTCCGGACCTCCCTGCCCCCGAAAGATTTATCAAGAAATAAAATTAAATAATTAAAAATATATTCGTTTAGCCTTCGTTGTATAATTTCCTCTGAATTTATTGGAAGACAAGGATTATATTGGGATCATACGGCTATGAAGGACAGGAAGGACGTATTTAGGGGGGTGGGGGTCCAGGGGTCCGGACTCCCCGGAAGACTTACCAAGTACTGAAATTAAGAAATGAAAATATTAGCATTTGTTGCATAATCGATGGTTATTAATTTCTTCTGAACTTTTTAGAAGGCAAGGATTATATTGGGATCATACGGCTTTGAATGGAATTACAAAGAAGATTTATGTACACTACTACTCAATATGAATAAAATATTAATGAGAAACTTACTTTTCTCCAACGGCATGTAAGATCATTTTTTTTATTCGATAAATATTCAATTATTCATACATTTGACATTAATTCATTGCCAGGGCACTTGTTTTTATGTAAATTATTCCGATGTTAACTACATGGCATTATTCGCTGAGGATGAAATAACCATAAATAGTATGTTAGAAGAGTTAAACAGCAGCTGTGAGCAGTATGGGATGAAGATAAATGTAAAGAAGACAAAGGCAATGGTTATAGGACGGAAACCAAGGAATATTAATGTGAGAGCAAACAGTGAAAGAATCCAGCAAGTGGATAGCTTCAAGTACCTCGGATGCACTATAAGCAGTGACATGAGCTGCAAACAAGAAGTGAAACTGAGAATCGCAATAGCAAAAGAAGCTTTCAATAGAAGAAAAAATGTTTTTTGTGGACCCATGGACAGAGGTCTAAGGAAGAGATTAGTGAAATGTTTTGTGTGGAGTGTAGCACTATATGGTGCAGAAACCTGGACGTTGAGAAGAAATGAAGAGAAACGACTCGAAGCTTTTGAAATGTGGACATGGCGAAAAATGGAGCGTGTAAAATGGACGGACAAGGTAAGAAACGAAGCCGTACTGAAAAGAGTTGGTGAAAAAAGATCTATACTGGAGACTAAGAAGAGGAAAAGAAACTGGTTAGGACACTGTCTAAGAAGGAACTGCCTGCTAAGAGATGCCTTGGAGGGAATGGTTGAAGGAAGAAAAGTCCGTGGAAGAAAGAGATATCAGCTTATGGATGATATTAAATTAACTGGGTCGTATGCTATTACGAAGCGTAAGGCGGAGAATAGGGAAAGCTGGAGATTGCAGTGAAAAACCTGACAATTAGGCAGAAAACAATGAATGAATGAACTACAGCTAAGCTACGTAATGAATATGCGCTGTTATATCTCTATTCTTATAGTCTTTTTACCTATTCGTGTAATAATAATATAATATTAATTAATGTATTGTAATTAGTATTAATTTGATTTAATAATTACTTTAATTTAAACATTATTATTATTATCAATCCCGAGACACTTGGTTCGCCCCCCCCCCTCGAAACATATTTCTAGATTCGTGCCTGGTATCGGAATAGAGTTTCGGTATCGGGTTACAGTATCGGTATCGGAACAGCGTGAGGTTGTTATGGCTTTTGAAAGCTACGCTACGAACCACCACTCGGAAACTCCCCCTTTTATTCAGAAAAAGCTGGAAAAAATAGGGACCAAAATAAATTCTCGCTAATCAGAGAAAAGGAGGTTGGAGGGTGGGCGGTGGGGACAGGGGAGCTACACGAAAGTCCAATTTTTGTTCGCCCTCGCTAATCCCGGGCACCTGGCTGGCGCACTGCCTCCCCAGCCACGGATTCCCACGCATCGTCATGCAAATGCATTTCCAGTAAAAGCTTTCCTCAATCTTTCATAAAAAGTTAATGTTAAGACGGTGTCCGCAGGTTCCACCGTCTGGGGAGGAGAACTTCGTTAGGTGGGGGGGAGGGTTAGGAAGAAAGCGCGGGAAGATATTCTCTCCCTCTCACCTTACACTCGGGTGTCCTGGAAGGTAGGAGAGCGTGCTCCAGGAAAGGGGTCCCCTGGGAGGCACGGGACTCGGGAATGTTTACCTAAGTTGGTCCCGCAGGAGTCAAGAGGCCAACCGGTACACAGCTTTGAGAGGGACAGATTCGGGGCACCAAAAGAGCATATAAAGATGAGCCTAAGCAGTTAGATGTAATGGTTATAACGTGAGGTTGAACGTTACTATGTGAACTTGAAACAGGGTAAGAAATCATTGAAAACTGGTGTGTGTGTGTGGGGGGGGGGGTTAATCAGCACACACACACACACACACATATACATACTTGACACGGGTGGGACACACACACACACAACACACACACACACACACACACACATATATATATATACAAGGTGTACAACTTTGCTTCCGCCGTTTTCCGACAGGTGGCAACAACAGGAAGTAGCGTTCGAAAGAAGCAGATCGCAGACGTCACGCAGTTAGCTTGGACCTCTGTCAAGATAACCCCATTAAAACATTAGTCGAGTGGTGTGTGCATCGTGAAGTTGTTCGCGATTGAAAATGTCAGTGTACGAGCCAAATTCTCGCCATTTGCGGGAGGTTCTACTTTTTTGTTTCAATATGAAGAAAACTGCGGCTGAGGCTCATCGAATGCTCTCCACTACGTATGGTGAGGACGCTATAAGTGAGAGAACCTGTCGTGAGTGGTTTCAACGCTTCAAGAACGGTGACTTGAACGTCGAAGACCGGCATAGTGGTGGAAGACAGAAAGTTTTCGAAGATGCAGAATTGGAGACATTGCTGAGTGAAGACTCGCGTCAAACTCAAGAAGAATTGGCACGATCATTCGGAGTGACACAGCAAGCCATTTCAAAACGTCTGAAAGCCATGGGTATGATTCAGCATGACAACGCACGACCCCACGTTGCCAAAGTGGTGAAAACGTACTTGGAAACATTAAGATGGGACGCCCTACCCCACCCGCCTTATTCTCCAGACATCGCTCTCTCTGATTATCACCTGTTTAGATCAATGGCTCATGAACTGGCTGACCAACACTTCCGATCTTATGAAGAAGTCAAAAAGTGGATCGATTCGTGGATCGCCTCCAAAGATGAACAATTTTTTAGACGCGGCATTCGTACGCTGCCCGAAAGATGGGAGAAAGTAGTGGCCAGCGATGGACAATACTTTGAATAATGCCTGGGTAAGAATGTTTTTCATTACAGCGTCATATTTTTGTGGAAAAACGGCGGAAGCAAAGTTGTACACCTTGTATTATAGGCTATGTGTGTGTGTGTGTGTGCATACACATACTAATTGTATGGTGTTATGCCAAGGCCTGGATTCGAACGTAGTGTACTTGTCTTTCCTCACCCAAGTTATACATACGATTCTAGAGTGTCTCAGGTGAAATTGATATTATCGTACAAAATCCTGTATTCTCCAATAGCATCCCCTACAGATAGTTTGGGCATGAAATAAGGCTCGAAGCCCCTTCCTCCCCTTACGTACCAAGGAACGTAAAACGAAACCGTCACTAAAAGTCACAGGAAGTAAAAACAACGATTACGTCACCTTAAATCCACCCTTCCTCCAAAAATGTTCAATCGATACGTGCAAAGCATAAGTGATTTTTTTTTTCCTTTCGAACCAGCCTATGTTTGTAGCACTCAACAGCAATAAAAACAGCACACAAAGTTTCGCACACACGCAGTTATAGTGGCTATAAAGTCATACGACTCGCTTTATACTGGTTGGGAATCGCATCCCCCGGCCCCTCCTCTCGCAAAATCTCTTCCTTCCAGAATCTTTTACAAGCAGTTGTAAAGCGAAGAGATCCATGTACTCGACTACAGCCCTCTGTAGGGCACTTGTGGTCGTTTCCCACGGCTTAACGGCAAGTATATGGTGCCATTTCCTCACCAACATCTTTCCATATATATATATATACTATATATATATAACCAGTGTCGCGGCAAGTGAATTTTGAGGAAAACTCTCACGACATTATTAAACCCAAAAGGGCATCCATATTCTCGCACAGTACAGCAGGTTACATAATCTGTGAAAAGGCACTGGACGCAGCCTGCCTAGACAGAACTTAAGCAAGTGTAGGAAAGTGATAGAGAGCAATCTTATTTTTGGAATATCTCTCTCTGGCTATATCTCGTGGGCATCTTTAGTGCGACTCTCTCGTCTGACGTTCTCTTGTCGAGTCCTCAAAGTCAATGCTTTGAGAGTTGGAGGCGTATGTGCTGAACTTAAAGCGCATGCGCAGGAGTCAGAGCGCATGCGCAGAAGTCAGAGCATATGTGCAAGAGTTAGAGCGCATGCGCAGACATTATAGTTTATGCGCAGACGTTACAGTGCTTGCGCAGAAGTTAAAGCTTATGCGCAGAGGGTAAAACACACATGCAGACGTTCTTAACAATAATAATTAAGAAGAATACAAGAAAAATACATGGAGAGTAAACCAGTCGCGCCAATTAATGATAAAACGAAACGCATTAATGCATTAAATATTAAATCAAGTACAAACAAGCATTCCAGTGTGGCTCTTAACACATCTTACTGCATCATTTTCAGCCAACACTGAAATTTGTGATGCGATACATTTTTAAAATCAACTACCAACCAAGAAAAAAAAAGACAGTTGCACGCACAGCTTTTATCAACTGATATAATATATTACATATAATTATCAGAAGTGTATAAATTAAAAAGTTATGCATTTTTTCTGTGTCAGTGTGAAGTGGATATACAGGGTGTATCATAAGTAATAGCGCAAACTGACACAGTTGAAAGTACACGATAATAGAAGCAAAAAAGTCTCACTAAACATGGGTCTGCAAACGAGATAATTGCGAATGTGTGGTTACAAGCCGTCACTGACTTCATTGTTTGTAAACGTCGTCCTAGTTGGTAAAATGCTAATAATACTGTAAGAAAAGTCATTGGAGATCTCATTGCTTTAATTGAACATTCAACTTACTTTAACAAACGTTAGTATGTTACATGTTACAAATACTGTAAACTTGTACTTGTTAATGGAGGTGTTCAAAGTGTCGTCCTTGCATCTGGATGCAATACTGTCCCGGTTCATTTCGGAATTGGTCACAAGCATGTACAATTCTTTGTACTGGTTGTATCCATCCTGTTTGATTACGACGCCACCTCTCGGAAATGTTCTCTTTTGTAAACAAAGAGCAAACCTCGGAACGCGCAAGGAGTAAAGCACTCGGTGTTTACAAAATGCAATCAGTGATGGGCTTCTAACCACACATTCGCACACATTATTAGCATTTTACCAACTAGGACGACGTTTACAAACAATGAAGTCAGTGGCGGCTTGTAACCACACATTCACAATTACCTCTAAAACGGCTCGTTTGCAGATCCATGTTTACTGAGACTTTTTTGCTTCTATTATCGTGTACTTTCAACTGTGTCGGTTTGCGCTATTACTTATGATGCACCCTGTATAACCAATAAACAACAGCAATAAACAAAGACAAGGAGATGAACAAATCGCATTTACATTATCCTAAAAGGAGTTTCAAGTCAGAGGCGTCTCGTGAACGCATGCGGTGCATGCTGCGCATGCGTCAATTGTGGGGGAAAGGACAGCTTGCTCTGCGACGACATTAATGAGCATTTCTACATTCTAATTTCTTCATATAGGAGAAGTATTTATTTTACACGAGAGCGCTGAACTAAGCTTATATTACATTTCTTGGATCTGAAGTTACGCATGCATCAATTGTGGGAAAATGATTATTACTTTCTTTCACTTCAGATCCAAGAAATGTAATATAAGCTTAGTTCAGCGCTCTCGTGTAAAATAAATACTTCTCATATATGAAGAAATTAGAATGTAGAAATGCTCATGAATGTCGTCGCAGAGCAAGCTGTCCTTTTCCCCACAATTGATGCATGCGCAGCATGCACCGCATGCGTTCACGAGACGCCTCTGCTTCAAGTATAAACTCTTAAAAGTTTGTGAGTAAACGAGAGTAAGTAGCTAAAAAAAAGAACTGGATTCTCCGTAATGGAGTTCTACGTACGACATAAAAAAAGAACATGTACCAACAATGACAATACTAATTTGGTTCATTACGAGTCGTTCCTCATGAATCGTTTGTCGAAGAAACGATTCACTGTGATCGGTTCGTTGATGAACGGTTCCCAATCTGTTATTGGAACACGGAATCTCTGCATCTTTTCTTCTCCAGCATCAACTTCTCCACTTCGCAATCAGTTCCGAGGAGAAAAAAAAAGGACATTAAAAGTAAACACTGAAAGAAAATGGATGACAAGAGCTCTCAAACATCCCTAACGCGGTGTTTCAGCAGGGCTTTAATAACGGTAGGAATCAGAGAGGTGGCAGGGGGGGAGAGGGGGGCTCTACTCATCGCAGCTGACGCATGTTGGCTGAGAGGTCGTCCTTCAGGACTACACAGGAGAGAACCTACACCGTCTGGGAAGAGGTTGACGCGAGATATAACGGCGGGGGGGGGGGGGGGCAGGAGATGGAGAGAAGTAGCGTGCCTGGAGATTCAAGCATCCCTCACGTCACTTCCCCGACGTCACACGGGGGGCCCGCCCCCTCGAACCTGGCGGCCTCGGAAACTCAATAATGTGGTAGCAGGTGCAAAGGAGAGGTGTCAGCTCCAGGGTCCTACCTAATAAATGAGGTAATTTCCACACTTGCAGGGCCTCGGTTTGTTCCTTAGAAAACCCCATCCACTTCAGCTTGATTGGAGGAGGGTGGATGGGGCAAGGTGCGCCCTCGGGACTGCCGGCAGGTTAGGGGGGGGATGGGGGTGGAGAGAATGGGGAACGTGAGGTCGAGAGGAGGCGAAGAATGAGAAAGAATAAGAGGAACGAGGGAGAGAAGATCGCGTGATGGTCCAGGGAGGAAAAAATCTAGTGATGCTGAGAGGAGAGAAGATCGTAATAAGCAAAGGCACTCGCTAAATATAAGGTAAGGCAGATGACCAGGGCTTTCAAGCTGATTTGTCGGTAAAATTACAAGGATGTCACAATGTCTTATGACACCGCATAGGGCCGCTTATTCATCGCTCCGTTGACTTGTAATCTACAGTTCGACTTCCGGCGGAAACACCTGACTCATCTACTGTATACTTTGTCCACACAATATGTGGCGCAATGCCGCGTAGGGGAGAAAGCGAGTGGACGGAGCGAAGCAGGTTGATTGATTTGGTCGCATTTCTGCCACTTTTGGCTAATCGCGAAGATGAGGATGAGTGATGGATGATGTGTTGGAATCGAATCCCCATACACAGATCTCCAATCCTGGATATCTATGAGATCTCCAATCTTGGATATCCATGGGAGCTCCAATCCTGGATATCCATGGTTTGATTGATTGAATTCTTGTTTTAAAACCACTTCATGTAAAGTAAGTCTAATCGAGACTGGATCTACAGTTTAAAGTGGAATCCGAACCACTATGTGCCTCCACTGGGTATCGAACCCGGAACCCATTGATTACAAGGCGACGACGCTACCACTGCGCCATCAGGGAGGCCATAATATCCAGACCGGGATTCGAACCCAGGACCTCTACCGTCGTAGCGCGCGCAGTGCTAACCACTTCGCCACGGAAGCCGGCAGTAATTATAATCGTTTCACCGCAGTTCCTTTCGTGCTTATTCCTGTGTTCTACTTTTGCTTTCACGATTAAACAGTTTCGCAGTAATTCCTTTCGCGCTAATTCCATTCCCACTTAATCCGTTTCGCTATTGTTCCTTTTGCGATTATGTTATATTATTCCCATTATACGAGGGTTGGATAAAAAGTAATGGCAACACTGCTGTCCCGTGAAAGGGGCGAGTCACAGCGCCACAACCGTTTCGTGGTTGATAAAGGAATGTCAGACGAGGAAGTATAGTGAGTGGGAGCGATTGTATGTTATTCAGTCAAAAACAGCAGTGCTCTGAAGCAGAGGACGAGAGTGCAAGCGCCCTAACAATATGTTTAGGCAAGAAGAACAACGTCTCTTAGGCAGACGGTCAACGCAGCCTACTACTGCACCTTCTTGCAACACCACCTTCGTCTCGCATTAAGAAGGAAGCGACGGCACGGTGTCCCATCATCCTGCTTGACAATGCAAGGTGTCACACTGCGAACAATGTGACGGCGCTCCTGCATAACTGGTAGTGGGAGGTACTGGAACAGCCGCCGTATTCACCGGTATGAGACCGTGTGATTACGACCTTTTTGCCAAAATGAAGGAACCACTGGGCGGGAAGCACTACGACACGCGCGAAGCCATCATACGTGCTATAGGGCGGTCACTGCGGGACATCGACAGAGATGGACGCGCTGACGGTGTACGACGCCTTCCATACGTGTGGCAGAAGGTCGTAGAGATGAGGGGCGATTACATTGAATGAATGTAACACGTGCTCCTCTGCCAATACAGTCAAGTAGCAATTATACCAGTGTTGCCATTACTTTTTATCCAACCCTTGTATTTCGCGGTTGTGTCCTTGCGTGTTTAGTCCGCTTCGCGCTTAATCCCCATCACAGTTATTCCTGCACTCCTGCAGAAAATAAACTTAAAAAGTTGCATAAATAAAATCAAATCAAACCAGATGGTATGCAAATTGCTCAGTTACCTCTCCCACCTTCATCCTTCCAACCGGTTTACAATATGTAAACCGACCAGGAAGTACATCTCGTAAAACCAGATCATTGTTCCGCAAAAGGTGCCCAACAATAAAAGAACACCCGATTACCCCGTGTACTCCTTGAATAACGAACGAGAAGCGCAGTTGCCCAACAAAGAGATGCAAGATTAAAGAAATCGGGAGGCCGGAGTCGAAATCAGAGCCCGGTGACCGGGGCGAGACAATCCACCCCTTCCGCCACTCCCATCCCCCTGAGACCCTCTCAGCTGTCCCGAAGCACCAAGGGTCAATCAGTTATTCAGCGCAATCTGGATTACCTCAACGGCTTCGTGCATTTTGCAGAGACTTCAATTACAGTCGGAATCCGAAACAAAGCTAGCGACCTCCCCCCCTGTTCTTCTACACTTGTTTTCTCTACCTCTTTTTCCAGGGCTCGCACCCTCGGTGTGGGAATTGCCCTATTACGCGTGATAAATTGTGGGGATAGTGTCCCCCTCACCCTCCTATTCTTTTGCTCTATTTCAACCGCAAAATACTGCAGCTCACCTTCTGAAAAGAGGAAATGGCTGATTAAATTTGCAATTGCTGTGTGACGTAAGCATGTACTGCTCTGGGTCCGTGGTACGTATGTACATTTTCTTTAGCTGCGACCAGTACTGTAAGGTACGTTTCCTGTAAAACAAAAGACTATATTTCTTCATTCAACAGATCGCAGAAGTATCTCTACTGCGTACGAACGCACTGGGTTGTTTTACAAAGTTTTGTACGTTTGAAGCTCACGGAGAAAGCAAGCGATAAATAACGAGAGAGCAAAGGAGGAAGATAAAGAAAGGTAAGGAAAGAAGAACTAAAGAGGACGAAAGAGAGAGAAGTACAAAAAAGGGACAAAGGAAGAGAGAGGTCAAATAGAACAAAGTTGGGAAGAAGAAAGAAGGAAAATAAAGAGATGGGAGCAAAGGATGGAGAAAGAAAGAAAAAGATAAGTAACGAGAGAAAAATAAAGGAGAAAGAAATGGAGAGAGGTAAACAAAAACGAACAAAGTAGGAGAAAGATAGAGGGAAATAAAAAGACAAGAACAAAGTAGAATGGAAGAAAGAAAGTTAAACAGAGAGAAAGAGTGAGAGAAGGACGAAGGAAGCAAGAAAGAGGTAAATCAAGAGACAACACATGAGAGAGGGAGAAAGAGAGAGGTTGAGAAAAACAAAGGAGGGAGAAAGCTGGAAAATAAAGGGAGACAGAAGCAAAGGAGGGATAAAGAAAAATGGTAAATAAAGAGAGAAGAACAAAATACAGATGAAGGAAGAAAGAGGTAAATTAAGAGAGAAAAGAATGGGTAGAGAACGAAAGAAGGAAAATAAAAACAGAATTGCAAAGGATGGAGGAAGAGGTAAGTAAAGAGAGAACGGGATGGAGGAAGAAAGAAAGTTTAATAGAGAGAGGTAAATAAGGAGAGAAGAACAAAAAAAGACGAAGAATGAAACAGGTAAAAAAGAACAAAGAGTTAAATAGAGAAAAACAAAAAGAGAAGCATCCTAGAAGAACAAACGAGAGAGGATGAAACAGAGTTAAATAAAGAGAGAGAGATGAACAAATTAAGGTGGTAGAAATATAAGCACATATAGAGAGAATAACAAAGTAAGTATGAAGATGAAAGCAAGAAAGAGAGATAAGAGAAAATCGGTGACAACAATGAAGGAAGTATCCAAAGAGAAGAAAAAAGGAAAGAAGAACCGAAGAGTTAATAAAGAGAGAAGCACAAAGAAGGAAGCAAGGATAATAAAGGGAGAGATAAATAAAGAGAAGAAGAGAAAGGAGAGGGCGAAACAGTTAAATTGAGAGAGAGACAGAGAGAGAGAGAGGGAGAGAAAGAGAGAGAGAGAGAGAAAGAGAGAGAAAGAGAGAGAGAGAGAGAGAGAGAGAAAGAGAGAGACAGAGAGAGAGAGAAAGAGAGAGAGAAAGATATGAACTAAGTAATAAGTAGACCTCCGACTTTCAGGTTCTAAAAAGTGTGAATTTAGGTTCTTAAAATAGGCTCTAAAAATCCTAAAATAGGTTCGAAAAACCCTAAAATAGGCTCTAAAAAGCCTAAAATAGGTCCTAAAAATCTTAAAGAAGGTTCAAAAAGCTTAAAATAGTTCAAAATTCCTGAAAAATGCTGAATAGGTATAGTCACCGGCGATGAAAATGGGACACATATATCCTGAAATACGCACTATCTTCCATAACGTTATGTGTGTGGCCTAACCCTAAGGCGATGGCAGAACTTACCATTGGAAATTTGCTATTACAATCCACTCTTCGCCGTATAGATAGACAACAAACTTCTTTCATGTTATCCACAGTCAAACTCCGCAATTTTGCCTGTGGGGATCATCGTATGTGCTGAAAATAATCTTTCAACAAAAACATAGTCAGTGGTGGAACTCCAATTATGAAATGTTAGTTTGCAAGACGTGAATGGCACAAAGTACCGAAGTGACGCGAAAGTGAGCAAGACCACACAGATCAGACCACTTTGGACTGTACAGGTAACAGTAGCACCAGACATTTTGCTTTGTTTAGAGCTTTGAAAAATCACCATGGACTTGAAGGAAGGGAAATCGACAGAGAGTATGTTTCAAACACGTTCGTCATTAATTTCTCTCGTTACCAAACAAAGCAAATGCCTCTGTGTGACATACAAATCCTGTAAAACCTTTAAGAAAATATGAAAACCTAAAAAAAAGATTAATTTAGGCGCTCATGCCTAAAATAGGTCCTAACAAGCAAAATAGTTTTTTTTAGGCGCTATAAAACTTCATCAGTTGTTGCGTTTTTTAACGAAACGCTAACATAACTAATAATTTCTTACATGCCTGTAAAGGAAAAAAATAGGTTGAAAACCTAAAATCCGACGTCTAGTAATAAAGAAGTAAAAAGTTACATAGAGAGAGAGAGAGAGAGAGAGAGAAAAGGAAAGAGGAAGCAAGAAAGGTAAATAAAGAGATAAAGAAACAATAAGGAACAAATAAGGAGTAAGGAAGATGAGGCTATTAAAGAGAGAAAGAGATAAGTAGGAAAGGAAACAGAAAAACAAAGAGAGATTGTGATAAGAAAAAGAGAGAAAGAGATAGGTGGGAGAGGTAAAAGAGGAACAAAGAGAGATTGTGATAATGAAAAGAGAGAAAGAGATAAGTAGGAAAGGAAACAGAGGAACAAAGAGAGATTGTGATAATGAAAAGAGAGACAGAGATAAGTAGGAAAGGAAACAGAGGAACAAAGAGAGATTGTGATAAGGAAAAGAGGGAAAGAGATAAGTGGGAAAGGAACAAATAAGGATTGTGATAAGGAAAAGAGATAAGTGGGAAAGGAAACAGAGGAGCAAAGGGAGATTGTGATAAGGAAAATATTAGAGAAAGAGATAAGTAGGAAAGTAAACGGAGGAACAAAGAGAGATTGTGATAAGGAAAAGAGGGAAAGAGATAAGTGGGAAAGGAAAAAAATAGGGATTGTGATAAGGAAAAGAGATAAGTGGGAAAGGAAACAGAGGAACAAAGAGATTTTGTGATAAGGAAAAGAGGGAAAGAAATAAGTGGGAAAGGAACAAATAGGGATTGTGATAAGGAAAAGAGATAAGTGGGAAAGGAAACAGAGGAACAAAGAGAGATTGTGATAAGGATAAGAGGGAAAGAGATAAGTGGGATAGGAACAAATAGGGATTGTGATAAGGAAAAGAGATAAGTGGGAAAGGAAACAGAGGAACAAAGAGAAATTGTGATAAGGAAAAGAGGGAAAGAAATAAGTGGGAAAGGAACAAATAGGGATTGTGATAAGGAAAAGAGATAAAGAGATAAGTGGGAAAGGAAACAGAGGAAGAAAGAGAAATTGTGATAATGAAAAGAGAGAAAGAAATAAGTGGGAAAAGAAACAAAGGAACAAAGAGAGATTGTGATAAGGAAAAGAAAGAAAGAGAGAAAAATAAAATGCAAATAAAGAAGGTAGAAAGAATCTTAGTCGAAGCAACCCACCCGAAACAAGACAACACAGTACAGATACACTGTTTACCAACATTCCCACCAGGCGTCGCCACCGTCCAGACCAATCTTGCGAGGAATCTTGCGCTACCAAAAATTTCCGTTGATCTTCGAATGCATTCAGGGCGGGGGAAGCGAGTGGCCAGGGCAGGGGCGGAGCGTCGTAAAGCGGGGCCCCGTAATCCGGTTAACCGGCTGCCGACATAACTTTCCCATTTCCACGGCCTCTTCCGCCAATCTCGGAACCTGCTGAGACAAGTCGATTTCATCAATGTGGCGGGGAGCACCTTCCGAGCGACCGCCTGTGCGTCGTTTGGGGGGAAACTGGGCGTAGACTTTAGTGTCCATATACTTTATTGAATGCCGTGATCATTGCGACCCTCGGAGGTAATTCAATTATTACTTTCCTCTGTGCAGGGACTTATCGCACGGGACTTGGCAGGGGACGGTTGTTTTCTTTGGCGTCATCCTGGAACTTATGCAGCCTAGCTGCGCAGCTAGACTGGTACCGTATTTTTTCTGCTATTGTACCGGGTGGTTATAATTAAAGTTCCCCTTTCCAGAACCCTCTGGAGCCCACAAACATTGAATTGCATTGAAACTTGGTATAGAAGCTATATAAACCATGTGGAAGCGAACGCTGACGAAAAAAAAATATTCAAATTTTCATGTAAAAATGATAACTGATTTGACAGTCCCAATTATCGCAGAAATTCTAAACCTTTCAGGAAATTGCAGACATTTGGTGTGTGGAATTACGTAATTTCCTTCCCATCCATATCTCGTCCTATACGTCTCGAATTTAGGAAAATAAAATAAGTCCGAATACATTTTTAGGAACAAGCGGATAGAACAGGTAATCTGGTAATTTTGTTGAACCAAATCGGAGGGGTTGGGCCCGTTGAACCCCCCTTAAATACGCCCATGAGTGAAACCCTTCCTAAATGCTGGATAATGTAATGAAACCCCTTCCAAAACATTGGAAAATGCAATGAAACCCTTCCAAAATATTGGAAAATGCAATGAAACCCTTCCAAAAAACATTGGAAAATGCAATGAAACCCTTCCAAAATATTAGAAAACGCAATGAAACCCTTCCAAAATATTGGAAAATGCAATGAAACCCTTCCTAAATATTGGAAAATGCAATGAAATCCTTCCAAAATATTGTAAAATGCAATGAAACCCTTCCAAAACATTGGAAAATGCAATGAAACCCTTCCAAAATATTGGAAAATGCAATGAAACCCTTCCAAAATATTGGAAAATGCAATGAAACCCTTCCAAAAAATTTGAAAATGCAATGAAACCCTTCCAAAACATTGGAAAATGCAATGAAACCCTTCCAAAATATTGGAAAATGTAATGAAACCCTTCCAAAATATTGGAAAATGCAATGAAACCCTTCCAAAATATTGGAAAATACAATGAAATCCTTCCAAAATATTGAAAAATACAATGAAACCCTTTCAAAATATTGGAAAATACAATGAAACCCTTCCAAAATATTGAAAAATACAATGAAACCCTTCCAAAATATTGGAAAATACAATGAAACCCTTCTAAAATATTGGAAAATACATAGAAACCCTTCCAATATACTGAAAAAAGGCTCGGTAGCATCAGGAACTAGACTCAATACGAAGACGCTGCTTGCTTATTGGAACCTGACGAGTAACGAGATTTCTTCGGTCCATTCCCTCAGACGCCCATCCATCATTCCGAATCAGACCTCTTCCTGTTGCCGCTTCCCTCAGTCTACCTGACGCCCTCCTCATTATACAGAGCCCGGCTCCAGCACGGAGGTAGCTGGAGCTTCCAGTCAGTTAACCATATCCATTACTGGATCCTGTCATCAGATCGGCGGAGAGATCTGCCCCTTTTCCTCTTATCGCATGCTCGCAAACCCTTGGAACCTCCCTGCTTCCCGTTCGCCAACCCCTCCGCAGACAAACAACCCCTACATCCTGCTTTTGCTGTGTCACAATATCCTGGATTCAACTTCCTGGCTTTCTGGATCTTCCTGTTGGGAATATTGGGACGTCATTGTTGAACTCCCTACGAAAAGTCGGTTCTATCATTAGCGAACGAAAGGTTAATTTATCACGTTCATGTTACATTTCATTGGCTGCGTACGGACCAACGGGATTTGTTATTAGGGAAACCCCATGTAGAACGTTACAGGATGTTGTGAAGGGAAATTTCGCTCGTCAGTGGGAATTTGTGGTTGAATATGCATTCTTAAGGGAAATTTTATGAAAATATCTTGATGATGTCATATTTTTATGAGGTACTGTATATCAATAATTTTGTGTACTCCTTCAAAGTTATTGATTCGTAAGTTGAATATGATGTTTGAACAGTGGCGGTGATTAGGAGGGGGCGAGGGTGGCAGTTGCCCCCCACACACTTTTCGCTACTTTTGCCCCCGCACTAAGCTAAACCATATCTACAAAGGGAAATATACTGTCTTTGTCCCCCTCCCCCGGTTTTGGAACCAAATCGTCGCTACTGTGTTTGAATTATATAGGAGGCGTAGTATTCCAATAAAGGTACATTGCCTAATATTCAACGCGGTACAGCCGACCAGAGGTTATTCAGAAGTTACCATCTGGGGAGGAGTGTAAGTTCGTGTTTAGGGGGATAAGGGTAAATTTAGAGCCAAAATGACCAAAAATTAGGCCTTTGTGAAATATTCTAGGGAAGTGTTAAGAAAATGTTGGGGGTACTAGGTTTTTTTTTTTTTTTAAAAAAAAAGGGGGGTTTGTATTTTCCACTTTATTCTTTTAACCGATCTTATTTCAATTTTGGGGGGCTGTAGCCCCATCAGCTTCCTCCCCTGCGTTCGCCAGTGGAGTGGGAAACATATATAACCGGGCGTACCACTGATAATTCCTTATCCTCGCTTACCCTCCTAACAACGATGTGACAAAGTAACATGTTGCAGATGTAATGAATTATTACGAAATATTTTGATAAGATTCACTCAGTAATTAAGTTTTGAGAATTTGTTTAAATCTATCTTCTATATCTATAGAAAAAATGGATGTATGTGTGTAAATATGTTTGTTCCGGCATAGCTCTCGAACGCCTGGAGCGATTTCAACCAATCTTGGTACACGTATCACTTGCAATCTCTAAAGAAATACTGTGGGGTTAAGACACCCCTGGCACCCCTAGGGTGGAGGTGGGAAGGGGGTGACATGTAAAAATAATCGAAAACGACCGATATTAGTGTGGAATCCATAGTTTTCGGGGTCGCTAAGATGAATAGTGAGACTCCCAATGCCGTTCAACTCCAAGTCCATCACCTATCGGCAAGGGGGATGAGAGGGGGTGAAAAGTAACCTATATTACTGTCGAATCCATTAATTTCGGAGTCGCTAATGTAATTGGTGACATTCAATAACATTTATAAACAAGTTTTGAGTTAAATTAATATTCTAGTGAATTTCAAAAATATTTTAATTTATAATTCGTATAACTTTTAAATACCTGTAAGTAAAATTAGTTACATTTTACACTATAGTTAGAATTCATTATTTTCCTGTCTAATAGAAGATTGGGATAAATAAATAAGCGGGCAACGCCCACATAAGTTGGCAACACTGACAGGCCTTATTTATGTTTACGTTTTTAGTACTACCATGCTGTTACATGTTGATGTTGCTGGTCCTTAAAAAACAGAGGATTAGTGAGATGACCAGCTAAATCAGAACTATTGATTGCAGGAGGCGAATTTATCTGGGAGTTTGGTTGACGCTCCGTTTAGCAGGCCAATCGGCCACCCCACAGCTGGCTCTTTGCACGGCCATTGTAGAATCCTTTGATATTTTCTCTTTTACCTTCCCGCTCCCCCTACCACCAGGCCACCAGCTGGCCTCAAATGAAGCGGACTCGAATCTGGCTTAGCAGGGACCCAGGTACGCGGTCGATTGTCATCTGCCTAAGTATTTGCAAACGTTTATGCGTCGAATCAGTTCTTGATTGTTGGCTGCGGCCAGGAGGCATTTTGTTCAGCAAAACTCTACATGTTGTTGTCATATGTCTCTCCCTAGCTTAACAGTGATACCAACCGCAAAGCGAGAAAAATGTCTAAATTGCAATTAGTTTCTTCTCAATACACCGTATATTAGAAATTTTGATTTTGATATTTCTGTCTTCATCTTTTGCACAATTCTATTTTTCAATCGAACTGTACTAGGAGAGAGGTTGGGTTACGTTTCAAAAAGAGTAATTGTGTCTAACGCAGTTACTTGTGTCAAGTACGAGCATTCGAGCATGGACGTTCTTTGGTTTTGAGTTGGTGTTTTAAGTCCACTTTATGCACAGTAAGGCTAATCGAGACTGGACCTACAGTTTAAAGTGGGATCCGAACCACTTGTGCCTCCACCGGGTATCGAACCCGGGACCCCTTGATTACAAGACAATGACGCTACCACTGCGCCATGGGGGAGGCCCTCGAGCATGGACGTAACTAGGGATCTAACTTATGGGGGGGGGGGGAGTAGAATCAAAAAGGGTTTTTTTTCCCACAAAAGGAGTATTTCGTTACATTTGTGAAATCAAGAAAAAATATTCATTATTTGCTGCTTAGCTTCTAGGAGAATAACAAAAGTACAGTCTATATATATGAAAATGGATGTATGTGTGTATGTTTGTTCCGGCATAACTTTCGAACGCCTGGAGCAACTTCAACCAAACTTGGTCCACATATCACTTACAATCTGGAAAGAAATACTGTGGGGGTAAGACACCCCTGGTACCCCTAGGGGTGGGGGTGGGAAGGGGTGACATGTAAAAATAATCGAAAACGACCGATATTAGTGTGGAATCCATAGTTTTCGGGGTCGGTAAGATGAATAGTGACGCTACGAATGCCGTTCAACTCCAAGTTCATCACCTATCGGCATGGGGGGCGGGTGAGAGGGGTGAAAAATAAAATGTCAAAAATGACCTACATTAGTGTCGAATCAATAGTTTTCGGAGTCGCTAAGCTAATTGGTGACATTCACGATGACATTTAATTCATTATTTTCCTGTCTAATAGAAGATTGGGATAAATAAATACCAACGCCGGGCAATCAGCTAGTTAATTTATAAATGTTAAAAATCCTGAAAAGTTTAGGCGGCAAATGTCTTCCTTGCTCCCGCCCAGTTACGCCTACAAATACGAGTAGCGAAGGAAACACTCACTTTACAGCTAATTGTCTACATGTCCTTCTACGGAAGGAAATTTTGGAATTAGTTTTATCATAATCCTTTGATAGCCCATTAATTACTTTGAAATTTCCCACTTCTGCCTTTTCATAAATAAACAGATGAGGTTCTCTATAATGTAGTAAATATTAATGTTAACTTATGGCCTTTAGTGAAAACAGAATCGGTAATTTGCAGTGGTTAGCAGAGCAGCAGAGGTCTTGGGTTCCAATCCCGGCCTCGGTGACCTTTGCGAGCCACTCCTCATCAATTTCATCATACCATCAGTCATCTTCATCATCGCGATTAGATAGAGGTGGCAGAAAAGCTACGTCAAATAAAAAAAATCAAATCATATTTGCAGTTTATGCATGAAATATAGTTTACATGTTATATCATCTCTGGAGTAAAGTAACTTCTATAACTGAAGTAAATTTGACTATCCAAGTTACTTTTTTAAAAAAGAGTGGGCCTCCCTGTAACTAATTAACTCTAACTCTCTAGCCTTCTTAAACCCGAAGGTTCATGGCTGCAGCAATACAGGCCTTCCACCTGTCCCTATCTTGAGCAAGATCTATATACTAGTTTCCATTCCCACCGATTTCCTTTAGGTCCATCTCAACGTTGTCCCTCCATCTTCGTCTTGGCCTTCCTACAGGTCTCTTACCATCAGGTTTCCCAACAAGAATCATGTAAACTCCTCTTTCCTCTCCCATTCGTGCCACATGGCCTGCCCACCTAAGTCTTCTTGATTTAATTATTCCCTGTAACTGGAAGTAAAAGTAAAGTTGCATGGAGGCACACAAGGGGACAAGCGTGTAGGGATGCATATTCATATGGGGTGATGTCATCAGCACTACGCTCCGACCGCCTTTACGCTTTCATGCACAGACAAGATCCGAACTAAATCTAAACGATCGAAACTACCGACTCCGGGATCGAATCCAAGTCTCCAGGTAGCAATCAGGCGCCTTACCGAATGGACCAGCACGGGTCAATACTGTAACTTTAACCCAGTTACTTTCCGAGTACAGTAAGCGTAATCGTGACTCTTTAAAGAAGCAAGCTTCCAAACATTGGCGTGTTCGCAGGCAACTCCCAAGGTATGCTGGCAATGTGAGTTTTTAATTGCATGCCCTTACCTAGCTGCTTCTCCCTACAGTTGGCGCCCCTGTCGCTTCCTCTCCTGCCTCCCGTCTCTCAATTGCTTTCATCCTCCTGCGAGGGGAAGCTGGAAATTGCCCCACCTGGGCGTCCCGGAGAGCGATGTAGGTGAGCGCCTCGTCTGGCAGCAGCCGCCATTGTGTTCGTTTATAGAACACGGCTACCCATATGGTCGCCAGAGGCTGCAACCACTCTTTGCTTTGCCCCACGTTCGTGTCAGGGTGAAATTGCACTCCTTGACCTTGAAATGCTATATTTATGTATGCAAAAAATTGTCAAGCCGTGGATATATATACCGGGTGTATCTTAATTAGGGATGGACCATATTTGAAATTTGATATCGCGATATATCGTCACAGACAATACGATATATCGTCTAGTTGATATCGCTCAAGAACTTTTCAGGTTTAGTATAACGAAAAAAAATATCTGAAACACAACAATGAGGTTTGTTGTATAACAATGAAAACATGTTTAAGTTTTGTTTTCACGTGCAAGACTTTGCTAAACACGGTGATTGTGGACGTTCTTTAGACAGCCCCCCACCATCACCGATTCGAACACAAATAGTGCCAAAGGTTTGTGCAACGTTTGTGTACGAATGTGCACACAAAAGTTTCGCTTGTGCACAAACTGAAAACACCGAGTTTAACAAGTCAATCTGGGGGGGGGGGGGGGGGGCACGCAAAAATTTAGTTTGTGCACAAAACTGTTGGGTAGTGTGGACTGCCTGTTCAGTAAAAACGGTCTGGCAACTACAGGGTGTTCCGAAAGTCTTATTACACCACGTGATCTTTGCACAGATGTGCATTTCTTGTCTGCATTACACTTCAGATGACTGGCATTAGTTCATGGCTTATGTTTATGTTAATGTGTTAACATTCAGCACATCGGTGTGAACACAACACCTCGATTAAACTTGACCAAGCTGCACATTTTCGCATCACTCAATACACTGACAGACGTTGGCCCAAACGATTTAAAGTGCAACTCATGTTGCATGTGTGTCGGGAAAGTTGCTTTTGGGATTCACAGTTCCGCAATGTTATTTTTTTTTTTTTTTCTTTTTTGCAAGGGTGTTCTTCTACACTGTAGAAGCTTGTGTCTGACATCCGAAATGAAAGGAATTGAATCATAGAAGTCATAGAAGTCATTCAATATCAGTCATATGAAGTTCCATATAGACAAGAAATACACATCTGTGCAAAAACATGTGGGTAACAAGACTTTCGGATCACCCTGTAGGTTATGGAATGGTATAGAAGCTCTTGACCACTCCTTTTCGTGGGCTCTAGGCATTCTCCCATTCCTCCCCTCTTTATTTCGAATCAGTGATCATATTCGTTTACCTGGTATTCATTTGAGTCGAGGACAAGCACATGCGCCATCTGTTTCTAGTCTTCGTAGCAGACACACCAACACCGTTTACCTGTCTGTCCAACAGCTGCAAGTCATTGTCCAGAGTCCAAAAGCGATTAAAGCTGCAAACGGAGCTCTAACTGATTTTGGCCGAACTCTTCTCGATAATGGCTTTTGGCGTACGAGTTCCTTTCTCCGGACCACACACGGCTGGAACCATGCGAACTCTGGCGTCCAAGCTTGTTCCTCTGGACGGGGTGGTAGAATAACCGCGAAATGGGTTCAGCGCGAAACGGAACAAGCTTGAACGGAATAAACGCGAAGAAATAAGCGCTAAATGGAAAAAGCGTAAAAGGAATTACAGCAAAAAACGGATTAAGTGTGAAACCAAAATTGAACCGCGGAAGAAGCGCGATAGGAATAACCGCGAAACAAGAACAATCGCGACAGGAAGAACCGCGAAACGGATTAAGTGTGGCAGGGATTAGCGCGAAACGGATTGAACGCGAACGGAATAACCGCGAAACGGATTGAACGCGAACGGAATAACCGCGAAACGGATTGAACGCGAACGGAATATGCGCGAAACGGATTGAACGCGAACGGAATATGCGCGAAACGGATTGAAAGCGAACGGAATAAGCGTGAAACGGATTAAACGCGAACGGAATAAGCGCGAAACGGATTGAACACGAACGGAATAACCGCGAAACTGATTGAAAGCAAACAGAATAACCGCGAAGGAATAAGCGCGAAACGATTTGAACGCGAACGAAATAAGCGCGAAGGGAATAACCGAGAAGGAATAGGCGCGAAACGGATTGAACGCAAACGGAATAAGCGCGAAACGGATTGAACGCGAACGGAATAAGCGCGAAACGGATTGAACGCGAACGGAATAAGCGCGAAACGGATTGAAAGTGAACGGATTGAAAGTGAACGGAATAACCGCGAAGGAATAAGCGCGAAACGGATTGAACGCGAACGAAATAAGCGCGAAACGGATTGAACGCGAACGGTATAAGCGGGTAACGGATTGAAAGTGAACGGAATAACCGCGAAGGAATAGGCGCGAAACGGATTGAATGCGAACGGAATAACCGCGAAGGAATAAGGGCGAAACGGATTGAGCGCGAACGGAATAAGCGCGAAACGGATTGAAAGTGAACGGATTGAAAGTGAACGGAATAACAGCGAAGGAATAGGCGCGAAACGCATTGAACGCGAACGGAATAAGCGCGAAACGGATTAAACGCGAACGGAATAAGCGCGAAACGGATTGAACACGAACGGAATAACCGCGAAACTGATTGAAAGCGAACAGAATAACCGCGAAGGAATAAGCGCGAAACGATTTGAATGCGAATGAAATAAGCGCGAAACGGATTGAACGCGAAGGGAATAACCGAGAAGGAATAGGCGCGAAACGGATTGAACGCAAACGGAATAACCGCGAAACGAATTGATCCCGAACGGAATAAGCGCGAAACGGATTGAACGCGAACGGAATAAGCGCGAAACGGATTGAAAGTGAACGGAATAACCGCGAAGGAATAGGCGCGAAACGGATTGAACGCGAATGGAATAACCGCGAAGGAATAAGCGCGAAACGGATTGAACGCGAACGGTATAAGCGCGAAACGGATTGAACGCGAACGGTATAAGCGGGTAACGGATTGAAAGTGAACGGAATAACCGCGAAGGAATAGGCGCGAAACGGATTGAATGCGAACGGAATAACCGCGAAGGAATAAGGGCGAAACGGATTGAGCGCGAACGGAATAAGCGCGAAACGCATTGAACGCGAACGGAATAAGTGCGAAAGGGAATATGCGCGAACATTTCACTTTCGCGTTTAATCCATTTGGCGGTTGTTCTGGCGACCCCTCTGGACCACACACAGATGGGACCACTCATAATCCTTGGCACAACGATCATCCGTTCCATGGCGACGGAAGTCAGAAATCGAAAGGGCCGAGCGTGTTGCGCATTCCACGTAAACGAGGTGTTAAAACAGAGACTCCGAAATAGAACTGTGGGGAGGGGGGGGGGGGATGGATGGTCCAGCGGGTTGGGAAGGAGACAACCGGATGCATCAGGAGCCAGTGCTTACGATTTCAGCCGCTGACATGTTTACAGGTTTTGCAGTTAGGCCCTGACATGATCTAAGGAAATACCTTTCCGCCACGTGAGCAAATCACCTGAGCTGGCCCGTCCAAAGTTACCTAGGGCAAGTGGTGCCAACTTTTGAAGTCAAGAATGCTCCATTTTCTCTGGATTGGTTTAAACTGTGCACACAACCAGTGCTAACGGGTCGCGATTGTATCGTTGGTGGTTGTAGGTCGTCGCCTTGTAATCAAGGGGTCTCGGGTTCGATCCCCGGTGAGAATTACACAGTGGTACAGAGACTTAGTGTGCGAGACTCTTGGTCCCGATCGAAAACACCGAGTTCGAGTACCGGCAATGGAATGAGTGTGCTTTGTTTGATTTTGCTTCCATTTTTTTGTCGGTTAGCGTCGCTTTTGTGTCCCTTTTGGGTAATCGCGACGATAGGGATGAATGGCGATTTGATGAGATGAATGAAAGGACAATCACCCATCCTCATCACCGCGATTGATGCCTGAAACGCGACGCTAATAACAAATATCTAACAAACAAACTCAACAATCCATTTGTGGAAATTGTAGCCTCTGTTGCATATACATTCAGGATAGAACACAGGGTGTGTACCAAAATAACAAATGCAAAATTATTGACTTTTTCATGGTCTCCCCTTACTTTGCATGACCTTCTTTTTTCGTGTTTCTTGATCTATTTTTCCTTTTTCTTACCATCTATTTAATCACTCCCTACTTAGATATTGTTGGAAATGAAGATAATATACAGCGTGTCCATAAAGTCCTGCTACCGTTACAATGAAACTTAACTCGTAAACTATATGAGATAATGACATGCTGTTTTTTGCAACGTGTTCTACAGCTCTCAAAGTTTTATTTGCAATTACAACACTTCCACAACACACATTGTGCCTTCTCCTGCGCTGTCGTCATTGTCGCTCACAACATAATCTGCAAAAAAAAAAAAAAAAAAAAAAAAAAAAAACGGAGCGATTTTACAATACCGGGAATTTCTCCATTTTGTTTGAAATTTGGCATACTCACTAAATTAGGGCTCCTAATCACAAATCTGAAGTTAAAATTTGGCGCTCACGTGTCAAATTTGCAAAATAAGAGGGTCAGTCATCGCAACCGACAATGCACAATTGCTCATTATTTATCGCAAGATTTTCCGTTTCGAATACTTAAAGAACGAAATATATATATTCCTGATATTACTACGACCCTAAAATTTAACTATATTTCCTAACCTAACTTAGCCTAACCTAACCACGCGCCAATAGTTCGTGGGGCTAGCGCCAATGGTCCGTGGGGCTAGCCATAATTCAGGAATTTCTATACGTGAGCGCCAAATTTTAAGTGCAGATTCGTGATTAGGAGACCCAAATTAGTAAGGATCCGAAATTTCAAACAAATTGGAGAAATTCCCTGTATTGTTAAATTATACTAAAAAACAATAAAAAATTAAAATAATAATAATAAAATACCACTACTTATAAAACTTTGAGAGCTGTAGAACATGTTGCAAAAAACCGCATGTCTTTATCTCATATGTTTTATTGTAATGGTAGCTGGACTTTGTGGACACGCTGTATATTTTTATTCAATGAAACACCCCTACCACAAGGCAGGTTAAGATAAAAACTGAAGGTGTACTTTAGGAAGAGATTTAGACTTGCTTTGATTATTAATGCATGTAAAAATTGATGCTTTAGACTTCATCCTGGATGGGGAATGGCCACATTACTTTATTCCATATTTTTTTACAAACCTTCTCGCAAACAAGAATGCAATTCTCAAGAAACAATGTGAGCAAATCGTAACCACACCTCAATACAATTTTAGATTTCCAAATATTCAATTTTATCGAATCCCAGTACAGATATACAACAATGTTACGCAACGATAAGGCCCCCATGGTCCCCCCATGAAATTTTTAAATGTGAACCTATAAAAAGCTATGAAAATAACATGGACGATTTTTCAAACTTGAAAACATTTGAATTTTGTCCTTGCTTAAATGTGTTTGTTGTGTTGTGTAGAGGGGCAGGCTACAAAAGTCTGCAGTCTGCGATATTGGCTACTTTTAGTTTTATAACCATTGATAAAAGGCTACCATGTGAAAATGTCTCTGTCTGTCTGTCTCTCTATCTTTTTTGGATATCCCAGCCCGCCACGACCCTTTGTAGCGGGCTTTGGTTTAACTCACATTTAGAATTATTTATTGTAATAATCATTGCTAAGGCGTATAATTTAATTTATAAATAATATTTATTATACTCTAAACATAGGATTATCGTGGCTGTTCAATGGTTCTGGTATAAGAAAATAAAGGAAATTTGAAAACATTTTTAATTTTCGAAACTCAGAACTATTCGAATACTTCTGAACAGTATCAGCGATTGGTTGTCAAAAATGGGGAAGGGGAGGGAGCAAGGGCAGTTTATTTCTCTTGGTAAACAAGCATTAAGAGGCCATAGTACGGGGAAAAAGTGGTAACGAAGTCGGGGGCAACTGCTCCCCAGGTTCCCAAAATAGCTGCCACTGTATTTATATATATATATATGGATCTGGCCCCTCCCTCAAAAATATCCTGGGTACGGGCCTGTTTCCAGCTCCTCAAAGCATTACTCTAACAACTAAATCCACGGATGCCTGGCAGGAAAAATATATATAGTGTTTTCCAATAAGAACGATATGATTTTACAATGAAATAAAATAAAAACTATTTCAGATACAACCAAACTTTTAATATTATTTTGAAGCATATATATAGTTACATTATGATTTGAATAACACATCATGTAAGTGTCCACCTCGACTTCGTGCGAACGAGTGAATTCGGTGAACCCAATTTTCGATTACTTTGTGCAATAACTCGGGCCTAATGTCACGAATGCAACGTTCGATGTTCAATCTTAATGCATCAAGGGTTCGTGGTCTGTTTGCATAGACTATAGATTTCAAATCACCCCACAAAAAGCAATCTAAAGGAGTTAAATCACAACTTCTTGGAGGCCAACTAACAGTTGCATTTCTTGAAATTATGCTTTCACCAAACTGTTCTTGCAATACGTCGATAGTGGCATTAGCAGTGTGACATGTGGCACCGTCTTGTTGGAACCACACGTCCTCCAAATCAATTTCATCTAAATTCGTCCACAAATCATCTGTTAACATCAATCGGTACCGCCCACCAGTCACTGTAACTGCATCTCCTACCTCGTTTTGGAAAAATAGAAATGGTCCAATGATGCCACCATGCCAGAAACCACACCATAAGGTGACCTTTTGCGGATGCAAGAGCTTCTCGTGAATCTCTTGTTGATTGTTTTCACACCAAAGACGACAATTTTGTTTGTTAACATATCCACTTAACTAGAAATGACCTTCATCTGAGAAGATATTTTTTTGCCCAAAATTATGATCCGTTTCAAGTTTCAAAAGAACGTCTATTTTAATATTTTTTTTTGGATAATAACCAAACGTTCTTGAAGCGTGTATTTAGCCATGATGAATTGTCACAGTATATTAAACACAATTGACAACTAGCGACAGTGAAGCATAGTTGCCAGTTCATTTCTTATTGGAAAAACCTTTACAACTTGTAATACAGTTGGTAGTAAACAGTAATAGATGGCAACACTGTTTACTTGAATGCGCCAAGGAGGCTAAAGAATTTGGCAATAGCAAACGAACGCACCGGCCCCGTAAAGCAGGCAAGCAAGGTCAAATTACCTGCTAAATAGTTAAATGTGTTAAGAGCTTTATAGACACACTAATTTTTCTCCGTGGAAAGGCGTAGGTGACAGGTGCTCGCCCATTTGTTACACACAAAACCGCGTCTCTTCACTGCAAGTTGCGCGTACAGATTTCACATTGGACTCTATTCTAATGCCCTCGCGTCTACGTCTTTTCTCACATGACGAGATGAAATAAGTCATATTACTTCTATTTTCTTTGATCAGTCACCGTCACAAGCTACTGGTACCAGTGCAATCCCGTCTAAACTCTAAAGACATGATCCGGCACCAATCTTATCATTTGTTGATTCACTCACATCTTCACATACAACTTATTCTCGAATCAAGTTACCATTTTGGCGCTAGTGCCGCTGCAACTGGCAAAACTAATGGAAAACGCAATGAAAACCTTTCAAAATGCTGAAAAATGCAAAGACAAACCTCCCAAAATGCTGAAAGTGCAATGAAAAACCTTCTAAATCGTTGAGAAATGCAATGAAATCTTACAAGATACTGAAAAATGAAATTAAATCTTACAAAATGCTGAAAAATTCAATTAAACCCTTCGAACATGCTGAACAATGCAATCGAAACCTTCCAAAATGCTGACAAATTCAATGAAGCCTTCCAAAATATTGTAAAATGTAATAACACCTTACAAAATGCTAAAAAGTGCACGAGACCCTTCCAATATGGCGAAAAATGTAATGAAATGCTTTCCAAATACGAAAACTACAAGGAAACCTTCCAAAATACTAAAAAAATGCAACGAAAAACCTGCCAAAATGCTAAAATATTAATGAAAAATATCCAAAATGTAGAGAAATGCAATGAAACATTACAAAATACTCAACAAATGTAAGGAAAACTTACAAAATGCTGAAGAATGCAATGAAATGCTTCCCAAATACTGAAAAATACAAGAAAAAAACGTTTCCAAAATCCTGAACAATGCAATGGAAACCTTCCAAAATGCTGACAAATTCAATGAAACCTTCCAGTGTGATGAAAAATGCAATGCAACATAAAATATTGTAAAAATGCCCAACAACCCCACAAAAGGTCAAAATAAATGGATTTAACTGAGGGGAAACAGACATCTACTATGCTTAACATCGTTTCCAAAATATGAACTTTTCATCTTCCAAGTCTTACTTATCACAAGGGCTCGGAAGTTGAGGAGAAATCCTTTTTCTTCCTAGTGTCCGAAGACGAGGCCCAACATAATATATGTTCATTTTGGGTCATTGTAGGCCAAAAAAGGTGGGTTTTATTTGTCCTTTTTTACCTTTTTCGGAGTTTTTTTGGCTTATTGATCCTTTTTAGCCTTTTTTTTTAGGTCTTAACGGCTTTTTTTTGCAACTTCACCTTCTTTCGACTACGTTTTTACTGCCCATTCTCAATTCGAATCATCATCAGTTCATCACCTCTTAAACATCCTTTCTGTAGTATAATATATATATATATATATATATATATATATATATATATATACACACACACAAACACACACACCCAACTGAGGTAAGGTTTCCGAAGTCCTATTTCTGTAACTCTAGTGTGGTTAGGCCAAATACCATTTTTCAAATTATGTTAATCTAAAAAATATACAATGTCTGAAAGAAGACGCATTTCATTCACATTGTTTTTTTTCCCAATGTGTGTTCCATACCACCAGATTTTTGGATTTTTTTATGCATTAAATATGAAATTAAAACTGAAGTTATTAATTAATTTGGATCACATTTATACGTCCTTTTTTCCGTTCTTAGGTCTTTTTTTAATATTTTTAGGTCTTTTTATAGGTGTTTTTTTTTGGCAATTTATAGGTCTTCAACTTCCGAGACCTAATTATCACCTTTTGCTTTATGTGTCATGTCAAGGAGTGTATCAATCTTCAGGCAATTCCAGGACGAGGTTTAAGCAATTCAGTTTATCTTGCATCCCAGAATTTGCTAAACACGCCTCTCTTTGCTTAAGTGAAGAAGTAATTAGAGGCAGTGGAATATTAGCCGTGGCGTCTTCACCACATCTTCACCGTCATTCGTACACATTTAAGACACGGAGACTTGAAGCGATGCCTCTCAGGGACGTCCCAGGGGAACGTTGGAGTAGGACGAAAAGGTGAGCGCTCTTGTGGACTTGTAATCACCGCCGGGTACTATTTTCTTTGGCGGAAAACGACCGTCGAAAGGTAAAACGGTAAAAGATCAACAAACACTAAAATATTTTCCCTTCGGTGCTTGAAGTATTTGAGGGACCGTGGGCATGGAAGTTGCTAGGAGGCGAAGAAGATAAAACAGAAAGAAGAGCGTAAGAGAGAGCGTACGACCAACTTAAGTTTTACGTTTATTTACAGAAATCTATGCCAAGAGGAAGAGAGAGGGCGCAGAGGGGGGAGGGTTCCTCCCGCGGATGCGAATTTCGGGTTTACGGGATAAAGTGCGCTCGAAAAGTTCTTCTCGCGATGGGGAAGTGGTGTTGACGAGGAGACGCACAAATAAACCCGCCCACTCGGAATATTTAAAGACGGAGCGGCGTAACTGGAGGGGGGAGATTCATCAGCGGGAGCGTGTACCTTTTCCGATGGTGATTACCGGAACCGATCGGAGCACCGTCGGGGTTAATGCTGTTTGTTTGTGGCCGGATAGCGAGGCGAGGCTAACTTAATAATGAGCTCACAAGTGTGACACTTGGCTCAATTTTGTCGCCACTCTCGCTCTCTAACCATTTGTATTTTCTGTGTTCATTTACCTTTAATCTACGCATATCCTCATTTAAATTGTATCTGCTATGCGTTCCTCTTTAACCTATTTCCACATTCATAACCATTAGTTCATCTGTTTTCGTAAATTTCTCTAGTTTTAAATCAGTTTTTAGTTTCATGAACTTAAGCTCGACTGGACCCTTGGCAGCCGTAAGGACGATTTTTTTCAAATGTTTCTCTCCATTCGAAAAACCTCTTTCATATTCCAAAATATGAAAAATTACATACCCTTAGAATTCCTTCTAGAGCATTGGCTTTCACTGTTATCTAGATGTTATGAATAATTTAATAGACTTACGTAATCGCGAAGCTTTTGAGAGCGAAAGCAAACTATATGATAATTCACGTCAATGCTCTAGAAGGTACTCATATTTCATATTTTGGAATATCACAGCGGTATTTGAAATGAAGAGGAAAGTTTAAAAACAAATATCGCCCTTACGGCTGCCAAAGGTCCAGTCGAGCCTTAAACACGTTCCTTTCTTTCTGGTAAGTCTGACAGTGTTTTAACAAATGTTTTTAGCTTCTTGCAAATGGTAGGCCTTTTGCACTGTTTATGAGGAAATTTTTAGTCTCTCCTTAGGCCGTGTCCGAAAGGTGCAAGACCGGACTTGAAGCGAGCATCCTCCGAGTATGGTCTTGGAGTGCAGTCTTCAAGTCGTGGACTGGAAGTACACGTCTTTCGAATTGCACTTCGACTGCAGCGCCAAATACGATCAGTAGATAAAACAAGTACTCGTTGTTTTCCCCACGTATTAAACACTTGTTTTTCACCATAGAATTCACATAGCATTTTCAAATGTTCGCACACATACACTTCCACACATTAGAAGCACTTTAACCAACAACTTGCTGACCCATAACATATATTTAACCTGTCTTGCTGGTTTTCTATCTCCGCGATTTTAAACAAATGAACAACGAGTGTGGAAATCACGTGACCGAGTCAGCTTCCATCTTCACTGCGAGCTATGCACTTGCGTACTCCTGTTATTGGCGCTTTCGAACTGTACTAGGTGACGTCACTTCCGCCAAAATCATGCTTCAAGTACGTACTTCGTACCTTTCGGACAGAGCCATAACCTTCTTAATGTGCTGTGTATGTCCCGTTACAACCTTCCACTTTTAACCCTCCCCACGGGGTTCTTTGCTTCCCCCCCTTTTTAACTCTAAGGTCAGAGTTTTAGATAAGGAGATATTTCCTCGTATACTTTGAAGGGTGCCAAATGGCCATAAAATGTCGACGCACCCAAACAATTTAACTTATTCATTCTTACGGTAATTCGTTAAGGTATATTTTCCTAGAAGTGTCGCCCGATGCAGTCAACTACGGCCTTGCCGATTTGCCTTGACACATCTCCTATTGTGTTGACTTGTAGGTAAAAATTAGGTGTACTGGAAAACGAAACATTACGGAGACAGGATGTTCTCGTCGGTTTGGATGCAGACCTTACAAATTCCATTACTTGCCTCATCCGTGGAAAGGTACCAGCCTGACAGACGGATCTGAATCGACAGGTATTGGAATTTGTATAGCGAAGCAACCGAACGGATCTGAGAAGATCGGAAGGAAATTTCGAGATTAGTTTTGGACTTGGTTTGAGTAAGTCAACATCGTGGAAGAAAGGCCGCAGGTATGTACCTGGAGGACGGAGGCGTCACTCCGAACTTATAAATATCTGAGCCTATTTACACAAACCTCTCGCTAGCCCCTTTTCTTCACCCTATACTTAGATCCCGGTAATAAAAGAATAACAAATAAGGGAAGGAGGAAACAATTGTTTCAGTCGCATGCGTTTTCCTGAGTCTTTTTTCGTCGAATACAACGCCCGTTTCGTTCTGCGAAAAAGACGCAGCTAGGAAAACACATTCTCTACAGAGCTATCTACAGGGTTTACTGGTGAGTAAATGAAAATATGAAACAATGGTTTTCTAGGAACATCCTACCTCAGTGCTCAGGTAAAATTTGAAACTTTTCTGTCGATCAGTCCTGGAGAAAATCGTGACCAATGTTATCCCATAGGCTTGACAAGGGGTGCTCAAATTTCCTCCAGGCTATAAGATCACCTTAAGCAATTCTTGGCACTGCACAGGACCAACAGCTTCGAACCAGAGATCACTTGGTTACGTAAAATCGGATTCAATTCTCACGATGCCCATTTCTCAGCCATGCTACATGTGCCATGAGCTTGGTCATACTTCAAGCCCATGTAAATGAGCATTGCCGAATAGGTAAAAAGGTACAAAGAAACCGATGCTCCTCAATCACGCTGGCGATCGGAGGGAGGGGGTAAAAGGTAATCGACCGTGAGAAACGGCTATCCAGCACCAACAATCAAAGCATTGTTGCTTTATCATAATGAGCCGCATGGACTCTTTTGTCCCTGATCACAAGCCTTGTTCATTTCAAAGCAATTCCCTTCCATTCTGTTCACCTCCGCAGTTTTCCCAGCAAGACACCTGGCATTCAATGTCCACACGTTTAGCACGCGCATGCGCCAACAATGGCCTCGCAGCATGAGGGCAACTTCTTCTCCCCATCTCAATCAATGAGGGTCCCTCCGTAATTGTTTACCCTGACGATTAGGCAGATTGGGGTCTCTTGTTTGGCAATCCAGACTAACCGGCCAAGGGAAAGGGAGTACAGAAGCTTCTACTTAACCACAGTCGTTTGCTTGCTACTCAGGGTTGCCAATGGATGTTATTTAAACCCCTGGACGATCGCAGAACCTACATGTCATGCAGGCTAAGGCCGTGTCCGAAAGGTCTGCAAAATCGTACTTCAAGTGACCTTCGAGAATGATCTCGCAGTTCAGTCTCGAAGTCGTGAAAGCGAAAATTCTTCCAAATACAGTTCGACTAACTAACTAACTCTCTAGCCTTCTTAAACCCGAAGGTTCATGGCTGCAGCAACACAGGCCTTCCATCTGTCCCTATCCTGAGCAAGATCTATATACTCTTTTCCATCCCTACCGATTTCCTTTAGGTCCATCTCAACGTTATCTTCGTCTTGGCCTTCCTGCAGGTCTCTTACCATCAGGTTTCCCAACAAGAATCCTGTAAACTCTTCTTTCCTCTCCCATTCGTTCCACATGGCCTGCCCACCTAAATCTTCTTGATTTAATCATTCTAATAATATCTGGACATGAATACAAATTATGTAGTTCTAAATTATCTAACCTTCTCGACTCACTTGTCTCCGCATCCCTTTTAGGCCCATGTATTTTTTTAAGGATCTTATTTTCAAATACTCTCAATTTATGTTCCTTTTTCAATGTAAGGGACCAAGTTTCGCATCCAAATAATAATACAGGCAAAATTACTGTTTTATATTTTAACTTATAGTTTCTTAGATATTAAACGAGAAGACAAAAAATTATGAAGGGAAAAGTAACATGCATTTCCTGAATTAAGCCTGCTTTTTATTTCCTCTTCAATATCATTTTCATTTGTTATTATTACTCCTAAGTACTTGAATTTGGAAACTTGTTCAAACGAGTTGTTATCAATACAGTTCGACTGCAGCGCCAAAATACGGTCAGTGTATAAAACTACGAACACATTGTTCTTCCAGCGTTATAAACACTTGTGTTTCACCATAGAAATCACATAGTCCTTCTATTACCAGGCCCGTAGCCAGGATTTTATTTCGGGGGGTTGGGGGGCTCATCCCTAATGAGAAATATTTGTAGTGGGGGCAGGGCACTGATAAAACTTGATTAGTAGAAATATTAATGTCAATAATAATTATTACCACGGTTATAATTGTCATTTTACAATAATAACTATTGTTATTAAAAATAAACCAACTTTAATTCAAATTTATTAAAAATGGAGAGACAATGCTACTCGATCCACCATATGAGTGAATATACAACACAAGTATTGTCCATTATTTTTCTTACATTTTGTACAGTTAGTGTTCTGAAATTCATAGTTATTGTATTTTGTTATTAACAATGTGTACATTCCGTTAAAAAAGGTTTTAACAGGTAGGGCCAAATTTTACTCATAAAGTTTATATTGTGTGACCTCTCACAAAAAAAAAACTATAGATTTTGAGAGCTATGGATCCATTTATTCTTTGGATTAAATACTAGAATATAAAAACATAACCTAGATCCTTTATTATACACTAAACTTTATTTCGATCTAATGTTTAATCCTGCTATGGAAGTAAAATTAATTACGACTATACACTATTTAAAATAGATATTTGTAGGATTTCGGGGGCTTCAGCCCCATTAGCCCTCCCCTGGCTATGTTCCTGTATTACAGTACATTTCCATACAATACAACGTACAACGGCGCCCACCCAGCGTCGAATAACATGGGTACCTGGGGGAAACCCTGGGGGGTAAAGGCGGTCAGGGGCGTGATGCTGATCACATTACCCCCACTCACGACCGGATCAAAAAAGTGTGTGGCGTTACCCCCAAACCCCTTATACGCCTTCATGGCGTGGTGCTAAGCACAGGGTAGCACTTTACTTTACTTTACAATAGAAGTTCACATGGTACACCCCGGTTACTGCTGCTTGCAGACCAACGAGGCTCTTGATTGTTGTTTGGTTGGTTGATTTGGTGTTTCAAGTCCACTTTATGCACAGAAAGGCTAATTGGGACTGGACCTACAGTTTAAAGTTGGATCCGAACCACTATGTGCCTCCACCGGGAATCGGACCCGAGACCTCTTGATTACAAGGCGACGAGCTACAAGCAGCACCGATACAATCGCGACCCGTTAGCACTGGGTGTGTGCACAGTTGAAGCCAATCCAGAGAAAAATGGAGCATTCTTGACTTCAAAAGTTGGCACCACTTGTCCTAGGTAACTTTTGGACGGGCCAGCTCAGGTGATTTGTAGTGTTGCCCACGAGACGAGACTTTGGCCTGTCTCGTCTCGTGGAGTCTCGTGGAAATGCTGTCTCGTCTCGAAAATATTCGTTTGTCTTATGACACATGGTCAATCTCGTCTCGTCTCGAATTTTTAAAAGCCTGTCCCGTCTCGTCCCGTGGGCAACACTAGTGATTTGCTCACGTGGCGGAAAGGTATTTCCTTAGATCATGTCAGGGCCTAAGTCCTTCATGAGTGGGATGAGGCTAAGCAGATAGGAAGGGAGAAGAGAATACTAGTGAGAAAATGGAAGGAGGCCAAGGAAATGGAGAAGAAAAGTGAAGAAGACACAATGAACTAGAATGGGGGACTGAAGATAAACTAGTAATGGAAGAAGGTGTAGAAAGAGTGGAAAGGACAAGAGAGAAAGAGGAGAGAAGAAGGAAGAAGAATGAAGGAAAAAGAGCGTGAGATAAAGAGTCCAACCACATTCTAGATGGAAGTGAATATGTTTAGCCTTTGAGGTGAAAGTACAGTTGACAAGGGAAAGCCACCTGCTAGAATGTGCCAGAACAACTTTCTAATAGTCTGGTGGAGAGTAATGATTATGTATATATATCGTCCTGTTTTGTACCTTGTTACATTTGTACTTGCTGCAGAGTCTGAAGAAGACCTTGCTAGAAAGTTGAAACGTTACGTTTAGTTTATGTTTTATCATAAAATAAATTTCTGCCTTGGTCAGCATATTGAGTTTTTCATATCATGGAAACAAGGCTTAACGGTGTTATGATACTTAAAGTATTTCAAAAGAAGGCTATTATTTTTCTGATTAAAACCGTAAGTATGTAACGTCATCGGGAGTAAAAAGTAGGAAGACCAGGGTGGAAAGTAGGGAGCGCCATAAATCCAGCTCGCCAGGGTGAAAATTTCTTCTTGAGTCGGGACTCAATCCGGGAACTTCTATGGCAAGATAGAACTACTTAAAGAGTCTGCATTTGTACTACCTCAACATACGATTCGACATCTACTGGCAACACTGGCAACAGGGAGACGTGGGATGGGAAAAAGAAGGAACTGCTGTTACCTGGCCTGGCGAACGTCCGCTAACCAACCCCAAAAGCCTCCACCGAGAGCAAATACGCCCCTTAATTACCCTGGGAGCAAGGAGAGCTCATCTCTTATTTCCCCCAGCCGCGGCGATTAGGGAGGAGATGTTGCAACGCCGGACGGACAATATTTGATCTTAGCGGAGACGATCATAAGTAATGTGCACGCTCGAGGAGTTTGCTGAACCTTAAACGAAGATCCAGCGGCCGGTGTCATGGGCTATTGTCAATAGGAGTACCCCTTCGCCAATAAATCTGCCGCAAACCCAACACTTCAAAATCTCCCAACTCCACCTATATTCTCCAATGTGTTGTAGACATGAACACGCTAACTCGACTGCGTTATTTCTACAATAAGGACATGTTGTTCTAAGTTATAAAGAGTATCTACGTTGGTGTAGTGGCAACACGGTCGCCTTGCAAATCAAGGGATCGAATGTTCGATCCCCGGTGAAGTTATTCTGCACAGTGTTTCAGATTCAGGGCTGCGCCCAACCCACGCAACACAAATCTCCCAAGGGATATCCTATGGATATCTACAATTCCCAAGCAAGATCCATGGATATCTTGGATATCCATTGGCCGTCCATGGAATATACAGTCCTGAGTATCCTTTGAACGTTCAAGTGATATCACGTCCTGGATATCCATGTGATCTCCATTTCTGGATATCCACGCAATCTCCAATCCTGGATATTCACGGGATCTCCAATCCTGGATATCCACGGAATCCCCAATCCTGGATATTCACGGGATCTCCAATCCTGGATATTCATGGAACCTCCAATCCTGGATACCCATGGAATCTCCAATCTTGGATATCCATGGGATCTCCAATCTTGGATATCCACGGGATCTCCAATCTTGGATATCCACGGGATCTCCAATCTTGGATATCCACGGGATCTCCAATCTTGGATATCCACGGGATCTCCAATCTTGGATATCCACGGGATCTCCAATCTTGGATATCCACGGGATCTCCAATCTTGGATATCCACGGCAGTAGTATGAAAGTATATAATATAAGCGCACTTATAGCGTACAAATGAAGAGGCTATTTGATTAAACAGCCCGATTTGCCTACACTTAAAACTATGCCAAGATGCCCTTATTCCCTATTTCTTCAAGTGTGATATGCTCTTAATTCCAAGAACCCTGAATCCTAGTGTAGAAATGAAGAACCCTCAACAGACAGATTTGCCTACACTTAAAACTATGTCAAAAAGGGCTTATACTCCAATCGGCCATGTGTGTACATATTTAAATCTAAAGAATTTTGAATTCTAGTGTAGAAATGAAGAACTCCCCTCAGACAGATTTGCCCATGTGTGTAAAAGCTACATCTCTCAGGTTTGTTGTCCATAAACTTGTCAAAAATATGCCCCCCTTGATATTGTTTTGACTATACTTAAAACTAGTGCAAAAATGCTTATATTCTCATCCTCTACAACTTACAGATCAATACAATACAACACGGGCAGGCAAGCAAATTGGTTTCATGTTTTTTCTAATCTTTGATCAGTTTCATGTCCTGGCCAGCAATAAATTATGCACGCCTGGGAGATTTTATATGCTTGCATGCATGAGATATAATCTACACTGTGCCCTTTCAGGGAAAATTCCCATACATGCCATCATGCCATTGACTCCAATTTACTGGAAGAGCATAAAACTTCAATCTGTCATGCTGTCATGCAAGCCTGGGTACAATTCTAAAAGGCTCTGTTCTGTTAATATAAACACGAGTGAGACTTACAGAATATTTATTGCACAGTTCAAAGTCCAACTTTGAATTGTATTTAGCTGATATAGAGCTCATAGCTCCTGGGTTCTGATACTCAATAAAATGTGGACATAGTCCCATGGCTTGTTGCCTTGTAAACAAGAGCTCTGGGTTTGAGTCCTGGTAAAATGTAAGGCCTCCCCTGATGGCAAAGTGTTAATATTGTTGCCTTGTAAACAAGAGCTCTGGGTTTGAGTCCTGGTAAAATGTAAGGCCTCCCCTGATGGCAAAGTGTTAATATTGTTGCCTTGTAAACAAGAGCTCTGGGTTTGAGGCCTGATAGAATATGTAAGATTGAAATACATGTGGCAAAATAATATCTCCACACGTGAGATTTTGAGAATATTCACTGCTAGTTGATATACAACTGATAGCTCCCAGATCTGAAACCTGGTAAAGTGTGTTGTACAACAGCATAATAGAACAAAATTATTTTATATTGGGGATCGCCAGAGCCTAGTTACTGCTGTTGTTTGGGTATAAAAGCACCAGCTCAGCCACTAACTGCTGTTATAATTGTTTTGGCATATTGTCCATAGTTCTGTTTTTTGGACCAAGAAATTTTATATAAATAAACAATAAAAATGCCAAACTTGAAATATTGCAATCAATGCAATAAAAATATATTTAATTCTAATTGGGCTAGGCACCGGTTTATTTGTGATCTTAAGAAATGCAGAAAGGCCACAAAAATGTGTCCAAGATGCCATAAAATATTAAGCAAGGCATATTACAAAAGGCATAAGTGTACTTGTTATGTACAGTCATCAATATTGCCCCCACAACCATCTACATCTGGTCTGAAAAGGAAGCATGAAACACCTGTTAATGCTAGAGCAGCAAAGCAGCCACGCTATGCACCACCTATCCATAGCAGTTTTAATGGCCAACTTAGGGATCACCGTTTTGTATCAGAGCCAAAATGTGATATTAAGAATTTTTTGAACAGTATAAATCCAGATGTGCAGGCAATTCTAAATGCACAAAATGGCTCTTATAAGCTGTCCCTCAAATTGTTTACACAATATAAGTAACCAAATGGCACAAAATTTACACAGCCCCACATAACAGACTGTACCTATATATTCAAATGCAAATTTAGACAAAATAATAAGCAGTTTGATAGATCAATTGAATATTAAACACTCTGAATTTGCAGCAAAAGAGTCTGGATGGAGCCTATGCGGTTCTCCACACAAGCTCTATGTTAATATTTCTGAATTCAGCCCATTACAAGGATCTACATATCTGCCATTACCTGCCAATATTAAAAACAAAAAAGCCGTGGTTAACATAAAAAATAATGATGAGAAATGTTTTCTGTGGTGTATTTTAGCTGCTTTGTATCCAGTTTTAAGGGATCCTCAGAGAATAACTTATTATAAACAATATGAACACAATTTTGATGAAGCAATGGAGGGTTTAGAATATCCAATGTCTGTTCAGAATATTGATAAATTTGAAAAAAAGGCCAGGGATATCAATGATAAACAATTATCTATTAATGTTTTTATTTGTTCTACTGGCCGTGGCAATTGCTTGATAGCACCTCTCAGAATCAGTACACTTGATGATGATTCTGCTGTTCCGATTGATCTGCTCTTACTTGAAGGGGATGACACATATCATTACACTCTGATACATAATCTTGAAGCTTTAGTCAGAAAACAATTAGACAAATCTAAGACAATATTCAAGTTGTGCAGAAGATGTTTGACTGTATTTGATGGTAAAAAAATAATAAATGGGGTTTGTAAAGTCAATACAGAAATTGCTAAAAACAAGTTAATTGAGCATCTGAAATACTGTGGCAATCATAAACCTGTTCATATGGTGATGCCTAATCCAAGTGAAAAAGCCAATTTTAAAAAATTTGAAGCCTTGTTGGAACACCCAGCATATATAGTCTGTGATTTTGAGTCAAACCTGAAACCTCTTGCATTCTGTAGCCCAGATCCTGAGGAATCTTCAATTACATCATATCAATTACATGAACCTTGTAGTTTTTATTATGTGGTTGTACAGGATGGGGTTGTTAGTAGAGAATATTTATACATGGGAGCAGATGCCATCAAAGAATTTGCACATAGAATAGAAAATGAGTGCCATGACATAGCATCTAATGTCTTATTAAAATCAAAACCCATGTTGCCTTTAACAGAGAAACAGAATGAAGATTTCAACAATGCAGAAAAATGCCCGGTATGTGATTCTGAATTTTCAGATATAAATATCAAGGTACATCACCATTCCCATACAGATGGTAAATTCTTAATGGCCCTGTGTAATAGCTGTAATATTAAGATCCAGAGACCAAAATTTGTCCCTATATTTTGCCATGGTGCATCCAATTATGATTTCCATCATCTGATCAGGTACGAGGGGTTTGACAAGCAGAATTTAAATATTTTAGCAGAAAATAATGAAAAATATATTGCTATTAGCAAAATAATAAAAGTTAATGGTGTTTCTATTCACTTAAGATATCTTGATTCCTACAGAATTCTGTCTGCTAGCCTGGCTACACTGGCCACTCAATTATCTGATGATCAATTCAAAATTACATGTGCTTTGTTTCCAAATCAGGACCTGAAATTAATTAGGCGGAAGGGTATATATCCATATGATTGTTACAGATTTTTCTAAATTTGATGAGTGTTCTCTGCCACCAAAACAAGAGTTTTACAGCAAAATCAGAGCATCTGGAATCACTGATGATGATTATCACCATGCCCAGTTGATGTGGAACAATTTAAAATGCAAGTCATTTGGTGATTATCACAAGGCATATTTAAAACTTGATGTGACCCTCTTAGCTGATATACTGCAGGCATTTAGAAAATCTTCCATGCAAAATTATAAGCTGGATCCAATGTATTTTTACAGTGCGCCAGGCCTAGCATGGTCTGCAATGTTTTTAAACACTAAAATGCAATTGGATCTGATCCAAGATCAAGATATGTATCTGTTTATGGAGCAATGTATAAGAGGGGGCATGGTGCAATGCTCTCAGAGATATGCCAGAGCTAATAACAAATATATTCCTGATTATGATCCAGCACTGCCATCAAATTATATACTGTATGTAGATGCCAACAGCCTCTATGGTTATGCTATGATGAAAAAACTGCCATATGCAGGGCTTGAGTGGGTTGAAGATTTCAATATTGAAGATCTTAAGGATTTTGATGACAGTAACTATGGCCTGTTCTTAGAGGTTGATCTGACAATTCCTGATGATTTACACAACACATTTTCTGATCTGCCCCCAATTCCTGAGGTTGAGTGCTCTTCTGGCTCTAAACAGAAGAAACTGATGATGACTCTAGAGCCAAAACAGGGTTATGTCATATATTACAAAAACCTCCAGTTCCTGATGAAACATGGTGTTCAAGTGAGCAAAGTTGGCAAAGTTTTGAGGTTCAGGCACTCAAGATGGTTGAAGCCATATATTGATACAAACACAGAGCTTCGAACATCTGCAATGAGCCAATTTGATAAAACTTTGTTTAAATTGATGGTCAATTCTGTGTATGGCAAAACAATAGAAAATGTCAGAAAACATATTGATGTTAAAATAATTACTGACCCCAGCCGGAGCAAAAAATTGATTGCAAAGCCTAATTTCAACTACAGAAGAATTTATGATGAAAATATGGCACTTTTTAATATGAAAAAAACAAAGATTAAGTTTGATAAGCCTATTTATGTAGGGGCTGTAATATTGGAATTGGCCAAATTACACATGCTGGAGCTCTATTATAATGTGCTGAAACCTTTTCATGGTGATTGTGTAAAATTGATGTACATGGACACAGATAGTTTTGTTCTTGATATTCAAACAGAAGATGTTTATCAAGATATAGCACAGCCTGAATTGTTTAAATATTTTGATACCAGTGAACATTCAAAAATTCAACACCACAACAAAAAGGTGCCTGGCAAGTTAAAAGATGAGACACTTGGAGATGTTATTGCGGCATTTGCTGGGTTAAGGGCCAAGATGTACAGCTTTGAAACATGTAGTGGTGCTGTTGCCAAAAAAGCCAAGGGCATTGGCAGAGTAATTGTTGACAAAGAGCTTGAATTTGAAGATTACAAAAATTGCCTCAAATCATGTAGCACAATCAGAACATCAGAAAATAGAATTCAGAGTGTGGATCACTTGTTGACTACAAATATTGTAAGAAAAGTGGCTCTGGACCCACATGATGATAAGAGATGCATTTTGTCATGTGGCATACATACTCTACCATGGGGTCATTGTGATTTGAAAAGTGGGAATCAATGCCCAATTACAGAGCATGATTTGAAATAAATAAACATGCCTATGAACTTATTTGGGTTCAAAAAACAGGCTATTATGGACCTGCCAACACCACAACACTCTTCTGATATAATATCTAAACTAAGTGCTTTGTTAATTATTCATCTGAACAGCATACTTACAGATGTTGATGATGAAACAGGTAAAACATTGTACATATTTAACAATAATTTAAATCATTACCAATTACCTGTAGGTGGACAATTACAATTTATTACAACCCCTGAGGGTAATGTCAAGATTTCAATAGGGAGAAATATTTATAGAATTAAGCACTCAAACATGATTTCTGGCACTGTTTATACTGTTTCTGCTGGTGACTGCTTATATATTGAGGTCCCGGGATCCTATGACAAGCTTATACCCTTTTTTATAGAATTAAGAATTAGATATTCAATAATAAATAACCGCTAAAACAAAAATGCCTAATGATATATTTGGCCATACAAGACATGAAGATCGCAGTGATGATATTCTGATGCTTGATGTCAGAGTCAAGAAATTAAGAAGTGATTTACAAGCTTTACAAACCACACTGAATGCCAGTCTTCAACTAGAAATTACAAATTTACAATCACAATGCATGGACCCTCTTCTTAAAATTGACTCAGAACTCAAATTATTGCTTCAGAAATATACTGATTTGGCCACATTGGATAATTTTCAAAGTTTAGAAGAAGCTGTAGCAGCTCTTCAAGCCAAATTTAAGACCCAGGCCACCAACTCTGAGCAATTGAAACAACAATTGGAAGAGCAGATAAATAATGTCCAGACACAGCTCCAAACAATTGTCAAAAGCATAAAATCACAAGAAGATTTTGATCTAGTGATTTCCACTCTAAAAGAACAAATTCAATCATTACAGATACCTAATCTGGACCCCTTGAACAATGCCATAGCCGAGGTTAAAGAAAAAATTGAGACACTTGAAAATTTTATGAACAACTTGCCATCTTCTGATGCTTTGAGTGCAATAACTCGGAGTGTTGCCAATATTAAGCTGCAACTTGAAACATATGAAGATTTTGGAAAAAATCAAAGTACCATAACCCATCTTGAGGGTACAATAGCAGCAGTGCAAAGTGATTTGACAAATGTACAAGAATCTCTAGAATCCCGCTTGCCTGGTATTGTAGATACCCTTGCCAGTGTCCAGCAACAGATCACAAAACTTGAAAACCTCAACACTGAATCTGAGCTATCTCATTTTCATCACTTGATCGATGATATCCAAACAAAGCTTGAAATTTTACAACAATCAACACCCACTCAGGCAGATATAGCCCTGCTCCAAAATGCTATGCGTGGTGTGGCTGATGCTTCTGAATTAAATGATGTGAAATTGGCACTTGAATCTTTGCAAAATACTGTATCAAATCTGCCTACATCACAGGAACTTAAAAATATTAAGAGAGCTGTGAATCGCATATTGAAATCAGAAGATATCAAGAATATCCAGACAGAGATCAAACAACTCACTCAGACAGTGGCCACTCTACCAACCAATCAACATATTAATGAACTGCATGCCCTGTTTGAGGATATCAGAAGACAGGTCCATGATCTTACTGCTCAAAATTCAAAATTGGCAGTTGTTGAAAATTTACAGCAAATTGTAGCTAATATCAAGCAACAGCTAGGGACCATGGAATCCAATCAAGCAAATGCTTTGTCTGTTTTTACCACCCAGCTACAAGAAATTGTGCAACAATACAAGAAACTTGTTGTGGACATAAAGATCAAGCCAGGCCATGATGATGTTGTTAGGACTATCAATGAGCACCTTGAATCTGTAACAAGCAGATTGCTTACAGCAGAAAAAGAAATAACAGGCATAATCGAGAATCCTAAACATACAGTAATTCTTGAATTGTACAGTATCCCCAACAAAGAATATGATTCACCATTTACACCAGGAGGCAAAATATATATGCTGTTCCCTGCACAATTTTATTATCAGTTTTTTGTTGGGGGCACACTTAGACCAATCAAGATCAAATATTGGCTACAACCACAGGCACACCACTACCCCACCTTATCAATAACAAATGCTGACAACAAAGCAAAAATCACCAGTGTAGAGTTAGAGGATTTTACAGACCCCAATACATTAGAAACATCTTATGCTGAAGATGATGGCTCTCTGGAATTTTATATACAAATAGGAGACAAATTATATTTAGAAAATCCTGTAGTATCAGCTGCTGAACACCCTATAGTTGCAATATTCTTGTTTACATATTATGTCTAGACAAATTATTGTTGATGAATTACACAGACAAGCCAGACATAATTTTAAGAGATTGCCAGTAGTCAAAAAAGGCATAGATGATTTATGGCAGAGCGACTTGATTGAGATGGCAAGTGGACAGCTGAAAAACTTAGACAAAATCAACAAGGGCTACAAGTATCTACTCACTGTAATAGACACATTTTCAAAATTTGCCTGGGCTGTGCCACTCAAATCCAAGACTGGAAAATGTGTTACAGAAGCCTTCAGGACAATCATCAATCAGAGTGGAAGATCACCGCGCTATTTGCAAACAGATAATGGCAAAGAATTTTATAATTCTGTGTTCCAACAATTTATTAAAAGCCAGTCAATACAACATTACTCGAGTTACAGTGATCTCAAGGCCTCAATTGTAGAGAGATTCAACAAAACCCTAAAAAATCATATGTATAAACAATTTACACTTCAAGGTAATTATAAATGGATTAATATTCTTCCAGAACTTCTACAAAAATATAACAACTCGGTCCATTCCACAATCAACATGAAACCCTCTGAAGTAACTTCATCTGATGAGCAAAAATTGATCAGTACTGTTTATTATCCTAAATATCAGCCAACAACAAGAAAAGCCAAATACAAGGTGGGTGATCAAGTAAGAATCAGCAAATATAAGCACTTATTCAAAAGAGGCTTTACAAGAAACTGGAGCACTGAATTATTTACAGTGGTTCAAGTTAAACCTGGGACCCTTAACACATATATAATAAAAGATCACCGAGGAGAAATTCTCAAAGGCAGGTTCTATGAAGAAGAACTCAACAAAACTAAACAGCCTGACACATATCTCATAGAAAAAATCATCCGCAAAAAAGGCAACAAGTTACTTGTCAAATGGCTAGGACTTCCAGAACACAGCTGGATCGAGGCAAACAAAGTGATAATATGAACACCTGGGATGTTATAAAGAGGCTGCCAGAACCTGAACAGCAGAATAAGAGAAATGGCAAGTTGCTGCCTGATAATATTAGATGTCTTATTGTTGGGTCATCGGCTTGTGGTAAAACTACACTAATGATTGATAATTTTTTATTGGCACCCAACTGGTTAGACTGGAAAAACAGGCACTTGTATGTCTTCTCTAAGAGCTTGGAACAATTAAAATATCAGCAGCTGATGAAGCTATATGATGGACTGGATATTGCCACTTTTGAATCAGATGTTAAGCCACTCCATGAATGTCTCGATAATTCTGTTGTTGTGTTTGATGACATTATACTGGAAAATCAAAACAAGGTTAGAAATTTCTTTACACAGGGCCGACACAAAAACATTGATTGCTTCTACCTTGCACAGACTTTTTCAAAAATACCCAAGCAGCTGATCCGAGACAACAGCAATTTTATATGTGTGTTTCATCAAGATCATACCAACCTCAAACACATACATGATGAATATGTAGGTGGGGACTTGAGCTACAATGATTTTTCCAAGTTTTGCAGTAGGTGCTGGAACCAGGATAGTTATGGGTTTGTCACAATTGATATGACAAGAACACCTAATACTGGTAAATATAGAAATAAAATTAACAATTTTCTAGACATTGAAACATATATAAATAACCATGAAAAGGCCAATTATTGATGATCTTAAATTAAGAGATTATCTTGTAAAAAGATTTAAGGGATGGAAATCAGAGAACCGAGGAATCTATGAAAAACACAAACAAACAGAACAGCCTATTATTGATGCTAGTAGTGAATTAGGTAAAAATATCAAAACTGTTACAGAGCAAAATCAAAATTTGATCACAGAGCTTGTACCTGTAGCTGCTAGGAACATATTAGATTATCCAATCACCCCACTTTCTAGTATTCATACACCTAGTCCTGTTGCTCCTCGAAGAATCGAAGCTACTCAGGATCCTATTGAATTGGGTCTTCTTGCTCAAAAATATTTAAGCACACCTAAAGACAACAAAGATGAGGTCTTTGGCTTATATGCTGACACAGAGCGTAATGGTAGCATCATACATAGAATTGGCAATTTCAGAGTAACATTTATGGGGGATGATCTGATTTTATATTCAGAATCTCATCTTGGAGAAAGAGGTGGCTTTGTTAAATATCCTGGCACACCTGGATTGTGGGAACTGATGACTAGGAAGAGACCTGGCAGCTATACAGATCAAGATTATGAACATTACAAAGAAATATTAATAAAATCAGATGCTCTATACCAGAACAATGGTCCCACACAAAAAAGAGTCAAGTCTAGCAGTGGAGCAAAATATAACAACTTAATCAAGCCCATATGGTCACAGATCAAGACTGGCAGTGGAATCAAACATTACAACACCCTGCCCAAAGAATTTGTGTGGGTTGATGATGTCAGGAAACTTGTAGATAGGTTATTGATGATAGCTGGGGAGGAAAATGCTGGCAACCACAATTTTTACAATGAAAAGGTTGGAATTATGGACATGATAAGCACAAAATTGTCTAATTTTATAGTGAATGACACTAAGGGGATTGGATATCTTATAAAAATTATTAATACTCTACCAACTAAATTTTGGAATATTTCTGAGGGTCGGGGGCTGGTTGATGATATTATAAAGAAGCTGCCATTTGAACTACACATTCCAGGCTATCAGTATTGTGGTCCAGGCACAAAATTGGACCATAGATTAAACAGAGGTGATCCTGGTGTTAATCCCCTAGATGCTGCTTGTAGAGACCATGACATAGCATACAACACACATTCTGATCTTGACAAGAGACATGTTGCAGACAAGAAATTAGAAGAGGCTGCATTTGGTAGATTGTAAGCAAAGATGCTTCTTTAAGTGAAAGAATAGCAGCATTGGGAACCACCATAGCTATGAACACCAAACAAAAACTGGGGTGGGGGTTGTGAATATATATATAATAAACCTAGGATGAAGGCCAAGGGTGTTATGTATCAGGTACCTCATGCAGGTCTTAAATCTCTTAAAACTATTGATAGCCTTTTAACCAAAAAGCAGCGCAAGAAAAAAAATTCTTGTATTGCCAAGGGCCATGGTATGAAATTATTACTTAGTACCCCCCAATTAAAAAAATTACAGCAATCTAGAAAAAAATCACATGTGGGTGGATTTATATTTACTATCCCGGCCATCTTAGCAGCACTTGGGGCTGTAGGGAGCTTGGCTGGGGGATCAGCTGCCATAGCAAAAACAGTAATAGATGCCAAGAAGAATAGGGCAGAATTAGATGAATTGAAGCGCCATAACCTGGCCATGGAGAAACAAGGCAAAGGTGTTAAGAGAGCCATGAATAAGTTTAAAAAAAACAAGAGCCGCTTACAAACCAAGATATTGAAGCTTTAATCAAGCCACTGGGCATCAAACATTTTAGAGGTGTGTACATGTCTGATTCTTTACCAGAACAACCACTCAACAAAGAGTGTGGCATTGTTAATTTGGATAAGTACAAAAATCAGGGCACTCACTGGATCTGTTATCTTAAATATTTAAAAGATGAGGCATTTGTGTTTGATTCATTTGGAGGTGTTCCACCTGAAAATTTAATAAAATATCTAAATTCAGCTAATCTTTATTACAATAATGCCCGTGTTCAAAATTTCAAAGATGTTAATTGCGGACATCTGTGTTTATCTGTTCTTAGATATATGTCTCAAATAAATAAACCATCAATTGAAGATTTTCAAAAAGCCCTGTGGTATCTGAAACATCATGGGGGTATTCCATCTCACCAGCCAAAATTCAATATTGAAACTTAGATTACATGATGACATAGTATATCCCAAAACAATAGCTCTCAGAGAATTTTATGGCATGTACTTGGTCCCTAATATTACACACCACAACAACACAATTGCAGTAGGAGATCAAAAAATTGTCATCCCTCCAGGGCAATATAATCTATCTACTCTAAATGCTCAATTACCCAGAGGTATAGTATTAACTCAAAATTCTGTCACTCACAGAGTAGAGATTGTATCTGCTACAGAGACAGTGGATCTGGGTACTATAGGAGAGCTGTTAGGCTTTGAGAACAACACAAAACTTGAACCAGCCATCAAACACACTGCTATTAATATACCTAAATTCTTAGCCATAGAGACTCTAAATATTCACAGTAATGTGGCCGAGGGTATGATCACCAAATCAAATGGCATAGGCACTCACAAACAAACTGGCATTATTGCAACATTCAAACCTAACTCTGAATTTATGGAGCCCATCATCTACACTCCATCCCCAACATTATATTTTCCTGTGTGCCATAATAGAATAGATTACATTGAGTTGATGGTCACTAATGAAAAAGAAGAATTAGTTGATTTTGCTGGAGCCACAACAACTGCAATCATAGAAATTAATATTTAAATAAAAATACATACAAAAAAAATGGAAAATATTGAGAGTTATGAGCTACAATCATTCCCCCCAAACAGGAGGACATTTGCAAATTTAAATCAACCCAACACAGAGATTGAGGTTGATCTTGATGTAGGGGATGGCTTTATACACCCCCACAGAGCAGATCTATACATCAAATTTGATGTTGTAAAGCTCGATGGTACAGATTATCCGGCAAATTCAAATATAAGATTGGTGGACGATTTTGTGCCACATCTGTTCTCTGAAATTGAGATCAGAAAACATGGTGTTGTTATAAACAGAGTAGATTATCCCGGCATTACCTCCACAGCTTTGGCCACACTAAAATTGTCCAAAACCGAGGCTTCTTACTACAAAATAGGTGGATTTGAGGCTGGTGATAAAATTATATCTAAGAGCCACACAGTGCTGTTCCCCATGCGCCTGTTGCCAGGATTCTTCTCAGATTACAAAGACATTATGTGGAAGGGTGGTTTAAGAATCACATTTAGAAGAGCTGCCAATGATAATAATGCTTTGATGAGGTACAGTACATTAAACTCTACAGGGGAAGCTCTGCCTAATACCCTACCTGATGAAGGCAAGTGCCTTATTCAGACTATGGAGCTAAGAATGCCAGTTGTTGAATATGAAGCCAGTTATGCTCTTAAATACAAAGCTGATATCCTAAAAAATCCACAGGTACCTTTACAATTTTATACATATCAATGTGTACAGAAGCCCGCCACTGGTGCCTATTATGAGTTTGATGCTACAAATTCATTCTCCAGTATACAATATGACATGCCAGATTTTGTGGTGGTACTGTTTCAGACTGGAAGACACAATAATCAGGAAAAAAAATCAAGTAAATTTGATAACTGCAACATCAAGAACATATATCTTAAAAATGGCAGAAATGAGGTATTTCCTAGAGAAAACTATAATTTAGACATGTCCAAGGATGATTTCCTTAAATTATATGAGGCATTTACAGCATACAAAAGGGTCACTACTGGCAATACTGACATGTATTACACACCAGATGAATTCAAAGCACAGAGACCCATGTTTTCATCAACACTTCAAAAAGAAAACAAGTTGTGGTTAATGACAGGACAAACATTAAAATTATCTGTGAATTCCACGATACACTCCCTGATGACACCATATGTAGTGTTATTCTTATAGGTGAAAAATCATATGTTTATGATGTAAGAAATGAGAGAGTCACAGAGCAATTCTAGAGAGCCAATTCTACAAGGCAACAATATTAACACTTTGCCATCAGGGGAGGCCTTACATTTTACCAGGACTCAAACCCAGAGCTCTTGTTTACAAGGCAACAATATTAACACTTTGCCATCAGGGGAGGCCTTACATTTTACAAGGACTCAAACCCAGAGCTCTTGTTTACAAGGCAATAAGCCATGGGACTATGTCCACATTTTATTGAGTATCAGAACCCAGGAGCTATGAGCTCTATATCAGCTAAATACAATTCAAAGTTGGACTTTGAACTGTGCAATAAATATTCTGTAAGTCTCACTCGTGTTTATATTAACAGAACAGAGCCTTTTAGAATTGTACCCAGGCTTGCATGACAGCATGACAGATTGAAGTTTTATGCTCTTCCAGTAAATTGGAGTCAATGGCATGATGGCATGTATGAGAATTTTCCCTGAAAGGGCACAGTGTAGATTATATCTCATGCATGCAAGCATATAAAATCTCCCAGGCGTGCATAATTTATTGCTGGCCAGGACATGAAACTGATCAAAGATTAGAAAAAACATGAAACCAATTTGCTTGCCTGCCCGTGTTGTATTGTATTGATCTGTAAGTTGTAGAGGATGAGAATATAAGCATTTTTGCACTAGTTTTAAGTATAGTCAAAACAATATCAAGGGGGGCATATTTTTGACAAGTTTATGGACAACAAACCTGAGAGATGTAGCTTTTACACACATGGGCAAATCTGTCTGAGGGGAGTTCTTCATTTCTACACTAGAATTCAAAATTCTTTAGATTTAAATATGTACACACATGGCCGATTGGAGTATAAGCCCTTTTTGACATAGTTTTAAGTGTAGGCAAATCTGTCTGTTGAGGGTTCTTCATTTCTACACTAGGATTCAGGGTTCTTGGAATTAAGAGCATATCACACTTGAAGAAATAGGGAATAAGGGCATCTTGGCATAGTTTTAAGTGTAGGCAAATCGGGCTGTTTAATCAAATAGCCTCTTCATTTGTACGCTATAAGTGCGCTTATATTATATACTTTCATACTACTCACGGCATCCCCAATCCTGGATATTTACGGAATCTCCAATCCTGGATATCCATGGAACCTCCAATTCTGGATACCCATGGAATCTCCAATCTTGGATATCCATGGGATCTCCAATCTTGGATATCCATGGGATCTCCAATCTTGGATATCCATGGGATCTCCAATCTTGGACATCCATGGGATCTCCAAGCCCGGATGGCCATGAGATCTCCATTCCAGGATATCCAATCCTTGTTAACCATGGGATCTCCAATCCTGAATACCCATGGAATCTTCAATTCTGGATATCCATGTGATTTCCAATCCTGGATATCTATGAGATTTCCAATCTTGGATATCCATGGGATCTCCAAACCTGGATATCCATGTTTTGATTGATTGAATTGTTGTTTTAAGTCCACTTTATGCACAGTAAGGATAATCGGGACTGCACCTACAGTTTAAAGTGGGATCCGAACAACTGTGACATGTGCCTCCACTGGGTATCGAACCCGGGACCCCTTGATTACAAGGCAACAACGCTACCACTGCGCCATTGGCGGGGGCTGCATATCCATGGGATCTCCAATCCCGGATTTGAACGTGCATTGCGGCATATACGGTATATGTCCACGTGTTATTCAAAACGTGACAAATTGTACCTTTGTTTATAACGTGTTCTGTGCATCGTACTCGCGCATCGACGGAAGGGGCAGAATGGTCCAAGCTGTGATGATTCAGATTTATTTCTCATTCCATGTGCAAGTCATCAGGTGTGCGCACTACATCTGCTTTATTACATCACTGAATTTCCCTTCTTTTCCATGTAGTCTAAACTTTCTCACAAATTCCGTGTAGGTACAGCACCCCTTTTCTCCCTGAGTTTTCGCAAGAACACCCTCACTTTTCCCAATAGTTCTACGTTTCTACGTTCCATTGTACCCAAATTGCTTCGAGCACTCTTTCGTAGCTTATGTAGCCTAGCTTCTCCTCCTACAAAACGCGCATGTCCTAGAATAAGTGTTCTGGCCCATTATCACCATAGTGCGCATCTGCATCTTCCTTCCTCACCTTCTACTGTATTATAACTCCATCCCCCCAGCCTTATCCATGCCAGCCCCTATCTTGCCCGCATGCTCACTTTCCTGATGTAAGCTACTTGTTCCCATTTCCATGGATATAGGGGAAAATGTGCGAAGACTTTTGGCAGAAGGTTTGTTTGTGGTCGTTCTATACGCGTACCATTAATTAACTCTCTAGACTTCTTTAACCCGAAGGTTTATGGCTGCAGCAACATAAGCCTTCAATCTATCCCCATCCTGGGCAAGATCAATCCAATCTTTTCCATCCTTACCATCTCAACGTTATCCCTCCATCTTCGTCCTGGCCTTCCTACAGGTATCTTCCCAACAAGAATCCTGTAAACTCTTCTTTCCTCTCCGATTCGTGCCACATGGCCTGCCCGCCTAAGTATGCTTGATTTAATTATTCTAATAATATCAGAACATGAATACAAATTATGCAGTTCTAAATTATATAACCTTCTCCACTCAACTGTCTCATCATACCCGAAGGAAAAAATCCAGTCCGGGAACTTTCTGATCCTCCCATTTAAGGGTAATATTCGCCTCTTCACCGCGGACGCCGTGGAATGCAAAACGCCTTATTACCCCTGAAGACTTTTCTCACGAGAGGGAGTTCGTACTCTTTCAATCCTTTGATTGAATCACGTGATGAATGACGGCGGTTACCTCGTCCCATTCCTCGTCGTTCAACGACAATGAGTCGCGCTGAGGTCATTATTTCGGTCAGTTTCGTCGACTCACCAACAGAGGGCTCTGTCAACGAGCCGGAAATACGCCAGCACGTGAGCCGAAAGCTAATTGCATGTATATGCAAGTGGCCGGCCTCTGGAGAACTAAGCCCGCGACTTATTTTTCTTTGTTTCCCGTTGAAATCGATAACTCTATGTAGAAATCGGATGAGAGACATCTGTTGATGGCTCGGAGAACTTGCAAACGTACCTGGATATTTAAGGGTACTCACGTTTTTCCATTTGTCTTTCTTTCGTCTTGCTACTTTGGATTTGTCAAGGGTCGCCAGAAAAGTCACGAAAGTGAACTTTTAGCGCTTATTCCGTTCGCGTTCAATCCGTTTCGCACTTAATAATATCGCTCTTTTTGTTCGCGCTTAACCCTTTTCGCGGATGTTCCTTTCGCGCTTAAACAGTTTCGCGGTTGTTTCCTTCGCGCTAAATCCGTTTTGCGGTTGTTTCTTTCGCGCTAAATCAGTTACGCTGTTGTTTCCTTCGCGCTAAATCCGTTTCGCGGTTGTTTCCTTCGCGCTAAATCCGTTTCGCAGTTGTTTCCTTCGCGCTAAATCAGTATCGCAGTTGTTTCCTTCGCGCTAAATCCGTTTCGCGGTTGTTTCCTTCGCGCTAAATCCGTTTTGCGGTTGTTTCCTTCGCGCTAAATCCGTTTCGCGGTTGTTTCTTTCGCGCTAAAACCGATTCGCGGTTGTTTCCTTCGCGCTAAATCCGTTTCGCTGTTGTTTTTTTCGCGCTAAATCCGTTTCGCGGTTGTTTCTTTCGTGCTAAATCCGTTTCGCGGTTATTCCTTTAGCGCTTATTCTTGTTTTCAAGCTTGGTTTCGCGCTTATTCGTATGTTCAATTTTGGTTCCGGAATTTTCCATTTTGCTGTAATTCCTTTCGCGCTTCTTCCTATCGCGTCCTGTGTTACTTGTTCGCGATTCCACCCTGTCCCAATAGCAATTTCGAATGATCCAGAACCCATACTGATGCCCCGGACGATTGGAAAGTGTTGTTGAATGGTATAAGGTTTATTTTATTAGATTTGTTATTTAGAATCGCTTTTCTGATCCCCCTTGTGACTAATCGCGACGATGAGGATGAGTAATGATTGATGAAACAGATAAAGCCCAGGCGAATCTAGAATCCTTTCCTTGGAGGACCACAGAACATACTGCAATCATATGATAGAATGTAAAGCTGGGCGAATTTTTTTTCTACACATTAAGTCTCTGTCTGTCACTCTCTCTCGCTCTCTAAACATACACACAGATATATACATTTATCGTTATTTCCGATTTAGACTAATTTATATATCCAGTATAACTAGTCGCGTTTAATGCATTTGTCCCTTGTGTTTTGTTTTTAACATCTGAAAAAGGATATTTCGAACAATTTTTTGTTCATTGTAATATAATCAGATAAATACTGTTTTATAATAATTAGTTATGTATTTTGGAAGGTGCACGCCACCCCATGCCCAATGGATAAAGGGACCCTCACAAAGAACACTCATACTCAGGCAGAGATTCGAACCCGGGACCTCTGGCATCGTAGCGCGTTGTGATGACCACTACGCCAAAGAGATCGACTCTTGCTTCTTGACATATCAAATTAAGTGATTATCCCTCGAGGCCTCAGTCAGCGAATAACGCTCGAACAGGCAAAAGGAGCCCAGTAGTACACGTATAACCGTAATTTGTCCGTGGTAGCATGTATATAATCGCAGGGGGCCGTTTTCTCGGGAGCCCCGGGGAGGGGGAAGTGTGGTGATGTCAGTTTTTGACCTCGACTGGGGGTGAAATACAGCAGCGCCATCTCTTATTCCTTCTGGCAGAATAAGAGTGCGAGTGTGCCTCTCAGCGCCTCTCAACGGATTATTACAAAACTTTCTTGGGAGCGGCGATTCCCAGCAGAAGGTCAGTGCAGCGGTTTTTCCTGCCTCTTTCCATATCTGCTTATTTACCTTTATCTGTGGTTTGGTCTATCTTAACAATGTAGTGATATATAAAAATGAAATACGTGATTGTGGGCTGAAACTGCCAGGACGGATATTTTGCATATACGATTATTGTCACATTAAAATGGTTTCCATTGTAAACGCTCGAGGGTGGGAGACTCGAGCGAGTACGAGCGAGCGATCCGATGCAGGACTCTATACAGGGTGGGTGAGAAGTACTAGGCATTGAAAATTTGCTGTATCTCTTGCAATATTTAAGCAATCTCAATAAAAGTTTTGCTACATATACATTATGGAATAGGACTACACACGTGCATACGAATTTCACAATATGAATGCCGATAGGGTTGTAGGTCCATATTTTCTGCATGGCACTATGAATGGCGAACGCTACCTGACAATGTTGCAAGGGTATGTTTGGCCCATCGTATCTCGCCGGTGAGCTTGTTTTCGTGCAAGATGGCGCGCCGCCACACTTTGCACTTGCCGTACGGACCTGGTTGGACCACAGTTTTCCTGGACGTTGGCTGACACGACGAGGAGCTCACGAATGGCCTGCCAGAAGTCCAGATCTCACGCCCTGTGACTATTTCCTGTGGGGCTGGGCATAGGAGGAAGTGTACACGACATAACCCCGCACTTGAACAATTGGAGTCACGGATTCGAGATGTTATCACAGAAGAATTTCTACAGAAGACTGTGGATTGCATCTCCGTTCGTTGGAGGAAGCCAGTATGCCGCCGGTGCCTACATACAATTCTGAGCTGGCACATATGTAATCCTATTCCACAATGTATACGTACAGAAAATTTCATTGAGATTGCTTAAACATTACAAAAACTACAGACAATTTTCAATGCTTAGTTACTTCTCACCCACCCTGTACTAGGAATCATTCATCAAGGTCGCGAGTCTACAGAAGGGAGAATTTGTTTTCTGGAGGAACAACAAAACAAAATCAGCTTTAATAAAGCGATCAGGGCTTCCAGCAGGTGGGCACCAACCCTGACTTGTTGCTCCAGCCCTGAGGAAGCCAGACTCCTCCTCTAATCACACGTAATCACCCTACACGGGGGCCACGTCCCGCCAACAGGAATTTCTCCATTAATAACAACCTCGGCGCTTGGATCTACCCTCGGCAGGGAGGTGATCTGTCACCTGACGTCATTTCCTGGATCCCCCGGGGGGATTCCCGGAGCTCACCGCATCACCTGTGCTTACCGGTGAGGAAGGTCGACCAATTCTGGCCCCGCTATAAATCATCCCCTTGTTACATCAACCCTCGCCCTTGCCAAGGTAGCAGCTCCAATCCTTCCGCCACCCTCGCTCCCACTGTGAGGCATTTTGACATTTTTCGCTTTAAAAAAAAAAATGTTTACCTTCAAAATTTACACTCACAATTGCTATTCCAAGACTCAGTTTAAAAATTTAAGTATAGCGTACTAAGGTGAAATTTTAGAGAAATGAAGCCTAAAATATAATTAACTGATACTAACATTTCACCCCATACATTTATCAATATGCATCTGCATCCCCGATTTTACATTCCCCCCTTAGTATTTGTGATTTCAATGCAGCAAAATGCTAAAAAGTTTTCCGGATTTTTCATTTTCCTCCAATTTAATATTTTTTTTCTATTTGGCCCCTGAAGAACGTAAAATAGTGGTTCCACTGTAGTTTCCTTGTGCATATACGTATATTGAAATGACGTTACGATTATGAAAATCATTTTCATGGGAAGTTCGATAAATTCTTAGCCGACCTCCGTAACAGAGTGGTTAGCACGGCGAGTCCCGGCCTGGGCATCGATGTTCTTTGTGAGTGTTCCTTCATCAATTTCATCATATCATCAGTCATCTTCATCGTAACGATTAGCCAAAAGTAAAGCGGCGCTAAATTACAAAAATCAAATCAAATGAAATCCATCTCTATTTCATGCTGTGTGTGTGTGTGTGTGCGAGAGAGACCTAAAAAGTTGCCGTCCAAACCGTTTGATGGCCCTAGTGACTATCGCATCCTATTTTCCATACGGTACGGACTTATTATCAAAACATTATTCTTGCCGGACCCTGTCGCCGAGTGGTTAGCACATAGCGTTGCGACGCCAAGGGTCCCGGGTTCGAATCCCGCTCGGGCTTGGTTGTTTGTGAATGTCCATTCGCCAATTTCATAATTTCATCACTCGTTCCCATCTTCGCAAATTAGCCAAGAGGCACAAAACGCGAAATAAAATAAACTAAATCAAATAAAATCAAAAAACATTATTCTTGTTCTGGTGATTAATATCTGCATATTGCAACACTGTCGTTCCATCGCTTCACATTCCAGTGATATATTAACTTTGTAGCCAGTACGCCATTGGTATTCGTCTCGATTTCCTGGTCTCGGTAACAATCTCTACATTTGACTTTTAAGGTAAGTATGAGAATGGTAAATTCCATGACGTAATATGTATGTAAATTTTCAGTCTTAGACTTTGACACGTTGTGTCTTTACAAAGAAAAAAACACAAAAAAACCTCTACTGTTACAAACACAGAAAAAACGAACATAAGATTATATAGCATACAGAAAATGTCACTCAGGGAATGTAAAACCCTTCTTCATCAATTCCTAAATAAAACCCAATTCAAGTTTTAATGAATTTAAATAAGTATATTCCTCTTTCTATATTTATACAAACAAAAAACTATCGTAATTACAAGAGAAAAAAGATAGAAACTAGAGTTCCGAGATGCAGAGATTCAGGAACGTCAGCTATGTTTGACGTCATCACAAATAGGCTAAAATATTTGAAGAAAACAATCACATGCTTAGTTACAAAGATTGGAAATAGCATGAACAATAATACTTGTCGTCGATACCAGTGGAGGCACATAGTGGTTCGGATTCCACTTTAAACTGTAGGTCCAGTCCCGATTAGCCTTAATGTGCATAAAGTGGACTTAAAACACCAAATCAATGAATTGAATACTCGTCAAACGGGAAAAGGATTTGCCAATATCAATTCTTATAATTGGAAGATTGTTGTCGGATCAAGTTCTGTCCAGCCCTACTTCTCTCACAATCAGGTTTTCCTAAAAGATGTTGCAAACTTTTGTTGTCTATTCCAGTGGTTCTCAAACTGTGGTACGCGTACCCCCAGGGTCGAGAATACCCACATGACAACATTTTTCCTGCAGATGCGTAGAGCAGACTTCATTCTTTCAGACTCCATAGCTTTAGCACTCAACAGGTAAAAAAGGCTGATTTTGTCAAAAAACACTCTTATCTTTCTTTCATATGTTTTGAAATAAAATACTCGTTCGTAATCTACAATAGACTAATTTGGAGCTGAATGTCCGCTTGGAAGTTTCAAGTGCACAACCAGACATCAAGAAACTGCGTCAGGGACATCCTTCTCAGTAGAAACTCTAAGGATTTACAACAAAACTTCAAAAATGGGCTTCACAGTTTGTTTACAAACTTATTTTTGTTCTGTACTTTGTTTTTTTCAATAAGTGGAAAAATATATGAAAATTAAAATTGTTATACGTACTTCCTAGTATATATGTATTTCACATTCTCATTCTTGTAACTAATCATAAAGATTGTAGGAACACCCAAAAAATTAATAAACGTAGGACTCTAATGTTTATTTGTTTACCATCTTTCCACATACAGCCAGAATGCGATTTTTCTCTACTACAGATACAATCCTCGTACATATTAAAAACGTCCCACCCAGTAGCGTATATTCTAGGCTACCTAGGCTATCTGTGAAGCCTGAAGCCTAGAGAGTAAAATACAGAAGGAAAATCGATTAGAAACTGTGAATAAATTTACTCATTTCATTAAGAAAATATTGGCGATTCTGAAGTTGGCAACCTGAATTCGTAGGAGTTGGCAACCCGGATTCTTAGGAGTTGGCAACCTGAGTAATTAGGAGTTGGCAACCTGAAGTCTTAGGAGTTGGCAACCTGAAGTCTTAGGAGTTGGCAACCTGAGTTCTTAGGAGTTGGCAACCTGAGTTCTTAGGAGTTGGCAACCTGAGTTCTTAGGAGTTGGCAACCTGAGTTCTTAGGAGTTGGTAACCTGAATTCTTAGGAGTTGACAACACGAAGTCCTAGGTGTTGGCAACCTGAATTCTTAGGAGTTGGCAACCTGAGTTCTTAGAAGTTGGCAACCTGAGTTATTTGGAGTTGGTAACCTGAATTCTTAGGAGTTGGCAACCTGAGTTCTTAGAAGTTGGCAACCTGAGTTCTTAGGAGTTGGCAACCTGAGTTCTTAGGAGTTGGCAACCTGAATTCTTAGGAGTTGGCAACCTGAGTTCTTAGGAGTTGGCAACCTGAATTCTTAGAACTTGGCAACCTGAGTTCTTTGGAGTTGGTAACCAGAATTTTTAGGAGTTCACAACACGAAGTCCTAGGAGTTGGCAACCTGAATTCTTAGGAGTTGGCAACCTGAGTTCTTAGAAGTTGGCAACCTGAGTTCTTAGAAGTTGGCAACCTGAGTTCTTAGGAATTGGCAACCTGAATTCTAAGGAGTTGGCAACCTGAGTTCTTAGGAGTTGGCAACCTGAGTTCTTAGGAGTTGGCAACCTGAGTTCTTAGGAGTTGGTAACCTGAATTCTTAGGAGTTGACAACACGAAGTCCTAGGTGTTGGCAACCTGAATTCTTAGGAGTTGGCAACCTGAGTTCTTAGAAGTTGGCAACCTGAGTTCTTAGAAGTTGGCAACCTGAGTTCTTTGGAGTTGGTAACCTGAATTTTTAGGAGTTCACAACACGAAGTCCTGGGAGTTGGCAACCTGAATTCTTAGGAGTTGGTAACCTGAGTTCTTAGGAGTTGGCAACCTGAGTTCTTAGGAGTTGGCAACCTGAGATCTTAGGAGTTGGCAACCTGAATTCTTAGGAGTTGGCAACCTGAATTCTTAGGAGTTGGCAACCTGAATTCTTAGGAGTTGGCAACCTGAGTTCTTAGGAGTTGGCAACCTGAGTTCTTAGGAGTTGGCAACCTGAATTCTTAGGAGTTGGCAACCTGAATTCTTAGGAGTTGGCAACCTGAATTCTTAGGATTTGGCAACCTGAGTTCTTAGAAGTTGGCAACCTGAGTTCTTAGGAGTTGGCAACCTGAGTTCTTAGGAGTTGGCAACGTGAATTCTTAGGAGTTGGCAACCTGAATTCTTAGAAGTTGGCAACCTGAGTTCTTTGGAGTTGGTAACCTGAATTTTTAGGAGTTCACAACACGAAGTCCTAGGAGTTGGCAACCTGAATTCTTAGGAGTTGGCCACCTGAGTTCTTAGAAGTTGGCAACCTGAGTTCTTAGAAGTTGGCAACCTGAGTTCTTAGAAGTTGGCAACCTGAGTTCTTAGGAGTTGACAACCTGAGTTCTTAGGAATTGGCAACCTGAATTCTTAGGAGTTGACAACACGAAGTCCTAGGTGTTGGCAACCTGCATTCTTAGGAGTTGGCAACCTGAGTTCTTAGAAGTTGGCAACCTGAGTTCTTTGGAGTTGGTAACCTGAATTTTTAGGAGTTCACAACACGAAGTCCTAGGAGTTGGCAACCTGAATTCTTAGGAGTTGGTAACCTGAGTTCTTAGGAGTTGGCAACCTGAGTTCTTAGGAGTTGGCAACCTGAATTCTTAGGAGTTGGCAACCTGAATTCTTAGGAGTTGGCAACCTGAATTCTTAGGAGTTGGCAACCTGAATTCTTAGGAGTTGGCAACCTGAGTTCTTAGGAGTTGGCAACCTGAGTTCTTAGGAGTTGGCAACCTGAATTCTTAGGATTTGGCAACCTGAGTTCTTAGAAGTTGGCAACCTGAGTTCTTAGGAGTTGGCAACCTGAGTTCTTAGGAGTTGGCAACCTGAATTCTTAGAAGTTGGCAACCTGAATTCTTAGGAGTTGGCAACCTGAGTTCTTAGAAGTTGGCAACCTGAGTTCTTAGGAGTTGGCAACCTGAGTTCTTAGGAGTTGGCAACCTGAATTCTTAGAAGTTGGCAACCTGAATTCTTAGAAGTTGGCAACCTGAGTTCTTAGAAGTTGGCAACCTGAGTTCTTAGGAGTTGGCAACCTGAATTCTTAGGAGTTGGCAACCTGAATTCTTAGGAGTTGGCAACCTGAATTCTTAGGATTTGGCAACCTGGCTGCTGTTGGAATGACAACGTACCTTCTCTGAAGAAGTCAAAAGCGAGCAAAATGTGTGTCTAACCACTTATACCGGGGGTTTATGCAAGCCAAGTCTTCTCTCTTCCTTCATAGTCAAGGACCACGTGTCATAGTGAGTTAGTACAGGCGTAGGACTCAGCATACGCCACTGGTCCCACCAATCAGACAGCCAAACAAAATTCCTCAAAACCCACTGTTCGGTGGAAACCTATTAGACGTTAAGGTACGACTAAAGGGTACAATAAGAAAAAACTTTGCTGGTCTATTCTATATACAGTACAGGCACGGATACTTGTGGTTTGTCACCATCCCATTGAAAATCATTGGGATTGTTGCAATTCAGACGTGTCCGTGACTGTACAACGACCTCTTCATGATTTGATTTTACTTCTAATTCCAGAAGAGTGCACAGAATGCTTCTTATTTTGTTACAACTATTTTCCTCCAGACTTTGTTTTCACAAATATTAAAGTTAAGTTCCTCTTTTAGTGTAAGCTAAAAGGCAACACGTATTGCAACCATGAAATACTACAGGCAAAAGCATTTCTTCATGTCTCGGTTGATTTTTAAACTCATCAGTGCATAATTGATTGAATTAGATAATTTTACGTTGCTTTTCTGCCATTTTAGCCAATCACTCCAATGAGAACGAGTGATGACATGATGAAATTGAAGAAGGGACTTGAACGAGATTTGAAGCTGGGACCTCTGACGTCGTAGCGCTTGTGCTAACCACTCCGCCATGAAGATCGGCGAATAATCAGTGAATAAAAGCTTGTAAATGAAAACGTAACATGCATTACCGGAATGAAATCTACATTCTCAACAATGGATGCATCTTCAGTATATTGTAAAACGAAAGTAGAACTCTCTGAGCCAAGGACGTAACTTGGGACCTAGCTTTGAGTGGGCAGAATTAAATTGGGCCTAATTTTGAGGGGGCAGAATTAAATTGGCCCTAATTTTGAGGGTGCAATATCAAATTAGGCGTAATTTTGAGGGTGCAGGATCAAATTGGGTCTAATTTTGAGGAGGCAGAATTAAATTGGGTCTAATTTTGAGGAGGCAGAATTAAATTGGGCCTAATTTTGAGGGGGCAGAATTAAATTGGGCCAAATTTTGAGGGGGCAGAATTAAATTGGGCCTACTTTTGAGGGTGCAGAATTAAATTAGGCCTAATTTTGAGGGTGCAGAATTAAATTAGGCCTAATTTTGAGGGTGCAGAATTAAATTGGGCCTATATTTGAGGGTGCAGGATCAAATTGGGTCTAATTTTGAGGAGGCAGAATTAAATTGGTCCTAATTTGGGGGGGGGGCAGAATTAAATTGGGCCTAATTTTGAGGCCAGCATCCAGGATTATTTGCTAAATTACTGTGACGTTTGCGAAATCACAAATATTACTCTTTATTACTTTGGGGGGGGTAAGTGTCCCCTTTTGCCCCCGCCAAGTTACGCCTATGCTCTGAGCAACACAGAGAAAATTTTTGACTCCAGATTTGAAGCATTTTGAAGAGGCCAGTTGCAAGACCAGTCGACCAGCTACTTGATATCCTCAACCCCTAACTCCGTGAGCCTATATTTAGCCCCGAACACCTGGTCCACACACGCCTCCAACGAACGGTCTGTCCATCGCCAGACGTTCCCTGCCACCTCTACCTCGGAACAGTGGAGCTGACAGACTTCGTACCTTTCAGAGAAATCCAAGTGTTTTCTGCCAATATGACCCAAGACAATTTTATTGTTTCGTCCTTATACAGTGCTGAAAGGCTATAGGACTTTCTTATTATAGACTTCTTACAAGTATTGAGACCACAGGCAGGCATATATCTCGAAATACTGTATACTTCGAGGGGGATGGGGGGGGTTTAAATCAAGTGTCACAGATATAATAATAATAATATAAATATTTAAACTGATGCATTAATATAATTTATAGGTCTATTCATAATATGTGCATTAATTAATACGGTTTTGTTATTACAGTAAAACCTCGTTAATCCGGACTAATGGGGATAAGTTGATCGATTTAACGAAAGTCCGGAATAACTGAAATAACCTAAAAGAACAGTAGAAAGTGCATTAGAACTCCGTTTATAGCAACAAGACACGTCTATTATTGTGTATTAAGAAGGCATAGGCCTAGATACACTATACAGTACAGTACAAAGTCTGCAGGAAACAGAATTTCATCAGTGGTTGACTGCCTTTTCTTTGGGAAGTTCTCTTGTTGACTTCTAGCCACATTTAAAACCTTGCATTTTTTTTAAGGGAAGCCCGGCTTACCAAGGTCCATATTAACGAGTTTTTACTGTAATAATAAAAACCCGTGACTCTACAGCCCGTAAGGGGCTTGGCCTATCTCCCGACTGCCAGTCTCCCTCCCAAAGTCCTACCTAGAGGTGTGAAGTTCTTCAACCGGTAGTGAGGTGACGTAGGGTCAGCACGTCGAACCCCCAGCCGTTATAGGAATTTTTTATGACCAGTACGCTACTCACTGATAGCTTCCCAATTTCCTCACGATGGTGGGTTGCCACCGGTCCTATACACAGGCCGAGAATCCAGAGACTGAACCCAGGCGGACTCTAGCCCATGCCGTCGGAGCCCAAAGCACAGCGCCTTAGACCGCACGGCCACGGAGGAGTACTATTATTATGAGTTGTAATGTGGTTAAATCTTTACTGCTACTATCATTCACACAGTCATGATCTCAATCTAATCCTTGCCTTTCAATATGTTCGTCGGACCTCCCTGATGGCGCAGTGGTAGCGTCGTTGCCTTGTATTCAAGGGGTCCCGGGTTCGATACCCGGTGGAGGCACATAATGGTTCGGATTCCACTTTAAACTGTTGGTCCAGTCCCGATTAGCCTTACTGTGCATAAAGTGGACCTAAAACCAGTGATGTGCAGTAGACTATAAGTTTACGTCTACATGAGTTGTCTACACGTAATCTACGCGCAGATTACATTGGGTTGTAGTTTACATAGACTACGTAGACAATCTAAAGTGCATTAAAATTAATTATCAAGGGTTTCATGAAAGGAAAGTGACATTTTCAACTATATTGGTTCCTAACGAAATGAATAGAATACTATTTACAACAAAATTTCTCTTCTCTTCTATTATCTACTATGGAAGATAAATAGTATGCAAAAAACAACAACAGATGGCAGTCGTGAGGCAAGAGTGGTATTTTTCCCATAAAACACTAGAATATTTCCTATATTAGGTTTCTTCCTATGTGAGAAATTGTTCGAATTTGGAAAAAAGAGTATGAAAAGTTCTCTTCACACATCAGCAACTGATACACAGTATAATTCTGGTTTATTTCCACGGCGCCCTTTGCTAAGTTATCACCTTTCGCCATGTTGTTTACATAGATTACGTAATCTACGTGTATAAAATAGTCTACGTGTAGAATGTAGACTATCGTTGTTTACGCGTAGACGCACATCACTGCCTAAAACACTAAATCAATCAAATCAATCAATAAGTTCGTCGGAAATAAATAACACTCGATTGTACAACAAATAATGCTAAACAAGCATATTTTAATTTAGTACTTTGTCCGGCGGGAGGGCAGAGGGGATGGGTGTTGTAGTTAAAATAAAAAAAAATCCCGGCTTCTAAGTCGTTGAAATGAGGTCCATATGAGAGCTGAGGCTGTCGCGTGCCCATTGTTGCCCAGGAGGTCAGCTGACAGACGGGGTCGGGGGTTCGCTGCTTTGTCGGCCGGGGAGCCACGTTCCAGGCACTCAGCCAGGAAGAAACAAGAGGCTGCGGCACGAGAGAAAGAAGAGTGAGGCAACAACACGCACCAGGGGTGTCCAATGATTTCTTGCAATGGAAACAAGGCATCCTCTAACTACAAATAAAAGTTATGCCCTGTTAAAAGTGAGAGAAAGCCTTCTTGATTTGTACTTTTAAGTCCACTTTACGCACAGATAGGCTAATCGGGACTGGACCTACAGTTTAAAGTGGGATCCGAATCATTGTGCAATGTGCCTTCACAGAGTATCGAACCCGGGACGAGAGAAAGGCGTAAGAGAGAAAAGAGACAGAGAAAAAATATAAAAAAGTAGAAAGGTATAAAATAAGACAGAGAGAGGTAGAGGATGATAAAAATAAAATAAGTCCCAGAGAGAGAGAGAGAGAGAGAGAGAGAGAGAGAGAGAGAGAGAGAGAGAGAGAGAGAAAGAGAATACAAAAAAAAACAGAAGCAAACGTTACCAGTATTGCAGCTACTAAAGTTGACGAGCTGTATCTTTGCGGGTGAACCCTGCCCAAGCCCGGCTGCGCAGTAGCAAGGGGGAGGAGCTACCGGCTGCACGTCATTACCTTGTGTTCTGTCTTTGCTGTCGACCACCCAAAGGGCGAGTAGCTGGCAACTACATAAACGTATCTCTCTCACACTCTGCGCGGAGTAGCCAAGGCCACCCGCAAAGATACAGCTCGTCAACTCTAGGAAAATGTTTCTTCAAACGAGTCATACACTGCAACTATTAGGGAAAAAAATCCTCACATCAAGCTTATCAGCATTACAGCTACTGAAAACCCATTATTCAAATAAATCCTGTGGGATATTGCATTTACTGGGAACACAATTCTTCATGTATTTAAATCCTGCCACTATTGCAGCTACTGGGAAAACAATTCTTCACATAAAGCCTATCACCATTGTTGGTACTAGGAAAACAATTCTTCAAATAAATCATACCAGTATTGCAGTAACTGGAAAAACAATTCTTATATCCTATATAAGAATGATCAATAAAGAGAGTAGTGCAAGAAGAAATATACTCCAACACAGGCATTGAAAGGCGAAAATCTAGAAAGACAATACAAGAGCAAACAACAGAAGGCAGTGCAGAGCAGTGGCGGATGCAGAAGCTACGGTTCGAAGGGGCGAATTGCAGTCAGGAACCTCACCTCACCGAGAATCAATTCTAACTTGGATTTGCACTGTTACATATAAACAATACATCATACTGTAGACAAGGAAAACAATTTTTCAAACAAATCCTAACAGGTAGCAGGAACACAATTCTTCAAATAAATCCTCCCAGTTTTGCAGCTACAGGGAAAATAATTCTTCACATAAATCCTACCAGTATTGCCAGCTACTGAGGAAACAATTCTTCAAATATATCCTCCTGGGTATTTCAGCTACTTGGAAAAAAAAAAATCTTCAAGCAACCAGTATTGCAGCTACTGGGAAAATGTTTCTTGAAACGAATCCTACACTGCAACTATTAGGGGAAAAAAAAATCTTCACATGAAGCTTATCAGCATTACATCTACTGAAAAACCATTATTCAAATAAATCCTGTGGGATATTGCAGTTACTGGGAACACAATTCTTCATGTAAATCCTGCCACTATTGCAGTCACTGGAAAGACAATTCTTCGCATAACGCCTATCACCATTGCAGCTACTGGGAAAACATTTTTTCACATAAAGCCTATCACCATTACAGCTACTAGGAAAAAACAATTCTTCAAATAAATCTTACCAGTATTGCAGTCACTGGAAAGACAATTCTTCAAATAAATCCTACCAGCTACTAGGAAAACAATTCATCACATAAAGCCTATCACCATTTCAGCTACTAGGAAAACAATTCTTCAAATAAATCTTACCAGTATTGCAGTCACTGGAAAGACAATTCTTCAAATAAATCCTACCAGCTACTAGGAAAACAATTCTTCACATAAAGCCTATCACCATTGCATCTACTAGGAAAACAAATCTTCAAATAAATCCAGCGGGGTAATACAGCTAAAGGAAAAACAATTCTTTAAATAAATCCTGCCACTACTGCAGCTGCCGGGAAAACATTTCTTGAAATAAATCCTACTGAAGTCAACTTTTCACATAAAGCCTTCCAGCAATTGCAGCTACTTGGAAAACAATTCTTCAAATAAATCCTACAAGTATGGCAGTTACTGGAAAACCAATGCAAAATTTGCTGTTTTCACCATTTGTGCTGTTTGTCTCAAGCCATGTACTCCCCTTCTCCATTTTAGATGCCTTCTTCTCCTCCCTGAGGACCATATCAGATCATCTACTGAATGCAGGTACCCCCAGCTTTTCCAGGGCCATTGTATGAGAGTCGGTGATTCAGTCCAACGCCTATTCCCCCCTCGCTTTATTTGAGTAACAATGAGTAAGTAGTGTGCCAGGTAGGGGGGGAGGGAGACGGTTCACAGCTGGCCAGAGGGTCCCTCTGGGGGAAAAGGGGTTCCGCAGTTACCCTCCGGGGGCCAAGGAAACAGAAGGGCCCAGTGAATGCAACCTAATGAACTGAGTTCAGGTACGGGGCCGGTCGTAGATTGGGCTACCGGGTGCGTTCCCTCAGGGAGCAACATGCGCAAGAAAGAGATATAGAGATGTATAGAGAGCCCAGCTTCCGCTCAGGAGCAGATCTGCCTTCGGGGAGAATCCACCTCGCGTTGGAGAGAGCGGGTCTTTCACCGGCGACTGGTTCGCTGCATTGTGCAAATTCACTTTCTATAGAACTTGTCATGTGGAGACAAAAATATGCGAATCCTGTGCGTAAAAGCTATTGTGGATATGGATGCTATGAGTTCGAAAGAGAAGAGGGGGGCTTGAAGAGTAGAAACTCGTATATTTTATTAACATTTGAAAGAATCGGATGCAAGCAAACTAGGACAGTGTCATGACAGCAGCATGCAACAATGAGAGTTTTACTGTTTCAATTGTTTTGTAACAGGTCATTCAATGAGGAAAATCAAGGATAGAAAGTGCTATAACTCGTTGGGCACGAATGTTGCGCACAGAAGATATGATGAAAGAATACCGGGAACGAAAAATGGGGGATGAGTTGTAACGTTTATTTTTGAGTCTACATTTCTACGCCACAGGAACCTGCCCAATCTGCTTGCGCGGTAGGATTATGAGGCACTTCTTTATATTACGGCTGCTCTAAACCTTATCAGGACGTGATGACAAAGATATTCAAAGTTTATACAGGTTTTATTGAGAGCCTCCTCTTACGTACCGGTAACGCCGTAGCCTTGTAATCAAGGGGCCCTAGGTTCGGTGGACGCACTTAATGGTTCGGATTGATTGATCGATTGATTTCGTGCTTTAAGTCCACTTTATGCCCAGTAAGGCTAATCGGGTCTGGACTTATAGTTTTAAAGTGGGATCCGAACCACTATGTGCCTCCACCGGGTATCGAACTAGGGACCCCTTGATTACAAGGCGACGACGCTAGCACTGCGCCTTCGGGGAGGCATCCATAATGGCTCCACTATAAACTGTATGCTCAGTCGTGATTAGCTTATTAAAAAAAGTTAGTATGGTACATACGTTACATATGTATTATGTGATGAATAGTATTAATATGGTGGCCGTGCGGTCTAAGGCGTTGTGCTTTGTGCTCCAACTGCGGGATGGCATGGGTTCGAGTCCGAATGGGTTCAGTTTTCGGCCTGTGTAAAGGACCGGTGACCACCCACCATCGTGAGGAAATTGGGGAGCTACGAGCGAGTAGCGTAATCCGGTCTGGGAAATCTCCTATAACGGCTGAGGGTTCGACGTGCTCACCTCACGTCACCCCATTACCGGTTGAAGAACTCCACACCTCTAGGTAGGATTGTGGAGGGAGACTGGCAGTCGGGAGATAGGCCAAGGCCCTTCGAGGGCTGTGGAGCCATGGGTTATTATTATTATTATGGTGAAAACCATACGTAATTTACAATACACACAAGTGTGGGCGCGTGGATTCTGGGTTCGAATCACGGGCCGGGAATGGGTGTTCGGTGTCCTTTCATGAATTTCAGCATGCCATCACTCACCCTCATCTTAGTGATTAGCCAAAAGTGGTAGAAAAGCAAAACAATCAAATATGTACAACCCCGCTTATCTATACCCTGTCCCGGAAATCTATGGAGCAAGCGAACGAAAACAAGTCTCTGCGCAAGTAGTGACTCGAGAGCGCTCGACCAATTAACTCGTGAGAGGGGAAGTGAGTGTATGGAGGGGAAAAAGCGGCTGCAGCTACCAACCGTCGCGCATTGCTTAGCTCTGCCCATTATCTTCCTCCCCTCGTATACCGTTATGCGTGGCCTTGCTCCTCTAATTTCCCAGTGTGTGTACTCCGTCCCAGCTAACTGTGGAGCAGGCAAACAAAAACAAGTCTCTGTGCAAGTAGTGACTGGAGTCGGCTCCACCAATGAACACGTGAGAGGAACGGAATTGCGTGCAGAGGGGTAAAGCGACTGAAGTTGCCACCCTCCACATCAGCGTATACTGCTTCGCTCTGGCCAATAGATTTCCCTCGCTTCTCTGACGCTATACGCAGCCTTGCTCCACAGTTAGCTGGGATAGGGTATACATCCCTGGTATTCACGTTATTTCCGTTGCTTTGCATTTATTCAGGAACCGAGGTTTGCTCTCGCTGCTACTTGGATCTGGTGCTGGGCACATCCATCTGCTGACAGTAACTAAAACTAAGTGCTAAGTGTTCTAAACCTAACTAGTTACGCATTATTAGAACTAAGCGGAATTGCAGCTTAGGAATTCCTAGGTTAGTAGAGCAGTTCTTCCTTCCTTCCTACAGCTTCTAATTTCAGCTCACGGAAAACAGAGAAATACATTTTTAAAGTGAGTAAAATTATTCAATATCATTTTCGTCAGTAATTTATTATTATTTAAATATGACAATTTCCTAACGTATACCTGAAGATTTTCTATCCACATTGAGATTTCAAATCTAAAGAACGGATGGGGGATCGAATTCTAATCTCGCCCAGGGTGTCGCAATATATTGCTACGCCACTGCTGGTAACTGCAGTATATTTCCCCCTCCACGCAATCTCATCCCCTCTCAAGTGTTCATTGGTGGAGACTTGTTTTCGTTTGCTTGCTCCAGAAATACTTGGGACAGAGTATACTCTTTCTGGGCCTAACTTATTTATTTTTTAACTTTGTCGCTCTTACAGCGTTCCTTATATCATTTTGGGGGGACTTGCCCCTCCGTCTCCCCTTCACCTATAATTACAAGGCTCCGTGGCGAGCTCCACTAATTAATGCCCGACCGGGGCAGGGTCAAGCGTCGGCCAGTCCCGCAGACTTCCGCCATAAAAGAATTAATTGGAACAAAGTTAGCTGTCACTGGCGGCAGCACCTCCGCTAACCAGAATTGGACCATCCTGGTTATTATAACATCCTTAACGCTATGGAGGTAATTGGCCATTCTCCGACTCGGGACGGGCAGACAAAAGGGCCGGGTGTAGATAGATAAGGGCCAACGGGAAGGAAGTTTGTTCCTATCGGTGAACTCAATATGATTGTACCGTGTCGTTCGATCGTTGTAAACTAATTTTCCCAGAATTCAGCCCCGTCCGGGAGCCTTGTATTGCATACGGTGGATGACAGAATCAACGAACCACAACATTAATTCCATAGGAACTATCAACAGGGCAAACTTCGGAAACTGTATTTAACCGATCAGGATATACAAAATAATGCGTGTAAAGTTGAAAGATTTTAATGCTTTTTATACTGCGGGACACGAAAATGGAAGCCTCAAGGTCACGCGTATCCTTGGCGCTGTTGCCATGTGTGTGTGTTTGTCTCTCTCTCTCTCTCTCTCTCTCTCTCTCTCTCTCTCTCTCTCTCTCTCTCTCTCTCTCTCTCTCTCTCTCTCTTTATCTATCTCTCTCTTTCTCAGATTAAAATATTTTAGACTTTAACGGTTACCTTAAACATATCAAATTACAGAAAACATCATGAGAAATTCTTTACGAATAATTAAAACATTTAATATACTGAGGATAATTCGTAACACGGATTTTTTGAACCCTAAAAGTTTATATATCTTTTTCTGCTAAATAAGTCTAGCCTAATCAGCAGTTGGTTTGATTAATTGATTGATTTAGTTTATTTTAATTCGCTCTTTGTGCCACTTTTGGCTAATTCGTCTCATCTTCCCCACACATTGGATATTCTGCACTCCCGTCCTCTCTCACGCGCTTGAATTGTGTCCACCCCCTAGCCTGAACCATGCCAAACCCGTCCTGTCACTCGCTCCACACACCTCTTCGTATTTTCGCCTTCCCCATTGCCTATCCCCATCCACGATTTGTGCTACAGTTAAAGATACTTTCCCCACACATTCTGCCAAAATGTTTTGTTTGCTGATGTCCTCCAATCTGTCCCGTACGATCCCCATTTCCTGCATGCCCTCCCTCACCTCGACTCCTTCTTCCCAAATCCACCTATGGTGTATAGTTCCTTCTATATCATTGTTAGCCATTGGCGTTCCTTTGGATCATTGTTCTGGGCTTGTATCGCGTGTTTTTTTAGATTTCCATCCCCCATATTTAGCAGTCTTGCCCAATATTTGAAACCCCTCATTTTTGCATCTACTTCCTCCCTATACTTTCCCATTTCCCTAAGAGACCCGCACGTTGCCGTACCCCTTCCCACCCCCAGAACTTGTTTTAGAAAGTTTGCTTGTACGCAGTTTACAATTTCTGTTGACAGTCATGTGCGTCTACGCGTAAACAACGATAGTCTACATTCTACACGTAGACTATTTTATACACGTAGATTACGTAATATATGTAAACAACATGGCGAAAGGTGATAACTTAGCAAAGGGCGTTGTGGAAGTAAAATAAAATTATACTGCGTATCAGTTGCTGATGTGTGAGGAGAACTTTTCATACTCTTTCTTCCAAATTCGAACAATTTCTCACCTAGGAAGAAACCTAATATAGGAAATATTCTAGTGTTTTATGGGGAAAATACCACTCTTGCCTCACGACTGCCATCTGTTGTTGCTTTTTGCATACTATTTATCTTCTTCCATAGTTGATGATAGAAGAGAAGAGAAATTTTGTTGTAAATAGGATTCTTTTCATTTCGTGAGGAACCAATATAGTTGAAAATGTCACTTTCCTTTCATGAAAGCCTTGAAAATTAATTTTAATGCACTTTAGATTGTCTACGTAGTCTATGTAAACTACAACCCAATGTAATCTACGCGTAGATTACGTGTAGACAACGCATGTAGACGTAAACTTATAGTCTACGGCACATCACTGTCCCCATACCCACAGTTCGACACCATAGGATAATGTGGCCTTGACTGTAGCTTCGTATACTCCCTCCAGTGTTCTGGTTGGTATATTAGGAACTTTGTACTTTATTTTTTAGTTTTACCCAGCGCTTTGTTTCTTTGTGCCTGTCTTTTCCACTTACCCGACATTGTCAACCCAAGTAATCATACTGTTTTACCCTTAGTTGTGTCTTCCCATATTCCCATTGTTCGTCCCTACCGAATAAGGAACCATTTTTAAACACCATGACTTTCGTTTTCGTAATATTAAGTCGGAGAGCCCATTTCTCGCAGTACATATGGAACCCATCTAACCCTTCCTGTAGCCCTTTTATTGCGCTAGAAATTACAATCAGGTCGTCCGCGTATAGTAATAGTGGTATTTTTGCGTCCGCGATCGACGGAGGTTGCGTGTCCTTCTATGATAGTTCTTCTACCATATCATTAATAAACAGAACGAAAAGAAGTGGGGAGAGTACGCAGCCTTGTTTCACCCCCAGTACAGATTAATTTGATCCCGTCACTTCCCCATTCCCACATTTAACGCAAAACTCTACCTTTTCAAATGCGGCCTTGAGAGGCAGACACCCTCACCCCCCATAATTTGGTCCACAACATTTTACTGTTAACTGTGTCAAACGCCTTTTCAAAATCTACATAACAACAATATAATTTCCCCCTCTTTTCCCCCAGCTTTTGCTGTACTAATGTTTGTTACAGAAGTATATTATCAATTATCTGAATTCTTTTTTCTGAAACCTGCTTGCATGGGTGAAAAAAACATCAAAAATTTCACAGACATTTTGTAAACGTCGGTACAGAATTTGGCAGTATACTTTGCTCATTACCGACAACAATCATACCCCCCCCCCCCCCCCCCCCGTAGCTGTTTGGATTCCCTTTATCACCTTTTCCTTTGTAAATTGCCCATTTGTCCGGGAAGAGTCCGTACTGGAATAGCCCGTTCATTATTTCCCTGCCTATTTTCGCCATTTGTGGACTTTGTTCATGGCCTTTATGATCTCCGGACTTAAACCGGCACCTCATGCAGTTTTTCCGTTTTTTTAGTGTGCTTTCTTTCATATTCGCATTCCGTACAGCACCCAGATCGTGATTTAAGCTTGCAATCAAGCGAAGCCCCCACCGAGCATTCCTGTTCTTCCGCTGTTCCGCGTGCAAAGGCTTTCAAGAATGATTCCGTTGCTTCCTACCTGGCTTCGTTAAGCGACGTTGAAGCTGAGTGATTAGTCCTTGTCTCGTAGCGTGACTGGTCCGGGCCAAGATAAACAAAGCGCCTGACAACTTAATGGACGCGATCGCTCCTTGCGCCAAAGTCCGATCTTCGCGGTCCCTGCTCTCACCTTCCTCCCATTCTTGCAGCGAAGGGTGATCATTTGCAATGACTTGAACAAATCATGCGCAATGATTCAATTAAATGATTCCCAACATTGGAATCGAACTGTAAAAATGAGCATTGTGTCTCTCCGATCGACCTATTTCCGTCCCTCAGCAAACAAGTCAAGATAGACAAATAAAGGATCTATTACTACATGCGCAGTATTTAACATATACAGGGCGTTTCATAATTTCCTCCAGGATTTCGGAACTCGATTGTTCAGAGACAAATTAACCCACGGGGATGAGAGCATATCAGCGGAAAGAGTAAATACCGAAGTTTTTAACCCATCTTGCAAATGTTCGATATGTCCTCTCTTGATGACTCTACAGACGTCAACTCAGTAATATTGCTCGTGTGAGGTCCACAGTCTCAGGCCCGGGGCTACCTGTTCGTTTTACATCTGTCAAGTCACCAAGGGAGGACATATCGAACATTTGGCAGCAGGGCCAACGTAAGGCAGGTTAAAAACTTAGGTATTTAATGTTTCTCGCTGACATGCTCTCATCCCCGTGGGTAGACTCTGAGCAACTGACTTCCAAAATCAGGAGGGAATTATGAAACGCCCTGTATCATTTGATTATATTTATAAGGACACACTAAAATAAGAATTATTCCTATTCTACTTTCAAATTATAGTGGCCGCGGTGGCTCAGTTAGTTCCTCGGTAGACGCCGTGGGTGTTGGACGTGCTGATATCGTTCTCTGGTAGTGCGTTTCCCCGAGTGCAGCTAGTGAGTTAACTACGTCTGAAAAATTGGACTTGTAAAATAGAAGACAAATCGACAAACTTGTAAGTACTATAGTGGCAAATAAGAATAACGAAATGAATAGGTTCAATACGATAAAGATAAGCTTTCCAGTGAATGCTCCTAAACCGAGGGCAATGGATATACATGAATTTATTCACGGACAATTCCGTCTGCATGTTGACGAATTGATGGGAATACAACTCCCGACAATTTTGCGTTGTGTGTATATTAAATTTGTGAGAGAAGCGACAATGAGAAAACTATTAGAACAACATGGGCCTGACATGGAGTTTCGTTACGCTGATGGCAATAGTGTGAAAGTGTCATTAGAAGATGCGGGAAGGGAAGTGAAATTTGTGCGTGTCTTTAATCTCCCATTGGAAATGGACGATGATAGCGTGAAAGAAAAACTGCGAGAATTTGGAACTGTCGATAGTGTAGACAAAGAACAATGGTCGGGCAACTTTCGATACCCAGTGTATAATGGAGTGCGAGTGGCTAAAATGGAAGTCACAAAACCAATCCCTTCGTTTCTAGTAATACGCTCGTTTCAGTGTCACGTTATCTATGATGGACAGCAACGGACGTGCCAGATTTGTCACCAGCCTGGTCACGAACGTAGGATGTGCGACCTTCGTCAACCCACTGTCCTGAGAGTTCCGCTCAGGCAAGGACGAAACTACAGTCAAGTGGTGCAACAACGAGAAGGACCATACCAAGAAGTTCCATCCAGTGAAACACCTTCTACTAGCCTTGAGAATCGGCTGGAATCAACTGAAATACACACAGAAAGACACCCTAACCCCCAGAAGGACGGAACACCTACCAACCCCGTAGAAGACACCACGAAAGAAGCAGAAGTGGCAGTGGCGGCTTCGAAGATCTCAGAGGAAGATGGTACACCATGCTTGGTAACTAAGGAAGAAAACTCCAAACCGGAATCAGTGAGAGAAGTAGTCGTAGAGGATGGCGTGGTACGCACCAATGACATTAAGGATCAGACGACAGCAGAAAGACAGGAAGAACAACAAAACGCAATGGGAGACGATGTGGATAGTGAGTTGATTACTGATGAAGATAGTGAGAGTAGTAGTGTAAATATGAAAATGGTAGTGGAAAATGTAACTGGTACAAAAAAACGGACTAAAAGTGCGGCGAAAGTGAGCGACATGAACTTAGCGAAAAGAAGATCTAGGCGCAGGGTAGGTGATTTAAGTAAATCAAAACAATAATTTAACAGATAGTTTGGCCTTGATAATTGGTGTGAAATATTGCATATATAGCCAGCATAAGATTAAGTTAAAATGAACTGGAAAAGAGTATTTTCTTATAACTCTATATATATTTATATATATATACATGTAATCCTTAGTTTTTCATTATACATTCATAATATGTTGACCTATACAGTAGCTACTATTAATTATAATAAGTCGTGTAGTAAAATTAAGCAAGAAGCTTTACTAGACTTCCTTAAAAAAGCATATGTGGATATAGCCTTTTTGCAAGAAATTGGAACTCCATATTTAGAAGACGGTAACATATATGATGTGTATAATAATTTTACTCCACAAAATCATGGTACAGCTCTCTATATTCGTAAAGGAATACCGATACAACAGGTACAATGTTACTATTCAGGAAGAATAATAACAGCAATATTAAATGGAATAAAACTTTGTAATATTTACGCACCTTCTGGTTCACAAAACAGAACACAGCGGAACCACTTCTTTCTAGAAGACGTGGCGGCGGAATTAAGTGGTAATATTAAATCTATCATCTTAGGAGGTGATTTTAATTCAGTTCTAAGAACCACTGATCAAAAACCAGGTTACAACTACTCCCCAACTTTAAAGGCATTAATAGATGGATTACAATTAGTTGATACATGGGAATATCTTAAAGGAAATGAAGAAGGTTATACGTACATCAAACCAAATCATGCCTCGCGTATTGATAGAATTTATGTATCTAATAATATTAAGCACCATGTTTCTAATGTGCAAACTTTCCCAATTTGCTTTACAGACCATTTTGCATATATAGTTAGGATCAAAATAGATTCAGATAATATTTGTAGAGGACCAGGTTTCTGGCATTTAAATAATGCATTGATTCAAGACAAGGAATTCATAGTATTTTTTCAAGAAAAATGGAAGACGTGGTCAACAAAAACTACTTATAAGACAAATCTTGTGGAGTGGTGGGAGAGTTGCTTTAAAGTAGAATTCCAAAAACTTTGTAAAAACTATGGAAAACAAAAATATCAAGACAGAAATAGTATGTACAATTTTTACTATAGTGTTTTGCATGAATTAAAATATCAAGTATTGAAAGGTAATTCAGTACAAGATAAAATTAAGCATGTTCAGGCGATATTATTAGGATTCCATAGAAATAAAATAAAAGGTATTCAAGTAAGAAGTAAGGTACAGCCCTTTGATCACGGAGAAACAACCACATTATATCATATAAAACAAGAACGAAATAGAGGTCAGAGAAAAATTATAAACAAAATTAAAAACAAACATGGGAAAGAAATTATAATGCAATCTGAAATACAACAAGTAATAAAGGAACATTTTCAACAAAAATTTGAAACAGAAACGATCGACATAATAGATGACAACATAATAATAAATAATATACCCACAATACTTCAGGATGAAGATAGAAATATATTAGAAAAAGAGTTTACTCAGGATGAAATAACTAAAGCGGTTTTCAGTTTACGTGGAAATGTATCACCAGGTATCGATGGTATTACAAGTGAAGGTTACAAAAAGATATGGCCTACTATAGGACCCACAGTAACCAAGTGGGTTCAAGAGGTATTTCACAAAATTAAGATAGGAAAAAATTGTAGTACTGGAGTGACTGTTTTAATACCTAAGGTAAAGAGACCGATAACAATTAATGAATACAGACCAATTAATCTAATGAATGTTGAGTATAAAATCTTAACAAAAATAATATCAAATAGGTTAGAACCATATATGTCATTGTTAGTAGGTAACACACAATATGGAATGCCAAGTGTTGGCACTATACACCAAGCATTAATGATAACTAGAGATATAATAGCAACATATGAAGAGAAGAATGACACTGAAGCAGCGATTTTCGCGCTTGACTTTGCATCTGCATATGATTGTGTTAGCCATAAATACTTAAAATTAGTTTTACAAAAACTTGGATTTGGTGACAAATTTATTAGTTGGGTACAACTATTAACTAGAAATATATATATTAAGGTACTTGTTAATGGGTTCCTAACATCGACAATACAGGTGAAAAGAGGAGTCTTACAAGGATCCCCGTTAAGTTCATATCTATTCATGTTATCGTTATCACCTTTTCTGAACATAATTCAAACAAAATTGTCATCTCTGAGATATTGCGAAAATAATTTACATGTATATGGGTATATGGACGATGTAACAGCCTTCATTAACTCGAAGACTGATTATGAGGAAGTTATAGTCTGTCTAAATGAATACATGCAAATATCAGGTGCAAAAATTAATTATAAAAAATCGTATTTGTTGCCACTGGGAAAGCAAACAAACTTAACATATGGACGTGAAATTGTAACTAAAGATAAAGTAAGAATATTGGGGATAGTTTTTCAGAATAAATTACAATCGACGATCAATATAAATTTTGAAACAATAATAAATAACATACAAGGTTTGATTAAAACCAATGTGTTAAGAAATTTATCGCTTATATCACGAGTGCATTATTTAAACAGATACATATTCGCAAAAGTTTGGTTTGTTGCAGCACTCTTCCCTTTGTCAAGAATTTTTGCAACACGTTTACGATCGGTAGCTACGTATTTCTTGTGGCAAGGTCAGGTTTTCAGAGTGTCTTATAACACTGCAGTGCAACAGCGAACGGCAGGTGGATTGGGACTAATGCACGTGGAATGGAAAGCAGCGGCATTGTTCAACACGCGTAATCTACAGATGCTTATACAACAACCAGATAGCTACACAGCGATAGTGCTACGATCGATCCTCGATAAAATCCCCTTGACCTTGCCAATGCACACAGCAGCTATCCCGAAAAACTTTGCTTATCTGTTACCTTCTATTGCAGAATGTGTGTACAGACTGGGAGCAGGAAGTACGATAGCGAACCTACAAGTCAATGACTTGTATCGCCAGGAACTTGACCTAAATACGCAGTCAACGAAAGTAGAGCAACAAACTCCCAATAAGGAATGGAACCTAGTGTGGACGAATGTTTGGGCGAAACATTTAACTAACAAGGTTCAATCCTTATGGTACATGTTAGTACATGATAAATATGATACCAAAAGTAAAAGACATCGACTTCAATTCAGTGACACGTCATTATGTAATGTGTGCAATGAGGAAGATACAATAGAACACAGAATATCTAAATGTCGTCACGCAAGTACCATGTGGCAACAATTACGAAACATGTTAAGTAGAATATGTCGTACATCAACAGCTAATTATACGACACAGACTGTAATAATACCAGATTTTAAGTATTATCCTAAAACCAAATGGAATGCAGTACAATGGCTTATTAGCAATTCTATTTACTATATTTTAAACTGCACAAATATTAAGTACGCATGTAATTTTAAAGATTTCTTACAACAAGAATTAATGCAAAACACTATTGTTTATAATAGAAAGAATTATGCAAATTTCCTAAAGGTTGTATATGAATAAAAAGAAGGTATCTTGTTTTTAACCATGTTCATATAAAATGTAATTTGTAATAATAGTAAAAAATGTAAATGGAAAAAATATGTATTCAAATGTGATGTATTATAATATTTGAAAGTTAAAAAAAAAAAAAAAAAGTTGGTAACGCGTCTGACTACCATGCTAAAGGTCCCGGGTTCGATCCCCGGCCGGTTCAAATCCGGGAACTTTTCTAACGATGGAAGCGGCCCCGGCGCCCACCCAGCGTCGAATAACATGGGTACCTGGGGGAAACCCTTGGGGATAAAGGCGGTCAGGGGCGTGATGCTGATTACATCACCCCCGCTCACGACCAGATCAAGAAAGTGTGGGGCATTACCACCACACCCCCTATGCGCCTTCATGGCGTGGTGCTATGCACAGGAGAGCACTTTACCTTTTTTTTAAAATGATTCCCAACTTTTTTTTTTTACCTTTTTACTTCCAAATTATTACAGTGTTGAGTTAGTAAGCTAAATCTTCGTCTCTTTTAGTACGTATTTTTTCAAATTTTATTGTGATTTAGAGACTTTGAGTGTCTGTTAGTAGAGCATCTAAAAGGAAGCTTCGTGTTTGCACCCCATTCACAGACAACGATGGCTGCTTGTCGATATATGTTTTCCCCCATAAGGCAACGCGAAGAGATGCGTCTCCCCCCATCCTTCCAGCGCCTCCAGTCTGTTTCTCCAGCCACAATCATGTTTCCAGAATGTCTTCTGCAACTGACGTGCCAGAACAGCCTTCAGCAAGGCAGGAGCACCCCCACCCCCGTTTCACCCTCGACGTTTTGTTCTCTGATCGTTCACTTTTCCCCCCAACAGCATCTCCCGATTATTACCTGCGAAATTTCACGCCAGCGAGTTCTCTCCCCCTCCCCCCACATATTGCTTTCCCAGGCCAGAGAGAGAGGCAGGTAGGGAAAAAGCAGCACATGCCACTCGCTTCGATTGGTGGAGACAAGTGTGTAGCACCGGTTGCAGCCTCCCGGGGGCAAAAATTAAGCTCATATTTCATTTAGTCTCGTGTGAGTGGCGGACGGACGTTCAGTGGTCGGTTTTATTTTCAGCGTCATTTTGATCCTTGTTGCTGTTTTTTTCGACTATAAGGCTTTTATTAACTTGCCATTTGTTTTTGATTATTAAACAATCAATTGTCCAGTGTCACTCCGAATTGTTGGAGCTGCGTTTACGGCACTGCTAGGAAGCTGATATAAAATGTTAAAAGACTATACTGATCGCATTTCCAACTGGCGGGTGGGGAACGTATCAGCGATCAGTTGAATTCTCTTCTACTAACATCGGGCATTTTCGTGTTGCAAAGCACCGAAAGTTGCAGACGAGACGAAACAAATGAGCGTCGGATACACATGTTGCCAGACGAAACAAATGAGCGTCGGATACACAGCACGTTGCCAGACGAAACAAATGAGCGTCTGATACACAGCACGTTGCCAGACGAAACAAATGAGCGTCGGATACACAGCAAGTTGCCAGAAGAAACAAATGAACGTCGGATACACAGCACGTTGCCAGACGAAACAAATGAGCTTTGGATACACAGCATGTTGCTATACGAAACAAATGAGCGTCGGATACACAACATGTTGCCAAACGTACTGTAAAACGAGAGAGAGAGAGAGTTGATCAGCGGCCTCACTGAATAAAAGTTCCATACAATAGTACAGAAAGCAAGGAAAGTTAATACACAAAACAACCAAACAATGTACAAGCAAGCTAATAAAAACAACTGAGAAAAACAGACGTACGCTTGGCAACGTTGTAACGGGAGAGCGATGTTACCCCTACACCTTTAACTTCGCAACTGAGGTTGTCGACACTCATCGAGCCACATACTCCCGAAAACGATTGGTGGACAGATGGAGCTATGCCCAGTTTGATCCGCGATTAGTATAGTCACATCTAAACCACCAGGGGCGGCTTAAGGGTAGGGCGACCCGGGACGCCGCTATCGAGGGGGGGATTTTGGGTGCCCAATGGGGGTGTCTCCTTGAGTAGCGTCAAAACCTTGATTTTGATAATACAAGCGTGGCTATTTGTGTCAAAAAGAGTTGTTTTAAACCAGATATTTCAATAACACTAGATGGAAAGAAAGGAGTTTTAAAAAGAAACACAGATGGCAGCACAGGATGAAATAATATATATAAACTGTAGGAGAATAAATTTCAATTGAGTGAAAGTGAAAATATGGCACGTAGATACATAAAAGATAAAAATAAAGTATTAAAAAAGATAACAGATGGAAAGGAAAATGCAAGTGGTATAATCAATGAACAAGTTAAAGCCCATAGTCAATTAGTAGGCACACATGAAGAAAGTAAAACCATTAACTGAGACTCATGGGTGCGTAGAGATCAGTTCATATGAATTCTCCAGCCTAACTATTGCCTGTTTTGGGGGGGAGCAGGAAAAGGTTTTTAAAGTCCCTGCTTCGGCTTATTTTCACCCAACTGATCTTTAGGTACCGGGGCTTGCCCCCAAGTTGATACCTTCCTGAAGATTAGGCCTGCTCGAAAAGGTATTTAAAATTTTGAAACTGCATCTTTAGTTTACTTCATAAGACATTCCTTTTTTATACATCACTAGCTGATTGCCCAGGTATTTATCCCAATCTTCTATTAGACAGGAAAATAATTAATTCTAACTATAGTGTAAAATGAGTGTCACTGGGAGTGGCATTGGGAGTGTCACTATTCATCTTAGCGGACCCGAAAACTATGGATTCCACACTAATATCGGTCGTTTTACATGTCACCGCTTCCCACTCACGCCCCTAGGGGTGCCAGGGGTGTATTGGAGTTGAACGGCATTGGGAGTGTCACTATTCATCTTAGCGACCCCGAAAACTATGGATTCCTCACTAAAATAATTAATAACAAAAAAAAAAACGAAGTGAATTGTACCAACTTTTCATGTTGCTTTGTTGAATAGTACAGAATTTATACACTTTCAGACATTGTTTCGTGTCAACAATCGACAGACTTCTCGGTATCAACAATGCTTTTCAATATTTATCTTACGATCACATGAAAGTAGCGTAAGCATAGCAATGGTTATTACATAGATTAGACGTATTCAGTGGCGGCGATTGGATTGAACTGGTGGGGGAGGGGCAAGTACAGTTTACTTTTCCTTGGTAGATAAGGTTTAGCATAGTGAGGGAACAAAAGTGGCAAAAAGTAGGGGAAAACTGCCCCCCTCGCCCCCCCTGCACGTATTAAATGCCAAATAACATAGTTGTTATCATGTACTCTAAAAGAATCACTGTGTAAATACTAGGATTACCTTTCAGCGTGTAATAGTCATTCTCTCACGTCTAGATTTCACTTGTGTTAGCCCATCGACTAGTACATACCTGTAAATGAAAAAAAAAGGCCATTAATATAGATTCACGGATATAACAATTTACAAAACTTATTCACACACTTTGTAATAAAATGAATATTAAATATTAAGAACTGATACATGATTATATATAGCCTATTAGAAATTTTTGTGTATATAAAGTGCATTTTTCATGCTTCTAAAAAAATAAGAAAATAAATGCTACAGAACAGGGACGCCTATACAGGAATAAGATCCGTCTTATTACTTTTTGAACACACATTAAGTGAGAAATACAAACTCATTAATTTTTAACACTGCGATTCGAACTCGGGCCCCCGCCACGGAGGCCGGCCATAATTACCTGTGTAATTGTGTTGTTTTATCCACACATGTTTGTGATTATCCCTTCATCCATCTCAAATTATCATCATTCATACTCATCTTCGCCATTAGCCAAAAGTGGCAGAAAAGCGAAGTAAAACAAACCACATCAATCAATCAAGACATGCAAGATAAGAACAATAGAAATAAATGATAAGAGTGGATTTCTCTTGTTGCTAATAATTTGCCTTTTCTAGCATATTTCGAACAGGCTACTACGTCACATGGACTGCCTACCAACGAACTCGATTCTACCGTGTGAAGTGAAAAATCGTATGGCATTTCTCAAGGATAGGCTCGGTCCGTATCACTTTTCGTAGCGTAACCAATCAGAGGCGAGCTCTAGGTCAAGAGTGCCGTTGTAATGGCGGCCGAATGAGGTGTAAACAATGCATCACTTCACATTTTTAAAAGCCGATAACTATTCAACGGAGTGGAAAAACGTTTTCTACGAAACGGCATTACGTACAGAACAATGGCGCTGCTTAAATACATACTTTATAACGTATACAGTACACGCATGGAAGGATATTTTAGTTGTTTCAATTGTAAACACGTGCACTCACCATAGATGGTGTAACTCGACGTGCCTTTCGTGCTGTATATATTATGCACTGTAACCGTAAAAGGTAACCAAAATGTTACATGAAATGCTTCCGTGTAAAGTACTATATTCTATAAGATTTTTGGAAGCATTTACGTAGCATTTATGCTAGAAAAAATGTTAAAGGAAATGCTTCTGTCTAAAGCGGTCCTTGGTCTCAGAAGAGAATGCAGAGAAAATCTAGGATACTGCCCCGATTCAACAGCCAGATATTCTTCTTTCCTCTACTGTTCTCTCTCTCCTTTCTGTTGCCAAACCTAGGAAGTTGATTCCCGGCGATAAAAGATTATGTCTATGGCAAACCGTGTCCTTTCATCGCGACGCCTTGAGGCAGCAGGCGGTTCAAAGGCCGGCAGATGGCGCTGCGGGATTGAAATCCATCCCACGAAGCTACATTGCCAATTCTCGCGCCGCGGGGCATCGGTGGCGAATGGTAATAACCTTGATTCACCTTTGGGAGGACGTGTGGCAACCTCGCACCGTCTAAACTCCCTTAATTAATTCCTCCTTGTCCACTCGGAGTCCCAATTGTACTTGATCGCGTTCAATTCCCCTTTGGTCTCTCTGCCTCGCGTGGGGACAAGGCACCAGCACCTGTGCAGCCTATGTGGAAGGACAATGCCTGGCTACCTCCAGCAGCCACGATCAATGTTGCCAACCACCCGATAAGAAAAAGTGCTGTTTAAAATATTCAATTGTGCAAAATCTGACTAAATTGTGCCAGAATCTCTTATTATTATTATTATTATTATTATTATTATTATTATTATTATTCAAGACTGATTGATTTAAATCAGTTGATTTTTTTTCTAAATCGCTGGTTTAAACCACTTTAAAGAAATAATTTATAGAACAAAGTACATAAGGACTGTGTAGATATCAGAATCACTTTTGTTGAAAGTACATTAATCTTGTAATCATGTAATGGTGTTGATAAGGCTGTAAGAAAGGAAACAAAATATATGTACTGATGAGGTGAAGCTCATACAAAAGAAAATGTAATATGGAAACTGTAAACACACTTACATGTCTCTTGATTTAAAATTCAATAATTTTTACAGGCAAGAATAACAAACATTTGGTATAGAATAATATTAAAAAATACTAATCGTGTTAAACCGTATATGGTGTCATTATAATTAAACTGTAAATAAACATGGCAGCTGAAATGTTGCAAACTATCATTAACAAAATTGCCAAAATTCGGCTACAAAAACTATAAAAAAATAGTAAGTTACAATTACCAGTACATAGTACATCCAGAATGTTTTATTTTCACTGGACGATAAGTTACTGAAATTATTATAGTTTCATCAACACACTGAACAAACATTTCCACAGAAGATTCATATATACAGTATCAGAAACATGTATATTTACATTTTTTTAAAAAATTGCTTGAATGAAGCTGTTCAAATAATTTACAGGGCCGAAAAAGCCTTTCTACGTATAAGAAACATGTGTCTACATGTATAGGGCCAAAAACATGGAAGCAATATTAAGCGTGTGTTGTTTTTTTAATAATGGAAAAATCGATTTTAATAAAAAAGAAAAATATTTTTTAAAATAAAAATTAAAATCATGATTTTATTCACCCTGTTATTATTATATAGTTATTATTGTTCGGATGGCTGTAGTTTGGCGTTCAATTTATGCTTCTATTTTGGAGACGTGGCTTCATATTGACGAAATTCGGAGTGTCCTTGGTTTAAGCCACCCGCTTAAAGTTTGACGCATACTGAGATGCGGTAAAACTCGTCAACAGACCCGTTTTCGGCGTCTCAGTGGGCGATAATCTTTAAGATAACCTGCAGATTTCTGGCATGGAAATTTCTGCTTCGGTTCCGCACGTTTCCCTGTAGTGGGCGTTACACCATCCATAGAACCAGACAACAGAAGTTCTGTTGCCGCGTTTATTAGCGTCTCCCCGCGTCCCAGTGGACGATATGCTTAACAGCGTCAAACATGAAGCGCAGCAGATATGAGAGGCCCAAGATTTATCCTGGTCACCTATTTTGCAGACAAAATAAAGTTTATATGATTTCCTAAAAAATTAAGTTCCCAGTCAACAAAGTAACAACGTTGTGGCAACGTTAGCCCCTAACATAACGTTGTTACAATGTTGAATGTATGTTGATACAACGTTGTGTCAACGTTTAAGTGTCATTTATTTCAACGTTGCTGCAACGTTGGTTGACAACGTTGTCGCAACATATACTGAACATTATGTAGCAACGTTAGGTGTGTAAGGGGTTAACGTTGCCACAACTTTTTTGCAACTTTACCTTGCTGCCTGTGTAATTTACGAATATAACAATGCACATTTAAAATATGGTTATTTCACATGGTAAGCTATTAGCAATCTTGCCAAGCCATTTTTGTATATACTACATGTTTGCAACCTCAGAGTTTCTCTTTACATATTATAGAACCTTTTCCTGCTCCACCAAAATAGACAATTGTTAGTCTGGAGACTTTCATGAATTAACAAATCTCTAACTACACGTGGTAATCGGTTCCTTTTTGCAGAACTTAGCTCCTGAATATATAGTCTAGGATAAAAATATTTATCATGGGAGTTTCACTTGAATTCAACATATTTCATTTTCTGATCTTCCTTACAACTTCAATATTCACACATCTTTCGAAGGATAATAAAACACATTTTTTTCACTAATTACAATTGAAGTTATCCTTATTTGTGTTACTAAAAACTACATGTTTGCAACCTCAGAGTTTCTCTTTACATATTATAGAACCTTTTACTGCTCCACCAAAATAGACAATTGTTAGTCTGGAGACTTTCATGAATTAACAAATCTCTAACTACACGTGGTAATCGGTTCCTTTTTGCAGAACTTAGCTCCTGAATATATAGTCTAGGATAAAAATATTTATCATGGGAGTTTCACTTGAATTCAACATATTTCATTTTCTGATCTTCCTTACAACTTCAATATTCACACATCTTTCGAAGGATAATAAAACACATTTTTTTTCACTAATTACAATTGAAGTTATCCTTATTTGTGTTACTAAAAGTTATGTTTGTTTTGCATTTGAGTCGCACTGCCATCTAGTGTACGCTGTAGGAAATATAAGGTTTGGTGGTCTGTGCACATACAAATTCAGATTAAATAAAACACTCCGATCTGACGCTTGTGGCGCTTATGGTGGTGACCATCCAAACTAAAGCGTATTCAGTGGAATGTTTTTTTGTAACATTGATGCAACGTTATCACAACGTTGTTCCCCTACATACAACATTCATCATAAATACAACAAGCATACAACGCTGTGGCAACGTTATCACAACATTGTTCCCCTACATACAACAGTCATCATAAATACAACATACGTACAACGTTGTGGCAACGTTATCACAACGTTGATCACCTACATACAACATTCATCATAAATACAACATACATACAACGTTGTGGCAACGTTATCACAACGTTGATCACCTACATACAACATTCATCATAAATACAACATACATACAACGTTGTGGCAACGTTAGTGTGTTGACTGGGTTATGCTTCTTTCTTGACAGGTCACTGACTGTTTGGGTAGTTAACACACGTTCGTTTGCTAGATTTTACCATTACGAGAAACATAGGGTTTTAGGTGCCAACGAAGTTCAAATTGTGCAAAGGTTTAGCATAATTATGCTAGGGTTGGCATCACTGTCCCCGATGCAAGTCCGGCAGGCGACGTCTCATATTACAAACAAACCCCGGGCGAATCCAGGTTTTATGGGCGCGTGTGTACTGTACACACACAAAACTCTCCATATTCAAAAGGGCAGATGTTACGATACGTATGCCCCCTTTTCAGCGACAGAATACGCACAACAATGCTCCGCTGTTAATACGGTAGGAAAACACCATCAAGGTAACGCCTCTGGTAGCTTCGTTGACAATAAAACTTCCCTGTCCCTTTCATCCATATTTTTTTAAAGATTAAATCGCGACGATGAGGATGAAAGGCGATTAATTGAAACTAATACAACGTGTCCAACAGTGGCGTATGCTGAGTCCAAATCCTTGACTAACTCACGATGACACGTGGTCCTTGCCTATGAAGGAAGAGAGAAGACTTGGATCGCATAAACTTGGATTGCAGATAAGTGGTTAGACACACATTTTGCTCGCTTTTGACTTCTTCAGGGAAGAAGCTGCCATTCCAAAAGCAACCAGGTTGCAAACTTCTAAGAATTAGGTTGCCAAATCCTACGAATTCAGGTTCCCAACTCCTAAGACCTCAGGTTGCCAACTCCTAAGAATTCAGGTTGCCAACTCATAAGAACTCAGGTTGCCAACTCCTAAGACCTCAGGTTGCCAACTCATAAGAACTCAGGTTGCCAACTCCTAAGACTTCAGGTTGCCAACTCCTAAGACTTCAGGTTGCCAACTCCTAAGAATTCGGGTTGCCAACTCCTACGAATTCAGGTTGCTAACTCCTACGAATTCAGGTTGCCAACTCCTACGAATTCAGGTTGCCAACTTCAGAATCGCCAATATTTTCTTAATGAAATGAGTAAATTTATACATAGTTTCTAATCGATTTTCCTTGATTTTACTCTCTAGGCTTCTAGCTAGCCTATAATATACGCTCCTGGTGTCCAACTTCTAGAATCGAAAACCTTCAAGGCTTCTGAACAGTGACGGCGAAAATACATCCTTGATGACGCTTTCTGTGGCCAAGCGCATTGGATTAACGACTTAAGAACTAGCCTCCGCAGATTCCGGGTTTGAATCCCCCCCTCTTGAACTTTCCAGGGGTCCATTCGTTATTCATCGACTTACGACTGATTCATTCTCATAGTCACGATGAGTCAAAAACGGCAGTATAAGAATTGATAAGATTGATTTAGTTTATTTTATTTCGCTTTTTTTTGCCACTTTTGCCAATCAAAAAGATGAGGATGAGTGATGATATGATGAAATTGATGAAGGGACACCCACCTTTGCCCAGGCTGAAACTGGAACACGGGACCTATCATCGTAACACCCTGTGCTAACCATTGAGGTCGGCAAGAAATAAGAAAAAGTATAAACAGTTCTTAATGTGGCAGTAAAGATATCAAAATTATTGCACAACGTCACAACAAACACTGAGAAAACAAGTGAAAAACAGCAAAGTGAAGGAAAACCTGAAACACAATGATCAAGGAGAATGTTAGGTATTTCGTGCGTTTACCTACTTCCCCTATCACTTATAGACTACTCGACCTGATCTTGTCTACAACGGTCGGACAATAAATATACAGCAATGGCTAAAAGAAACGAAACAAGAATTTCAGGCATCAAAAATGATGAAAGAAAAAATACCAACCAATTGAAAGTAGAAAATGTAATGGGGGTGAAAAGATTCATGAGCCAAGAAGGCCAAAAAAACGACTTCTCTTTGGCAGCGCCATCTGGCTATTTTAGTGTCGACAAGAGTTCCTTGTGAGAGGAATTCGTGAATGAAACTTGTCTTTCCGTTTTACCACAATTCCTTAAGCCTTTTGTTCCTAAACCACTTTTTTTACTGGCTTTTTTTCACGACTCAAAGGCAGCCCAGGTTTCATTTCACAAGAATATGTTTACGAAAGGTGCAGACGCGCGCGTTTGTTCCTCCCACTGCATCGGAGGTCCTGAAGGGTTCCCACATATCCTCGCTTCTTTTTGGAAACTCAACAAACCTTCTTGTTGCTAACGGGCTTTGGCCAATGTCCATTGTTCGGATCACAAGCGGTTATACGGAGGAGAAAAACCCCTTAGTTTGTTTTCTTTAAACATATGAGGATGTGAGCGCTGAGACGGAGTCTCTCAGAGAAGATGATGGAAAAATTCCAGAACATTTTTTGTCAACAATGAAATGGTTCTGTGGGAACTCAAGCATTTTTGTTTTACCTGTGAGACTTTACCGATATCAGACTTACGTCACGCTGATAATGTGGTATCGCCGTCGCCTGGTGATCAAAGGGGGCCCCGGATTCGATTCCGTTGCACAAAGGTTCGGTTATACAGCAAAACATATACCGGGTGAGCATAAAGTTTTCCCTTCATTTGTAACATTTATTACTAAAATATACGCTATATAGACGAGTTTTTTTACTTTCTTTTTTGAAAATACGTGGGGTTTTTCCTCGCGAACGGGACAACACTAAAAATCAAAGATATACGTTTGAAAGTGTATGGAATGTACTTTCAAAAGAAGATACCAGATGGTGTATGTGAACAAAGATGGGGTAATTAGCACGCACTCAAGTTCAGTCGGTGAGTGACAGCGTTCGAAAATGGAGGTCATGAAGCAGGGCCGACGTTCGTACGTTAAAATAGCAGTTTTCCGTGGCAGAAATGAACGGGAATGCCATACAGAGCTACGGGAAGCTCTGGGTGTGCATGCCATGCCCTATCGAACAGTGGCGAGGTGGGTGGAGGCCTTCAAACGGGGCAGAGTGTCAACTGCCGATCTGCCTCATAATAAAGTTGTCCAATATCCTGTGTTCTGCCTCTTCCCTACGAGAGTCTCCTGCATCCACACTTCATCTGGTGGCTTCATTCGAAGGTACATTCCATACACTTTCAAACGTATATCTTAGATTTTTCGTGTTGCCCTATGTTCACGAGAAAAAAAAATAGTTGCCATGACTTATGACTTAACCCTCGTATAAACAAAATAACAAAATGAAAAAAGTTTTGTTGTGTTAGGCAAAGGCATGTTGGGTTTTCGAAATGCCCCCAAAATCAGAAGTTTTCTGTTTTCTTCATGTGCGCCAATTCTAGGTTGTTCTGGAAAGAGCACTTAAGGCGATCTCGTACCTTGGCGAAGGTCTGAGCATTTTCCATGTAAGCTTATGGGGGTTTTAGGTCACAATTGTCTCGAGAACCAGTCGAACAAAAATATTCAAATTTTAACTGAACACTGAGAAAGGATGTTTCTAGAGAACCACTGATTCATATTTTCATTTCTGCCATCAACGTCCCGAAAATTAATTAATTCATTTTACTATTTTCTCACTTTTCTTGTCAGGGCAACCCTGCAGAGAGTCCAGTAGGCTCTCCACGGAACCTCGTTCACGACAAATGAGCCGGAAGGAGACCCGAGGAGAGCAATTACGTAAGTATATTAAACTATTGAGAATTTCTAGACAACAGCGAAAGCAGACTACACGAAGAATCACGTCAATGCTCTAGAAGGAATTCTAAGCGATTTAAAAAAAAATAAGCTATTGTTTCTCGTCATTAAAACCATAAATAAACGGGTGTCCGATAAGTCACCGTACTTCTAGATTATATTGCATTATATATATTACCCCTAGACACATACAGGGTGACCAATAAGTCAGTTGGCAATATATGACATGTTTATTTGATTGATTGATTTGATTTTACTTCGCTTTTCTGCCACTTTTGGCTAATCCCATAGATAAGGATTATACTGGCAGTGACTCCAGACGCCAGAGACTCGCTAGTCTGCAGTCCAGGGTATACTATATGAAAGGGAGGTTGACATTCGGGTACCTTGGGAAGGAGTCACCCCTTATACCCCCCAAAAATAAATAGAGTTTACAAGATTAATAAAGTGGGTAAAATTAACTATATCACCAAGACTTTAAATCAATACTTCGATCGTCGCAGTGCCACTTCATAGTGCAGATGTGGAAAGTTGGCAACACTGCCGTGCATCGCCCGTACTCTTCCTCTCCCACCCACCCCGAACGAGAGGGAAATTCCGTGAAAGATGGCTGCGTCCCCTCGTGATGCCAGCGAGTAACGAAATTATCGATGACTAACGCAAAGGAAGGTTGTTTACAAGTTGCCCTGCCTTTTGTGGCCGGGCTGTGGCTGGCGGAGCAAACTTTTGCGGCATCGCAAAGTGGCTTTTCGGCCTTCTGAAAGAATCCTCGCCTGATTTGCTTTCCACCACTTAGCGGTTTTATACTACGTGATGATCGACATGGAGCCTCTAGTTGAGATGATGCTGTAAAGTTATGAACCGTTAAAATATTATCTGTTGCTTTCCTTTCTTTCTTTTGACACACTCTTCTCAGGGGTGGCCAAAGATAAAATGTTCCCCCAGGCGATGTGGATTTATGGTGACCCGCCCCACTACTTTTCACCTTCCTCCGACGAAAAATATGACCATGTTATACAGAATGTCCGAGCAGTGGCGGCTCGTAACTGTTAGCACAGTCGCACGTGCACACCCCAATAAATCTCTAATGCAATTTATACTACGTGATGGAGCCTCCAAGGGCGTTGGCAGGATATTTCCCACGGAGGGGCAAGCAAAGTAATATTTTTCCAGGGGGGGTCAAAAGAGGCATATTTGCCCCCATAATAGTGATGCCCCCTCAAAAAACACTGCTTCAGTATGAAATTACCATGTTCCTTCAACACCTTTCTAATAATTGAAGGGCTCGGGTGTAAAGCATGGTAAGAACATTTTGGTCAATTCTGAGTCCATTAAGAAAAAATGTTATTATAGCCTGACAAGTTAAGTCCCGATATGTGCAGATTACTGCGGAGCACTTCCTATTACGTCATTGTCCCCACCACTCTTCTACTCACTGGTCTGGCGTTGAGAGTACCAGTGGTGCCAACTCAGCAAAATTAACCTAAAACAAATATGACGAACGATTTTCACTGTTTAGCGTGACGGTGCATGCAGGCTCCTATTATATCAGTGGTTCATTTTGTTTAATCAGGCCTTTGAAAATGCGTGCGGTGCGCCGATCGTAAACTGTAGTATTACGCACGTGCGTTAAGGTTTATAACGAAGAGAAACTACTGGGCGAATGATTTCATTTTCTGAATGCGACATCGAGCAGTGGCCTGTTTCTTTTTTTTTCTTTTTTTTTTAACCGAGTGGGGGTGGTGGTTCGTTTGTTTATCGTACAGCAATCACTACGAGAAGGCAATCTGATAACACGCTTGCCTGTGTTCTTTTCTAAAGCATTGAAATGTTCATGCTCTTTACTCTTGGCTGCAAGATCTTACTTTGAAAGAGATGGACTTATGGACGAGCGTGTACATGAACTGAATTAGACTTGGTGAAGCCGATTCAGACACGGACACAGATTCATCGGTAGACACAGACTCGGATGAGTGGGAGAGTGAAACTGAAGAAGGAGAACTGGAAAACATTTAGAAGGTGAGCTCAGTTCCATCGTTTATATATTTTTCACTTTTCTATCGTTTTATTTCACACATTTCTTATGCTGGTAAGACATATCCCTAATATAACTTAATTCTTTTAAGGTTTAAAGGGAAAATATCAAAGTGTATTTAGAATTTAGCGTAATCAATAGGTAGCGTAGGTGAGGGGATACTATTTCATGCCTATCACATTCAAATTTCGTTGAAAATTCTCAGACGATTCCGCTCTCTCCAGGTTGCAACACTGTGAACCAACGTCGCCGCAGACAATGGAGTGGGGAAATATGATGTGAGGTGTGCAAACAATGGATTGCAGCGTCCTGTTTTTAAACTTGTCCAGTTATAGAAGCTATACTGTAGATAAATTGTTTTCATGTTGTGTTTACCAATTTCACAAGGCTTCACTGAGTCCAATGCAAATTGTATGACATGGCAATTTCACTCGAAAATTGAAGGATGGCACATTTTACTTTGTAACTCAAAAATTGCCAAAATGTCACTTACCATGTTTTACACGCGAGCCCTTCAATTAATATAAATTACTGTGACTGACATGATATTATGTGTGCAATATATACTTTTTAGGTGAACCTTCAATTTCCAGGGGAGGGCCGTGGCTCCTCTTGCCCCTCCCCCTCTTCCGGACGTCCATCTGAGCCTCCGAGATGATGCTGAAAACTTATGAACCGCTAAAACATTATCTAATGCTTTCCATTCTTTTCGCACACTCTTCTTAGGGGTGTCCAAAGGCAAAATTTTCACCTAGGCAAGGTGGATTGTCTGAGCAGTGGCGGCTTGTGACTATTAGAACAGTCGCACGTGCACACCCCAATAAATCTCTAACGCAATTTGTACAACATGATGATCGACACGAAACGCCTAGTTTAGGTGATGCTGTAAACACATGAGCCTTTCATTTCACCCACTCTTCTCCAGAGGTGCCGAAGATAAATTTTTCACTAGGGAAGGTGGATTTATGGCGCTCGACCCCTACTTTCCACCTAATCCAACAAAGAACAGGACCATGTTATACAGAATGTCCGAGCAGTGGCTGTTCGTGACTATTAGCACAGTGGCACATGCACACCCTAATAAATCTATAATGCAATGTATACTACGTGATGATGACATGAAACCTCTAGATGCGATGAGCCGTTAAGGAATTATCTGCTGCTCTTTGCTCACTCGTCTTAGGGGTGGCCAAAGATAAAATCTTCACCCTGACGAGGTGGATTTTTGGCGCCCCTATTTCCCCTTAAGCAGCAAATCGTCAATCTCTTGCACGCAGTACACCCTGGAGTTCATTTTGCAGACTAGCTAGGTTCTGGCGTCTCGTCTCACAGCCAGTATAATTCTCTAGGGGCTCGTGTTGCGTCTTCCTTTTATGTTTGTCACTGTCCCTTCATCCACCTCATGTTATCACCACTGATCTTTATCTACGACATTAGCCAAAAGTGGCGAAAAGGGAAGTAAAATAAATCAAAACAATCAATCAATACATATTACTTTGAGGCTATCATATGCATTTCAAATTGTATAAAATATATTTTATTCCTGCACTTCCTCCAAGAACATGTGAACTGTCATGAACACAATTTCATTCATCTGGGGCAATTGAACATTTCTTCACTCTCTGCGAAATGCTATCTAAGTTGGACGACTCCCTAACACTCAATACATGTGTTAAGAACATTGAAGGTACTAAAAAGGAACCTCGTCTACCTTGCGATTTAGAGGTTTTTAAGAAATCTCGTCAGTTATGTGGTTGGCATTTGATCCCGATCCAATCTCCGTTTCTCATTTCCACAGTTCTCTCCACATCTTACTATGCTCTTCCGGGTCTTTCCTCTTTGCCGGTGTTCTGCACTATTCAAGAATTTGAGGACGAGCGTTGGTTCGGCACATTCCATTTTGAGATAGAGAGGCCGTGCTAAGAGTGTCTACTATAATTGTGCCGAAGTTGCAGACGACGGATCAGAAGCAACTCGCATTTGATCTTCCTCTGGTTCGTCAGCCTCCCTACTGTCCTGACATGGCTTCTTCTGATGATTTTTTTTTTTCACCTAGCTGAAAATGCATCTCAAAGGGGACTCAATTTGAATCACGGGAAGACATTGTTGCGTAACTCGCCGATCCAGCTGCACTCCATTCCCAATGAGGCCTTTGAGAAATGCTTAAAATGGAACAGGACCGCTTGTCTCACGGCCAAAGGTTAATTGGTTTTTGAACAAACCTCGTATGTAATTTCTATCACCCTCTGTAAAGATAAAGTTGCGATTCAAAGTAAAAGAATACAACTTGCAGATATGCATATTGTACTTGCTAGTTTATGAGAGAGACGTAGCCAAGCTACAAAACATGATAGAACAGGTGTAACGCAATGCTATTTTGCAAGGCACGCTAAAAGAAAGCAAAAAAGTAGTATAAACTCAGATGAACGTATAGAGAGGGCTGAACAGATGTGTATACGGAGTCTTGACACTTCACAACAAACATACAGAGCCCTCTATCGTCTCCAAAACTAAACATAGAAAACCATGACCTCGTGGCGTTCTTTGTACACGTCAAGAACACGTAAGTTAAACACACTGCAAATCTTTCTTAAATTTTCGTTTCTTTAACGTTAACAATGATACGAGTACTTACTTATGATTATGATATTGCTATTTCATTATATTAATGTTTAGAATGCCAGTTTACATTACGAATTACATTGTTTCTTTAATATTTAAATAAGTAATCGGAATGTTACTTCCAAAAGTAACTGCAGTTTCGGCGATTGGGTTCCAAAAGTAGGGGGGAAAGGTGCCAAAACTGGGGGGCAAGTGTAAGTAGAAATGATTAATTGAAATAAAGCGTGAAAGTGCAAAATTTAGCATGCAATGAATGCCTAAGGTGATTCCACAAATATCTTTTCACTTTATCATCCAGAGAAGACGCATAGTTGTAAACAGGGTTGCCAAATTTAGCTCCTACCACACATTACAAATTTTCAAGTTAACAATTTAAGAGTAGTAAAGTAACCGTCAAAGTAACCGTCGATAAAGTTACTTATATTTCAAAAAGTAACTCTGCTACTTACTTGTAAAAGCAGGTAGTTACAGTTAAATTCTTCAATATATGTAACTGTTACTTGTACGTGAGTTACAAGAAGGAAGGCGAATGATATCGAAGTTGGCAACAGATATAATAAATGAAAAGCCATAATAGTTGTGCTGACATAATAGTTGATACGTCAAGTAAATAGTCGTACAGTAGCGTCGTCAACGGTGACAAATGGAAATAGCCACTTGAAGAAGAAAGCGTGACGGATCACAATAACCTAGACCTACCTACCCGTCGAAATAAATTGTAATTCGTTGTTCTTTTATAAAGTAAAGAAATTGAAATTGTGTTGTATTTCTCGCCTTCTACGCACCTCTTTTGCCACTTTAGATTCATCGCAGCGATGATGATGTTAGATGATTGCTGAAAGGAAACTAATAAAAAAAAAGAACCATGGAACTTCGGTGACTGCATCGAAACAAATTTATGACTTCGGCAATTTGCCTTTCCATACTTCCCAGCATTACCTGATTACTTTTTTACATTCTGATATTATTTAATAAGTTCCCCTTTAATGTTACTGTCTGTTAGAGTTGAAATTCCTTTTTCTTAATTTCATCTGCTTTATCGTATTAGCAAATACTGTGTAAATTTCTATTTTACATAAGGGAGTATATTTTTATGTGTGGAAGGCAGACTGAGTGAGAGTGTGTGTGTGTGTGTGTGTGTGAGAAAGAAAGAAAGACAGAGAGAGAGAGAGAGAGAGAGAAGAAAGGGAGAGACAAAGAGAGAATGAAATAGGGAAATGGAGAGACAAAGAAAGAATGAAATAGGAAAAGGGAGAGATAAAGAGAGAACAAAATAGGGAAAGAGAGAAATAAAGAGAGAATGAAATAAGGAAAGGGAAGAGATAAAGAGAGAATGAAATAGGGAAAGGGAGAGATAAAGAGAGAATGAAAGAAAGAAAGCCAGATAGAAAGAAAGTGTGTGTGTGTGTGTGTGTGTGAGTGAGAGAGAGAGAGAGAGAGAGAGAGAGAGAGAGAGCGAGCGAGAGAGAGAGAGAGAGAAGAAAAACTAACGGAAATGGCAATTATTAGGAAGTATAATTACCTTATGGCTTCCGCATACAGGACTGATTATCGGCTTGCCTTTGATGCATGCGGTTCCGGGTTCGATCGACGTGAGAGAATTAAAATTTCGGTGTTGGCCCAGCATCGTGATGACAATAGTGAAACTACGTACTTGAAAGTTATAGCGGGCTCCGATCTCGAAAGCCAGAACACGACGGCCATGGGAATTGACCTACTGATCACGTGTCTAAATCTATTTCCATTTGTTATTTTAATGCGTTCTTACACCTCTTGCGTTAATCGCGACGATGGGGATGAATGGTATTGATATATATATATTGATGAAATAGTGATAGGACAGACACAATTATGCCAACGTCCGTGGCGGAGTGGTTAGAACAGTGCGCTAAGACGCCAGAGGTCCCGGGTTCGGTACTCGACCTGGACATAGGTGTGCTTTGTAAATGTCCCTTCATCAATTTCATCGTATCATCACTCATCATCATCTTCGCGATTAGCCAAAACTGGCAGAAAACCGTAGCAAAATAAACGAAATCAAAACGATTCATTGATTTGGTTTATTTTACTTCTCATTTATGTCACCTTCGGCTAATTGCGAAGATGAGGATGAGTGATGATACGATGAAATTGATGAATGGACACTCACAAAGGACACCCGTGCCCTGGCCGGGATTCGAACCCGGGACCTCTGGTGTTGAAGCGCGCTGTGGTAACCACTCCGCCACGCAGGCTGGTCCGAAATCAAACTAAAGCTTCGTATGAACTAATATCACGTGACTCATCAACATTGCACCATATTGAGAATATCGCAATTAGCCTGATTAGTACACAGAAGTAAATGTCAAGCAGAACATGGAATATTTCAGCCAAGGTCTTCACGCAACACCCTGTGCCACTTCAGCACGAAGACAAGCGGAGTGGACAGAAAAGGATTACTCGAAGCCCAGTTCTGAGTTATTGGTCTCTCCCCCACCCCTCCTTTCATACACCCTCTCTCTCTCTCAACAAAGGTTCAGTATTGATTTCCACCTCACCCTGAACACCGACTGTCCCCAAATCATCCCCTCTTCGCATCCAGGATTCCTGAGGGTGTTTACCCGCCCGGCCCTGTGATCACGTCACGGCAGAACTTCCAAAGTAAAAGACTTCATCGCTGCTCACGTTCTAACTTTTGGCTTTCCGCTATGACACGGTCTGCTATGTAACAGCTTTCAGAGCCCTTAAAACTTCAAGTTTTGCAAAAGGTAGAGGAAGTGCCTAGCAATACACACACACACACACACACACACACGCTGCACTGAATTGAAGTTGATCTCTCTACTGGGAAAAAAATTATGTCACAGATATGAAGAAAACATCGTACCTGAACGAAAACTACAGTCCACTTATCGCTCCATAAAATGGACGATACTCAACTTGACGTCATCACGCAATGTACTCTGGGAAGTAATCAAGCAAACAGATTCATCCTTACAGCGAGAAAATTTGCATTTCACCAGTTTACACACTTTTCAGTGTTTCAATAGACTTCTGAAAAAGTAAAAAGTACACATTTCATGTATGATCACATCGGCAAAGGCCATTAGCTTACAGGATCTGATCTGTTTACCCAAAATATGGTGCAATGAATTCTTGGGGAAGTTGTTTGCACAATATCATCCACTGTGTAATAATAATAATAATAAAACACTTTACAAAAGAACAACGAATATTTCAAGTACAATTTATTTCGACAGGTAGGCCTAGGTCATTGTGATCCGTCACGCTTTTTTCTTGAATGGCTATTTCCACTTCTCACCGTCGACGGCGCTACTGTACGACAATTTACTTGACGTATCAACTATTATTTTTGTGTTTCTGTGGTACGGATAGAAGGGAAGTTTTGCGACACTTAGCAATTCTCAATGATTTAATTATTGATGTAATTAAATATTATAAGAAGGGAATGAAATTTAAGTATTCATTCAGTACAAAGTTAAAATTATGATCAAAGTTTATTTCTGAAGAAGCAAATTAGCAAATAGAATCTAACATTCAGTGTCATTCAAAGACTATTTCATTAACAGGAATAATTATTTATTAGAAACAGTCTTCTTACTATTTCCAATATATATATATGCAGTGAAAATTGCAATATATATGTTTTTAAGATGCCTACAAGTATGAAATGAATTAAACCTTAAATTATTTTAGTACTTCTCATTCTCAAGAGGTAATTTGTGTTCTAATGTGTGTGTGTGTATGTATATATATATATATATATATATATATATATATATATAAATAAATAAATATATTTTTATATATATAATATATATATATATATGCCATCCTCTGCAAACTTAATGTCTATGTAGAGACAGTTATTTAGATTAATCGTAGCGATGAGGATAAAGGATGACTGTGAATCGCCCTGTCCAGGACAAGCCTTGAACTTTCGGTGACGATATCGTTTTGAAACACTCAAAGCGCTGGCCAATAATGAATATTCATATCTAATAAAATTAGTAATAAGAAGTGAGTAAACTATGTTATAAAGTTACGAAATTTTAATATCAATTTTTAAAAAACAATCACTTTGGTATTGTAAACCTGGAAAATTCAAAATCGTTGAGAATTCCTCCGACGAATTTCAGGACCATGTGAAATGCATTCGTAACTGTCTTGATATTTGTAATAAAATATGTGCTTACGGTGCTGTGAACAAGTTTGGGTTATAGATTCGTATCCAGGTCTAACACTCCGAAATTATTAACCTGAAGATATACTGCCGCAGCAGTATAAATGTTCCATCTGCTCCTATTCTGAGTAGGCAACGGGTTCGAATCCAGGCCTGGGCATTGTTGTTCTTTGTGAGAGCCCCTTCATACAATAACAATACAAATACAACTATCTGTGCTGACATGCATAGGGTTTGAACTTCATAGGAGTATTGGGGCTTCACTTGTGCTACAATTTTGCGATAAAACCTTTCAAACACGGTAGTTGGTTTGGGAGAAGCGGGTGCAAGGAGAGGACAAGTTACCATCTTTGTGACAACGATGATCGTAATGAATTTAGATCCTTACGGTTTTCGAGCCAGAAACATTCAAGTGCTACTGGTATTGGGCGAAATCGGCCAACCTGGAAAATACACTTGGCGTGGTTGATGTGCCACGGAGATATTTTTGTCGTCAGATTTCTATTGACTGAAGACATTTTTCATTCCGTCGATAACGCCTACTGTTCTACTTGAATGCGTGTAGGTAGGCTGTGTTTGACACCTTTCCCCACATTTCTGCAGAATGCCGCTTGTATTTCAAGGTGTCATAGTGTCATCCACATATTTCTACTCTGACGTATTGTATACTGTGGATAAACGTAGGCGGGCATTGTAGCACCAACAATTCATTTCTTTCCAGAACACCTGACTTCAAAGTTTCTTGGCATCATTGTTTGAATGATTGATCTATGAACGTCGCATCTACCTTTAGAAGTTCCGTAGGGAGGTAAGAGGGCCTAGGGTAAAAGGAGACGGACATGGAAGCATCAGCGGTTTTCACTGAAGATACCATCCCAGCATTCATCTGGAGAGACTGAAGTAAACCACAGCTCATCTTAATTCAGGACATACGGGCACTGGATTTGAACCTGTGACCTCCTGTGTCCTGCAAAGTGTACTTGGAAAACCTGGTAGTGAAAGACCTAAACGTTCGCCAAGATAAAGATGGGATGACAATATTAGGACTGACCCGAAGGAAGGTGATGAAGAGTGGATTGATCTTACTGAGACTAGATTGATTGCTTCATTTGGTTTATTTCATTTCGCTTCTCTGCCACTTTTGGTTGTTCGCGAAGATGAGGACGAGTGATGATATGATGAAATTGATGAAGGAACACTCACAAAGAACACTCATATCCAGGCAGGGATTCGATCCTGGGAACCTTGGCGTCGTAGCGCGCTGTGCTAACCTCTCGGTGGTGAAAATTTGAACTATTTTTTTCGTCAGCATTCGTTTCCTCGTGGTCTCCATAGCCTCTACACCAAGATTCACCGTAATCCGACGTTTCGAACTGTCTCCATAGGTTTCTGAGTAGGAGTATTTTAATTCTAAGCGCCACATTTCCACCTGGTGGTGAACATTTGAACTATTTTTTTTTCGTCAGCATTCGCTTCCTCATGGTCTGCATAGCCTCTACAGCAAGTTCCGGCGTAGCCCGACGCTTCGAACGGGCTGCAGGGGACACTGAGTAGGAGAACTTAAATTCCGAAACTTTATTTTTTTAAATAAAATATAATAATAGGAAAATTAACGGGTGCGTTAGAGCCCCATAGACCCAGTTGGCGCCACTGTCACCTAGCGACATTCTTTCGCAGCAGAAAGGCACGTAGGCAGTCAAAATAATCGGCTTCAAAGCAACAAAGAGGGCATTCTTGCAAGGCATAGCGGGCGCTGCGAGGCACGTGAAAGAAGGGGTATCTCGTGTCAGCCGTGAAAATTTCCAGGAATCCCCACGGGACCGGAATAGGTACCTGTAAGGGGCGTTATGCGGATGACCTTAGGATGACGCATGCCCGAGAACAGGCAGCGGCTTTGTGGAGCGGCTGAAGACATGATCCTCGGCCTACCTTCTTTCTGATAAGGTGGAATTTCTGCGGCGTCGAGTCAAACGGGTGGCAAATAGGTGAGCCAACACACATGCACACACACTTGGGTCCTTTGAGTTGCCGAGAGGCCAGGGATTTTGTTCCTGTCGTTGAAATTCCTTTCCGTGCGTCAGCTCTGTGGCTACCTGTGTTCGTCTCATATACACGCAGTGTTCGAATTGAAGGGGGGAGGCAGGGAATTCCCTCCTTCTACTTTTTTCATCCCCGGCTCTATACAGTAAAACCTCGTTAATCCGGACTTCTCTTAATCCGGACAGCCCCCCCCCCCCCAAAGCAGAATGCAAGGTTTTAAATGTGGCTAGAAGTCAACAATCGCATGCGTTATATTGCTCCGCTAAGAATACGTACACCCAATGTCCATGGGAGAACTTCCCAAAGAAAAGGCAGTCAACCACTGATGAGATTGTGTTTCTCGCAGACTTTGTACTGTACTGTATAGTGTATTTAGGCCCATGCACTCTAAATACACCATAATAAACGTATTTTGTTGCTATAAACGGAGTTCTAATGCACTTTCTACTGTTCTTTTAGGTTATTTCAGTTAATCCGGTCAACTTATCCCCCCCATTAGTGCGGATTAACGAGGTTTTACTGAATTTATATTTTCATTTCCGACCAGGGGCGAAAACCCTTCTGAATGTGTATTCTTTTTCTTATTTGGGAAGGCATCACAGTCATTTAAATTTTTTGTGGTTGCTCTTTATTTTATGTTCAGTCAAAACAGCAAGAATAAAAAGGTACTGGCATCTTATCGATCTGTGTCGGCACTAATAAATAATTATTCGGCCCTCGTACATTTCACTTCGAGTCGTGAGCTCAGTGCAGCTATCAGTTGAAAAGAAAGAGTAAGCGCAACGGAATGCTAAAGAAGGTACCAACTTAGTTATTTGTTGTAGAACCTTGTCTTTTCTATGTTGTATTAGATTTCCTCTAACAGTTTTCATTGCTTCTACAGAGAAGAAGGGCTACTGTAGGCCCTATGTAATGCCAAAAAAAGCGGAAAGAAGTCCAACAAACAAGCCGCGGGGAAAAAACAACTATTTCCTCCCTTCCTCTAAAAAGTTCTTTTTTCCGGATAACTCCACGTACAGGGACGATTTTCCTGTGACAAAATTTTCTGGAAAAGAAGTCAACGGGAGGAGAGCAGTTTGAAGATGCATTTCACCAGCGAAAAAGTCGAAACTTCCATTTGATTAACCGTAACTTGATGTTGAAGTTGATTCCCCATAAGGAATACATGGGATTCCGAAAATTGTTATTCATCATATTTTTCAAACATCGTGTCCAGCTAAATAAACTCTTCCACTTGCAACATGGTGAGAAATTCATACTCTTGGATACACCCAGGTTACAGGAGGACAGCGTATGCTGCAACACATCATTTAGACATTGACATTAGTAGTGGCGATTGGGTGCCTAAACGGGGGGGGGGGGTTAGCTTAGCATTGAGAGGCTATTATGCGGGGGCAAAAAGCGTGGGGGGAAACTGCCTCACCAACCCCTCCCCTAGTCACCTCCACTGATCAGTAGTTCTCAAGTTCGCCTGAATTGTCTTAAATTCGAACACTGCATACAGGGTGTTCAAGCTGTCCTTGCTCACTTTTTTTTAGCCATCTTCAGATTCCTCCCATGATTCTTTGTCATTGTAGAAAACCAGGTTAGATCGGCTGCTCTGGTTTTCCACCGCATCTAATTTGTCTTCCAACTCATATATCTTATCGAAGATCCACTCGTTTTGTCCCTGTACCATTGTCAATGATCCTTTAAGTTCTCTGTTGTTCTGTTGTTGTTTTTTCAAGCTTCTGATTTAATTGTGAACAAACATGGAACTATTGGAAAAAATGAGAGTTTTTTTACAAAACGTCAGGGAGGAAAGAGGTGCTGTACAGAGACGGAAAAAACAGTTACGCACCAATTGTGCATTTATTTCAATATCGCCCGAATGGACACTGCTATTTAAAAAAAAAACCTGGCTGTATCCAAGAGTATGAATTTCTCTCCATGTTGCAAGTGGAAGCGTTTTTTTATGTTCATTATTAAGCTGGACACGATGTTTGAAAAATATGATGAATAAGAATATTCGGAATCCCATGCATTCCTTATGGGGAATCAACTTCAACATCTAGTTACAGCTGGTTTCTCACTGCTGTAAACGGCTGGTAGCTGGAACCGCATTCATTGGTCTAGCCCCTCGAGCCACTAATTGCGCAGAGGCTTGTTTTCGTTCGCTTGCTCCAGAGAATCCCGACACAGCGTGTAGTCTCGTCTGTCGGACAGCAACCTTTCCCTTTTGTTGATTGAAGACAAGGCGTTCTTTCTCGTAAGGGTATTAAGCATGTGAAACGACATTCTCTTTCCGAGCCAAGCGCTGAGAATCTTGTGGATATATTGCTGTCGCTTTACCTGCTAGAGGGGAAATTTCCAGTCTCCACAGCCGACGGATCACCCCGCCCCCCTCCCCTCTCGAAATGGGAAGCAACTGTCTCCTACCTGTTATGCAACCCACTCGAACAGTTCAACGCAGCAGAATCGCTTTACTGTGCCCTGGAGACGTGTCGTCGGAGCGTACGACGCAATTTGTGTTACACTTCCAGTGCAAAAGTGAACAAAGGGAACGCGAGAGCAGGGGGAGGGGAGGCTATTGTGAAAGACCGGCGTCTGCAGGCAGATTCACCGCATCACGTGATTCCCTTCCGTCGTGTAGATTCCACAGTAAGCAGCGTCGTTCTTGCACGTTTGTTACGCAAAAGGATATTAAAAAGGATTAGGTTTTATTTATTTAAAGCGAAGCACACCTAGTACAGAGGTATCTCTTTAATTCGAATTTCAGATAATACGAATTTTGGATAATTCGAATTTCAGATAATATGAATTTTGGATAATTCGAATTTTCGTTAATTCGAACTTTTGACATTCGAATTTTGGATAATACGAATTTTGGATAATTCTAACTTTGAATAATTCGACTTTTGGATATATCGAAATTTTTTCGTTTCCCTTTCGAGTTCGAATTAAAAAGGGTCCACTGTACGAGTCATCTTGGCTGGCCGCTGAGGCATAGCACGCTACGGGTTCGAATCCCGGTCTGGACATGGGTGCTCTTTGTGAGAATCCATGCATCATATTATCCCTCATCCTCAGAGCCGCGGTAGCTCAGTCGTGTCGACCATGCGAGAGGCGCGGGTTCGATCCCCGGTGGGGAGTACCGGGATGTTTTCCACCTGTTCAAGCGGCCCCGGCGCCCACCCAGCATCGTATAAAGTTGGCACCTGGAGGAACTCTTTGGGGTAAAGGTGGCCAGGGACGTGGTGCTGATCACATCACCCCCCCCCCTTTCGGCCGTGATCAGGAAAGTGTGGAGCCCTAACCCCACACACCCTAAACGCCTTCATTTCGTGGTGCAAAGCACAGGGAGCACTTTACTTTACTTTTACTCATCTTCGCGATTAGCCAAAAGAGGCAGAAATGCGAAGTAAAATAAACCAAATTAATCAATAAAACCAGTCAATACAATCTGACTTCACCAACTTGAGTCAAACCAAAACGTCACCTTCCTTATAATTCTACAGCAAGTCTTCTGCCTTCCTAAGATCAAACGCCAACCTTCGTGGTCGGAATAAGCGATGATATGATGGAATTGATGAAGGAACACTCACAAAGAACACCCATTCCGAGGCCGGGAACACTGGCGTCGTAGCGCTCTGTACTAACCACTCTGCCACGCAGTGATGTGCGTTTACGCGTAAAGAACGATAGTCTACATTCTACACGTAGACTATTTTATACACGTAGATGACGTAATCTATGTAAACAACATGGCGAAAGGTAATAACTTAGCAAAGGGCGCTGTGGAGTTAAAACAAAATTATACTACGTATCAATTGTTGATGTGTGAGAAGAACTGCTTCATACGCTCCCTTTCAAATTCGAACAATTTCTCACCTAGGAAAGAAACCTAACAGGAAATATTGTAGTGTTTTATGGGAAAGATACTAATTTTGCCTCACGACTGCCATCTGTTGTTTTCTTTGCATACTATTTATCTTCTTCCATAGTTGATGAGAGAAGAGAAGAGAAATGTTGTTGCAAGTAGGATTCTTTTCAGTTTGTTAGGAACCAATATAGTTGAAAATGTCACTTTCCTTTCATGAAAGCCTTGAAAATTAATTTTAATTCACTTTAGATTGTCTACGAAGTCTACGTGAACTACAATGTAATCTACGCGTAGATTACGTGTAGAGAACGCATGTAGACGTAAACTTATATTGTATGGCACATCACTGGCCTGTCATGTAATAATAACCGTAGAAGCCTACATTTTCTGGCAAAGGACGAAGAAAAGCATTTTTAGGCGGCTAAATTTTCACCAGGGCGAGGTGGATTTTTAGCGCCCTGTACTTTGGACTCCCAATATAACATTGACCATGTTACATATTTACGGCTTTAATTAGGAAAGATGATGACAAATTAAACTCTACTACTAGTTTTCTGCTTTGTTGAATACTTGAAAACGCGTGCCTAATAATTGGCTGGAGGCTTGAACATATTAAATGATGAAAACCACTTCCATTTTCCTCTCCATCATTATCTATTTTTTGTACATTGACTTCGTTTTTTGTACATTTTCTTGTCATATACTTACTACCACTAAGTCAATATTTATCCTCCAACAATTTTTTAATATTATTTTATATTGTGCTGCCATCTACGTTTCTTTTTCGAAACTTATTTCTTTTCATCTTTTGTTATTGTTTACAACATGAAATATCCGTAACACCTAGTGTTGGTCGACCTATCGTCCAGATAATAGGCTATATCGCGATATTGAAAGAAATATCGTCCAGGCGATATCAACTAGACGATATACCGTCACGATATTTGACGATATATATTGTGGAGACGATATATCGCGATATTAAATTTCCGATATCGTCCATCCCAAGTAACAACTTTTTTAAAAAACATATAGCCACGCTTATAACCAAAATTAAGGTTTTGCCGCTACTCAAGGATGACACCGGTTTGGTGCCCGGGAATTCGCACTGAATACATTCCACCCAATGATTTTGAAAAGTTGGCATCACTGTACCATGTCCATCATCAACAGCCAACCACCCCTACCGTAGCTGTTGCAGCGAACGGAGACCACACCGCGCTCCTCAAACCCACTAAAAAGTTCTCCCGGGCGTTTGGAAATGTTTGTTCATCTGGTCCGAAATCATCTTCGCCACGATCTAAATCGTTCGCTCTAATTTACGACATCCTCTAATTCGTTGTCGTATTTCTGGAGCCGTGTCGCGAAAGAGTTGGCGGTTTTCAGGAGGGAAGGAGTCCCTCAGAGGCCAATGGCGTGCGTGGAGGGGGTACTGAGCGCGGCTGGAAGGTGGCCATTACTTCGTGAAAGATATGTTTTGGCTATTACTCGCCGCTGAGAGAGAGCCCATTCCAGCGAGTGGAAACCATTGCTAGGCAGAGCACTTACCCCCAGGGGCAATATCAGATATTGGCTGAGGGTGAACTCGATAAATGCACGAAAACAATCCTTATTTTTCCCTCGCCTGTCGCTCCGTTTTTCCCCTTCCTCTTTTTTATCTTGGTGGCTTCCTGTAGCAGGGCCGGCCATAGGTGGGTACGGGGCCTGGGGATGCATGGCCTATAACCAACCCCACAAACAAAACTAAAATAAGAAATCGACTTCTGTTATGATCCCCCTCCATTATGAACCTCTGTAATAAAAAGCTATAGGGGCATTCCACGAAAATTTGTCCTACTCCATGTTACAGTAAACCCTCGTTAACACGAATCCCAAGGAACCGTAAAATCAAGAGTTCGTGTTAAAAAAATTCGTGCTAACCGGGGACTCAAATTTTATTGTTGAAATACAGTTCTTTCTACACATTAACCATTTACAATAAGTATTATGTATGTCATCATAGAAAACACTACTACAGTACTACAGTAATTAACTTTTAAAGAAAGTACTCATAGATCATTTTCTGGTGAAAAATTTCTGTATATTGCACTGTCCTAGACGGGAACGCAAATGCCTGGTAACTTCACGGCCAACTGTACTCATAGCTTCCGTAAAACTAGCGGTCAATTCGGATCAAACTCCTACTGGCTACGTTTTAAAGAATAGAAAAACACATCTGAACAAACAACTGAATTTGTTTGTTAAATACGTATAAGCGTATTGTTCACGCGATTGTTGACCAATTGCACCCAAGTTTTAATCTTGATGTTACTCGTACTGGCTATGTTTTAAAGAATAGAAAAACACATTTGAATACATTGTTTGATCTGAATCTGTTGCTTACAATCAGTGATGTGCAGTAGACTATAAATTTACGTCTACATGTGTTGTCTACACGCGTAGATTACATTGGGTTGTAGTTTACATAGACTACGTAGACAATCCAAAGTGCCTTAATATTAATTTTCAAGGGTTTCATGAAAGGAAAGTGACATTTTCAACTATATTGGTTCCTAAGGAAATGAAAAGAATCCTATTTACAACAAAATTTTTCTTCTCTTCTACTATCAACTATGGAAGAAGATAAATAGTATGCAAAAAGCAACAACAGATGGCAGTCGTGAGGCTAAAGTGGTATTTTCCCCATAAAACACTAGAATATTTCCTACATTAGGTTTCTTCCTAGGTGAGAAATTGTTCGAGTTTAGAGTATGAAATGTTCTACTCACACATCAGCAACTGATACGCAGTATAATTTTATTTTGCTTCCACAGCGCCCTTTGCTAAGTTATCACCTTTCGCCATGTTGTTTACATAGATTACGTCATCTACATGTATAAAATAGTCTACGTGTAGAATGTAGACTATCGTTGTTTACGCGTAGACGCACATCACTGCTTACAATACTGTATAAGTTGATTGTTGACAAGATGATAGAGGTTGTTCAGCGATTTCTTACATACCTAGCAGAGGAGCAACAGAAAAAAATATGAAATACTTTGAAAGTTCGTGTTAAATGAGATCTAATGGCGCAATTGACTAAAAAACAGTTCGTAATTCGTGGTAACCGATAAAACTTTCTATAAGATATAATACATCCCTGCCAGGACCAACATTTTGTTCATGTTAACCGAGTGTTCGTCTTAAGCGAGTTTGTGTTAACGAGGGTTTACCGTAATAACAAATTTAATTAATATGGAAATTATTATTGTTTTTAATTGCATGAAGGTTTTGATGTTTGTAATTTACACATTTCACCAATAAAAGTAATTTGACTTAGCATATTTTTTGGGTAAGGGTGATATGTTACCTAAATATGTAGAAATTCATATTATGAAGAAACTAATGAAATTAAGGTGCTTTTTAAGGGCATATTTTGGCATATTTGGCCATTTCTACGTGATAGAGCATATTTTGATGGATTTTTCGGTCCTATTCAGCATATTTTTGTATCTTCAAGAAATATAGTCATTTTTGAAGTGGATTCGTTCTTACTCCCATTTTTACTCGTTTTTTTTTTTTGGCACTGTAGCAAAATCTTTTTCATTTTATTTGACAATTTGGAGAAAGTATTCATTGTGAAACTCAGGACCCATAAAGTGAACTAAAACTAGTATAAATATCAAAATATCTCAGCATTTAGATATTGATGTTTGAAACAGTCCAGTTATAAGGGCATATTTTTCAAATTATAGGGCATATTTTTTATAAATTATAGTGCATATTTTGTAAAATTTTAGGTCATAAGAGCATATTTTATTTTGCATATTTTGGTGATTTTTTGGTCATAAAAATACTAGATCTAGTAATTTGCATCTGCAGTGTATAAACTTCACAGACAAATTAAGTCAAAATTTGCTACATTTTTAAAGCGTCACACACGTAACGCACATTTGTTAATTAATGCTTTTCATGTATTCAGCCCATGCCATCATACTCAATTTTTTTTCATTTGTTATCAGATGCCATAAAGTACTTCAAAATTCTATGAAATCCGTTCATTATGAATATTTTAATCCAATCTCATGTCTAGAATCTTAAATTTTGTGTTTAAAATGACACACAAATACAGTAACGCCGGAATGCCCCTATAGAAGAAATAGGCCTAACTAATCCTCTAAAAAATTAAAGATATTCAATCAAATATTATTGTTATAATAATACTAGAACCATTTAAGATAACAATATTTAAGAGGAATATAAAGATAAAAAAATATATTAAAAATGATCCCCCTATGATAGATAAAATTAATTATCATAATATACCTTTAAATATCACCCCACCTCAAACATCAGAAAAGTCTTAAGAAATTAGCAGTGACGGCAATTGGGCTCTAAAACTGGGGGTGGCAAGGACAGTTTACTTTCGCTTGGTGGATAAGGTTTAGCATAGTGCGAGAGCAAAAGAGGCAAAAAGTTGGGGGGGTAACTGCCCCCTCACCCCCCCTAATCGCCGCCAGAGTTTATTGTTCATTATTCTGAAGTAGAGGCGTTCTATATAATCACAATCTGAACATTATTACAATTAATAAAAAAATTGATTATATATTTATTTATATATTTCCCAAGGGTCCCCGGTTCGAATCCCGCTCGGGCTTGGTTGTTTGTGAATGTCCATTCATCAATTTCATCATAATCATCACTCATTCCCATCTTCGCAAATTAGCCAAGAGGCACAAAACGAGAAATAAAATAAACTAAGTCAATCAATCAATTATTTATATATTTCGTACTGTTACATAAGAGCAATAAGGAGAACATGTTAAAGGATGAAACAAAGAATTAGGAGGTTAATAAAAATTTCTAAATTAGTATTTCTTTTCATTTTCGATGCACAAATGGTGAGACGTTAATTATATTTAATTACAAAACAAAGTACTCCATGTCAAATTATTATTATACCTATGAAAGTGGCAATATTGAATCACATCAATCAACAAAAACATTATATAATTTTCTTTTGTTTACTTTCATTGAATTTTGACGCTGTAGTGAAATCACTTTTTTCAATATAAAATAATAATATCACTCACGGCTTCTTCACTCTATAATTAAACGAATAATGCACATGAACCATTTCTTATTGAAATGTTTGAACACGATTTTTACGTAGTACTTTGCTTAGAACATAATTTCAGTCACTTTGGATATTCTTAAGTACGCCAAACAATCCGTGAGGTGAGGAAACATCAAATTAGTTGTTTAATTGGAAGCTCCAGCGTCCTATAAATTAATAATAAATCGTACACAAACATGTATTTGAAGCCCGATTTGCCCCTCCCTAGGGCTGGCCCTGTCCTGTAGGCATGTAACGAGAAAGATAATCTGGCCGTGTTCGAAAGGTACAAAGAGCAGACTTGAAGTATGGTTTTGACGAAAGTGACGTCACCTGGTGCAGTTCGAAAGCGCCAAGTACACGAGCAATCGAGTCCACAGGGCGGAGCACGCATCTTTGCAGGCTTGATCACTTGACTCGTTCATTTGTGTGAAATCACGGAGGTAGAAAGCCAGCAAGGTGTTGGTTGAAGTTCTTCTAATGCGTGGAAATGTATGTATGAGAACATTTGAAAATGCCATGTGGTGAAAAACAAGTGTTTAAAACTCGGGGACAACAACTCTGTTTTATCTACTGATCGCACTTGGCGCTGCAGTCGAAGTGCAGTTCGAAAGACTTTCACTTACAGTCCAAGGCTTCATGACCGCACTGCGAGACCATTCTCGAAGTATGTTCGCTTCTAGTACGGTCTTGCCTAAGTCTTGAAGCCTTGGACTGGAAGAGAAAGTCTTTCGACTGCAGCGCCAAATACGACCAGTAGATAAAACTAAGAACTCCATATTTTTTTCCGCGTTATAAACACTTGTGTGTCACCATAGAAATCACCTAGTCCTTTTTCTTACATTTCCATACCACAGAAGAACTATACCTGGCTCACTTTTAACTTCCATGATTTCAAACAAGTGAAGAATAAGCGAACGAGAGTACACTGTCGCGTGCTGCTCATTTAATTGGCCTTTCCAAACTGCACTAGGTGACGTCACTTCCAGCAAGACCATACTTCGAGCCTACTTTTTAGACCTCTGGAACACAGCCATAGTACCAGACATTAATCTGTCGCCAGGGCCGGATTGGAACGCTTGTAAGGCGGTGGAAATTCGTTTGGAATAAATTGAGGCAAGTTAGAAATACGGGCAAAAGAGTTCCTGTTTTATTATTATATTTACTATCATCTAGCCACTAATCGTGAACAAGTCCAAGCACCTATCAATCCCCTTTTCAAAACAATGACGCAGCAAAGTCACTATGATTGACATTACCAAAGTACGTATTTTACTTAAAGGTTGTCTTAGCACCTTTATATTAATTCATCGAGAAGGTCTTTCCCTTAGAAGAGTTGAAATTAAACTGTAAATTATTACTGTTATAAAATTAGTTACGCATTGCATTTACTGATGTCGTTTGAAACATAATTACAGTGTATTATTACTTGTACAACACTAGTAAAAGTTCTAGCTTTATGTAACTTTTTTAATAAATAGAAATCAGTATGCTTGTGCTTCCCTCTATGAACAAAAAATGCAATTATTATTGTAAGAGATCTTTTCAGAACTCTAACCGAGTCAAGGTCAGAGAGAGAGATCCCGGGTTTGAATCCTGGCATGGGTGTTCTTTGTTAGCATCCTTCATCAGTTTCATAATATCATCACTCATCGCGATTACCCACAAGTGGTAGAAAAGCAAAGTAAAATAAAACCAAATTAATCAATCAGACCTAACTCCTACATCAGGTGATGAAACCATCCTAGCCACTACCTGCTTGAGACGAATTCCTGCATCTATCTTCTGCGTCGTGTGTCCAGTTCAGTGACCATCCCTCCACCCTAGTTTCCACAACCCTCTTCCTTACCCTCCGCCATAGAAAAAAATATTCAAATATCCTCCCCCACTCGATGGCCAACGGTATTGATCTCGAAGAGACTTTCCAAGCAATGGACTCACTTCGAAATTTTTGAGATGGTCAAGAGAAAAGATTTCCAATTGGGTCGCATAAGCAAAGATGCTAAGCTGCGATTATGATATGTTTCTTTGTTACAAAACGTTATAGAAGAAATTATTCTTGGATGTTAAACGAGGGTAAGTCAGCAAATAAGTAAGACGAATGTGACGTTAGCTCTCGAAACTCGGAAACCTTTCCAGAACTCACTCCTACCCTCAAGATGAGAGTGACTTTAGTTCTCCAAACTCGGAAACCTTTCCAAGTGACGTTAGCTCTCGAAACTCGGAAACCTTTCCAAGTGACGTCAGCTCTCGAAAGATCGGAAACCTTTCCAGAACTCACTCCTACCCTCAAGATGAGAGTAGCGTTATAATATTTATTAATTTGAATATTTTAATTAATACTATTTTAATTAATTTATTTTAATAATTATTTTTGTTTAAACATTATTATTATTATTATTTTGAGAACATATTTCTGGCTACGTGCCTGCACTCATCGGATCAACTATCGTATATCAAACACTTTTTTTTAAAGCATATTGCAAAATCAATCTTCCCTTGTTTTTCTTTCGCGAATCATATAAGAAGCAGAGGACCACCCGTGAAGTATAGGATTAAAAAGGACACACATAGCGATGCTTGTGAACATCTTGGCTGGCTGGCGAGTATTTTTTCTCACTCCGCCTCCCATCTTGCCAGAAGCCCGCGGTTTCGATCGGCATCGCTCTTCAGTTAGCACGGGGGGACAGGGGTGGGTGGGAGCCCCAGCTATTGATAAAGTTCAGAAGTTTGGCCGCCGGAACTTCTTTCCCCCAGAAAGAGGCAGCTACGTGACGCCGGGGGTGGAAAGGGAAACCGCACCTGCAATTTCTTGCTTCATTCTTCATATCTTGCCTCCATGGAGTGGGCGGGGCACAAATAAGATGGGCGTCCTTTTTTCGCTTTCACGGAAACATCACTTGTCATCCCCCTTCCAATCATTCATACGGGAGAAAAAAAAGTACCCCAGGCTCATGGTCGCGTATAAGGGTAGCGTTTAACGTGTCCGAACCCATCCCATTGGTTCGGTAAACATGTGCCATTAATTATATAATTATGCATACTATACAGGGTGTCCCACATAAAACAGGTACGCACCGTGGCCGTGCTGTCTAAGGCGTCGTGCTTTCGGCTCCGGCTACGGGCCGCGCGCAGGTACGAGTATACTGGAGGAAGCGTAAAAACTTTTCTCCAAGATTTCGGCCTGTGTATGGGACCCTACAACAATGACTGGGGGTTCGTCGTGCTGACCACACGTCACCCCGTAACTGGTTGGATGATCTTCCACCTCGAAAGGCGGGAGCGAGGCCAGCAGTCGGTAGGTAGGCCCTGTTGCGCCACGGGTTATAAGAGTATCGTTCATTACAGTTGTACTGGTTTTATGTGGGGCACCCTGTATAATTATTATTACTTGGAAGAAATTTGAAAAAAATATTAACTGTTTATTTATAATAGATGGCTGAAGCTTACACAAAGCGTAGAGGTCATAGTACGCAGGCAAAAGTGGCAAGAAGTACGGACGGGGGGGGGGGGGGGCTCCGCCCTCCTACGTTCCTATAATCGTCGTTGATGGATGGTCACCTATTATTTAATAACAGTAATGCTACTTTCTTCATAACATAAGCATGTTTCAAAATTTATTATGAAAAAATATACCGTAATAATTAATTGTATGTAGTATCAAAAAGTTGAAAACAGAAATATGAATGCACTCCGACAATAAACATAATGAAGAATAATAATGTTTGTCTTAATAAATGCCCAATGATGCACACAATGAGATTGTTTAAAAATAAATATGTTATTGGTTAATTGAAAATTGCTTTAAAATAGTGTCATCCATTTACCGGCAGTACCAAAATTACCATAAATTGGCTAAAATTTTAAGGAGATTTTTAAGAAAATTTTAAGGGGTGTTATGGAGGTGTTGGGAATGTGTGGATAAACCATTGGCATGAGTTACATACTTTATGCAATTTTTTTTCCTTGAATTGATGCACTAATTTTCCCTCTGTGTGTGTGTATCCAGTTCTCCACCGGATATCGAATTCGCAAACCTCTTGATTACAAGGTGATGACGTGATCACTGCGCCATCTGGATGACTGAGAGCTCAACAACAAGAGCTTACTTGTAACTAAAACTCCAGAGTAAAGCAGATACAACATAATGTATTGTGTATAAAGAGCCGGCCCTGGGAAGGGGCAACTGTGGAATTCGAACGAGTCCCCCGCCCAGATAAAATCAAATGTTTTTTCTTGACTTCATTGGTTGTTTTCACACGTTTAAAAATATCCAAAGTTACTGAAATCCTATTCTTAACAAGGTAGCCAACCACGCAAATATACACACTATTCGTTTAATTACATAATGTAATCGGAGAAAAAAAGTAAAGTGCTCCCCTGTGCTTTGCACCACGCCATGAAGGCGTATAAGGGGTGTGGAGTTAGGGCCTCACACTTTCTTGATCTGGGCCAAGCTGGGGGTGATGTGATCAGCACCACGCCCCTGGCCGCCTTTACCCCCCAGAATTTCCTCCAGGTACCCACTTGATACGACGCTGGATGGGCGCCGGAGCAGCTTGAACAGGTTGAAAAAGTCCCGGTTCTCCCCCGGGAGAATATATTTATATTATTCTAATCGTGAAGTGGAAATATAATTTCAAATGAAACATTGTAAATTCACTACAGATTCAAAAGTCAATGAAAAGCAAACAGAAGAGAATTATGATAAGATAAGATTATTGAATATGATTACAAATTGCAACTTTGATAGATATTTAACATACTCAGTTTTGTAATTAAATACAATGAACGTCGCAACAGTGGGCATTTGAAAAAATCCTAGCTTAACCGAGGGGAGGTGGGGGGCTGTTGGGCACACCACCTCTACTTTTTTCGATTTTCCAACTGTGAAATTTTTTACAAAAGATTAAAAATAAATTACATTGTTCCCTTGGGCGTTTCCAATATTTCGCTATTACTTTCGTTCATAAAAATACTCTATAATGTACTTAGGAGGCAAAATGCACTTGTAAAATTATATTTTTTGTGACTTTTAGTGAATGGTAAAATATGTGTGTAACACTTATGCAATAATTGGTTATTATTTTTTATTAATGATGGTAATTTTTGTAATTATTATAATTAATAAATAACTCCATATATCAACAAAGAAAGCAGTGTTTCAATAACAATTTTTTTCTTGATAAAATAAAGGTGTGGGTCTGTGAGGGCCCCCTCGGGTAAGTTTGTCGTACGGCACGGGTTACATTGGGTTAAACAAAGAAACGATATTTTAAAAACTTATAATAATGCTACATGTAAAAATCATTTATTTATTTATTGTATTAATGTTTAATTCTGATCGTATAAGACACATCGACTTCAGACTAAGGATTTTTTAAATATTTTTTGAGACGTTAAGGAAAATTCTGGTCAGAGGGCCCTGTGTGTCTAGACACTTCCTCATTTACGAACCCTCTCCAGTTCCACATCCAGAAAACTTGAACCCCACAGGCTACGTAGACAAACTCTGGAAACAGGGGACAAGGCCATCAGAAGGTCAATGCTACAGATACGGCGCGGTTCAAGGTACGTCCGCATAAAAAACAGCAAAGGCAGAGGAAGACTGTTGAGAGAAAAGCAAGATACGTATTTCGTCCTCAGCATCCTTTTGCTCTCGGAGGTTCATCTTGTTAGAGATGACCTTGCTCGGGAAAAGGCTACCAGATACCCCGGGCGCCCCCTCCCCCCTCAGCACTCCCCCGGTGCCTAATGCCATACGTTATTCTGTCAGGAGAACTAAGGTAACGACCCCCATTCACAGGGTATCTTGGAGGAGGAAGGCAAGAACTGTACGAGATAAGTTTTTGACATATTAGCCTATACCTAAAAAGCAGAACGTAAAAATCTATGTGCAGCATATTTATGTCAGTGATAAGTTGAGTAAATACTAGGGATGTCCAAATACGGATACAGTATTATCCGGATTTCAAATATTCGGATATCCGAATCATCCGGATTTCAAATATCCGGATATCCGAATCATCCGGATTTCAAATATTCGGATATCCGGATAATACGGATTTCAAATATCCGGATATCCGAATCATCCGGATTTCAAACATTCGGATATCCGGATAATACGGATATTTGTTTTATCCGAAATGTCCGTCCATCCGAATGTGCGCATTATACAGATAGATTTATCGTTTATTCGTCTTATAGACTATCCGTATAATCTTGCGTTCGTCATTTTCACATTTTTCACTGTGTGGATTTTCCACAAATCCTTCATCATATCTGTTCTATCAGGATATCCGTACTATCTTGATATTCAAATTATCCGGATATCCGTACTGTCTAGATATTAAGATTATCAAAATTATTAGTTTCATCCGACACGGATATCGGATAATTTGAAATCCTCATATCCGTTATCCGGATTTTGTATCCATCCCTAGAATATCCACAAAATGGGTAGAAATCAGGCACATATATGGAAATATATTTCGCGGGGGCGGTCCGAACCAAGTGTCTCAAAATAATAATAATTAAAATATGTAAATTAATTAATATTGTATTGTTATTATAACATGAATAGGTAAAAAGAAATATATCAGCACATATTTATTATATAGCTTACTTGTAGTTAAGATTGCGAAACTTTGTATAACATCAACTGTCCTGGTAAGGAAATTAATGTCAAATATTTAATGATTTGAATATTTATCGAATAATAAAGAAGACTGTTAAATCCAGTTATGAAAAGTAAAGTTCCTGATTAATATTTTATGCATATTATCGTAAGTCGCAGTGTGCATAAATCTTCCATGATGCTGTCAAAGCCTTATGATCCCAATGTAATCTTTGCCTTCCAATAAAAAATGAGAAGATTTGTTGTAATCAAGTCCATCTGTAAGGAATGTAAATTTATTTTCATTTATTAAACAGCAGTGTAACGTAAACAAGAGTGTATGGAATAACTCAAAATTGCAACTTCTACATACCGATATTACATGTTAAATCGTATGAGCAGAAAAAAATAACAAATATTCGTTAGCAAGGCCTCATCTCGAAATGGTTTATTATCCAAAAACGATTGAGAACAAATTGAAAAAATCCGTAATCGGACACGAAACATTCGTTCACTGTGTATGGAAATAGTGAGTAACTCTTACTTCAAGTAACTGCAGCTAATTACTTTTCGAAATGAGTAAATGCATTCCATTTGTTGCGAGCAAATGTTTTACAGCACGTCTTTTTTTAAAGTATAAGGATTAATTTTTATATTTTTTTTAAATTATAAGTGGGGCTGAGTCGGATAGTTATGCACAGTGGCGTGCATACAAGATAAGCTACCGAAGCATTGCTTCGGGATACAATATGCAATAACGTAACAATATATTATGTCATTATAATAACACGATTATTCAATAATATCTAGATAAAACCGTCCCATTTCTTCGCTACAAATAGGACAAATACCAGTCCCTGCAGGGCTGCACTGAGGTTGAGCCGAAGCAATCTTCCACTCGCATCGGTTAAGCAGTGGCAGACAGTTGCGCGCGCACCTCAAGGTCACGGGCCGTGTGCGTGTATTTCTTCTGCAACCGAAGCTAGCATCGGACAGGGAGTTCGAGAGTGTATCGGAGTGTTTCAACTCGTATTGTTTTCGGTTTTCCTCAGTTTACGGGTTTGGTTTGCCGAATGTATATGAAAATATGTTAAGGTACCAGTTAGTATCTAGTGATATAGAACAATGTGTACTATAAAATAGCTTTTGTCCAAGCCTTTTTCTGCCCGTTCTTTCTCAGAAAAAATGAGATAATTAAAAATGGAAGGCCAACACCAGAACTTGGTTTAAAAGACCAGTAAATTCACTAGTATAATTTTCAGTATAATATGTATACCAAATGTGACTGGTTAGCCGATAGCGCTGAGCTAAATGCGGTGCTTTGCTGGTATTGTATGTTGTTTGGAAAGGATAAAAATATTTCTTGGACCAAAACTGGGTACATGCATTTGGAAAATTTAGTGAAGTCAATAACCGAGCACGGACTGTCTGTTAACCATCTACGATCGTCTGTAGCTATAGCTGCTTTTGGGGAAAACAGAATATAAACTGCGCTTGATGACCAGCTTAAAAATGAAATGAACTATTACCAGCTGTGATTTTTATCAAGGCAAGCTTGCCCCTTGACTTGCTATTGTTTACTTAAAAATTATATATTCAGTGCTTCGGCAATCTAAATGGTCAACGCACGCCACTGGTTATTAATTTAAAATAACAAATAAATGTGCACTTTATAAAACACCTTACATTTTTTTTAGTTCCCACCAACAACTGCATTTAAACGAATCGTTTCTGTCATAATCTGATGGAAAATGTAAACGAATTTTAATATTCTTTTACTTGGATTATGTTGAACCACCTTTGCGAATTCTTATCAAGTAAATACTCCACAATAGAATTTTAGTATTTCTTTCAGATCTTGATTACTATATATTAATGTGCGCATATTAATAAATAAGTCTGTAAAATATTATATGTTTCTTCATCCTAAATTACAAAAATACTATGCTGCCATCTATGAATATAAAATGTAATGGTAAGGGTAGTAAATTCACTGTCGAAATAAATATCACGCATTTTTTCTCCATTTGCAAGATTTTCTGAAAATGTTAACATATTAGTTGCAGAATAATAAAACGTGTCATTGAAAAAGGGGGCGTCGCCACTGAGTGGGCTCTAACCCCTTTAACTACACAATCCAAATAGCCTAAAGGCGATGTTTTCAGAATCGAGTACAGTACAGCAAGAAACACACAGACAGAGGGATAAGGAAAAAGAAATCAGAAATGAATCAGAGAGATAGAGAGTGTGACTGATAGAAATACATGGACAAACAAAAGAACGGAGAAAGAAAAACAAATATAGAGAAACAAAAGAAAAAGAGAGAAAGCAGGAGATGGATAGGAAAATAAGGAAAGGGAAACAAGAAGAGAGAGATATAAAAATAAGAGAGAGAGAGAGAGAGAGAGAAATGTAGAAAATGGGAAAACGAGTGAATGAAAAAGAGACAGATGGAAGTGCAAAGGGGGGAGATAGAGATAAAAGGGGTGTAAAAAAGAATAAAGAAGTGTAAAGGAGAGATATACGGAAAATAATGTGTGTGTGTGACAGTGGCGTATACGGAGTCCAAGATCTGGGCTATCTCACTGTCACGTGGTCCTAGACTATGAATAGAAACAAGTTTACCAATTCCTAAGAAATCAGGTTGCTAACTCATAAGAAATCAGGTTGCCAACTCATAGGAAATCAGGTTGCTAACTCATAGGAAATCAGGTTGCCAACTCATAGGAAATCAGGTTGCCAACTCATAAGAAAATCAGGTTGCCAACTCACAAGAAATCAGGTTGCCAACTCCAGAATCACCATCATCATTTCACTTATATAAATAATATTATTTACAAGTTCTGATCAATTTTCCTCCTGTATTTTATTCTCTAGACTTCAGGCTTCGCAGATAGCCTAGCCTAGAATATACGCTCCTGGTGTGAGAGAGAGAGAGAGAGAGAGAGAGAGCGAAAGTAGGGATAGAGATAGACAAAGATTTCTTTCGATTTGGTTTTTTCTACTTCGAATTTCTGCCAATTTGTCTAATCGCGAAGATCAGAATGAATGATGATACGATGAAATTAATGGACACTCGCAAACATTCCCTGCACAGGCCGGGATTCGAACCCGGGATACCTGGCGTGGAAGCGCATTCTGCTAACCGCTCCCAGGGCGAGAGAAAGAGGGCGGGGAAGAGAGAGACAGAACCGTACGTCCTAGAATTTGAACTTTTTAGTTGTAAAAACTTGTACCATTAATAAATACCTAGTTAGTTTTGATGGGAAAGGAGCCGAGACGTGAGAAATGAACACATACGGTTTCCACTTTTCCTTGTTGATTGATTGGTTAGTTCTGCTTATTTTACTTCACTTTTCGGCCACTTTTCAATAATCGCGAAGATGAAGATGACCGATAATCTGATTAAACGCATGAAACATAGAAACATGCCCAGACCGCGATTCCAATCCTACCCTTTCAAAAATAGATAAATAGGTTGATCGGTTCAGAGAATCAACCGATCCTCTTGCTAGTTCTGCCAAATTTTGGTTTTTCTCTAAGTTCCTAATTTTTAACACGGTCCCGCGTGTAAAATCAGGGTTCTTAAAGGTCCAGGTACCCATAAATTCTAATGGGTTCTATTGGGTTCCGCTGCAGGACCGGAATCTTATTTTTTTCGCACAATTTAAATTTCGTCCAAGTTACGTATTGTTTCATTGAAAAAAGGTTCCTGGACTGTATTTAAATTGATGCGGGATAAAAAGTTCTTGGACCGAATTTAAATTCTTCCGGAAGAAAGGTTCCTGGACCGAATTTAAATTGATGCGGGATAAAAAGTTCTTGGACCGAATTTAAATTCTTCCGGAAGAAAGGTTCCTGGACCGAATTTAAATTGATGCGGGATAAAAAGTTCTTGGACCGAATTTAAATTCTTCCGGAAGAAAGGTTCCTGGACCGAATTTAAATTGATGCGGGATAAAAAGTTCTTGGACCGAATTTAAATTCTTCCGGAAGAAAGGTTCCTGGACCGAATTTAAATTGATGCGGGATAAAAAGTTCTTGGACCGAATTTAAATTCTTCCGGAAGAAAGGTTCCTGGACCGAATTTAAATTGATGCGGGATAAAAAGTTCTTGGACCGAATTTAAATTCTTCCGGAAGAAAGGTTCCTGGACCGAATTTAAATTGATCCTGGGATAAAATTTTCTTGGACCGAATTTAAATTCTTCCGGAAGAAAGGTTCCTGGACCGAATTTAAATTCTTCCGGAAGAAAGGTTCCTGGACCGAATTTAAATTGATCCTGGAATAAAATGTTCTTGGACCGAATTTAAATTCTTCCGGAAGAAAGGTTCCTGGACCGAATTTAAACTGATCCTGGGATAAAATTTTCTTGGACCGAATTTAAATTCTTCCGGAAGAAAGGTTCCTGGACCGAATTTAACTTGATGCGGGATAAAAAGTTCTTGGACCGAATTTAAATTCTTCCCGAAGAAAGGTTCCTGGACCGAATTTAAATTGATGCGGGATAAAAAGTTCTTGGACCGAATTTAAAATTCTTCCGGAAGAAAGGTTCCTGGACCGAATTTAAATTGATCCTGGGATAAAATTTTTTTGGACCGAATTTAAATTCTTCCGGAAGAATGGTTCCTGGACCGAATTTAAATTGATCCTGGGATAAAATTTTCTTGGACCGAATTTAAATTCTTCCGGAAGAAAGGTTCCTGGACCGAATTTAAATTGATGCGGGATAAAAAGTTCTTGGACCGAATTTAAATTCTTCCGGAAGAAAGGTTCCTGGACCGAATTTAAATTGATGCGGGATAAAAAGTTCTTGGACCGAATTTAAATTCTTCCGGAAGAAAGGTTCCTGGACCGAATTTAAATTGATGCGGGATAAAAAGTTCTTGGACCGAATTTAAATTCTTCCGGAAGAAAGGTTCCTGGACCGTATTTAAATTGATGCGGGATAAAAAGTTCTTGGACCGAATTTAAATTCTTCCGGAAGAAAGGTTCCTGGACCGAATTTAAATTGATGCGGGATAAAAAGTTCTTGGACCGAATTTAAATTCTTCCGGAAGAAAGGTTCCTGCACCGAATTTAAATTGATCCTGGAATAAAATGTTCTTGGACCGAATTTAAATTCTTCCGGAAGAAAGGTTCCTGGACCGAATTTAAATTGATGCGGGATATAAAGTTCTTGCACCGAATTTAAAATTCTTCCGGAAGAAAGGTTCCTGGACCGAATTTAAATTGATCCTGGAATAAAATGTTCTTGGACCGAATTTAAATTCTTCCGGAAGAAAGGTTCCTGGACCGAATTTAAATTGATGCGGGATAAAAAGTTCTTGGACCGAATTTAAATTCTTCCGGAAGAAAGGTTCCTGGACCGAATTTAAATTGAGGCGGGATAAAAAGTTCTTGGACCGAATTTAAATTCTTCCGGAAGAAAGGTTCCTGGACCGAATTTAAATTGAGGCGGGATAAAAAGTTCTTGCACCGAATTTAAAATTCTTCCGGAAGAAAGGTTCCTGGACCGAATTTAAATTGATCCTGGAATAAAATGTTCTTGGACCGAATTTAAATTCTTCCGGAAGAAAGGTTCCTGGACCGAATTTAAATTGATGCGGGATAAAAAGTTCTTGCACCGAATTTAAAATTCTTCCGGAAGAAAGGTTCCTGGACCGAATTTAAATTGATCCTGGAATAAAATGTTCTTGGACCGAATTTAAATTCTTCCGGAAGAAAGGTTCCTGGACCGAATTTAAATTGATGCGGGATAAAAAGTTCTTGGACCGAATTTAAATTCTTCCGGAAGAAAGGTTCCTGGACCGAATTTAAATTGATGCGGGATAAAAAGTTCTTGCACCGAATTTAAAATTCTTCCGGAAGAAAGGTTCCTGGACCGAATTTAAATTGATCCTGGAATAAAATGTTCTTGGACCGAATTTAAATTCTTCCGGAAGAAAGGTTCCTGGACCGAATTTAAATTGATGCGGGATAAAAAGTTCTTGGACCGAATTTAAAATTCTTCCGGAAGAAAGGTTCCTGGACCGAATTTAAATTGATCCTGGAATAAAATGTTCTTGGACCGAATTTAAATTCTTCCGGAAGAAAGGTTCCTGGACCGAATTTAAATTGATGCGGGATAAAAAGTTCTTGGACCGAATTTAAAATTCTTCCGGAAGAAAGGTTCCTGGACCGAATTTAAATTGATCCTGGAATAAAAAGTTCTTGGACCGAATTTAAATTCTTCCGGAAGAAAGGTTCCTGGACTGAATTTAAATTGATGCGGGATAAAAAGTTCTTGGACCGAATTTAAATTCTTCCGGAAGAAAGGTTCCTGGACCGAATTTAAATTGATCCTGGAATAAAGTTTCCTGGCACGAATTTAATTTGGTTCGAAAAAAAGGTTCCTGGACCGTATTTAAATCCATCCAGAAAAAAAAGGTTCCTGGACAGAGTTGAAATACTTAACAGATAAGAAAGGTTCTTTACGGTCCATAACCCATTTACGCTTGCCGATTTTTCTCACCTGGACCGGAATTGAATTTATTTAAAATTCTTGGACCTTTAACAACCCTGGGTAAAATGCGAGCGAATGAATGAAGGAATTGATTTATTTTAGTTCGGGTATGTTCCATTTTTGGATGTAAAGATGAGGATTATTGGTGTCGAGATGAAATAGATGAATCGACAATCACATATGGTCACACAAGTCTCTCAGAAGACTATACTGGCCATAGGTCCAGACGCCAGGACCTCCTTAGTCTGCAAAATGCAGTCCAGCTTGTATTACGTAGAAGTGAGGTTGACATTTTTGTGTCTTGAGAAAGGGCAAACCTTACAACCACAAAGAATAGTTCGAGAGTCGTGATTTCCTTTCCTCTGATTGGCTGCTTCCTCACCGATTGCTGAACAAATGTTTAACCTTTGAACAGCCGAGCCGGTTTTTTGAAAGTAACCCCTCTCTCGCCGCGGCCTTTGTGCGCGATTTTTAAATTTTTACACTTATTTCAGAAAAACGTTATATCTCTGAGACTATTTGAGCCATCTACTTCGGGTAACTTTTGTTTGAAAGCAAAAACATCGGAGCACGCGACCGTGTACAGTTCTGAAAGCCCAAGTGAGAAAAACGGGGTTGGGAGGTGCCACGTCCCCAAATTTCAATGAAAAAAAAATCTGGCGTTCGCCCCCTCTTCTCCCGTTATTTTGGAAAAAGGGCGCAAACTTTCGCAACAAAGGGAAACTTCTTTCAAGTCTCTAGTCCTCATACAGGCTGAAATATGACGCAATATGTACAATCCTGCATTTTGGCAAAAATGGCTAATTTGAATATTAGAGAATAAATTAGTATATCTCGGAGACTATTTGAGCAATCTACTTCAGATAACTTTTGTTTGAAAGCAAAAACATCGGAGCACGCGCCGTGTACAATTCAGAGAGCCCAAGTGAGAAAAACGGGGTTGGGGCGGGGGGCAAGTCCACAAATTTCATTGGAAAACAAATCTGGCGTTCTCCCGTTATTTAGGAAAAAGGGCGCAAACTTTTGCATTGTTTTCAAAGAGTAGACCTTTTGCAACAAAGTGAATCTTGTTTCAAGTCTATACTTCTCATACAGGCTGAAATATGACGCAATATGTACAATCCTGCATTTTGGCTAAAAATAGCTAATTTGCATATTAGAGAAAGGGGGAGGAGGGTTTCTTCCACATGACATTTCAAAGTCTTATCTCAACATCTGTTAGCGTTTACAACCTCGCATACAAGTATGAATGTCCTAAAAGCACGTGGTAATCGGCACCATGGGTCATATATGACCCATTGGCTGTTTAAAGGTTACAAATAAAATAAGCACCTGGCTTTGAGTCCTGGTCAAGCCATATTTATCACTAGGGCTTGGTAGTTAATGACCTAAAAAAAACTTTTAAAATAACCTATAGAAGATCCTTAAAATTATTAAAAAATTAAATAAATTTTAAAAATTACCTAAAATAATTTCGCCTTTAAATATCAAAATCTCATTTTTCCATACATGACGATAGAATTTGAATAATTTGATAAAAAACCGTTTTATGGTGGCTTAAAATACCAACGCAATGGGAAAAAATCTAACTGCTGATATAATTTCCTTTTTTTTTGACTTCAAGGTTTTCTGTATAAGTAATTCGCCTGCTTTTAGAGAGGACCTTGCAGTTGTGGGTCAGCAATTGAAAATACAGTTGCTTCGCGTACATCAGATTATTACTATTATCATTATTATTATATTATGACTGGTTTTATTTAAAAACCACACATTATAGTGATTAAAGCTGACAACAAAGTGTACTTCACCCAAAGTACAGGGTGGCGCAAAAGTCAGTTTACCCAAAAAGCACATTGATAGAGGGAGATTATTTCCATAACATCTTTGGCAGTTATGGTTTTGAAGCTTCGGAACGAGTCACAACTCTCGAAGCAGCCAATTAACCAAGCGAGCCGCTGACGTCATCTCAACCCAGAACCTATCGCTAAGCCCCTTACTCAGGTTCTACACGCCCACTAGGCTCGCTAGACAGACTCGCGCAGTCCGCTGGAAATGTTCCGAAAGTTATCCCACTCTGATAGTATTACAATAGTGTATATGCTTCTTGTGCTAAGTAATATTTTTCAGGTATACGGTTGGTAACATTATCGTGTGACACTGGCAACAGTGCACGCGTTATTCTTTTGTCGACAGTTGAGTCTCTGGCTTGTTGTAGTGTGCTTTGTTGTTAGATGACACATTTGAAGAGTGGACGCCGTTGTATGTACCATTGATTGGCCTGTGCGTTCTTGTGATTTGACGCCATGCGATTTGCTTTGTGGGGAATAGTTAAGGATATGGTATACTCAACATCACAGGCACATTTGGATGCACTGAATTATCAATGCGTTTCATGTCATCAACAATGATACAAGTTTACTTCATCGTATTTGCAATTATATTGTTGATCGTTGCACACAATGTATTGCAAACAATGGAGGACACTTTGAACAAAATCACTGAAACTTGAATTTTGTGTATCTACTTGTATTTTGTATGTATACTTGAATTTGTGTATGGGTAAACTGACTCTGGCGCCACCTTGTATTTTAAGATTGTTGGACGAAAAATAGTTCTAAGACAATTAATTATTTAATCCATTGCTAAAGATTTCAGTTAAATATAATACCAAATTAGGACATTTAAATATGTAAATTGCTAGCAAATGCATTTAAAATTCACAAATCGACAAAAATGATGCAAATTGCAACAAAACGAAAAAAAATACTGAAAAATTACCTAACAGCCAAGAGCAGCTAAAACATGAAAAAAGAAAAAAAAAAGAAAAAGAAAAGCCAAATAAAAGCAATATTTTCTGTTCCTAGCTGAAGGGAAAAGGACTAGTATCTAATCACGCAATCTTGCAACTTCTCCACACACAAAGAAAAATGTTTGTTTGGATTAACCAAAAAAAAAATGGCAGTGGTGAACAAATCGTTTGATTAAATAGGCATCAATCAAACAATTGTTCACCATTACCAAAAGATTTGGTCAAGATCTATTTATTTGTCGTAAACAATTTTTTGGTTACCAAAACAAAATAATTTAGTCAAAATTACCAAAGGATTTGTTAAATAATTTATTCATAATTACTTATGTCATAATCTGGCAAATTTTAGCTAGGGTGGATAGGTTGTAGAAACTAACTAATCTCAATATTCACATTCAGAATAGAAAGTTCACGTGAATTAATGGTTTTTGGCGCGTTTGTTTTTCCGCCATACTTACCTTCTACTTATATAGTCCAGAATCAAAAAGGTTGCTCATGGGAGATTCACTTTTATTCACTGCAGTACATTTCCTTCTTTAATTTGTAGCTTTGATGTTCACATATCTTTCGAAGAGTGTTAAAGCACAATTTTTCACTATGATTACAATCAAACGTACCATTATTTGTTGTACAAAAACGTATGTTTCTTCTACCATTTTGACAGAACCATCTAGCGGCCGATGTAGGAAACTCAGTATAAAGTAAGTATATTCTGAGCTTTTTTCAGAATATCAGGTTACACAGCAACATAAAGATTCGCTTCGAGTAATTACCTATCTACATGAGTTTCAATTTTCGACAAAAGATTTTCATACTACACTCGACGAAACTGGACAATCGTTATTTCAAATTCGAAAGCACGCTCACGCACATATAGTAAATTTAACCAAACGTTTTGTTTCTCTTTACTTACATATGTATCATTTTGTTTAGGAGTACCATATTTCGTCTGACCAAATTTTTTAGTAATTTAGTAATTACAAGCAACATTTGGTTAACGGAAACAAAAAGCATAACCAAACAGCTCAACTAAACTTTTTTGGTAATTCCAAACAAACCAGTTTTTTCTGTGCAGGTCTGGCATCGCCTTAATATCTCCAAGACAAGAGAATGCCTCGAATATAAGTTCCAGGGCTGTCATTTGGTCCACAGTGTAATGCGAGCTTGCTTTCTCTTCCTCGATGGCTTTTTTCCATCAGTGGAAGACCGCAGGGGCCAAAGTAAACAGAAAACAAAAACACTCCCTTGACTGACATGTTGACACGTGGCAGTCGCTGGAAATTAGAGCGCCAGTAACAGAAACATGTTAATACCTGAAAACCTGTCGAAAGCTCACATCCAAAGTGTGCGAGGTGATGACACTTTGTTTTTTCGTTACAAGTACCTCCAAATGTGGCGTAATGTTGGAGGAGATATGCTTACCTCATAATCATTTCAACGAATGAGACGCAAATGTTACAAAAATAGTATATAAGTGTAAATTTTGCCTATTCTGGTCTCTACCTAGTCAGTGAGCCTACATACTTTGATTTGTTTGATTTTTGTTAATTTACGTCGCTTTTCTACCAATTTTGGATAACCGTGACAATGAGTGACGATATGATGAACGTACACTCACAAAAATGCCTATGCACAGGCCGAGATTTGAACCGGGGTGTCGTAACGCACAGTCCTAACTACTCTGCCACGGAGACATTGTTTCGACAATGACGTCACAACAAAATTGCAACATCCCAGACAGCACATAAGCTTGTGGCAAGCTTATGATAGCTACATTAGCAGGGTTGTTAAATGTTCAGGAACCCCATACATTCCAATGGGTTCTATTGGGTCTACGTTACGTAGATCTTAACATTCTGCCTTCCATTCTTGTAGATTCGACTCGCATTCAATTTAACCAAACTGTTAAAGATCTGGGAATTGTATTAGACGGAAATTTATCATGGTCACATCACACAAGTTCGGCGTGTAGAAAAGCCTTCGCATCTCTGTATTCTATAAGACGCATGGGCAAGTTCCTCCCAACCTCTATCAAGGCCAAACTATGTCAGTCCCTAGTTTTATGCCATTTAGATTATTGTGACGTAGCGTATTCCGGCTTAACAGGTGAGTCAGCTAGACGTCTGCAGAGTGTTCAAAATGCCTGCGTACGATACATTTTTAATTTAAAATATTGGGACCACCTATCACCTTATTTTCTCAAATTGGGGTGGCTACGTATGCAAGAAAGACGAACGCTGCACACTCTGATTTTACTTTACAAAGTTCTCAACCTCAAGTCACCTTCCTATCTCCTCTCTCGCTTCCAATTTCTTCACGAATTTCACGATCGCGACACCAGATCACGCAGCTCCTCAGCTCTCTCTATCCACGTCCACAGATCAAACTTCTTCTCCAACTCTTTCTCCGTAAGACTATGGAATCAGTTGCCAGAAAGCACTAGAACAGTAAGCTCCGTCGCTTCCTTTAGCAGACGTGTTCGCCACTCTCTTCAGAATTCTCGTTAGATCTTCCCCTGTCAAGCAGACCAAAGGGCATATGCAAGTGCATTAATTCTTAAAATACTTTGTAATTACTTCTATACAATTTTAAATTTTGCATTCCAATATCGTATTTTGTGTATTATATATTTTGTATTTTGTGTGTTATATTCAGGGCGTTAAGACTTGTGTGTATGAGTATAATGTGTGTGTGTGGACTTATGTGAAACGACTTAATGTACTTTGTGTATAATATAATAGCTAATGTATAATTTTATGTGTATGGTTGAGTGGAAGAAAAGGCTTTGTACGGCCTTAACTCAGACATTTAAAACAAGGCGTTAATAAATAAACAAGTAAATAAACCTATTTTCTCGCACAATTTAAATTCGGTCCAACTTGCGTATTGTTCCATTGAAAAAAGGTTCCTGGACCGTATTTAAATTGAGCCGGAAAAAAGGTTCCTGAACCGAATTTAAATTCAGTCTGAAAAAATTATCCTGGACCGTATTTAAATTGATCTGGTAAAAAGGTTCCTGGACCGAATTGAATTACTTTACAGATATAAAGGTTCTTTACGGTCCAGAACCAATTTACGCTTACTGATTTTCTCTCCTGGACCGGAATTGAATATAATTAAAATTCCCGTACCTTTAACAACCCTGACGAAGATGGAGGGACAACGTTGAGATGGACCTAAGGGAAATCGGTAGGGATGGAATAGAGTATATAGAACTTGCTCAAGATAGGGAAAGATGGAAGGCCAGTGTTGCTGCAGCCATGAACCTTCGGGTTTAAGAAGGCTAGGGAGTTAGTTAGTTAGTTAATTAGTTTTAACAACCCTGGCTTATAGCTTGTCGGAGTAAGTTTGATGTGGCAAGCTGCATGCAAGTTCGATGTAAGTGGTACTCGGAATGTGAGTTCTTGCCACAAGCTTACAGATAGTTTTGACAAGCTTGCATTGGCACGTGTGCTGCTACTTCGACTTTTGGTTACTAGATAACTGGGTGTAAGTTTGCAGCAAGATCACAGCTTGCCATGGATAGCTTGCTGCAAATTTCTTCACTTGGCATAGCAAGCTTGTTTCAGGCTTGCAGCAAGTTTCCTGTGACATCTGGGATACTAGTAAGTACACGTAACTTTATACTCTGTCCCGGGTCTCTGGAACAAGAGATGGCGCGAGAAGGCTCGACCAATGAACACGTGAAAGGGAACGAAATTGCGTGGAGGGGGAAAAGCGACTACTGCTTCGCTCCGCCCACTAGCTTTCTTCCCTTCTCTACCATTATGCTCGGCTTTACTCCACAGATTCCCTGGATGGAGTATAGACATGCAAACACACACAGGCTCCAAGTGAGGTTTCACCAGAACACGTGCGTGTTCATATAGAATCGACACTCCATACGTGGTCGTAAGCTCCAGTGTCAAGTCATTCAGCGCGCACCGCCCCCACACCTACCTAGGCAGTTAACGAAAGCTTCGAAGGGTCAGAAATAATGAAAATATCGCAGAAGGGGCCGTTAAGGGCACCGGAATAGGTGCTTCATCCAGCACTTCCATCACCCGTAAGAGCGTGGTGGCTATGCGTTAATCACTTAACAATATCCCGTTACAACTGCCCGTAAAAATTCCTCCACTCCGCGACTGTTATCAATTAACACCGACCAGCCTTTACGGGGAAGTTGGGCAATCAACATTGGCTTTCGCTGTGGCTGGATAACGTCAAAGAACGATGTCTGTTAACTGATCCCAAAATGCCTCTTAAAGTCTTTATATCCTTGCATGTAGTCTTCACGCAGAGCTCACTCGTTCGACGTGTTATCGCCAAGTCCAGGCTGTAAATAAAAGAAGAAATGTGCAAGTACACGGCATTATGGCTGTGGGAGTATATTCCGTAATATTCTGTCTTGAAGGAGTGACCAATTCCAACCCGCACGTTCGCTCACGCATCAGTGATACAAATTATATTGTTGTACAGTCACGGACGCTTCTGGGTTGAAACGATTTCATTGAAAGTCAATGGGGTTGTTACAACCCAGAACTGTCCGTGACTGTATAAATCTAACAGTTATTGTCATAAATGTACTGAACATTACAGATATCGTTGCCAGTATACTTTATCCAAGGAAACTGCGGAGTCATCTTCACAAGTAGTTATTCGAGGGGGCTGGTAGTGGCAACGCGGCTGCAGCTACCAGTAGTTTGCAGCTAAGTGCACTACTATCCTTCGCTCACTCGCTTACTCCCCTTCTCTACTGTTATGCGCGACTTTGCTCCACAGATTCCCGAAACAAGGTGTAGTGACTCGAAACAGCTCACCCAATGAACGCGAGAGAGGGAAAATGACTGCATGGAGGGGAAAACGCGACTGCGTCTTCAAGGCGTTTGCAGCAACGCGCACTTCTTTTCTGAACACACTCGTTTTATCCCCGTTTCCACCGTTATGCGCGGTTGATCGCGACTCTCAAGTAAAATTATGATTGAATGTAGTTGTTTGATATCCATGCCCTGGCCGGGATCGAACTCGGGAACTTCCGAGCTGACTTTGAGCATTGTTTTCTTGATTAATCATTTCGTTTTCTTTTCCATGATTAAGTCTAACCTCAGCTTTTCTTCCTTTCAGCAGGTTTTCCTCGTATTTCTTCTCCTTAGAAGTTATTTTGTCGCGTTTATTTCATTCAAGCGGTTATTAATTCGTGTTTTTTGGGTAACTCTGTAAATCCTGTTTTCTTGAGGACGCTTACAGATTTACTTTAATTATTCACCAACAGATGGCAGTGCGCAGAGAATATTGAATAATCAGATTTCTGTCGCCTGATCTATTACACGAAGATAACTGGCTGTAATCCGTAAGTGGTCGAAAAAACAATCACTATTTGTTTCTAGTTATTGTGGGGGAAAACCGAAAAATCGCTTTGTGAGTGCATATAATAGGGAATTCTCCCTCTTTTATGTCTGTCCGAAACAATTTTGTAACACGTGTAAAAAGGTCACTGGGGGGTCGGCAAATCCGCGTATGCGAGTTGTGGTGTTTTGAGGGGGAAAGGGGGGTTTCCCTTGAAGCAGTGGGGCTGGGTGATCAATCCAGAGTCAACAAGCTGGTTCTGATGAGGCAGCGCGGTGCGGATGGGGTAAACTAGTGGGGGTGGGAAGGGGGCGTTCTGAATAAAAATTCTTCTCCATGTCCAATTTTGGTCGTGATTGGTGTAATTGCTGTAGACGAATGGTACCAACCCCCTCCCACCCCCGTCGTTTTTCAGTCTACCTCCCTGTCTGCCGTGCAGTCAATGACAGCTGCTCCCTCTGTTGTGTTTAGCATGACGACAGGAAGCTTCCCATATAGGACACCAGGTGGCAGAGTTCCAATGAATTGCTGTCTCTTTTGCTTAATTTTTGACGGAGTGAGATGCAAAATAATATCCAATAGGTGCATAGATTGAGCGTGTGATGTGACTGGGCTTCTTTCTTACGCATATGCCAACTCATTTCAGCAGGCTCGGGAGAAACACAGGCGGTTTGATTGATTTATTGAGTGAGGTGATTTTTACTTATCTTTTCTGTCACTTTGGCTAATCGCGAAGATGAGGTTGAGTGTTGATATGATGAAATTGCTGAACAGCCATGCCAGGATTCGTACTCGGGACCTAACCACTCCGCCACACAGTTCCATCCTGTTTCTAAACGAAGTAATATTTCTAGAAAAATGCGGGAAAAAAGTTACTAAAGAAAAACAGATTGCTGAATTTTGTTTCTAGACGTACAATCGTTTCTCGAGTTTATACAGGTTGTTTCGAAAAACGCGAAACAAAAGTCTGATCCAGAATTTCCCGTACAAAGTATCGCTTCCAGAATTGATACAATTATAGGCCTTGTCTACTCTTATGATGAGGGATCTACAAGCTGGCAAGGGAAATGGGGAGCGGAGAAGTGACCAATCGAGCACGATAAGAAACGCAGCAGCCTGTAGAACGAAGTGCGCGCAGTACTTCCTCCCGCGACGTCGTAACTCTCGGCACCACCGCTCTTGTCGGGTTGGTCTGCGGCGTGTTCCCCGCTCACACTTCCCTTGCCTGCATGTAGAGCGCCCGCCGTAAGAGAAGACGAGCTATAGTACGTAAAACGCGATGTACGTAGATAAGACGAGAAAAAGCGAAAGAATGTGCTGAATACGGTTCCATGAAGAACCACCGGGTCGATAGAACTATTTTCGCGATTAATCCATTTCGCGGTTATTCCTGTTTTGGATTTTATACTGTTCCTTTAGGTTATTTCAGTTAATTAGGACTTTCGTTAAACGGGTCAACTTATACCCCCCATTAGTCCGGATTATCGAGGTTTTACTGTACAGTGTTCCTACTAGCCTTGGCCCCCACACTTTACCTCCGCACTCGAGGTTCTGTGCACTTCGTACTCGGCTCTGATTTGTCTAGGGGTATCTTTCTTTGTACGACAATGCACGCGGGTTGCAACAAGTCAACATAATTATATAATTAACTACAAGAGACAACGGATAAGCTTTTTGCGAAACCTTATTGATCGGGGGGATAAATTACCTTGTCCAGAAACTGTGAAATTAAAAACTGAAATTTTGGATATTTTCTATAGCTTAATTAACGTACAAGCGGTGTCCGAACGTTCTTTTTTCTAATATCGGGCCAAAACTCTAATTTTGATGTTGGAAATCTCTAATGTTTGTACCTGGATGCTTTACATTTTAACAATTACATCGGGAGTACGCTTGTCACAAGGTAGACACACGTTACCCCAAGAGGATGCCCGACGTGTACATTTCTGAACCTCCACAAGGCACTAGGCTGCCCGGCGCACCGTAATTACTTCAAAATAACATCCAGTACAAACTACCTTTTTACCTGTAAACTGGACACCAAGCCACTAGCTTGCCCGGCATTCCAATCTCTTACAGCATCCGTTTCGGGAGATCTGTCCTCCGGTCCTAGCTGACCGAAGCAAAAACAGCCTCTCCCTTCCAAGTCTCAGTTCCAACAGCCGACCTCCCCCACTCTCATCTGGGAGTTTATATACGTTTTGTTGGCGTCTGTTGCTTTTTGCCCTTATTTCGAAATTTTTAATCCTTAACAGCTAAACTGCCCGCCTTTTCTTTGAACGCTCGAAACACGAAGAAAGAACAGAGAGCTACATGGTTTTTATACATTGAATAAATACGAACCTAAAAATGCATAATAAATTGAGATTTACACTAATCACATTACCTAATTAATTAACATATTAATAAATATTTCAATAAGGAAAAAAAACACTGTTGCCCTGTTGTAACAACAGGTTTGAAGGAATAATGGATATTGATTGATTGATATGGTTTATTTTACTTCAGCTTTTCTGCCTCATTTGGCTAATTGTGCAGATGATATGAGTAATGAAATTGATTAAGGGACACCCACAAAGAACACCCATGCCTAATCCAGGATTCGAACCCACTGAGTTAACCGCACCGCCACGAAAATGTACATAAAATCTATTGGATAGAACATGGTAGGTATTTCCGTCCACAAAGTTCTAACTTTGCTCCTCCAAAATTTCCTACCCTGAATATTATTCCCAAAAAAACAAACTTCTGTCCACACTTTTTTCCCCACATTGTATCGCATATTCAATCGGACTTCGCAGCGTTTCTGGCACACACCGCCAGAGGGCTCGTCGATCGATTGGCAGGAGAGGCGTCGCCTGTTTGACACCCGCTTGTTTTTATAGGAAATTAAAATTCAATCAGAGTGCCCAACCTGTGACGTCTATTGAACGGCGTCACTCAGGATGGGCTGTTTTCCAGGGGGCCCTGAGCAAACATCTGACAGTCGAGACGGCAAAGGTATTGCTAATGTAATATTGAACGCCGAACACGCCGGGCGAGAATAGGTTTCTTCCCATCTGCGCTCGGCACCTATATTTCACAACGTGGCGTGGTTCTTAACCATTGGAATTTCAACGAGCAAGGGACCAGTACGGTCCACAGGTGTATTCTTATAAGGGGAATATCTTTAGTAAAATCGCCCTTAGGAGCAGAAGTCTTTTAGTTTATAGATGTCTTCTTTCTCTCTCTAACACGCACACTTTCTTTCTTAATTCTCTTTCCATATAGAATAGGATAAGGGAGAGAGAGTAAGAGAAAAGAGAGAGAAAGAAAGGGAGAGGGCGAAAGATTAAGAGGAAAAGAGACAAAGAAAAGGAGGAAGAGAGAGAGTAGAGAAAAGAGAGAGAAAGAAAGGAAGAGAGCGAGAGATTAAGAGGAAAAGAGAGAAAGAAAAGGAGAAAGAGAGAAAGAAAGGGAGAGAGAGATTAAGAGACAAAGAAAAGGAGGAAGAGAGAGATTAAGAGATAAAAGAGAAAGAAAGGGAGAGAGAGATTAAGAGAGAGAGAGAGAGAGAAAGAAAGGAGAGAGAGAAAAAGAGATAAAGAATGGAGAGAGAGAGATTAAGAGAGAAAGAAAAGGAGAGATAGAGAGAGAGAGAGAAAGAAAGGAGAGAGAGAAAAAGAGATAAAGAATGGAGAGAGAGAGAGATTAAGAGAGAAAGGAAAGGAGAGGAGAGATAGAGAGAGACAGAGATTAAGAGAAGAGAGAGAGGGAAAGAAAGAGACAGAGATTAAGAAAAAAGAGAGATTAAGAGCGAGAGAGAGAAATTAAGAGAAAGAGATAGGAAGTGAAAAAGATAGAAGGATTAATAGAAAGAGAGAGTGAGTGAGAGAAAGAGAAAGAAAGGGAGAGAAAGCGAGAGATTAAGAGAAAGAAAGGGGGAGAGAGATTAAGAGACAAAGAAAAGGAGAAAGAGAGAGAGATTAAGAGACAAAGAAAAGGAGAAAGGGAGAGAGAGAGATTAAGAGATAATAGAGAAAGAGAGAGAGATATTAAGAGAGGGAGAGAGAGAAGCAAAGGAGAGAAAATAAAGGGAGAGCGAGATTAAGAGAGAAAGAAAAGGAGAGATAGAAAGAGGGACACAGAGTTTAAGAGAAGAGAGAGGGGGAATAGAAATATTAAGAGAAAAGAGAGAGAGATATTAAGAGAAAGAGAGATGAAGTGAGAAAGACAGAAGGATTATTAGAAAGAGAGAGTGAGTGAGAGAGGAGAAGGAAAAGAAGGAGATAGAGAGAGAGATTCTCTCATGCTCTCTCCTCGCGCCCCTCTCTCCCACACGAACGTCCACAGACACAATTTTTCCTTCATTTCCATTCTTTAAGCATTTCTACACTATCTTTTAGGTGTCTGATTTGAAGATTTATACAGATATTTTAGACATTGTATAGAGTGTAGCATTGTATGAACGGTACCAGCCTAGCCACAAGTTAGCGCTTTCACCCTTGGTGCACTGACCAGGCATATCCCAATGAAGACGTCGCAAGAGCCTGCCCTTTGGAGAGCTATTGATCTATGGAGTATAGTTTTATTGAGGAAAAGAAGAGTCGAATTACTTTCGGAACATCTCCAGCGGACTGAGCGAGTCTGTCTAGCGAGCCTATTGGGCGTGTAGAGCCTGAGCAAGGGGCTTAGCGATATGCTCTGGGTTGAGATGACGTCAGCGGCTCGCTTAGTTGATTGGCTGCTTCGAGAGTTGTGACTCGTTTCGAAGCTTCAAATGCATGACAGCCAAAGGTGTTATGGAAATAATCTCTCTCTCTACGAAGAAGTGAGGAAAGCAGCTAGAACATTTAGAAGTGTGGCTGTGGCGAACAATGGAGCGTATGAAATGGACAGACAAAGTAAGAAATGAAACTGCGCTGTAAAGAATTGGTGAAAATGATTGAAAACAATAAGTACAACCAACGGCAAAAGAAATAGTAGGCAAATTGTTCATCACCAGTTTCATTCAGTCCGTTTTCCACAATATGATGATCATGAATTGAAGCAAAAACGTCATTAGGTAAATAAAACAAAGGGTGTGGAATAAAGAGTAATGAAAGTGTGATGCCTACTGTTATCGTTGCCGTTGACTGTACGAGTTGGTTTGGACAATTACTAAGAAGGAACTGCCTGCTAAAAGATGTCCTGGATGGAATGGCTAACGGGGGAAAGGATTCGGGGAAGAAAAGTAGATGAGGTGGTAACAATTAACAGTAGAAACACCACGTGGGGTCAAATTCGACCCCAGCTATCGTATTTTCTTGTTATTTTTTATTTTACTTCACCGTAGCACGATGGCGTCAAATTTGACACCCCGTGTTCTTTTGCGTCACAATTTTGAGAGCCCGACCTTTTAAGAGTTAAATCCAACATGGCAGTCGTTGTCTCAGAAGCCATGTTGAAAAAGGTCCGATTTGGGTTCAGGATATAGCTTACTGTTCAGCAAGAATTAATTATTATTTTGATGCCAGGTCATTAATGTTTCTTGTCAAAACATGCTTCATGCCCAGTGCGACGTTTGTGGCAACACTGATTTGACTCGCATGGAATTTGGCAACACTGCATGAAAATGCACCTTGGCTTGAACGAAAAGAATTCTTATTATATTCCTTGATTTCATCCTCTTCGTTTCAAATGCCGTTCTACTTTTCCTGCTGACTTGTGCGATGCAGAATACTGAGGACAACGATAACTTTGATCGCATCCTCAATTTGGCAACACTGCGGGCGGAGGGAATTCCCCCTTCCCGCGCGTGTTTTGGCGCTCTCCTTACCCGCTTCTCTTCTCAACGTATTGAATTACCGGAATCGGAGGTAAATTAGACTTTCAATACCAGGACACATCTCTTCCATGCAGCCCCTCGCTCAACCGAGATTCGCTTCTTACAAATTGCCGCCAGGGAGAGGTGGGGGAGGATAGTGTAACATTCTTTTTCTTGAAAGAACATCGAGAGAGGAGAAAAAGGAGTTGCGCAGTGTGACTGAAGCACCATCTCGCGGACAGCTTCCGTATTACGCTATTAAGCTCTGTTACCCATCCTTTCTTTACCTCAACCCAACTGCAAGGGAGGGAAAAACTAAAAGTCAGCAAGAAATTGAAAAAAAAGGTAAGAAATATCTCCAAGGACAAAGAGTAGGAGGGAAGGAAACAGTCACGTGACGCTTTCCCCCTTGCAGCTTTCTTTTTCCGACTATTTCATCCTTGAAGGTATGCTTCCCAACACCTCACACCTGTAATGAAATTGCATATACCATTTTTCTTCCTTTGCTTCCCCCCCTCCCCCTTTTCTTTTTCGTTCTCTCCCTCTCTGTACTGACGAATTTAATTTTCGGGGGTTCATGTTTGAGAAGAAGGAGACAAAATTAAAAGTGTCAAAAGCACAGTTACCGAACGCTGGAGCGAAAAATTATAACCTTGCAGCAGGAGGCCAGGTACGGACTTGTGAACAGTGTTTCCAACTGGCGTAGTGCAATATTTGCCGTTTCAGGAGTAAACCGAATGCTTCCCTAACATTTTATGCACTGCCAGGCTCTGAACATCAATAGGGTTTGGGAATTTTCACTGCTGGGGTATTTTGAGAAGAATACCCCGCCGCGTCCAGAAAGTGAGTCGAATTGGTAGAGTAGGTTGGCATGGCATCAACTTAGTTCAAGTTACGAATCATATAATTCGATTCGAGAGTGTCAGTGGCGGATCCAGAAGCTGCAGTGGGGGTGGGAGTGGGGTCGAATTTCAGTCGGTTATGTTACCTTACAGAGAATCACTTGCACTGTTTTATATAAATAATCAGTGGCGTGCCAAGGATTTTCGAAAGGGAGGGGTACGTATACTGTTTCTAGTTGTTAGTCCTGATTTTGCCATCTCTTCCTGCCTTTGAGGCATTTATTTTAAAGAGGACCAAAGAAGGGGTTATGACCACCACCAACCCCGCCCTTGGACACGCCGATGTAAATAATATGAGTGCTATTAGCAGGAACCAAATATGTTCCAGAGATTTGCGTTTTATTATTATTTTTATTTTGCAAAAATAGGAACCAGGGCTGGAAATAAGTTATTATTGTATGTCGTTATTATCATAATTCTTCCCATAGTAACGGTAAACTGAACGATCAGGTATCAGAAGTAAAATGAATAAGCAGAGAACGTAAAACCCATTCTGTGCAGGGGTCTTGGGTTCGATCCCCTTTTGAGGCAGAGTGGTTGGGATCGAAATTTAAACTGTAGGTCCAGTCCCGATTAGCCCATCATGAGCAAAAATGGTCTTGAATAAGACTTTAAACAATATTCTCGAGAATATTAAAGTTGGTGATAAAAGACAACAGTGGAGCCATGAAAAATATTAGGCATAATAATGATATGTCCAAAAACGTGGCAGTTGGGAGGGGCTGTCACCCCCCCCCCCCCGTGAATCCGCGACTGGAGTTATATTATTACTATTAGCCTTTCAGAGCAGTGGCTAACCTGAAGAACCATGTTTAATGTTATCAGTCTCTCCTAATAATAATAATAATAATAATAATAATAATAATAATAATAATAAGACACTCGAATTTGGTGAATGAGTCCACATTTGTTATCAATATTTATAACCTCCAAGAGCACGACTTATTCTACAGGAAGTCATTAAATAATTACGTTTCAACTCCTCAACAGACACCAGTCGGTTACATATGTGCCTAATCTCGAGTAATATTTTATTTTTATAATCTTCAGTTTATTTACTTTAACCTTTTGCTAGTATCCTTTCCAAATAGGCAATAACTAGGCTGAATAGTTAGATGAACATCAGAAGAAGAACTGAACTAGGTACAACACCAATTAAAAAGTGGAAGCCACAGAAAGTAAATTGTAAACTCTACTGAGAGTTCGAAAGAGTTTATATTAAAATGCATATTCTCACTAGAAATTTTATTAACCACAAAATATTCCTCAATTATTTAAGTATTCAATTACCGTGTAGAAACATATAAAATAGTAATCAACTTTTTAACACTTCTTGACTTTTTATGAGTAAAAACAAAAAAGTTTATCTTGTGCTGCCATATATGAATGAAAAGTACAAGTTTGCCTTTCCCACAGATTTCTTGCCATCAACTTTCTCAAGGAGAATTCTACAACCGTTTCTATTATACCTAGGTATACACACACAGTGTATTAGGATTGATCCGATACCGGTTTCAGAAAGTATCGGTTAGATTTTATTTACCGATACTGGTCGTTACTTTCCCGGTATTTTGATCGTTCGCGGGGTACTCAAAAATACCACGCAACAGTTTGGAGAGCCTTGTTATCATGGAAGTTACGGCAAGTTATGGGTTTCGACTTATTTTGTATGATATTTATGTGAACAAACTGTATTCTGGTGTAATTTTTTTAATATTTTAAAGCAAAACTCGGGTAAATTGATGTTTACAATTGGATTGCAATACTCATTGTTGCTATTACTAATATTACAGTTTTGAAGCATCGGTATCGCTATGAGTATTGGTATCGGTATGAGTATTGGTATCGGTATGAGTATCGGTAAGAGTATCTATCGGTATGAGTATCGGTATCGGTAATGGTATCGGTATGAGTATTGGTATCGGTATGAGTATTGGTATCGGTAAGAATATCGATATCGGTATGAGTATCGGTATCGGTAAGAGTATCTATCGGTATGAGTATCGGTATCGGTAAGGGTATCGGTATGAGTATCGGTATCGGTATGAGTATTGGTATCGGTAAGAATATCGATATCGGTATGAGTATCGGTATCGGTAAGAGTATCGGTATCTGTAATAGTACTTATCGGTATCGGTATGATTATCGGTATCGATTGAAAGTGGTATCGTGTCAGCCTGTGTGTGTGTGTGTGTTATGCAGTACAGTATTATATAACCTTCTACATTCGACAGTTGTTTTTTTTCCCGTTTAGGTACTGATACGTATCTTTCTCATAAGTTTATTTAAAAAAAACAATTGATTTATGGTCCTCTTTTAGTGTAAGGAACCACGTTTCATATCCATACAGGCATAATTACTCTTTTGCACACTTTAACCTCTAGGTTCCTTAAAATCAGAAGAGAAGAAAAAAATATGAATATTAGTAATTAATTCATGGAGACTGCACCACTGCCTGGAAGCAACGACTGTGTCTTTTCTTTCTTGCTTGAGAATTCCCCCTCCCCCTCTCCCGCGAGTCTCCACTCAGGGTTTATTTAGCCCTGAAAGGAATTAAAGAACTGTGACAGGGTTGAGTGCGCGGGGGAAAGAAAAGAAGGCAGGAAAAAAATATGGACCGGAGTTGAGTGAGGGGAAAAAATAAGCTGGAAAGAATAGGTAGATACGCATGTAAGTGGATCCAGCGACATTCACGTCTTGGTGACGTCAGAGATGTGTGTTACCGTTCGCAGCGTCCGCCATATTCACAGAAGCAGGTTTTGGAAACAATGAGCTACTTGTAACGCCGTTACAGGTAACGCTTACTTTATTAAGTAACTGTAAAACCGTTACTTTTGTCGTAAATGTAAAACCGTTACTTTTGTAGTAACTTTAACGTCATTATATAAAACCGTGTCACTGGAAAGCTCTTGGTTTGTTACGGGTAACACTTTATTTTTTGAAGTAACTGAAAACTGTCAATTCTGTAGTAACTGTAACGCCGTTACAGGGAACACTTTTGTTGCAACCTAAAATGGTCACTTTTGTAATAAATGTAACGTCTTTGCAGATAACTTACCGCAAAATAATTACTTTTGTAGTAACTGTAACGCCGTTACAGGGAACACTTTTGTTGCAACCTAAAATGGTCATTTTTGTAATAAATGTAACGTCGTTGCAGATAACTTACCGCAAAATAATTACTTTTGTAGTAACTATAACGCCGTTAGAGGGAACACTTTTGTTGCAACCTAAAATGATCATTTTTGTGATAAATGTAACGTTTTTGCAGATAACTTACCGCAAAATAATTACTTTTGTAGTAACTGTAACGCCGTTACAGGGAACACTTTTGTTGCAACCTAAAATGGTCATTTTTGTAATAAATGTAACGTCGTTGCAGATAACTTACCGCAAAATAATTACTTTTGTAGTAACTATAACGCCGTTAGAGGGAACACTTTTGTTGCAACCTAAAATGATCATTTTTATGATAAATGTAACGTTTTTGCAGATAACTTACCGCAAAATAATTACTTTTGTAGTAACTATAACGCCGTTTTTGTTGCAACCTAAAATGGTCATTTTTGTAATAAATGTAACGTCGTTGCAGATAACTTACCGCAAAATAATTACTTTTGTAGTAACTGTAACGCCGTTACAGGGAACATTTTAGGTTTTTTTTCACTTGAGAAACACTAACTTCGTTATAGGTAATATTTACTTTTTGTAGTAACTGAATATTGTTAACTTTGTAATAACTGTAACGCCATTACAGGTAACGCTTTTGTCGCAACTGTAAAACCGTCATTTTTCTAGGAGCTGTAACGCCATTACGGGTAACACTTTACTTTTTGCAATAACTGAAAAACCATTATGGGCAAGCTACTTTTTGTAAACTGTTACAAGTTGGTGTTAAAAATGTAACTTAGTTGTTTGTTATTGAGCTACACGTCTTCAAAGGGAACTGGATTAGACTTGAAATTAAAACACGTGCAACGAGGTAATTTTATGAAAGGTCCGGCTTCGAAAGCCAGAAACCAACGAAGATGGGATATATATATATAAAAAAAAGTTTGGCACAGATTCGAATATCAACCTGGGCATGGTTCTTTTTTAGTGTCCCCTTACAAATTTCATCCTCATCTTCGCGATTAGCCAAAAGTGGCAGAAAATCCAAGTAAAATAAACCAATTCAATAAATCTTCGTGACTTGAGCCCATTAGAATATAGTGAACATGAGCTTTTCTGTTAAATCAAAATTGATTACTATTTGACTTATTCAAACGATTCACTGTGGCGTGCCCAAGATTATCAAAAAAGGGGGGGTAGTAATCAGCCTCATTTTGCCATATTTTATTGCTTTTGACGTTTTTTTTATAATGGGCCAAAGCATGGAGGGGGTAGACCTCCACCAACCAACCCCCCCCCCCCTCGTTGGGCTCGCCACTGATTATTCACAAGAAGACAGTGTGCCATTTCAGGAATTACAGTATACTCACTGTAAAAAAACGGCAATTTCTTTTACAGTGTGAGGATAAGTTGTTCGTTTAATCGGCTTCGTTTGCGGGGAATATTTGAAGCCAGAGGAAATACAAAAGCCATTCTGTCCTGCCGACAATGGTTTCCACTTTATTCTTCTCGCGGTAAAAGGGGAGGAGCGCGTTGATGTCCACGGCAGAGGGGAACATTTGGAGCGAGCTGCATACAGGGGGGCGCACAATCGAGGCATTGATACCCCAGCCGCACGGAACCTCATATGGTAACATGTGGCGCTTTGCAGCAAGGCGCTGGAGTACGCGTAATCCCATTACCCATGCGAAGAGTCGGTGGGAATGGAAGAACCTGATCTCCTCTTTCAATTGACACAACCGGGCCCTCGCCCCCCCCTTCCCCCCTACATCCGAGGAAAGGTTACGCGTGAGTCATGCCAATTCGGAAACTTGGAGTGTCCATGTGAATCTTAGCAGAGGCCCCCAGGAGTGTCTGCAAATATTGGAGGTTGCGATCAGTTCGCCAGGTGTTGTCTTCTCATGAAACTTCATCGCGAGCGACTGTGAAACTAGTCCACCCTGTCCCGTTCCTTGTTTACACACAGGGACGCCATGTGTCCTAGCCGGGGCTTAGCCAGAATGTTTTTGGTGGGGGCCGAACCTTCCATAAAGAGTGTTGGAAAATTGTTAGTTGGGAAGTAATAATAACAACCCTTGGCTCGACAGTCCTCGAAAGGGCCTGGGCCTATCTCCCGACTGTCAGTCTCCCTCCCACAATCCTACCTAGAGGTGTGGATTTCTTCAACCGGTGGGGTCAGCACGTCGAACCCTCAGCTGTTATAGGAGATTTCCGAGACCGGATTACGCTACTCACTCGTAGCTCCCCAATTTCCTCACGATGGTGTGTTGCCAACGGTCCAATACACAGGCCGAGAACTCAGAGACTTAACCCGCGGACTCGAACCCCATGCCGTCCTACAGTCGGAAACCAAAGCACAGCGCCTTAGACGGCCACGAAGGAACTCTTAGTTGGGAAATAGTACTGGAAAAACAAGTTTCAAAGTATATATCAGGGGTTTCCAACTGGCGGCCCGCGGTGCCTTTTTTTGCGGCCCGGAAAGCCAGTTTGCAAAATACATTAATTTTATGTATTTTTAATAAAATACGTTCTATTTTTACTGAAGGAACGGAAGCTCTGTGAAGAAAGGTAGAATTATTTTTGCAGTCACTAATGATCAACAGAAGAATCTAAAGTAACGTAACTTTCTCTTCACACCATGCATTCCACCCCTTCGCTATGCGGAATGAACTCGCCCGCTTCCGGGAAGGCTTCACTCTTTGTCTTTAGAAACAAACTGCAGAGCGGCGCTATACAGATCTGTTTTACTACGCACGAAGTACGAAGAGATTTCCAGTCTTCCAACTCGGATTGTGCTGTGACTGATTGTTAACACTTTTGTGCAAATACCGAAATGAGCCATATGAAATGAGCAGCATCCAGCTATTTAGCAATCCTCTTGGCGTTAACATCGAAGAACAAGAAGCTTTTCTCTCCAACTTGAATTGTGTGATTTGCAAGGCGATGTGTTCCTTCAAACTAGGCAAGAAAAGGGGCCAGAGTTTTTCAAATACCTTTCAAAGGAGCGCTTTCCAAACCTTCGTAGTTTTGGGCAAAGAATGACATCGATGTTCGGCAGCACATACACGTGTGAAAGTTTTTTTTTCTTCAATCAATTTAATCAAGAACCGCTACAGAAGCCGACTGGCAGATTCTTCACTGCTTCACCTTCTGAGACTTTCAAATACAGAAATTGAAGTGGACATTCCAACTTTAATAAAAGAAGCAGATCGGCCTCAATTTTCACATTGAACACTTACTATGAAGGATTCTTATTTATATGGTGTGTTTTCCATTTCATTCAATTCATCCATAAGTATTGGGTTTTTGTGAAATAAATTGTAATTATACAATTTTGATTTGTGATTCCATTGTTTTTATTGACTCATTTAAGATATTTAGGTCATGCGAAAGTACTACATTTTCAGTTCAGTACTTACGTTTTTCGTAATTTTTAATCCCCCCCCCCCCAAAAAAATGCGGCTCGGGAATGAAATGCTGGATATAATTTTGTCCCTCGGACCTTTTGAAATTGGAAACCACTGGCCGCGGTGGCTCAGTCGGTAACGCGTCTGACAACCATGCTAAAGGTCCCGGGTTCGATCCCCGGCCGGTTCAAATCCTGGAACTTTTCGAACGTTGGAAGCGGCCCCGGCGCCAACCCAGTGTCGATTAACATGGGTACCTGGGGGAAACCCTGGGGGGTAAAGGCGGTCAGGGGCGTGATGCTGATCACATCACCCACACTCACGACCGGATCAAGAAAGTGTGGGGCCTTACCCCCACACCCCCTATACGCCTTCATGGCGTGGTGCTATGCACAGGGGAGAACTTTACCTTTTTTTACCTGGTATATATCACTACGTATAATAATTGTGGCCTCCCTGAATGACGCAGTGGTAATGTCGTCACCTTGTAATCAAGGGGTTTCGCGTTCTATACCGATTGGATCTCACGTTAAACTGTAGGTCCAGTCCCAACTAACCTATCTGCGCATAAGATGAACGTAAAACAAAAACTCATATTTACCCCACAAATTTTGAAATGAAGAAAAATAAAAACTCGTTGTAGGTTATATTGAAAGATTTCACTTCATCACTTCAATGGAAACAACGGTCGATTAACACCCTGTATGTTTTCCTTCTCCCCTTATCTCTGCCAAGTGTAAATTTCCTTCGCGTATTCTGACTTTGTTGTCTTTAAAAATAAAGCTTTGAGTGGCGCCCTAGGTCTCAGCCCCCTTTCCCACTAGCCTACCCGTCGCTGGGCGTGTGATTTGGGTTGCATATCTCAAGGGCGTGAATCTGAATTCTTTCTTGATCACTTATGGCGTTGAGTGTACAGCGCTAGTTTGTACTGATCTTACCTGTTGTAATCAATCATTTCACGACGAACTCTAGAGTAACAAGTACGCAAACACGGCAAGGCAAGAAGGAAAGAAAAATTCCGCGCGGAGCTATATTTAGAAGCGGAGAATCAAGATGCACGTCTGGAATCCCTGAATGGACTACCCTGACACAGTCCGTGACCGCTGCGAGCGCCAGCAAGCGGCCGAGAGTGGAACTATCCATCATCGGCGCCCGGGTCTAATGAGGTCGTGAATTGCGAGCGGAGCATCTGACACAATTTGAGCGCTGACTCCTTTTCCGGGTCATTAGCCGAGTGCCTATCTCCACATACACGGTTTCCCATCTCAGGAGACAGTGTCGCCATCTTCCTTTCGTTTCGTCGAGCGGCGCAGGTGACAAGCGTAAGTGGCATTTCCTCCTAGCTACGTCTAATTAGTACCCCCCCAAACTAACTTCTCTCCCGCCCCTGTCAGGCACGATCCTTGGATAAGAATATGTTCCAAGATAAAGCTGACTAAGTAAATTACCGTTCCACGAATTCACACGGAAATTGTTGTAATGAATGATTTTTTTGTTACCCAGCTGAACCTTCTTTTGAAATGACGCCAGTGAAACTTTGCACGGAATATAAGCGAAGTAATTTGAGTTTTGTTATTTAACGTCGCTTTTCTGTCACTTCTTGCCAATCGCGACGATGAGGATGTGATAATATGAAGGGACATTGACAAGGAACACCCATGCTAAGGCCGGGATTCGAACCAGGGATCCCTGGCATGGTAGCGCGATGTGCTAACCACTCCGCCACGGGGGCCAGCAATGCTAAAAATGCATCACGTTTATTATTTACATAAAATTACGTACTCGTATAAATGTATAAACTATTTTATAAACTTACTTCCAAGCAAAATCTAGTTATTTCTAATTGTTAGTCAATTCTCATGTTTAAAAAAAAACTTTCCTTTTATGGAATGAAATATATACAGGGTGTTCCCGTGACCTTGAATCAAACTGGCAGTGTGAATGGAGACTGACCCAGTACCAATATGAGATAAGGAACCCCAGTTCGGAAATGCGTCATTTAAAAGTAGTAAGCCAAAAATAGTTAGGGCTAGTTTATACGTATACAGGGAAACACCCTGTATATATGTATGTACATAATAATAATAATAATAATAATCCGTGACGCCAGGTTATTAATAACAGCCCGTAAGGCCAGGGCCTCACTCCCACATGCCTCAGCAGAGGTGGGTGATCAGTTATGGGGTGACGTTAGGTCAGCACGACGAACCCCCAGTCGCTATTGTAGGTTTCCATGACCGGGCTACGCTACTCATTCGTAGCTCCCCAATTTCCTCACGATGGTGGATGGCCACCTGTCCCGTACACAGGTCGAAATCTCAGGAAAGTTGTTACGCTTCCCCCAAGAGACTCGCACCTGCGCGCGTCGTGTAGCCCAAAACCCCTTGCCTAGACCGCACGCTGCGGGACTGCGAGATGTAATTATGTCGATTCATTGGGGATGATTTAGATTTATTTTATTTTTTGTGCGAGCCATAGGCTCTACGCACTACAGAGTTTTGATTTTTCTACAATATTTTGTTACATTTAGTTTTCTTTTAAGCTGTCTCTTACTTTGTCGCCTATATACACATTCTTCCCCTCCCTCGACAGTTCTTCTTCCAGTCTTTCTTCTTCGCCCCACTTCTCTTTTCCTGCACTCACACCAAAACACGCATACATTTTGCTTTACATACACTTACACTATAAAGATGGCTCGTCTGGAGCATGATCACTCAATTCGCTGCCTTCTGTAATAGCTTTCCCCCGCCGTTCTCTTACTTCTCCCAGGTATTTCCCCACTTGCTGCCCCGCTTCCTTTATCTTTATTCTGTCGTCTACCACTTCTATCACCTCCCTCCCTGTTAAGTTTTTCATCCATTTGTCCCTTAGGTCACGTGTAGAAGGGCAGCTCAGTAGGATATGCTTGTCCGTCTCCTCCCCATCGCACAAAGGACATATCGTTTCCTCTCCTTCGTTTCTCTTTCTTAGTTGTTTCCATTCCCCTAATCTGAACCATGCCATCGCGTCTCTTTAATTTTTTTCCACAACCTGGATATATTTCGTTTTCCCCCATTCTCTTGTTCATTCATTGTTTGGCAGTCTGCTATTATTTCCTGTCTGTCTATGTCCAGTAACCTGTCTCTGATTTGATTTTCTGTTGAGATGCCCCCCCCCCTCCTCCCTCTTCCCATACCCAACCCATTCCGCTATTATATAAGATATTTTTTACTTCCAGCTGTAAACGTTTTCCTCCCTTGTCTGTATTTCCAAACATTGTCCCCTCGGCGTAGTTTGGCCCTCTTAGGCGGATGTTCATCCTTGGCAAAATGAACGAACAAGCGCCTACTAATTCATGTAGTCGAATTACAAAATGCCCATTTATTCCCACATCTCTAAAAACTTGTACAACGACAAACAGATTCAAATTTAGGTGCTACGTTGGTACAATTTACCTGGAACGAGTGAGGGCCTTCTCCTTAATCGATGCTATTCCGTTGTCCGCTCTAATTCAACTGCCCCATTCTCGTTCTTCCTTTTCATCCAAACCTACGGTCATTCCTTTCTCTTCGTCAACACCCTTACCACATCTTACATTAGCACCGCTCCGCATTCCAGCTCAAGCTGACGCTTACACTTCCTTGTCCCTGCTCACTGATGTGCGTCTACTCGTAAACAACGATAGTCTACATTCTACACATAGACTATTTTATACACGTAGATTACGTAATCTATGTAAACACATGGCGAAAGGTGAGAACTTATCAAAGGGCGCCGTGGAATAAAAAGAAAATTATACTGCGTATCAGTTGCTGATGTGTGAAGAGAATTTTTCATACTCTTTCTTCCATATTAGAACAATTTCTCACCTAGGAAAAACCTAACATAGGAAATATTCTAGTGTTTTATGGGGAAAAGACCACTCTTGCCTCACGACTGCCATCTGTTGTTGTTTTTTGCATACAATTTATCTTCTTCCACAGTTGTTGAGAGAAGAGAAGAGAAATTTTGTTCTAAATAGGATTCTTTTCAGTTCGTTTGGAACCAATATAGTTGATAATGTCACTTTCCTTTCATGAAAGCCTTGAAAATTAATTTTAATGCACTTTAGATTGTCTACGTAGTCTATGTAAACTGCAACCCAATGTAATCCACGCGTAGATTACGTGTAGACAACGCATGTAGACGTAAACTTATAGTCTACGGCACATCACTGTCCTGCTTCTTTCCTAACACACCACAATACATACATGTCCAACAAAAAGTATAATATTTTATTTTCTATAACTGATTCAGTGTGACTTAGATAAGACTTGTGGATATCAGTAAGCAGGAGATAATGGCAGAATGCAGCGAGGTGGCGCTCATCGCAGCACAGAGCCCAGGGATGGTCGTAGGCTGGGGTAGAAAGGGCTACATTAATTTTTGCTCAATGACAGAAAGAACTGGACTAGCCTGGTTCCTGCTGGGTGGATGGAGGCACAAAAAGCTGAAGGGGTGGGACGGGAGTGCAATCTGCGCATTGCGTGGTTAAGTTGAGACGAGTTAGCACATTTTTGTACAGTGTTCATGGTCAGCTCCGAACAGACAGCGCAGATGGGGAGACGAGGGTGCGAACCGGATACAAAGAACTCTGCGTACGATAATTCAGGAAAGCTGGCCGACGGAGAACGCGCAGCGTGACATCAGAGCCTGAACACTATCTGGATGACATAGGAGGGATAGGGGGACAGCATCCGGGGCAGGAGTGACTTCTGTGATGTCCATCCTGTATAGGTGTACTACGGTAATGTTCCTCTGCTGAATTCTACCCTGTATATATATATATCAGATATTATATAGACGATTACAAAAATGGTGCGAAATTTTTGATGTTCTTTCTCCTCTGCAAGCTGGATTTCGGAAAAATTTTCAGACAATAGACAATGTACTTTTATTGCAGACATTGATACAAGAAAAACTAGGGGTCAAAAGGAGGAAATTATATTGCTGCTACGTGGATTTCGAAAAGGCTTTTGACACGGTAAACAGGCAAATGTTGTGGACAAAATTGTGGGACGTTGGGGTATCCGCCAGAATGATCAGAGCTCTCCAAGCTGCATATGAAAAAGTTAAGTTTTGTGTGAAGTGCGGGAATGAGGGCGTAACAGGGTCAAATGAATCAATACTGGGGGTGAAGCAGGGGTGCGTTCTCTCCCCTCTGCTGTTTATCCTCTTCATCAACGATATCGTGGAGGAAATAACGCAGAGGGACACGGATCCACCAACCATATCCGACGTAAAGGTACCACTTTTGTTATACGCAGACGACCTGGTACTGATTTCGAACACAATAGCAGGTCTACAGAACGGTCTAGACACGTTACACGGATATTGCGGGAAATGGGCCATGCGAGTAAATATGAAGAAGACCAAAATAATGGTATTTAAGAACGGGTACGTATTTGGTAAGGATGAACAATGGAAATACGGGGAGGCAAGTGTCGATAGGGTGAAACAGTACGATTATTTAGGCATGGTAATGACAATGACGGGTAGGTGGGCAAGGCACGTACACAGGAATACATGTAAAGCAATTTTTGCGTTAGAAAAAACAAGAAAAATAAAATACAAAGTACCAAATATTCCAATCAAAATTCTGGAGGGGGTCTACGAGGCCACAGTTAAGGCAACATTATTCTATGGCATCGAACTATGGGTCTGGGAGGGAGGGGAAACCGTAAACGTCGTACAGTCTAGATTCCTAAAACAAGGGCTAGGAATAGGGAGGGGTACGGCAACATGTGGGGCACTTAGGGAAATGGGAAAATTAAGAGAGGAAGTGGATGCCAAAATGAGGAGCATTAAATACTGGGCAAAACTGATCACCATGGAGGGGGGAAATTTGAAGAAACTCTGTGTACAATCACAGATAATGGGGGGTAATGGGAGGCAATGGGTAGCAAAAATAAAGACGGAATTATACAGTATAGGGCTAGGATGGATGTGGGAAGAGGGAATAGAGGGGAGGATTGATACGCAGGTGCTAGGGGCCATACGTGCCAGGCTGGAAGATATTACCAAACAGAAAATTTTGACAGAATGCGACGCAAAAATATCGCTAACATCGGCGAAAATAGTGGATGCGGATCGAGAATGGGGAAGGAGGAACTACGTAGATTTGTGTGGGGCAAAAGAAAGGTCAGGATTGGCCTGGTTCAGACTGGGGGGATGGGCACAAGTTAGACTGAAACGGGAGGACGGGAGCGTAGAATGCCCGTTATGCGGCGAAGACGAGACGAAATTTCACATTCTCCTCCAGTGTAAAGAAACAGGGGAGGCAAGACAAAAATATATCAGGGAAATAAATGAAGATAACATTGAGAATATAATGACAAGCGTTATTAGGAGGGAGAGACCGAGAGGTGGGGAGGCGCAAATAAGGAATCTGGGAACTTTCCTACACTACGCCTGGGTAATGAGATCAAAGAAGCTCAGTGGGGATAGCGAACATGTGTGAAAGGGGGGAGGGGTACTAAATAAATAAATTAATAAATAAATTTGAGAAAATTTAGGAACCACTCAGGTAACAGGGCAAGTATAGGGAAAGATTTCAAATGACATAGTGTTTGTGAACTCCCAAGCAGTGGTGAAGGTGGAAGCAGACTAAAAAGGAGGAAGGGTGTAGGGAAAGTACACGAAAATTTTGCACTTGTATGGTATGTATAGCTGTAACGGCTCATACTGGAAATAAATTCTATTCTATTCTATTCTATTCTATATATATATATAGTATGTGTGTATGGATATAGAGTTATTCATGTAATATTATCCCTTTACATAATTGTAAACTAACACTTGGTATGTATGCGTACAGCCTGAGGGCTCGCATTTCAGAAATAAATATTCTATCTATCAAGAGCGACTTGTGTGTTTTTTCCCCCAACACCTTACAGTCTTCGAGTCTTTCCGCAAGGGAATGTGCAATGTCGAGGCATTCCGGAGTTGTCGGTGGTTCCAGCTCAGAAATTACGAAGCGGAAGAACAAGAAGACATTACTGTAAAGATTTCGCCACCCTTGTTCCAGAAGACTGCAGCTTGTACCCCCCAGGAACCCCCTTCTGCCCTCGTCTCCACAATTACAAGTTGCCGCTGGGCTGTCGACCGTGAGTGTCTCCAAAAAGGTGGAAGGGGATGGAATTGTCACTTCCTCGTCTTTCCGAAAACCCCTCGGCACCTCAATCTCCACGGCACCCCCGCTCTGCCACCTTGGAAACCTCCAGCCGAGAAGATCTGGAGTCACGGAGGTCAATTGCGGTTCCAGCAGGTGTAAGGAATTGTCGGCAGCTGCGACTCCAGGATCAAGTTTCCGCAAGAATTTCCGTCGTTTCAGCATCTTGTAATGCACCTTTTTATGATGTCACTGTAGCCGGGGAGATATTGAGGTTGCAGGAAGGAAGGGTAAAAATGGAAGAGGAGAGGGAGGGAGAGAGAGAGACAGAAGAGAAAGAGAATTCCGAGCACGCCAAGAGAAGACGAAACACTGAAGGGAACTCAACGATCTAACTTTTGGTTGTTCCATAATGATCCAAGCGTTCTTAATGCCAGTGGAATGATTTTGCTGGAACCTGACAACTAAATATAATACATAGGTAAGTCAGTAATTTGGTCAAAAATGTTTTTTAAAAAATACCAAGCGAAATACTGACTTGAAAACAGTTTTTATTTTTCAACATAATCTTTACCAACATTGATCCACTTATCCCATAGCTTTATCAGTCCCCCAAAACCTCCTGCATAAAAGTAATTTGCCTGCTGCCCCAGCCACACTCGCACCTCACTTCAACACCATCATCCGCGAAACATTTGCCGCCACCGTACGCATGCTTTCCGGAAATTCAATCCATCATGTCCTATGCTATAGGCTAAACAATGAGAACATGCTATGCTGTCTATTGTCACTCGCCTGTCAGCTCGAATCATCTCTTCCACCAGTACCAGTTCCACGTACAGTGGGATCCAGGAGTATTACCGTGCAAATTGTCCATCACCATGTTCGTGCACTTTATTTGACCCAATAAGAGCTTCAAGAATTAAACTATAACTCAACACAAGCAGTTGACAACTTCTGCACCAGCATAAATAAAAATCCATCGCTTAAAAACACATAGGAGGTAAGAGAAAACTTTATGAAAAGTCATGGACAATTTGCACGGCAATACTCATGGATCCCACTGTACAGTTCTCGAGCACGGTCGCCATTTTTAGACTGAGCTGCCCGTGCGTGTATCTACTATCTAGCGACTGCTAACTGAATATCATGAAGCTGGATTGTGCTGCCACCTAATGACACCTTTAGAAAGTACTCACTAATATTTTCAGGTATCCCACATCAGTTTGTGACATATTTACTGATTTCCCCTCGTACATATACGAATTGCACTGGAACTGTAGTGAAATGTACCACAAAATTTTCGAATTGTACCGAGAATCTTATACCAGATTTCCTATATCATAATACCAGACTCACAAGGAACAGCCATGCTTAGGCCGGGATCCGAACTCAGGAGCCCTGGCGTCGTAGCGCGATGCGTTAACCACTACGCCAGGGAGATCCTTGTGATTCCTTTCATCAATTTCATCATATCATCGCTTATACTAATCTTTGCCATGAGACAAAAGTAGCAGAAAAGCGAAGTAAAATAAATCAAACAAACAAAAAAAAATAATCAAAAATCACAATACCGGGTTACAGGGAAATTGTATTTTCGATATTCGAGGTACAATTCGTACATGTGTTTTATTTAGAGTTTAGTTGCAGCGAAATGATGTATTTTCATTGGATTATTTTTTGGAAATCTGGATAGACAAAACATGAATAATTAAGCTATTCAAAATGTTATCAGCAAATGAAAGGCACCTTTTGCCAATTGCTGATACAAAAATCGAATTTTGAAAACTAAATTAGAAGGAATTTCAGAGAACCACTACGTATGATAACGTATCGTACCCAAGGCATTGGGTAAGACGGTACAAGTCTCATGTTATCCTTAACATAGCAGGAAGCAGAGAAAGGAATGCGGAATAAGCAATTAGGCAAACGTTAGGTTAGTGACTTGAGAGCCGGCTATGGAATGAGCGTTGGAATCGTGAGGGAGCGAGATCAGTTGGCGAGAATACGAGAGAGAGTAAGACTGCGGATTGTGTGTGTGTGAGAGAGAGAGAGAGAGAGAGAGAGAGAGAGAGAGAGAGAGAGGGAGAGGGAGAGGGAGAGGGAGAGGGAGAGAGAGAGAGAGGGAGAGGGAGGGAGGGAGGGGGAGAGAGAGAGAGAGAGAGAGAGAAGGGAAGTGGGAAGCGATTATTGGACAATGGTGCGTGAACAGATTGAATTCTGACAGCAAGGTCAGGCAAGTGACAATTGAGAGGACAAGTGTGGGAATAACCTTCATCTATTGGTGGGGTAAGTATTATCCTCCTCTTATCAATATCCATATCGATTCAGTCATGGAGAGTACAGAAATCCAATTATTGCACATGTGAATTATTTTTCCATTCCTTTCAATGTAACCTCTCGCATGCATCATACTTTAGGCTAAGCGAGTGATAACCATCTGAAAGATGAATAACTACATCACCCAATCGAAGATTCAAGGTTCTTGGTTCGATCCCAACGCTTGCGTTACGATAAGAACTTCATTAGAAGAGAAGACATGGCCAAGGGGACAAAAAGTTTTCTGAATCCGTAGGTGTTCGTTATGAGCGGAGTTGGGTGGTTGTATTTTATACTGGAACTTCAGAATAGTTTTCTTGTTCAGAACATCTTGATATTAATATAGATACCAATTCAAGGAATTCTTCGAGACAGAAACCGATTAATTACTTACCCCGAGGAACGCTCGAAAACGGCCGCTGTCGAAAAAAGCAGTTAACCTCGTCTGCACTTACCTGTAAGTAAAAAGAAAAAAAATAACAATGTCATTTCGCACATATTGTTTTTTAATACAGGGTGTCTAAAAGTATACCATCAACTAAATAAATATATATGAAGCTGAACACCCTGTTTCAAATTCTAACTTGTTGAAGCCTGTGAACATAATACCTTATGCATTCGAAGCTGTGACTGTTCTATCCTAATTATCACTTAAAATATTAATAGATTATAAAAAGTTGACTACGGATATGACAGTCCAAGATTGTCAATTTTCGCTGCCATTCAACTAACGTAAAATTATGATCATGACCGTTTTCATTGTATTCACGGCCACTTTACAGGTAACTATTATACAGGGTGTTCATAAAGTCCCGGTACCATTACAAAACAACATAGCTCGGTAAGTACATGCAATAGAACAATGTTGTTGATTGCAAAATGAGCTACAACTCTCCACGTTTATAGGCCATACACCTCAATGTGCGCCCCTCTAGTTGCTCTCAGAACATCAAAGCGGTAATTCACTACCATACACGCCCCAGGATATCACCAGTTTCAGTTATGATACTCTCCGTTATTCTTCTTCGAAGAGTAGCAACATCTGGAACAGGAGTGCGGAATACACAATCTTTGACATACCCCAGAAGAAGAAATCCAAGGGTGTGATATCAGGAGAGCGCGGTGGCCAGGGAATAGGTCCATCACTTCCTATCCACCTACCAGGGAAGTGCCTATCCAGAAGACCTCGAACATCCTTGGACCAATGAGGGGTGCCCCATCTTGTTGGAAAATTATGGTTGGCTGGAATTCCTCCAACTGAGGAAGAAGATACTGTTCAAGCATGTCGTAGTAAATGGTTTTTGTAATGGTACCTGGACTTTATGAACACCCTGTATAATGTAATTTTAATAATTGAATTTTGAAAAATATTCTTATCGTGAACACAACTGCAATTTATAATTATTGTCTATCCTCATGCATACGATATTGAAAATGAAATTTTAATTTATATTTGTCTCAATGCTTGCTTCTGCGAAGAAATGTTCAGGTACTCTTCAGTTTGGTTTCTTATTGTGTTATCATGAGATCGCATTGGCGTCAGCAGGGAGAGTCAAGGGGGACAGTACCTATTCATTCGTATTTACTTCCTGTCTTCATGATGATTCCTTTTTCTATGTTTTCCTTCCCATTTTCTGTCAGTTTCTTCTTTAATCCTTATCTCTATCGATCTTCTGCTTCCTTCTCTCTCCGTTTCTGCTTGGTTTTCTTCTTTCTCTTGTCTCTCGTTTTTCTATTTTCTTTCTCTCTCTCGCACTGTATACTCCCACACACACTCTGGACTAGTTTTAATTCGAACTCCAAGGGCCAAGAAAAAAGTTCGAATTATTCAAAATTCTAATTAACGAAAACATACAGGGTGTTCATAAAGTCCCGGTAACATTACAAAAAACATAGCTCGGAAAGTACATGCAATAGAACAATGATGTTGATTGCCAAATGATCTACAACTCTCCACGTTTATATGCCAACCATAATTTTCCATTGGTCCAAGGATGTTCGAGGTCTTCTGGATAGGTATTTCCCTGGCAGGTGGATAGGCCGTGATGGACCTATTCCATGGCCACCGCGTTCTCCTGATATCACACCCTTGGATTTCTTCTTCTGGGGATATGTCAAATATTGTGTTTACCGTATTCCTGTTCCAGATGTTGCTACTCTTCGAAGAATAACGGAGAGTATCCTAACTCTTACTGGTGATATGGGCAGAAGTGGATTACCGTCTTGATGTTCTGAGAGCAACTAGAGGGGCGCACATTGAGGTGTATGGCCTGTAAACGCGGAGAGTTGTAGCTCATTTTGCAATCAACAGCATTGTACTATTGCATGTAGTTTCCAAGCTATGTTATTTTGTAATGGTACCGGGACTTTATGAACACCCTGTACATATCAGTAAAGAAGATTTGGAACTTCTGTTCGAATCACCCAGTAATTCGAATTAAACAGAGTCCACTGTTTGTGTGTGTGTTTAAATTAAGATCCCAACACCTTTATGCAGTGGCGTCTCGTGGCCTCAAATTTGGCCGGGGCTTATTTTTTAAAGAATTTAAAATATAATGACAATTCACATGAATTACAAAAAATAGGTATTTTTTTCTTCTAGACTACAAAACTGGACTTACGTTTTTGAAAGAATTTAAAATGTAATGACAAATTACATGAATTACAAAAAAACGGGTATTTATCTTCTAAACCACAAAACTGGACTTATTTTTTTTAAAGAATTTGAAATATAATTACAATTCACATGATTACAAAAGAAACAGGTATTGTTGTGAAACATACCTTTCTACGAACGTTGACTCCTGTTCTTCTGCTCAGCAAATTTTGTTATTACTTTTTCGTTGAAGCCCTCTATGTTTGAAATGTATTATATCTCCATTGTAAGCAAGTGCCAAGGCATTTGGTCTGTCTTGTCCCATTGCATTTCTTAAGCCTATTTTTTCGGACAAATTCATTGTGTCTTGTAATTGACAGCCTATGTCCTTCATCAATTTGTGTTCGAGCATCAACCCTGCCAAAATCACTCAAACATAGCGAATGAAAGCCACCAAAACACTACAGAACAACACGCGAGATCGAACGCTGTGATAGTTATGTGTCATGGTGATTGATAATTACGTGAATACGTCCGTTTTTCTTTAGGGGCTAAGCCCCGGAAGCCCCAAGGGACGAGACGCCACTGCCTTTATGTCCTTCCCGTTTATTGGAATTAACAGGCAGACAGTTAATATTTCTCAGCAAAATATAGCTTTTACAGCATTTTTCTACCAGTGCACGTGTTTTCGCAGTTATACGAAATTTCACCTTCTCGTTTGACGAACCAAAACGTCTTCACCGCACGAGAAATTTCTGACTCGGAAAAGAATTCACCTTCACCATCTCTCTATCTTTCCACCTCCCCACGACCCCTGTTCCGATACACCTCTCCCCCCCCCGCCCTCACGCCAGACACTCCGTTTTTTTTCCCTCCTCTGGTAAATGGATTATCCGAACCCCGTCTATAGGTTTTAATAGTACGCAATTTTCTGGCGAGAGTTGTATTCCCGCCACGTAATGCAGTGAGCTACGCTAGGTGTGTCTTCGGTTAAAAGGAAAGAGACTTCGATGGAATTTCTAATTAATTACATTTCTTGTCTCCCTTTATTGCTAATGAGGCACCGGGTGCTTCTTTGCGACGGAGGAACCTGACCGAATTTACATATCGCTTCGACGTTTTTAAATGCACTTTTTTTTTTTAGGAGAGAAGGGATGGAAAAAGTATGATACGCAAAGGGTTGTTAAAAAAATGTTCTAAAAATGTCAATTGATTATGCTCGCTTTCAGAAACGTTTTTCCACGGCCGGAGGCCGGGAGCGCACAAACAAAAGGCTGCGTGCACTTGCGGTTAAAAATGTATACCACGAGGGCACAAACAAAAGGCTGCTTGCACTTGTGGTTAAAAATGTATACCACGAGCGCACAAACAAAAGGCTGCGTGCACTTGTGGTTAAAATATATACCACGAGCGCACAAACAAAAGGCTGCGTGCACTTGTGGCTAAAATGTATAGCTACAAACGAGCGCACAAACAAAAGGCTGCGTGCACTTGTGGTTAAAATATATACCACGAGCGCACAAACAAAAGGCTGCGTGCCCTTGTGGCTAAAATGTATAGCTACAAACGAGCGCACAAACAAAAGGCTGCGTGCACTTGTGGTTAAAATATATACCACGAGCGCACAAACAAAAGGCTGCGTGCACTTGTGGCTAAAATGTATAGCTACAAACGAGCGCACAAACAAAAGGCTGCGCGCACTTGTGGTTAAAAATACCACGAGCGCACAAACAAAAGGCTGCGTGCACTTGTGGTTAAAAATGTACACCACGAGCGCACAAACAAAAGGCTGCGTGCGCTTGTGGTTAAAAATGTATACCACGAGCGCACAAACAAAAGGTTGCGCGCACTTGTGGTTAAAAATGTACACCACGAGCGCACAAACAAAAGGCTGCGTGCACTTGTGGTTAAAAATGTATACCACGAGCGCACAAAATCCACGGCAATGTTGCCACGTTGTGTCAACTGTTTTTGCCTTTCAAGGGACCCCGGCTGGGTCCTTATAAGTGGACATATTATGTATCATATATTATGCGAATGGCTATATTCATAAGACCCTACTGCATTGTAAATAACCTCACAATCACATAAAGAATTTGGCCTCGTACACACACGAAAACTAAATGCATCATATCGATTGATGCACCAAAATGTATGGATTGATGCACTAATGTGTGTTTTATGGATCCTTCAAAGAATCAGATTCGTGATGGACAATGAAAACGAAAATTCTGCTTTTTCTCAACATTGGGTCAATGTCTCTTCATCCGTAAAAAGGATACGCAATTCTTGAAACTTGTGAAGAGGTACGACAAGTGCCTGAGTGTCGCTGGGAACTATGTGATGCCTCTTTCTGCTCATAACATGTTCTTTCGCCATAATAAAACTCTCTGCAGATGGCAGACTAGGGAAACTTATTTTCCGACTATCCCTCGTACTACATCTCAAAGCATTTTAGGAAAATAACATGAGAGGCAGTTTCATGCAGTTTCTTGGCAAGGACAGTTCGTTTTTTGAATGATTACTCAAAATAGAGACCCCAAACTCGTTCGATGTTCTAGGGAGTGTTAACCTTATGATGTCCACCAAGTGTTCTTTTCATTGCGGATTCCGTCTCCTCGATGGCGCAGTGGCAGCGTCGTAGCTTTGTAATCTAGGGGTCCCGGGTTCGATACCCGATGGAGGCACATAGTGGTTCGCATCCCACTTTAAACTGTAGGTCCACTACCAATTAGCCTTACTGTGCATGAAGTGGACTTAAAACATTAATTCAATCAATCCATTATCGAAATTTCAACCGTGAAATATTAAGAACTTGATATATTCGGGACCTTGGCTTTAATGACATTTCATCATATCGCACGCTGTTAAAAGATGGCGCTTATCTTTCATTTGTAAAGAATGCAACAATACAGCTAGCGCCTGTAAACGAAACAACTATGTACTCACAGACTTAGTAAAGAAAAATGTTTACGTATTCGTTGCTATTGAAGTTGATTTTGATTGATACCATGCCTAACAAGAAATGCGTTGAAGGCAAAATCAATGGGTACATATCGTTTTCCAACTCCTAGATATATAAAGAGATAAAAATTTCTATCAGCAAATTTTCTTCTCTCATTAGTGCGGAATCTTATGGTGTGTATTCAATTTTCAAGTATATGAAAATGTCAGGACTAAATATAGTACAGTAAAACCTCGATAATCCGGACTAATGGGGGTATAAGTTGATCGGTTTAACGAAGGTCCGGATTAAGTGAAATAACCTAAAAGAACAGTAGAAAGTGCATTAAAACTCCGTTTATAGCAACAAAACACGTTTATTATGGTGAATTTAAAGGGCAATATGCCTAAATGCACTACACAGTACAGTGCAAAGTCTGAGGGAACAGAATTTCATCAGTGGTTACTGCCTTTTCTTTGGGAAGTTCTCTTGTTGACTTCTAGCCGCATTTAAAACTTTGCATCCTGCTTTTTTTCCCCTCCTTTTGCCTGTCCGGATTAAGCTAAGTCCGGCTTATCGGGGTACTGATTAACGAGGTTTTACTGTACTTATAAATAAAAATATGTAAATATGTAGCCTACTTATGGATGTAAATATATGTACTTATTATTATATTTGCATACTGTACGCATAAGTAAATATACTAGTTATTGTATCTCACAAGTACAGATATTTACATATTTAGCTCTGTACGTACGTATATTTTAATATTTTCTGGCATCGGTTGAAAGTGATAGCGACTCAGCCTTTAGTACCAAGCTTAGACCCGTAATCACGGCTCCAACATGCATATTGTTCGACGTAGTGGATACCCAGTATCCTAACGGATTGTTTGAGATCAAAATAAATAGATCTCTTCGGGTTCAAATGCGAACTGACTTGAGGAGAAGTCTTCGGCTATTGGTAGGGCTGAGGGGGGGGGATGGGGGGGATCTTCCAGAAGTAATCGATCATTTGATGATTCCGAGGAGTGACAAGTCCCTTTATATCGATAGAGAGAAGCGAACTTCTTAGTTAGAGCTGAAGGTGAAAAGCGACGAGAAATCTTCTAGAGAAAGAATCCTTGTTTTGAGTTTCTTTGAAGAACATTTTGAGATCAAAATCTCTGTTTTGCCTTTATCCGGGAAATGTCGGGAAGGATGCTAAAGTGGAGACGCATTTCGATAGAGAGAGAAAAGTTTCTTTAAATCAAATTAAGTCTAACGTTTCCCTCTATAGCGCTCTGATTCTCATATCAACAGCTTTCATTCTCCTATCGTATCAGTTGAATCAATTTGGTGATTGGCTTAACAAAGAGAGACCATAACATAGATTGTTCAATGTCTCTTGTACACTCCACGTCAGAAGTATCTTCAGTTCCCATTCACTGCCATTGGTTTAGTAAACATTGTGAATTAATTACATAATCAGATCATTTCATTATATTACTTGCAAGAATTTTGAAAAAAATATATTTATGGTTTGTGTGACCGCGGTGGCTCAGTCGGTGTCGACCTCCGTGGCGGAGTGGTTGGCAGAGCGCGCTACAAAGCCAGGGGTTCCGGGTTCGAGTCCCGGGTAAGGCATGGTTATTTGTGTTTGTTCAGATGATAAGAAACTGATAAACTGTAGAATTGAAAAATGAAAAAGTGAGAAAAAGTGTGAATGGTGGGGGATACCTTCGTGTAGGGGGTATTTCCTTTTATCAAAAAAAAGTCGGTAACGCGTCTGACTACCATGCTAAAGGTCCCGGGTTCGATCCCCGGTCGGTTCAAATCCGGGAACTTTTCTAACGTTGGAAGCGGCCCCGGCGCCCACCCAGCGTCGAATGACATGGGTACCTGGGGGAAACCCTGGAGGGTAAAGGCGGTCAGGGGCGTGATGCTGATCACATCACCCCCACTCACGACCGGATCAAGAAAGTATGGAGCGTTACCCCCACACCCCCTATACGCCTTCATGGCGTGGTGCTAAGCACAGGGGAGCACTTTTTGTTTGTAATGGATGGTCCCATACTCTTGAATTACAATAATCGTATTTTCTTCATAACCTAAGCATGTTTCAGAATTTGCTATGGAAAAATATAACTGTAATTTACAATAATTAATTGTATGCAATCTCAAAAGACAGAATTTGTATGCAGCCACGCTACACAGGTTCACACCTTCCACCAATGGATTGACTTTGCAAATTCCATAAACAGAATGTATGATTCATCAATATATAATCAAGTCTATATTCCCTTGGTATGTCTGAAAAGCTCTTATAATAAAGGACATATGAAACCATCTCGAGCATACCTCATCTCCAGGAAGGTATCAACTCGGGGCAAGCCCGGCACCTAACGACCTGTTGGGTGAAATGAGTCAAGGTAAGGACATAATAAATCTTTTCCTGCTCCCTCCAAAATAGTTAGGCTGGAGAGTTCGCATGAACTAACCGATATCTATAAGGTAAATTTGCCTTATAGTTTATACATCGAGACCCTCTTGGTCTCGTCAAGTCTCGTTCTACCCTCGTGCTATCCCTCGTGCAAAATTCTACATCCACAGTCGAAAGCATCTTAAATCTAGTCAGTCATATCTATAGGATAAGGATTCTAAACCCGGTTGACAGCATATCATCCATACTCATCATCGAAATTAAACAAGAGATGTAGAAACTAAATTGATTGATCGATTTAGTTTATTTTACTTCGCTTTTCTGCCACTTTTGGCTAATCCCAAATATGGTGATGAAGGATGAAGGAACAATCGCAAACATATAGGGTACACAAAATACGAGCCCCATTATACTGGCTGTGAGTTCAGGCGCCACAGCCTCGCTAGCCTGCAAAATGCGAGAAAAATTACATGAAATAAAAATAAAGAAAAATATCGAGTTTGTGTTTTTATGAATCCGTTAGACTTTAAGACTAAGAACATCTTGGTGTATTCATTTACTTCTTCCTCTATCGTTCACTTTCGTGGTTGCAAATATACCCTGTTCCAGCTAACTGTGGAGCAAGGCCGCGCACAGCGTCAGAGAAGCGAGGGAAATTTATTGGTCAGAGCGAAGCAATAGACACTGATGAGAATGTAGGTAACTTCAGTAGCTTTCTAGCACTCCACGCAATTCCGTTCCTCTCACGTGTTCATTGGTGGAACCGTCTCCCGTCACCACTTGCGCAGAGACTTGATTTCGTTTGCCTGGTCTATAGTTAGCTGGGACAGAGTATACAGTATAAAAAAAATGTAACATAACAGAACTTTATGAATAAATAATAATGTGATGCACCTGGAAATTAATGTCAGAACGAACTTTAAAAGTAAAAACAAGAAATAAAAACATTGACCCTACAGGTGTTTCGGAGCGAATTTACAATATAGAGAAAGCTCCAATTTTGTTAATTTTCGGTATACTAACTAATTTTGACCTCCTAATCACGAATCTGTTGAAAAAAAACGGGGGTCACGTCTGAAAATTTGAAAAAAAGCCGATTGAATTTTTTATATATATAGGTGTATATGCGTAGTTTTACGAACAAAAATGTAATACCCTGTCATTGTGTCCAACCACGCCGTTGTTTTACAAGAAAATGATTTATGATGTTCAATTCTAGTACGATCCCTATTTATTCGATGAATGTAGGGGTGAAATGAGTGCTAATGGAACCTAACCTAACAGGCCTAACCTAACCTCGTGTGAATGGTTCGTGGGGCTACCCATGGATGGTTTTTGGGGCTAACGTCAGTGGTTTGTGGGGCTACCCGTGGATGGTTTTTGGGGCTAACGTCAATGGTTTGTGGGGCTACCCGTGAATGGTTTTTGGGGCTAACGTCAATGGTTTGTGGGGCTACCCGTGGATGGTTTGTGGGGCTACCCGTGGATGGTTTTTGGTGCTAACGAACAATTTTTCATCAAAATGTACAATTTCCAGACGTGACCCCCGGTTTTTTACAACAGATTAGTGATTAGGAGGCCAAAATTAGTTAGTATACCGAAAATTAACGAAATTGGAGACTTTCTCTATATTGTACATTCTAGCCGGTGTTTCTAATAAAACGTTTAGATCTCTGAAGCAATCATAATTGTGCTCAATATGTAAAAACAAAATTTTTAAATAAGATAGGGTACTAAACACAGAATAAAACATCTTAAAATACCTATTCGGGAAAGGCGAGTAAGATAGCAAAGAATAAAACAAAGAACCCGCGACATCTATACTTCATCTCTAAAGTTTTTATTCGATAAAGTTATCAGAAGAACAAGTAGCTGTACAATGAACTTAACCGAAGTTAACAGAACAGAACCGTTTACAATGATAAGTTAAAAAACATTTCTAAATTTGTAAGAAAGAAAACTAAATGCATCATATCGATTTATGCACCAGAATGCATCGATTGATGCACTAAAGTGTGTTTTGTAGCTTCTTCAAAGAATCAGATTCACATTTGATGCATTTTCGTGCATTTTTGTAAGTCGTGAAACACTAAAGTGCATCATTTGATGCAAGTGAGGATTTTTTTCAGTCGAGATGCACTTCAATGCATCAGTTGATGTTCCTTGATGCACCTTCCTGCATCTTTTTTGGATCATGCACTTAAACGTTTGGTCTGAGCTAATGCCTTTATGTAGCTCAGACGAAATGCATCATCAAAAAAGATGCATTATGGTGCATCAAAACGAATCAGCTGATGCATTAAAGTGCATCTCGACTGAAAGAAATCGTCACTTGAATCAAATGCACTTTTGTGTTCCCTTCACGACATACAGAAATGTACCAAAATGCATCAAATGAGAATGTGATTCTTTGAAGAAGCTACAAAACACACTTTAGTGCATCAATCGATGCATTCTGGTGCATAAATCGATATGATGCATTTAGTTATCTGAGTGTAGTGTGTGTGCACTGTTCGAATTAATGTTCTTGCTTTTGTGGCGGGAGGCGGCGGGGGGGGGGGGGGTTGTGATTTCATTTCGGTAGGATTTTTGGCTTTGCAAATTTGTATACGTTACCAGTCAGTAAAATAAACAATTGCCTTACTGTTCGAAGTATCTTAGATCAGGGGTTCCCAAACTCTTTCGTTTGGGAGAGAGAAAGAGAGTGTAAAGAGAGAGAGAGAGAGAGAGAGAGAGAGAGAGAGAGAGAGAATGTAAAATGAGAGAGAAAGAGAATGTAATAGAGAAGAGAGAGAAAGAGAATGTAGAAAGACGGAAAGAGAATGTAGAAAGAGAGAAAGAGAATGTAAAAAGAGAGAAAGAGAATGTAAAAGAGAAGAGAGAGAAAGAGAATGTAAAAAAGAGAAAGAGAATGTAGAAAGAGAGAGAGAAAGAGAATGTAAAAAGAGAGAAAGAGAATGTAAAAGAGAAGAGAGAGAAAGAGAATGTAAAAAGAGAAAGAGAATGTTGAAAGAGAGAGAAAGAGAATGTAAAAAGAGAGAAAGAGAATGTAAAAAAACAGAGAGATAGAGAGTACTAGTATAAAAGTAAGGAGAGGGAGAGAGAAGGAAGAAGGTAAAAGAGTCGAGAGAGAGAGAGGTGTAGAAAGTGGGAAAAAGTGTGTGAAGAGAGACAGGTGGATGTGCAAAGGGCGGGAAAAGACAAAAGGGGTGTAAAATAGAATAAAGAAGTGTAAAAAGGGAGATATGCCAAAAGTAATGTTTGTGTGTGTGTGTGTGTGTGTGAGAGAGAGAGAGAGAGAGAGAGAGAGAGAGAGAGAGAGAGAGAGAGCAAAAGTAGGGAAGAAAAGAGAGACAAGAATTTTTTATTTGCTTTATTTTACTTCGCATTTCCGCCACTTTGGCTTATCGCGAAGATGAGGATGAATGTTTATATGATGAAATTGATGAAGGGACAACTCACCAACACCCAAGCCCAGGTCGGGATTCGAACCCGGGATCTCTGGCGAGATGAATGGTGATAAAATTAAAGAGATTAAGGGTCAATCACAAGCATACAAGAACAGCACACAAAGTAGAATCCCATAGAGAAGGGGTTCACAAACTTTTTCGTTTCACGGCGCCTTTAGTGTTCAAGATATTTCCGCGGCGCTCAAGTCACAATGTAGGCCTTATTTAACACTTCAACCGCTCACTTAGTGTGGTTAGGTGGCTTGCCTTAAGTTAAACAATAAACACATATTTCAAATTCAGAAACATTTTATGTGTAAAATGTACTAAATAAGCACATATTTGGAACACTCATATCATATCATATAATAAGTAAGTGTCATTTCAGTGAAAATATTTGAACATTTCGCGGCACCCCTCTAGGCGCCCCTTTAGGCTGTTGTGCATCCTTACCGCTGATATTATGATAAGACAAAACACTCTCGTTATGATTACACGTGGATTTATTGTATATAAAGCATGAGCGAACTGTAAACTACATATGATAATGCAGAGCGTTATGAACAACGAACTTATGCAACGCAATCTTTTAAGTTGTATGCTCGACGATGTTCTGTTGTTTTTTAATACACTCAACGCCAAGAGATGGCACTAGTGACTTTTTACACATTGTTTTGCAATTGACGGAACAACTGTCTTAGAACATCGGTTCTAACTTAGGCCATTAAATATTAATTAAAAGATTTACACGTAATTTAGAAACACTTATTATAGCTAATTACATTCTAAAAAAAACCAAACTCATATACAAAAAAAGCCACCGAACTAGTTTAATTCAATGCGAACATATAAAGACATATGTTAAGTATGATCCAAAGGTTTATGATCCACATGGTGATACTGAAAACATTTCCGTTTTGTAAAACCTCTGCACCCAACGGCAATGTGAACAAGTAAACGATGGACTATTTAGAAAAGACTTGAAGTAGGATGCAATTGGTCTAAAGCTTAAATAACTGTTTCCCAAATGACTTTTAAATTGTGTTCGTTCCATAGTAAATAAATTATATATGCTTTCAAGTCAATTGTCTTTGATGGGGATGAAAACATCCCTGGCAAGGATAAACATAATTTTCTTTTGCATGGGATAACAATTTTTGTGGGGGTGATATCCCCGGCACCCCCTCCCCCGTTAATTCGCACAATGAGTGTGTGTGTGTCTCAATATTTTAAAAGTTCTGATACGAAAATAGAATACAGTTCAAATCTTACTGCATAGAAAGCAAAATTATTAAATAAAGTTAATTTACGAAAATAAATTGAAAACTCATTTCATTACTAATTAAAATTGCCACTCTCCCCCCAATTGCCAGCCCCCTAGCTAGGTCTTTTGGCACCCTAGGCAGGATTGTGGTTTGATTCCCCGCGAACTACCAATCACCCACATTTTATATGCGTCTTTAGATATTTTTTCTCGTACTATGGTGTGCGACATTTACATCCTACAAATCTTACTGCCATAATTTGACCAACAGCAACGAACAAACACGTACAGGTAAATGGCCAAAGAGCTAGAAGGCCCATTCACGTTATAGCTCTCGAGCAAGACCTTTGTCGATAAAGACTTCAAACGAGAAGACGAGGAGAGAAAAAAAAACACTTTTTGTCCCCGTAACAAGCCGCGTGCTCAACCGACCAGAATTCTCTCGGAAGATAAAAATAATTTTGGTCACGAACTCGTAGGTGCGCCGACAACACATGAGCAGCAATAACGACATTCCCCCCCCCCCCAACAACCCTCGAGATTCCCCTTACGTCAGAGGCAATCAGGGGCGGGCAGGCGGCGAGGCATTGAGATGCCGAGGCGATACGTAACACGGTTAGAAAGTGCCGGGAGGAATAAATTCAGTAAATCTTCTCTTTTTTCCTTCAATGTTGCCCCTTTTCTGCAATTTTTTCCCCCTCTTCTCTCCAAAGCCACCTTAAGAGCGACTCTACTCAATAAACTGACCCGAATTCCACCCGTTCAATCCCACCCCCAGAGTTGCCAGACCATGAAATCGTTCTACCACAGGATACTCCCTGAAAAAGCAAAGCGAAGAGAAACTCTACGAAAAGAGAAAGAAAAGGCAATCACAACTTCACCAGCTGATGAAGTTCCTTTCGGTAATTTTATCGGATCCTCTTTTTCATATTCATTCCTCACCCCTTTCCCCTCCTCCCCCGTTCCTATCTCCTTAAAAAGTAAAGCTTAAGACGTGACTGAATACATTAAGGAAATTCTGTACGAGCTGATGGTTATCAAAGGAATTACGTGGGCTATATTAATGATTAAAAGATGTAGGGGTTTTCATTTGGCTGCCATTACCAACTTCACAAAGCGATATGATAGCTCTGTCACGTACATTGCTAACGACCCAATCCATACTTGAATTCCTGAGACATCCCCCTTCTTTTCATGAGGAGGAACTTTCCCTGTAGAAATCCAAAAGTGGTATTCGTGCATAAACACAGAAACAATTTATATTTGTCCAGAGATGGCGCTATTATTATCGACTACTTCCTGACTTCAACAAGTGTTGAAAACAAGTAAACATTCCATTGAGGCTGCTCATATTTAATAAGAAGAGTTGTAATTGGTCTACCAAAACGTACTGCGGTTTATATGATGGACCAACTCGAAAAATTGGTTGGTGATTAGTCAGCCTCCGCATTACGTTAGTGCGCGTACAATCTAATATGACCCGTGAAAAATAGCTGAAGTACACGTATTAAATAGACCTTCTGCATTTGGTTGAGAACCACAAATGAGACGCCTATAATGAAAACGCTCCAAATCAAATTTGAAAATCAATAAGGTAAGAATTGTGTCTCATGTTGCTCCGTACCATATTAGAAAATCGCTTTATCTTTTCCCCACAATCCCAGAGGCGAAACCACGAATTTCTGTCTGGGGGGGGGGGCAAATACCAGGATAAATATAACAATAATAATAACAATAAGAATGACATTATTGTTATTATTACTACTACTATTACTATTATTACTAGTATCAAATACATTATTATGTTTATAAATTATCAATATTGATTTAATACGGTGCAAATAATTTCACTGGACGCCATGGCATTCTCTCTTTTACAACTTTTCTTTCTTCATTTAGATCGCTCGGCATCCATGGCTGACTCCCGCCGCCCCATTGTTACTACGGCTCTGAACTTGACGAGACAGAAAAGCAGGTATTGCGAGCGAAGCGATCAAGAAAATTTTACGAAATGTATTTTTATCTGCATAAAATATGAAATCGAGGGGGGCCCCCTAGAGGTGCCCTTAGCCATCAGTTTGCCCCCTTGCCCCCCTAGAAATGACTTCCGTCGAAGGTTGGGGGCACAATGCCCCCTCTGCCCACCTGTGATTTCGCCACTGCACAACCCCTTCCTTCACATCCTTGTTGGAATTCATGGTAAATAAGGTTGATTTAAATCAAGATATTTTAACTTAGAGAGTATTTGAAAATAAAATCCTTAGAAAAATATTTGGATCTAAAATGGATGAGGAGACAGGTGAGTGGAGAAGGTTACGTAATTTAGAACTGCATAATTTGTATTCCTGTCCAGATATTATTAGAATGATTAAATCAAGAAGACTTATGTGGGCAGGCCATGAGGCACGAACGGGAGAGGAAAGAGGAGTTTACAGGATTGTTGGGAAACCTGATGGTAAGAGACCTGTAGGAAGGCCAAGACGAAGATGGGGGGAGGGGATATCGTTGAAATAGACCTAAAGGAAATCGGTAAGGATGGAAAAGATTGGATTGATCTTGCCCAGGAGAGGGACAGCTGGAAGGCTTGTGTTGCTGTAGTTAGTTAATGTATATAAAGATTTTGTAGATATCAGAATAACTTTTGGTGAAAGTGCATTAATCTCGTAATCAATGAATGATGTTTATAAAGCTCTAAGAAAGCTCATGCGAACGGAAATGTGATACGTAAACTGTAAATTTATCTTGATTTATAATTCAATAATTTTTATAGGCAAAAAATTGCAAACATTTTGTGTAGAATAATATACAAAATACTAATCATATTAAACCATAAATAGTTTCTTTTTCATTAAACTGTAAATAAGCATAATAACTATTTTGCAAACTATCAATAAAAAGACGATAAAAATATTTAGTTACATTTATATACAAGGGTTGGATAAAAAGTAATGGCAACACTGGTATAATTGGTACTTGACTGTATTGGCAGAGGAGCACGTGTTACATTCCTTCAAAGTAATCGCCCCTCATCTCTACGACCTTCTGTCACACGTATGGAAGGCGTCGTACACCGTCAGCGCGTCCATCTCTGCCGATGTCCCGCAGTGACCGCCCTATAGCACGTACGATGGCTTCGCGCGTGTCGTAGTGCTTCCCGCCCAGTGGTTCCTTCATTTTGACAAAACGGTCGTAATCACACGGTCTCATACCGGTGAATACGGCGGATGTTCCAGTACCTCCCACTACCAGTTATGCAGGAGCGCCGTAACATTGTTCGCAGTGTGACACCTTGCATTGTCAAGCAGGATGATGGGACACCGTGCCGTCGCTTCCTTCTTAATGCGAGACGAAGGTGGTGTTGCAAGAAGGTGCAGAAGTAGGCTGCGTTGACCGTCTCCCTGAGAGACGTTGTTCTTCTTGCCTAAACGTATTGTTAGGGCGGTTGCACTCTCGTCCTCGCTCCCACTCACTATACTTCCTCGTCTGACATTCCTTTATCAGCCACGAAACGCTTGTGGCGCTGTGACTCACCCCTTTCACGGGACAGCAGTGTTGCCATTACTTTTTATCCAACCCTTGTAGTACATCCAGAATGTTTTATTTTCACTGCAAGAAAATTTACTGAAATTATTATTAGTTTCATTAGCACTCAACAAGCATTTGCATTGTAGGTTCATATGTACAGTATCAGAAACAGAAAAAAAAGTATATTTACATATAATTTTTCCATTTGCATTAATCAAACTGTTCGTGTCCTTCCCGATGGTGCAGTGGTAGTGTCGCTGCCTTTTAATCAACGGTCCCGGGTTCGATTCCAGGTGGAGAAACGCAACAGCCTGTAGAACGAGGTGCGCGCAGCACCTTCTTCCGCGACGTCGTAACTCTCGGCGCCACCGCTGTTGTGTGATTGGTGTGATTGTATTTCCCGCTCCCAACTTCCCTTGCCAGCATGTAGGCCGCACGCCGTAAGAGGAGAGGTATAGTAAATTTTGGGAATTACTAGTATATTATGTGAATTATTGCTATGAAGATGGCATTCATATGTCACTCGGAACTTAACCAACCAGAAGATGCACAAACACACAACTCAAGCCCTTCCCCCCTTCCCAATACTTCCACAACAAGTGTTTCCGAGCCTCTTCCAACTGTATATAGGAAAATATGTTCGCAGCAAAAAGAAACCTTTTAAAAGAGGCTGAGTGAACTTGAGAACCAAGGAAATGGACAGGCAAGTATAAAAATCGAGACACTCAGCTCACTTGGAAATTTTTCCATTCAGCCTCCAGGAAGCTCTTTTAACACGGGAAAACCATTACGTTGTGTCTCTCCAGCGGAGTGCCAGGAGGGGCCGGGATATCGACCCCCCGCCCCTTTCCTTCTTCACCTTTTTTCGAGGGGGCAAATGGCCTGGTATATCGGAGTGTTGTCAAAGAAATATCGACAGGAGTTGGGCGAGGAACAACTTACGCTGTTGTTTAGAAAACAAACCTTTGGCCGGAAGAGGTGAAGGTGTATATGTGCGGCAGGGTGAACCGGAAAGGATTAAGGGATGCAAAGCACACACACTCGCACTCGCACCCATGAGAGGGGCACGGGGGCATGTGGCCCCTCCAAAAAGGGTGACTAAATATTATAAAAGGCATAGATAGGGACGTGAATTGGTTGATTGATTTGTTGTTTTAAGTCCACTTTATGCACAGAAAGGCTAATCGGGATTGGACCTACAGTTTAAAGTAAGATCCGAACCACTGTGTCATGTTAAATATTGAGGAAAGCAGACTAAAGTGTAAAAGCACTAAAGATACTGCCCAAGGCAGTGTTTATTACATACATAAAAAATCACTTTACACGAAACGTTTCAACACTATATCAGGGCCTTCTTCAGACTAAGAACAGGCACTGAATCGACGAAACAACACATCGACCTCCGATGCAGAGTGGTTAGAACAGAGCACAATGACGCAGGGGACCCAGAGTTCGAATCCCGGTCTGGGCATAGGTGTAAATTGTCAGTATCCATTTGTAGCTGCTAGGATGAGGATGAATGATGATAAGGTGAAACAAATGAAGGCGCAATCACACAAGATAGGGCCACCCAGATGGCGCAGTGGTGGCGTCGTCGCCTTGTAATAAAGGGGTCCCGGGTTCGATACCCGGTGGAGGCAAAGTGGTTTCGATCCCACTTTAAACTGTAGGTCCAGTCCCGATTAGCCTTTCGGTGCATAAAGTGGACTTAAAACAACAAATCAATCACACAAGCATAATACACAACACGAGCCATACGCAGGCTTATACTGGCCGCCAGTCTGGACGCCAGAGCTTCGCTAGTCCGTGAAATGAAAGGAGGTTGACACTTATTTGGGTGTCTTTGCAAATGGTCAATCTTTACACCCCGTGATCGTGTTGGAAAAAATCGAAGCCCTTAATCAGTACTGCTGGAATTGAGGGAAGTGGGGGTGGCACAGGCCACCTTAACTCAACATGTCAGCACACCTCATCTCTCTCAATTCCCTTTTGGCCTCTATCTCAGGCTACATTCTCCAGAGAATCGTCAACGTTGGGAGAAAAATGGGAACGCAAACAATGCGACGCCAGCGCCGTCAAGCGGCATATTTTCAAAACGAGACTATCTTGCATTCCAGACCCTTGTGTCAGCCCGTGCGGCGTGTTGCTCTTGCAATTTGTCTCGTGTTCTTGTTAACAGCTGAACCCTCCTCCCCCCATATCGCAGGTGAAGCCTCCGCCACTGACGTATGCCAACCGATCTGTACCTGGGTAATCCATCACGATGCAGGGGGGAAGGGGGGGGACGATCAATACCTATAGAAGCGGGAATTTCCCCGGGGAATTCCCAAGTGTTCCTACACGAGAGATAATGGGGCAATGGGGTTCCTTGCACATTTAATTTTCTTTTGGTGTCACTTACCTAGCATTGTATGCCCCGTCACTATTCGATAATGGATACGTGTGGGAGGTAAAATACATTTCACATTAATCATGGCAAATTGTAATAAAAATTAACGTGTACTGCTACTACTAGCCATAAATATCACTCAGCCATTCGGTAACGTATTACACATTTTCATTTGGGGAGGGGGGCACAGTCCATTGAACCAATTACGAAATTCAAGGGAGAGTCAAATAAAAACCTTCATTTGTTTGTGTTTCTTATCTAGTAGATTTCTGTATGTAGCGTTGTACAAGTTTGCTGCATTTTAGCACAGACCTATTTGCTGATCTACATACCGGGTGGTCCAAAAGTCCCGGCACGGTCACATATCGTGAGAAATTCACACTGAATCTGAAAACGAAAAAATACGTGTTTATTAAGTGAAAGAAAGCTATTCAATGATATCACACTTGATTCCCCACCCCCGCCCACTGGGGGTGGGGCGGGGGCAACTGTGAAATTTTAAATGGAAACCCCATTTTGTATTGTAGAATCGGAAAGAGGACTTCATTCCGAGTCCAACGAGCTATCGACCATCCTCCTAGCTCAATTAGGAACGAAGATATGGCGATTTTAAATTATCGGGGAAAAAAAAATAATGAAAATTTCATAAAACCCAGACAATTTTCAAAGGGACGCTCTGCCCCTAATTGAGCTAGAGTAAAAGCGATTGCAGATTCGGAATCTGCACGTCAAGACCTTTCAATAGAGTGTGTGTGGTAGACCCCCTTCCATATACTCTATTGAAAGGTCTTGAGGTGCAGATTCCGATTTTTTTTTTTTTTTTTAAATCGTCATATCGCAGATATCATTGAATAGCTATATTTCACTCATTAAACACGTATTTTTTCGTTTTCCGAGTCGATGTGTATTTCTCACGACAAGTGACCGTTCCGGGACTTTTGGACCACCCGGTATATTTTCAACCTTGAGTTAGTGCCTGTATACCTTAAGAAGAAGAAGTCTTTTGGGTCCACGTGCACTCACTTTTATCTACTGACCGTATTAGGCGCTGCAGTCAGAGTGCAATTCGAAATATATTCGCTTCACGAACATTTTCTCAGGGATCCCGGGTTCGAATCCCGGCCTGAACATGGGTGTTCTTTGTGAGTGTTCCTTCCAACTTCATCATTCGTCCTCATCTTCGCGATCAATCAAAAAGTGGCAGAAATGCGAAAATAAACCAAATCAGGCATGGTCTTGCAGCTTTTGGACATGGCTCTAGCCTAAATAAGTGCAATCCATCAAGATGAGAAAATACCCTGTATTACCGCAACCCATTTAACTACCATGCGTACCCCGGTTGCCGATATTCAAGGAGCACGAGTTAAAAACAGTACAAAAGTTTCAAATGCCCGCTTGGTCTTGCTAATTGGTGCGCCGTGACACGGAAACGTATGATAAAGCACGGGCTCAAGACAAGAGATTCATCTCAGGGATTAGTCGCAGCATCACTGCCTGGACCACCTTCCCCAGGAAACAGACTCCTTCAGGAAATTCCCTCCCTGGAGATTCTGAAGGGATTTCTTCATTTAGCCGAGTTCTCTCAGCCACCTCTACTTTACGGCTGCATAACGACATTAAAACTGTCGTGTTGGCCATAAAGAAAACTCCCCGGGGATTCCCCGCTTGTTTCGCGCCGCATAAACCACTATCATTCTCAGCTTGGCTCGGAAGCACGCAGGCTCTTTTTAAAACGCATTATTTCACAAATGCTTATGAGGAAATGAAGTGGGGCGGAAACCTGGTCTTGTATACCCAGCGCCCCTCCATACATCTAGCCCCCCCCCCCTTCTCCTTCGCAACCACGTGACAAATTAAGTGACTAATCTAGAGTTGTTTACATAAACGTGGGGGATTCCCCATCTTTCTTCCTGATTTATTTCGCGATGGGAAGTGCAGATCATGCATGCAAAACGTCCATGGCTGAAGTACTTGAAAAGCATGTACGTACACATTACATTTTCCGAAGTGTTATTGATTTGCTATATTCTACTTCGCTTCTAGTGCCACTTTTGGCTAATTTGCGAAGATGGGGATGAGTGATGATATGATGAATGGACACTCACAAACATCCATGCCCAGGCCGGGATTCGAACCGGAGACCTCTGGCGTCGTAGCGCGATGTATGTTATGCTAACAGTACAAGTATTAGTTTTACAATAATTAGTGGATCATTTTGAAAATAATGCACAGAAATGAAAATTTGGGTACAAAATTAATATTTTTTTGTGGTTACATATATCTATTAAAATTTCTCACGGTTCCTTTGAAATTGTGTTTTTAACAATTAATACCTAATTGGTATTTTTCAGGATCTTTGAACCAATTCAAGTTTTTTGGAACCCACTTTAGGATTTTTTTAGTCTAATTTAATGTTTTTAGAACTTATTTTAATTTTTTAGAACCTATTTTAGGATTTTAAGACCTATTTTAGAATTTTAGAGCCTATTTTAATTTTTAGAACCTATTTTAGGATTTTTAAGACCTATTTTAGAATTTTAGAGCCTATTTTAGGATTTTTAAGACATATTTTAGAATTTTTAAGACCTATTTTAGAATTTTAGAGCCTATTTTAATTTTTTAGAACCTATTTTAGGATTTTTAAGACCTATTTTAGAATTTTAGAGCCTATTTTACGAACCTAAAAGTACAATTTTTTAGAACCTAAAAATCCGAGGTCTAGTGATAACCACTCCGCCATCGGGGCCGGCATGTCCATATGTGTTTCTTGTCCCTTCATCGATCTTAAAAAATAACTGATTTCAGCTTCATACATAAATATGTACAGTAACACCTCGTTAATCCGGACCCCGATAACCCAGACAGGCAAAAGGAAAAAAAAAAGAAGAAGCAGCACAATTCAAGGTTTTGATGTGGCTAGAAGCACTGCATTGTCGTATTGCTTTACATTTTACTGTGCTGTATAGTGTATTTAGGCCTATGCCCTTTAAATACACCATAATAAACGTGTTTTGTTGCTATAACAGAGCTACTGTTCTTTTAGGTTATTTCAGTTAACCCGGACTTTCGTTAAACCGGTCAACTGATCCCTCCATTAGTCCGGATTAATGAGGTTTTACTGTATTTACATATAAATCATGAAAAACTAAATATGCTGACCAAGGCAGTAATTTATTTTATTAAAATCATAAACTAAAACGTAACGTTTCAACCTTCTAGCAAGGTCTTCATCAGACTCTGTATCAAGTACAAAAGTAACAAGATACACAAAAAGGGCATTATATATACACAAACATTACTCCCTCCAGACTATTAGAAAGTTGTTAGGAACTTTCTAGCAGGTGACTTTCACTTTCCAACTTTACTTTCACCTAAAAGGCTAAACATAATTACTTTCATATAGAATGTGAAGAGGCTCACGCTCTTTTCCTTCATTTTTCTTCCTTCTCTCCTCTTTCTCTCTTGTTCTTTCCACTCTTTCTAACACCTTCTTCCATTCTTTGTTTAACTTCAGTCCCCCATTCCAGTTCATTGTGTCTTCTTCACCTTTCTTCTCTATTTCCTTGGCTTCCTTCCATTCTCTCACTAGCGTTCTCTTCTCCCTTCCTATCTGCTTAGCCTCATCCCACTCTATGTCATGTCCTGTTTCTCTCGTGTGTTTAAATAGAGAAGAAAGGTGAAGAAGACATAATGAACTGGAATGGGGGACTGAAGTTAAACAAAGAATGGAAGAAGGTGTTAGAAAGAGTGGAAAGGACAAGAGAGAAAGAGGAGAGAAGGAAGAAAAATGAAGGAAAATAGCGTGAGCCTCTTCACATTCTATATGAAAGTAATTATGTTTAGCCTTTTAGGTGAAAGTACAGTTGGAAAGTGAAAGCCACCTGCTAGAAAGGTCCTAACAACTTTCTAATAGTCTGGAGGGAGTAATGTTTGTGTATATATAATGCCCTTTTTGTGTATCTTGTTACTTTTGTACTTGATACAGAGTCTGATGAAGACCTTGCTAGAAGGTTGAAACGTTACGTTTTAGTTTATGTTTTTAATAAAATAAATTACTGCCTTGGTCAGCATATTTAGTTTTTCATAATCATGGAAACAAGGCTTAATGGTGTTATAATATAAATTAGTTCCCTGGTCATCAGAAAGGCCACTGCCATAGATAAAACTAATAAAGGGTGTTTGTTTGCGAATGTCCAGACCAGGAGTCGAACCCAGACTATATAGTGTCGGCATCGCGAGTCGACAGCTGAACCTAGACCAATGAAATCGCGAGTCTTGCGAGCCCAGCAGAGGTCTCTGCCAGTGACTGTTGAGTGAGGACACGAGAGGCGGCAGTGGCCTATGAAGAGTGCCAAATGCTAAGATTTAGTGCGGAGGCCCGTGTCATGTAAACGGCTGTACTATTACTGATGATGCGGTGTATATCTTGAGTAATGAACCGAGAAACCAAACGGGAGCCGCGCGCTTACAGCTGTAGCGAACGTGTCGCCTCTGATGAAGACCAAGTTTAGCACCTAGCGAGAGCGCGGGAATCGGAGTTAGCAATGCACGTCCCTAACTGCCGCCGAGTGGCTGGACTGGAGCCAGTTGCCAAGTGACGTCATCCGTCTCTCGAAATCAGGCTGCGAGGACCAACCAGGTTTTTCTTCTCGCGCTTATAAACTTAAGGTTGTTAGCAATACTTTATCATTACTTACTAACCGGAAGCGTATTTACAGCCCCTGGAGTGCTGCAGAACCAGAGGTATATAATGCTTTCTTATTGGCTGTGAGCACCGGAAGTGTTAATGTTCTGTGTCCGTCGTTTCTTGCTTGGTTCTCTACAGGAAAATCAGACTCGTCTAATCAAATTGTCGAAATTATGTTAAGAAATATATAAATGTATGGAAAATGTTAAACTTACAATTAATCCTTTCTTGGCGATAAAAATCAATGTTAAGCCATGGAATGACAATAATGTGGGATATTTCTGAAAACGCTTGTAATGTACGTGAAGTGATTACTACATTATAGGAGAAATTACACAACTTGACATGTGCTAGATAATATCATTTTCGTGTAATAATTTTAAAAATGTGCTCAAAAATTAACCTCAGTTTAAAGGAGTTTCTTATCTTGTGGATGGATATCTGAAATCTACATTGTCAACTTGAATCCTGCCATCTAGCGTTACTTTGAAGAAACACTGCATTAACTTCCGGAAGACAGCCAATCAGGAGCCAAATATGGCTCTGCAGCACTATAGGGTTTGTAAATACGCTAACCGGAACTCTGATCAGCGTCCAGTTGAGTACTCGGAAGGTACCCAGGCAAGGGTGCCTCCAAGAGGGGCACTTGCTCCTCCCCTCTCCATTGCTTTATTGTTTTGCTTTATTTTACTTCGCTTCTTGTGCCACTTTTGGCTAATTTGCGGAAGTGATGATATGATGAAATTGATGAATGGACACTCGCAAACATCCATGCCCAGGCCAGGATTCGAACTCGGGACCCCTGGCGTCGTAGCGCGATGTGCTAACCACTCCGCAACGGGCGCCGGTTGAGATATCTGGAAAACGTTCACGTACTCTGAATGGTGAAATTATAGCAACATTTTACTACAAATAGAGCAATGAACTGCCATGTCCAACAATATAACGAGAGAACGTTTTCACAAGAATAAGAATCATCATTTGAAAATTTCCCGACGTGGTGAAAATCTCGAATTATACGTACTATTTCCCCTTTAGGTGAATGTTTTTCACTTCAGGAAAAAAATATGTCAATTTCAAGAAATTTCATACACTTATAGTACAGAAAATATCAAGAATAAATCTATTTTAAATAACACTCTTTGTAATATCTCGGCTGCTCGGGATTACGAAAAGTCGGGAATCATTTCCCAAAGTCGAGGTCAGACCGTAAATACATGGATCAGATAAGGTCAGTAGATTAAGTGATCTCTGTGCATTGTGAAAGAGTACAAGAAGACATAGAACTGTTCATCAACGAGGTGATAGATCTTTATGGAAAGGAAGCAAGGTGAATTCAGTTTCTACCTAAATAGTAGACTGGAGTCTGAAATTTAAGTATGTATATTCAATTCAATTGGAATATTATGATTTGTAAAGTATAATGATAATAATAATAACACTTTACATGAAGGGCAAGATATGAAATCTCACTCTGCCCCCCCCCCCCGAGAGAAAATCTAGCGCGTGCCTCTGTATCCAGGGGCGTCCCCCTTGAGTGACGCCAGAACCTTTTTTCTGATTATTTAGACATACCTATTTGTATGTTTCTTTGAGTATATTTTTAAGTCCTCTTTATGCACAGCAAGGCTAATCGAGACTGGACCTACAGTTTAAAGTGGAATCCGAACGACACCGGTTGCGTGGTTATTTGATTTAAAAAAAGTTGAATTTATTGTAGACAAAAATTAATTGAACTTACTGCTGCATAACGTAATGAGCATGCTGCAAAATCATGTAGGGATGATGTAAGCTAAGAGATTACTGTTATATTGATGTCATTATGTAGGTATTAACCTAAAATAATACGAGTATTCTTTATAGTCGACTCGCTAGCTTTGAAGTCCACGGAGCGCGCCCACCAGCTGCAACAATCACATTCACCGCACAGTGTTGCCACACATCTACTCTACGCCACCTTGCCCCTCCGCGCAAAAGCACCTTCCCACGGTCTCAACATTGAAGTTGCAAGGTACGGCAACAGCGTATCTGCAGTCATGTGACAGACTCCACGTGGAGTAGACGAGCAGAATGACAGTACAGCTGCGCCCATTGGCTGAAGGTTGAGTGTGATTGGACGAAAACAACTCGCCCGCTCTTTCTCCCCACCCACGTTCCTGGCGGCGGCTCTCTTCAGATCTTCGACGTTAACCAATTAAAAGCGTCATCTATAACAGTAACACTTAATGCATATAAATATAAGGCTATTATTGTACGTCAAAAAACTGTAAATATATAACAAGGTCATATTTTTTATTGGAGGACGGTGGAAAGTACGGAGGCACCAAAATTCCACCTCGCGAGGGTATAAAGTTTATATTGAGCCTCTCCTAAAGGTACCCAGAAGCCAGAACCCAAGGTGAAAGCCTCTTCTGACGCTTGCGAAACAAAAAAAATCAATCTTTTTCGCAACGTGGCCAGTGAATCACTGGCTCTGTTCGTGAAGGTACCGAAACCTGGATCGAAGTATGGTCTTTTCGGAAATGAGGTCACGTAGAGCAGTTCGAAAGCGCCAATTAAATGAGAGATCGAGCCGGCAGCGTGCAGTACGCGTCAATGCACACTCGTTTACTAGAGTCCGCGTCAAATCTCCTGCATATGGCGATAGCCAATAGCAGCGCACTGCAACGGTGCCATGTCGAAATTTCACACGGAAAAGAGACAGCATGGTTGAGCGAAACGCCTTGTCAAGGAGAGCACGGCAACGCCGCACGTCTGTTATTCGCTGGTGCTGTTCAGCCGTTCAAGGCCATATGCAGGAGATTTGACGCGTTCTTTATACTTGTTCAGTTGTTTGAAATCGTTGAAGTCGAAATCACCCGCTCGTGGTTGTAGCTTTTCTAATGTGTGGAAATGTATGTATAGGAACATTTGAAAATGCTATGTGATTTGTATGGTGGAAAACAAAGAGTTTCAAACGTGAGGAAAACAATGTGTCCTCAGTTTTATCTACTGACCGTGTTTGGCGCTGCAGTCGAAGTGCAATTCGAAAGATTTTTGCTTCCAGTCCACGACTTCAAGACCGCACTCCAAGACTTCCAGTCTTGAACCTTTTGGACACAGCCACTAATCAACGATCAGAAGCAAGGCAAATCCACAAACGATCAACCAAGAATTTAGTTCCTCATCACATTTAAATTCAATAAGAAAGTCTACTTACTCTTACATATTCAAAAGCATGCACTTAATTGCATCAACTATCCTAAGTAGTAAGAATTGCACGCTAAGGGAGAATTCACCCCTAAGGACAGGCGACACGTGAGGATTTCACCAATCGAACGCAGGTTTGTGCGGCCAATCATGCCTGTACGGTGTGAAACGTTGCTGTTGATTGGCTCGCTCCAAATCGACATATGTTGCCTGTCGCTTTGGTCTGAAATCTCTCTTACAAGGGAGGTTATCGAAGTGTCCCCCTCCGATTTCCATGAAACTTGGCAGGTGTATAGAGGGGCCCAAAGGAAGAAATACGTGTTTTTCTGTTTCGGCTAAAAAAAAAAAAAAAAACTGTTTTAGGGGGCAAAACCCCCGCTCAAATGTTAAGATGAGGACAAATTGACGTGGGGATCTGACCTGTGTGTCTCCCTCCGATTCCCATGAAGAAAAAAACACGTACTTCTTCCTTTGGGCCCCTCTATACACCTGCCAAGTTTCATGGAAATCGGAGTGGGACACAGGGGTCAGATCCCCGCGTCAAGTTGTCTTCATCTTGACATTTGAAGGGGAGGGGGTTGCCCCCTAAAACAGTTTTTTTTTTAGCCGAAACAAAAAAAAAACACGTATTTCTTCCTTTGGGCCCCTGTATACACCTGCCAAGTTTCATGGAAATCGGAGAGGGACACTTAGATAACCTCCCTTGTTAGATGCATCAAAAGACGCGCGCTGCAGTGGATTTTCCATTTGATGCACTGAAAAACACCCAGGCAATTAAAAAAGCAAAACATAATGACTCATTTACACATTTAGGAAGCCGTTCCATGAGATACGACAGATGCTAGCGAACATGTACTGGACTTGAAGCGAAGCAGCCGAGTGGAGTGGCGATAGACACCCAAGCCAAAGGAGACACTTGCTGCAGGAAATCACTGGAAGTCCCGCCAATAACTATTTATTAACTAGAAACTAGGTCCGCCCGACAAGCACCATCCGCGCGCGGGGCGGAAGGCGCTGCAATAAACCGGCCGCTTCAACTGCATTCATGTTTATGCCTCTCTCCGCATGAGTTAGTGCCTCCGAGGCAGTGTTGCCACACCAAGGGAAATTTGAATTTTGTAGGGACAGTTTTACGGATTCTTAAGCAAGAAGGGAAATTGAATAAAAAATACCAAAATTTCATGGAAGTTTGAACCCATCACACACAATATTATTTCAGATTTTCTTGTGCGTTCCTTCATTACTTCTACTGCTTGCAGTACACGCCTACAGCTATTTACATTTTTGTTCATTGTGCGTCGCTTTTCCGCACCTTCGGATAATAGCAACGATGAGGATGAACGATTAGCGAATGCCTGACCAGGGTTGAATCCTGGGGCATCAGCCAGGAAGCGATGAGGCTGACATGTAAAAGGTTTGCTTAACATTTTTCATTCATACGAACATGGGCCAACGGAATTACTACTACTACTACTACAACTAATAATAATACAGTAAAACCTCGTTAATCCGGACCGCGATAAACCGGACTTCGCTTAATCTGGACAGGCAAAAGCCCCCCCCCCCCCACCAAAGCAGAATGCATGAATGTGGCTAAAAGTGAACATTAGCATTCGTGGTACGTACTGCATTGCATGTACAAGACTGCCTTACATTTTACTGTACTGTATAGTGTATTTAGTGCCCTTTAAATACACCATAATAAACGTGTTTTGTTGCTATAAACGGAGTTTTAATGCACATTCTACTGTTCTTATAGGTTATTTAAGTTAATCCGGACTTTCGTTAAACCGATCAACTTATCCCCCATTAGTCCGGATTAACGAGGTTTTACTGTAGTTTATTTAAAGTGATGAGCACAGTATACAATGTAATACAGCACTACGTCAAGTATAAAAGTACAAAATTACAGGGATAAAATATGTAAGATGTACAGTCACCGTCAAAAAAAGGATTTCAATAGCAAATTTTCAATTGTAACTTCTAGCAGCTCCGTAGGGTTAGGCAACACACATAACGCCTTGCGAGTACTTCTGGATCTAGTTTTCACATTTTTTTGACGGTGACTGTACAATAACATATTGGGAGTAACATTACATTTTAAGTTATTGCTTTCTACAATATCTTCTATACATATAATAATAAAATGACGCTAAGCACATCAATGGCCAGATACAACACCTTGTCAAATGTCTATAATTCGTAACGTATCATTTAAATCATCTACTAGCGTTTTTATTAGTTCATCACCATTTTTAATATTTATTGGAATAAATTTGGGAATCTTATAAGCTATAGCTCTCATGAAATGGTCAATAATATTAATTATTATTTCTTGTGTGAAGGAAAAATCGCGCGAAAAGGGAAAATTTTGCCTCTTCCAGAGGGATTATCCCTCAAATTTTGGCAACACTGTCGAGGAGACGAATTGAGAGGAACGCATCCTCTTGCTCCTGCCTTGTTGGTCGTAACTCTTGGCTTCGTTTGTCGCTCCGACCTGTTTTTTTATAATCAAAAAGTACACCGACATGACAAATTACATCCAAGACTCTTCATTTCTCAAAGGGATTTTTCCTGTATGGAAAATTCCCAACTTGCATTTCATGTTTCTTTAATGCACCTTTAGCATTTATTCTCACAGTCACTGTGTCTCGTCATACAGGGTGAGCATAAACTCTTTCCCTGATTCCAAACTTTTATTGCTTAAGAACTATGCTAGATACAGATATGCGGTTTGTTGGAAATGGTAGCTTAGCTCATAATATTTTGTTATCAGTACACTTCAGTACACTTCGACATGTGCTCCCTTTGTTGCCCTTAGAACGTCTAGGCTATACTCAATTTCTCTCCATGTCTTTGCCAACATCTCTTCCGTCACCGTCTCTATAGCATCCCGTATTCGTGTCTGAAGAGTTTGCATATCAGGAACTGTGTCCTTAACGTAACACCATAAAGAAAAGTCAAGAGGGGTTATGTCCGGCGAACACGGTGGCCATGGTATGGAAATCAGAATAAGAATCAGACAAAACAAAGAAATGGAAAAAAACTTGATGTATTGCACTACTTATTCCCATAGGTTTTATTTACCTGTCTACCGTAGAAGTTGAGATATAAATATTCATAATCAGGGAAAGACTTTATACTCACCCTGTATAATTACATGCAACGCTGGTATTTTTGTTTGTTCTTACACTTGCAGTGATTGTCGCCTTGTAATCAAGGGGTCCCGGGTTCGATACCCGGTGGAGCCACATAGTGGTTCGGATCCCACTTTAAACTGTAGGTCCAGTCCCGATTAGCCTTTCTGTGCATAAAGTGGACTTAAAACAACAATTCAATCAATCAATCAAACTTGCAGTGATGTTAGGATAAAGCTTTTAGCGTTGATGCACTGTATTGAGGGGTCCTTCGTGGAGACTAGCGTTGGGCGTTATATTGTCCAGACGCTATATATCGCGATACCAACCAGACGATATATCGTCACGATATTTTGGCGATGTATATCGTGAAGATACGGAAAAAATATCGTATCGTATTGTCTGTGACGATATTTTCTTGACGATATATCGCGATATCAAATTTCCGATATCGTCTATCCCTAGTGAAGACACCTAAATGTCAACGTAATACACCCTGGACTGCATTTTGCATACTAGCGGGGCTCTGGCGTTTGGACTCACAGGCAGTATAATCCTCTATGGAACTCGTGTTGTGTCGTCGGCATATGTTTGTGACTGTCCCTTCATCCATCACATCATATTACCATTCATCCTCATTTTCGCGATTAGCCAAAGTGGTAGACATGCGAAGTAAAACAAAATCATATCATGTAATCAATGCAGACGTTAGTGCCATATGACGCCACACAGAAAACTAAATGCAGTAACACACTATATTTACTTCAAACTTGTAGCCATATTTCTGACTCATCCTATACATTTTCATCCAGCGCCCCAATTGCCATAGCAATGATGGGTCAACACCGAAATCTTCGGACCTCCCACCTGGAAACACTCGTTGACCTTGGATCTAACCGTCGGTATCCTAACTGGGTGATAACGCCATCTTGCGGTTGGTGAAGTTACCAATGGGGCGCTAATGGACAAGATATCATCGGCGTTTGCGTCCTGCCAGGATGTTCGCTTGTTTAGGATTTCCAAAAGAGAAGAAATGTTTGAACTGGATTCATCATCTTAGTGTGTTCCTGGAAATTATTTAGGCAGCATCTGTGAAGTAACAACGATCTGAAAGGACCGGTCCTCCAGTATCCACTTTTAAATTTGGGGGAAGATGGGAAGAGGGGGTATTCATGGTAAACAATCTCTTAATGTGCTTGCACTCGGATTGCCAAATGTGCTACAAATGGTGCGATATCAGCAAAGGAAGTTACAAAATGTTCACTAACACTGATCACACAAACTGGACAGAGCCACACTATTAGGTTTAAACTAAATTTTATTTTATTTTGGTACATTCCACCGGCAAGTGGACATGCAAAGTAAAAATGAAACGAATTATTGGTCATAAGTAATAACATCGTTGGCAAGTGTATACCTCCAACAATCCACAAACATATTGTTAACAACCCTGTGTCACGTGATCGGCCAATAGTTCATTGATGGAACCGTGTAGATATGGTAACACTAGACCTTGCTATGTTTCGTCCGTTGCAGGCTTCAAAGCATTTGCCATATAGGAGCTGTTTGAAGAATCTTTACATGTGACATTGGTAAAGGATTTTCCCATGTTAACAATGGTAAAGGATCTTTCCATGTTAACAATGGTAAAGGATCTTCCCATGTTAATAATGGTAAATAATCTTCTCATGTTTACATTGGTAAAGAATCTTCTCATGTTCACATTGGTAAGGGATCTTTCCATGTTGACACTGGTAAAGGATCTTTCCATGTTCACACTGGTAAGGGATCTTTCCATATTCACACTGGTAAAGGATCTTTCCATGTTCACACTGGTAAAGGATCTTTCCATGTTTACATTGGTAAATAATCTTCTCATGTTTACATTGGTAAAGAATCTTCTCATGTTTACATTGGTAAGGGATCTTTCCATGTTCACACTGGTAAGGGATATTTCCATGTTCACATTGGTAAAGGATCTTTCCATGTTTACATTCGTGAAGGATCTTTCCATGATCACATTGGTGTCTTCTCATGTTCACATCGGTAAAGTGTCTTCTCATGTTCAGATTCGTAAAGTTATTCACAATGTAAATAATAATAACAATAATTATCTGATGAAAGCGAAATGAAGCTGTATTTTCTGATGCTGACTGACTACTGCATCGTGCAACTCTGAAAGGAGACGAATGCCATACAGAAACATCTTGGGGTGTGTTTCATATAAACTTAAAGTAAAAATAGAAGCAGGTTAAACCGACAAACAACGGGCTTTATCGAATTATTCTGCTACTCTCTCGTAGTTTATATAAATAATCACTTTAGGGGAAAATTTGTAGGTCATTTTTCAAAAAATAAAATTATTTCTATAGGTCTATTTCATTTTCTAGGTCATTTTTCTATATTTTTTAGGTAACAGTTTCGATTGTTTTATGATTTTTTTCAAATTCTCCTAGCAGGAAGACTAATTATCGTAGAATTTTGGCAATCATTGTCACACGAAATTTGAACCTTCCTTAAAGTAATGAGCACTGTTTGGATTTCGATAAAGTTATTTATGTCGAAAAACAACAACTTATAAATAACCTTACGCAAGAAGCATGCGCGCTTCTCATGGACAATGTATTTTCTGTTGACAAGCGACTATAAATATCGTAGACTAGTGGGAATGAATGTAGAAGTAAATCGGAACCTTAGTAGAATGCATTTAGGGACTATATTTTATAATGCTAAGAGAACCAAACCTGGCCTGCTTAATCTAACATATATTCAACAAAATCTTACGTAATCGTTAAAACGCCACACGTTAAAATTGCATTCGTAGCATGATGAAATCAAAATAAATCGAAAGGAACTTGAGCCTTCTTTTAGATCACTAAGTTCCGAGCCTTAGTCATGATATTATTTTTGAGGTAGTCAAATAAGAGCGGAAATGATGATCTTATAACATCAATTCGTCAGTCAACATTTCTACAACACATTCTCACCCAGTTATTATATTTTTATTGTTCAACAACGAGTAGTGTCAATTCATTGTCCTTCAGGATGCAGTGCCATCTATCGAGCGAGTGTTTATTAACGAGGTCTTTGCAAGAATCACGCTTAAAGTCTGGTCCACACGTAATGTTTTGTAGTCAGTCTTGCATGATAAGGTAAGTTGTACAGATAAGGTGACGGCTACACTATTCATTCTTTCTGTCAGTTTTTCCAAAAACACCATGGTTGAAGCATTATTGACAAGTAAAATTTCAGTGCGTGCGATGAGATTAAAAAAATGAATTTGCACATAGCTCACGGTGGTCTCAAGAGTGGTTAGTTAAGAGGGGTAAATTCTCACATGTGAATTTGCTCCGTGAATTACGGGAGGAAAATGAGAATTTGCATAATTATTTGCGTATGGATATGGACACCTACTGCAAATCGGGGGGAGGGGCAAGATAGTATATTTCCCTTTGTAGACATGGTTTAGCATAGTGTGGGGGCAAAACTGGGGAAAAGTGGGATGGCAACTGCCCCCATCGTCCCACTAATCGCCGCTAGTAACCTCAGCAATGGATGAACAATACATTACTCATCCAATATCAACGAGACCTTGCGAAAAAATTAAGCGAACTTTACCGATTAGACGGATGTGCTTCTACATGCAGCGACTTGCCTTACGTTTTCTTTGAGAAAAAAGCTCCAACCCATCCATCTACGCGTATCAATAGTCTTCGAACCTTATTCAGTACAGACTTGCAGTCCACACGTAATGTTTCGTTTGATCCGTCTGGCATGATCATGCAAGACTGACCTTAAAACATTACGTGTGCACCAGGCTTTACGTGTGGACCAGGCTTCGCACAGAACCTCTACGAATTTGATCCAAACTTCGAGAAACATTCCGCAACAGATCGATTGATTGACTTCCAAGATCGCGAAGGGCCAGACTCGGAAAAACAACCAATGCATCTGCTAGATGTTCGGGAAGGTGGCGAGGAGCTATTTGGGTGACAAATGCACTTCGTCAACATTATCGTGCAGGATTTGTCTCGGGAGTGAGTACAGGATCTGGGCGTGGAGTCTTTTCCACGGTGATTTACAGCGTTCGAAAGCAGATGGTAAGCGTTACAGCTCGTGAAAAATCTTCGGTCGTCGAAATCGTCCAAGTAGAAACGGGCTGAAGTGTGCGTGGCTGTGCGTTCTGAAGGGAAGAAATATCAACCTGTGATCGCAGACGCACTCCGGCCCAGATATACCTGCCAAAAATATCCACTCATAAACCTACGAGAGAGGCTGCAGGAACAGGCGACCTTCGAGACACCTTGCGGAAGAAGTGTGTGCTGATTGATAGCCGGGAAAATACATTCGAAGCATTGGCGTCTGTCTGGACGTAGGGGAGGTTGAGTTTTGGTTAAGTCCACTTTATGCACAGATAGTCTAAGGGACTTGACCTACACTTTAAAGTGAGATCCGACCCACTATGTGCTTCCACCGGGTATCGAAACCGGTACACCTTGATAACCCAGGGAATGACGTTACCACCACGCCACCGGGTCTTCCTTATCGCACAACACTAGAGCAACATTGCGTTCTGACGTCAGATGAGGAATGCTTACTTTGTTAGGTTAGGTTATCTTAGCATAAATACACTGTAAATGCATTATTTATGCTAAGGGATAAAATAAATACACTGTAAATGTATTATTTATGCTAAGGGATAGCATAAATACACTGTAAATGTATTATTTATGCTAATGGAACTAAACCTAGATAGCCTCAGTATTCACCGGTGACGTCAGAATGAAATAAATATATGAAAATGTGTTTTTTTATGGTATCCTAATACAAGTCCTCTCCCTGGCTGATTGCAAATAAATCCTTACACCTTAGCATCCAAAGCAGACACACAGTTGAAAAAATAGTTGGCAAATTCAACATTTCCCGCACACTACAAATTTTCAAGTTAACAATTTAAGCGCATGAAGTAACCGCAAAAATAACTATTTATAACGTTACTTGTATGCAAAAGTAACTATAACAGTTACTTAATGTTTAGAACGTAACTTCCATTGCAAAAAAATAACTCTATTACACCTACTTACTGTTAGAACGTTACTTGTATTGCAAAAGTAACTCTATAACAGTTACTTAATGTTTAAAACGTTACTTCTATTGCAAAAATATCTCTATTACGCCTACTTACTGTTAGAATGTTATTTGTATTGCAAAGAAACTCTATAACAGTTACTTAATGGTTAGAACGTTACTTCTATTGCAAAAAATAACTATATTACACCTACTTACTGTTAGAACGTTACTTGTATTGCAAAAGTAACTCTATAACAGTTACTTAATGTTTAAAACGTTACTTCTATTGCAAAAATATCTCTATTACACCTACTTACTGTTAGAATGTTATTTGTATTGCAAAGAAACTCTATAACAGTTACTTAATTGTTAGAACGTTACTTCTATTGCAAAAAATAACTCTATTACACCTACTTACTGTTAGAACGTTACTTGTATTGCAAAGAAACTCTATAACAGTTACTTAATGGTTAGAACGTTACTTCTATTGCAAGAAATAACTCTATTACAGCTACTTACTGTTAGAACGTTACTTGTATTGCAAAAGTAACTCTATAACAGATACTTAATGTTTAGAACGTTACTTCTATTACAAAAAATAACTCTATTACACCTACTTACTGTTAGAACGTTACTTGTATTGCAAAAGTAACTCTATAACAGTTACTTAATGGTTAGAACGTTACTTCTATTGCACAAAATAACTCTATTACACCTACTTACTCTTAGAATGTTACTTGTATTGCAAAGAAACTCTATAACAGTTACTTAATGGTTAGAACGTTACTTCTATTGCAAAAAATAACTTTATTACACCTACTTACTGTTAGAACGTTACTTGTATTGCAAAAGTAACTCTATAACAGTTACTTAATGTTTAGAACGTTACTTCTATTGCAAAAATAACTCTATTACACCTACTTACTGTTAGAACGTTACTTGTATTGCAAAAGTAACTCTATAACAGTTACTTAATGTTTAGAACGTTACTTCTATTGCCAAAAATAACTCTATTACACCTACTTATTGTTAGAACGTTACTTGTATTGCAAAAGTAACTCTATAACAGTTACTTAATGGTTAGAACGTTACATCTATTGCAAAAAACTACTGTTACACTTACTCGTGTCCTCCCGTTTCGCCTTATTGCGTTTTCACCACCTCCAATACAATTTCAAATGGTTTATGTGACACGAACTTTCTAAGGCGAAACGGGACATCCCATTTCGCCTTATCCTTTCTCGCCTTACACACAAAAAAATTCCCACCATGGAATATTATCGACATGAAGGGTCATTATTATTAATGTAATAAAACACCATGCTACATTGATACAATGTACTTTTTTATTATGTAAACGGATTTATATTAACTGTAGTAATTTTGGTACTATTTATCCTGACATTTGTGAGAACAAATTTTAGGTTAGGTTAGGTTAGGTTAGGTTTGTGTGTAAGGCGAAATGGGATGTCCCGTTTCGCCTTAGAAACTTAGTGTCACATAAATCACGCGAAATTGTATTGGGGGGTGAAAACGCAATACGGCGAAACGGGATAAGACGAAACGGGACGTAATCACTGTTACAGCTATTTACTTTTGAAAGTTACAGTTAAGAGTTCCTCCAAAAAGTAACTGTTACTTCTTAAAGTAAGTACTTACTTCCAAACACTGCATAGAATATACCTGAGGTCATTGCCCAGACGATGATTAGTCACTGGAGGCATCGGATGACGTGGCACGACCTATCTGCCAGCCTGTTTTTCCTCTCCCCGCCTTCCTCCCCCTTCTTCCTGGTCCAGGGTGGATGCTGGCCAGACAGGCTGTTTATCTTTCTCGACCAACTGCGTTATTGTCCAGAGTAAGTTCTTGTCTAAACCGAGCAAATCAAATCAACATCTAAATTCGGTCTGGTTTTCCCATCCGATGCCCACCTTTTGTTGGAGATCCTTCCAGTCAGGTCTTCCGCTGGAACGGGCACCCTGAATGGCCGAACCCTTCTTTTCAATGCACCCTTTGCTCAGGTTCTGGGAGGGTGCCTCTTCTCTCTCTCCCTCCCCCAACCCCCTTCCTCCTACACAGCGTGCACGACGAAGAAAAGAATGGTAGCACATTAGTTTCACAGTTGTAAAACTCAAAGAGATGACGCAAGTCTCCGCTGAGGGTTTATTGTGTTCTGTCCCCCCCTCCCGTTATCCCCTCACCTTATCCCCGATGCTTATCCCCCAATGGGAAAGCTCCGCGCACCCAAGTGAGCAGCAACAATTCGCAGACTACGATTATGCATACCTTTTTTCTCCTCCCCCCTTTCCGAAATCCGTCTCCCTCTTTTCTCCAGACCGATGGAAAAAAAAGTGCGGAAGGATTTTTAGGAGAGCGCAAAAAAAAAGTGTGTTCCGGTGGCGAAAATTTAGCGCCGTCAAATCTTCGCTGCGATGCCTCCCCCCACTCCACATTCACCTCCCCCCACCCCCCCTGCTCACAAACGCCGTGCCATATATCAAGGTGTATAATGGAAATTGGCCCCTGATTTCACGTCACATTCTACTTGCGTTCACTCGTGCATCTATTTAGAGGATGGAGAGGGGTGGGAAGGTTCCGGAGGGGAGGGGGAAATGGGGGGGAGGGGGGATTTGGTGAATGCGTGCCCGGCCATCGCAGTAGAGACGGTGCCACGGTCGGTTTGGGTTCCTGGGAAACCCTAAGCGCTTGGCACTCTTTACGCTTGGATACCTACGAAATCCATTCGTATTTATAGTACAGGTAACTCTCGTCAGGTGGAAATCTCTCTCCCGTGGCGCTGGTCCAGCGTGGTGATGCTGCGTGTCGAGACGGCGTTTATACGCTACCACACACCTTAAAATTGCCGATCGCAGTCTCCACATTGACGTAACGCCAGGGCATCTGGTTTCGTCCTCATTTCCTCTTAAACATTCTTGATACCATAAAGCATCTTGTAACAAGCAACAAACGTCGGCCTCAGTTGTGCACTGGGCTGCGGTGCCAGAGGTCCCGAGTTCGAACCCAACATTAGCGTAATATCGAATGCGCCATGACACATCCATTCTCCTAATTATATAGTAATCCTGGCAGATTAACCGGATTTGCCCGGGTATTGATTTATCCCAATCTTGTATTAGACAGGAAAATAATGAATTCTAACTATAGTGTAAAATGTAACTAATTTTAAATGTGATCGTGAATGTCACCAATTAGCTTAGCGACTCCGAAAACTATGGATTCGACACTAAACTAGGTCATTTGTGTCATTCATTTTTCACCCCCTCTCACCCCCCCCCCCCCACGCCGATAGGCGATGAACTTGGAGTTGAATCGCATTGGATTCCATTCGCAACACAGCCTGAATGTTAGACAACCCGAGAAACACTATCGTTGTGCGGATTGCATAGAGTCATGGATGTCTGTTTGTGCGGAATTTAATATCGGTGGTTCTCGATTATTTTTACATGTCACCCCTTCCGACCCCACCCCACCCCTAGGGGTGCCAGGGGTGTCTTACCCCAAAAGTATGATTTCCAGATTGCAAGTGATACGTGTACCAAGATTGGTTGAAATTGCTCCAGGCGTTCGAGAGTTATGCCGGAACAAACAAATATACACACCCACACACACACACACATCCATTTATATATATATATATATATACCGTGCGTCCATTTCGATCTGCAGCCGAGAGATCGGGAGAAGCGTGGCGGGCGGCGCTGGCGGAGATGCCGACATTTGCGGCCTGTAATGCTCGCTTATTTTTACGGACATATCCAGACATTTATATAAATATTGCAAAACGAGCACTAACCTCGGTTATAATTCATCATCTGTAATTCATCCAAGTTCTGCAATTATATACACAAAAAAATACGCTTTAGAAGTGACGATAAGAGTCACAGATAATAAAACATTTTAATCATAGTTTTGACCAGCAAAAGAGTTTTGTGTCGATGGGGATCGTTTGGAGGTTTCGAATGTGCAACACTGTATCAAGATTACGCTGCCGACGAAACCATTAAAAGTCAATGGTTTTCGTGAGCTTCCTCGATGAACTCGATGAAATTGGGGCAGCGTTAGAAAGTTATCCAAACAAACCTCTACGCCGTGTTTCACAGGAGATGGGAGTGTCAAAATCATCAGCACATACAGCCACTAAGCTACTAAAATTAAAACCATTCTCTTATAACACAGGTTAGTGCTCGTTTTGCAATATTTATATAAATGTCTGCATATGTCCATAAAAATAAGCGGGCATTTCAGGCCGCAAATGTCGGCATCTCCGCCAGCGCCGCCCGCCACGCTTCTCCCGATCTCTCGGCTGCAGATCGAAATGGACGCACGGTATATATATATTGATTGATTTAGTTTATTTTACTTCGCGTTTATTGCCTCTTTGCTAATTTGCGAAGATGGGGATGAGTGATGAAATGATGAAATTGATGAATGGACATTCACAAACAACCAAGCCCGACCGGGATTCGAACCCGGGACCCTTGGCGTCGCAGCGCGATGTGCTAACCACTCGGCCACAGGGTCGGGCTTTATATATATATAGATTGATCTGTGCATATAGTATCGTGCCATTAAGGCACATCACACACAATCTCTATCTCGCCTATTTTACAGTTGTGATCAGCACCACAATCCGGTCACCTTTACCCACCAGAGTTGTCCCCAGGTACCCACTGATTTGAGGTTGGGTGACCCCCAGAGCAGCTTTATGTGGAGACAAACCGGTAAAATTCCGACCTTAGATCATCAACTACGGGAATCGAAGCCGGGTCTCTTGCGTGGTAATCAGACGCCATGCAGACTACACCACCGCGGGTCTTCGATATTGATCATTGACCACAATTTGATTTTTGTTATTTAGCGTAGCTTTTTATACACCTTTGGCTAGTCGCTACGATGAAAATGAGGGATGATGTGATCAAATTGATGAAGGGACATTCACATAGAACAGCCATGCCCAGGCCTGGATTCGAACTATGGACCCCGGGCCTTCATCTTTTTTTTGTTTTTGTTTTTTTTTCGCTTACACGTAGTCAAATGGCTAGAGCTCTCGCCTCTGGTGCGATGGGTCCCGGGTTCCAGTCCCCCGGGTGGAAGCCCCCATAATTTCGGTGTTGACCCAGCATCCTGAGGACGATTGGGAGCTACTTGAAAAGAGGTGAGGCTTCTGGTCTCGTAAATCAGAAAACAGCGGCGATGGCACTCGATGCGCTGACCACGCGTCACCCAATGAAAAAGCCGCTCTGACAGGCCCTGGCTCTTACAAGTCTGTCGCGCTATGAAGTTTAGTTTTTGTTATTTTACGTCACGTTTCTGCCACTTTAGGCTAATCGCGACGATTTGGATGAGTGATGATTAGTCACAGGACGGGACTCGAACCTAAGAACTTGGTAGCGGGATCGAAAGTAGGTCACCTGACGCGCTAGGTCACCGAGCCGCTTTGTCGATTCAAACTACGGTGAAGGCAATCTGAATGGAGTATTTATGATGACATAGCACCAGTGGCGGCTATTGGATTCCAAAACCGGGGCGGACATGGTTTAGCATATTTCGGGGGCAAAGGTGGCGAAAAGTGAGAGGCAATTGCCCCCCTCGTCCCCCTAATCGCCGCCACTGCTTAGCACACGTACTTAGGGAGCTTTCAGACCAAAGCAACATGCGACACGCATCTCTTGGAAACGCACCATCAGAAATAAATGCAACTTTTCGAACCGATGCGACACAGCTGCACGTGTAGCTCGGACTGACCTATTTGCTCACTCGTCTCGCCTCAGTATGTTTCTCGCGCATGCGCGGCATAATCTTGATACCAACAATCTACAATATTTTCTGCAAAAATAAATAGGTTTATTGCTTCATATGTTTAGAATATATTTTTATTTTTGCAATTTACAATATATACATTCAATTCAACTCGATCTTTGTGTGTTTTGGTGCATGTTATTAAATCTGTGCGTGTGTATGCTAAAACACCTCAGGAATTATGTTGAATAAATGGCACCTGATGCAACAAAAAATCTAAACTTTATGACTTTAGAGTTAAAGTATGAAGTACCTACCCCCTTCTCCCATCCAAAAACTACACTCAGTAACCACTGGTTGACTCTTTTCAAACAGGAAAATATAGAGCATCTCTCCGTGGAGCGTAATATCTGCAACATGACTTGCTTAGACTTGTGAGAGTAAGACCCATCCTCAACATTGATGAAGATCTAATCTGGTATCATTCTTGCGTTTAATTGTTGCAACAGTAAGTCAAAACAAAAATACTCAACGCAATTGTTGCCGGTCTTGAAAAAGATAAGAACGCTCTTCGAGTCAAAAAACGGTAGACCTGAACAGTCAGTCAGTGTAGCAACTTACAGACACACACACACACACGAGTGTAGAAGAGTTGGAAGGGGTTGCAGGTGGATTGAAGAGGCCTTCTCGGATTTCGGTGAAAGAAGAGCACTTGAAGCCGAAGGTTGGTTGGGTGAAAGGCTGAGGAATGTACTCGCAGGATAAACACACAGAAAACTCACTGCAGCGTTTGAAGTCGATGGAACATTGACATCCATTCGTGCGAGTTTTAAGTAACTCCGGGGGAATCTGCCCTGCTCGTCAATGTTTGACGAATAGTCCGTTGGTTCTCAATGGGATAAGGGCAAGCAGCACTGTATCCACTTCACCACCTGAACAAAAGAGCCAGAGGGTGCCCTTAACATCCATACTGGTTGAGTTTCTTGCTTTTACATATCCTTTCGTAGCTTGCATACCTCAAAAGCAGGGCATTTGGGTATCAGGGGAGGCTCAAGATAAATTTTTCACTTTCCACTCCCAATAAAAACTTGACCACGTTACATACGTGGGTTGTTAAAAAAAGACCGGACTTTTGCAATACAAACCTTATTACCCCAATTACAACATTGCACTTGCTTCTCCCCTTCAAAGCACTCCCCCATGTTTGCAATGCTACCATCATTTCTGCCACTACACTTGTAAAATGACGTATTTCAAGGGTTTCTTTCAAGTAGGGAAACAGAAAAAAGTCTGCAGGAACCAAGTCTGGAGAGTAAGGTGGGCAGGGCACGGCGGTTATGACATGAGCAGTCAAAAGGTAGCCGACAAAAAGTGACGTGTGACTTGGTGCGCCACAGCACTCCTCAAATTTGCATGGCAAGACCTGATCCTGATGCCGACTTCCTCAGCAACCTCTCTGACAGTCAAAATACGTTTTGCACGAATAATGGACCGGACAGCGTCGATGTGTTCATCGTTTGTTGACGTCGAAGGTCGTCCGGATCTTGAATCTTCCTTGATCAATGTTCTGCTCTATTTGAAACGCTGAAACCACTCATGACGCTGCAATCGGCTCATACAGCCCCTCCCAAAGGCTTGCTGAAGCAAGATTCCCCAGTTTAAAGCAAAATTTCACACAAACACATTTCTCCGCATGGTCCTTCATCTTCACTGCTGTGAAGCGAACGCGACGAGGCAAGCGACAGTGTGTTTATGAAGGTTGCCGCTAGAGAATGCCACCTGCAGGAACTCTTTACGAAAAATGGTTCGCGGGCTGACAAATGTTCGGTCTTTTTTTTTTTTTGAACAGACGACGTATATACTGTTTTAAATGAAGAAATGATAGTATTATTTTTTTTCTCAATTTTTACTTCTTTCAATACTTCTTTATGCGTGGCTAACAATTGACTGTAGGTTTGAACTTATTGAATGATGGAAACCATTTCTATTTCTCTTGTGATCATTACCTACTTTTTATACAGCCCCTTCATCTTTTCTACATCCCCCAATTACTTTCACTAAATTGATACTTATCCTCCAACAATTAATTTATATTCTTTAACCTTGTGCTGCCATCTATTTTTTATTTTCTGAAACTACTTTCAATCTCATATTATTATTTTCCCATATGAAATATCTGGTTTGTAACAGCCATGCTTATATAAGCAAAATTAAGGCTTTTTCGCACCTGAAGGAGGGCAACCCAGTATATCGCGCCTGGTGGGTATAGTGAAGCATTTGTTAAATAAGAAAATGATCACTCCATGATCTGACTGAAAAGAGAAACATAGACATACACAGTGATGACACAAACGGAATGAATTTATGACGAAGAATTTCAGAGAAATATTTATTTTATTTCTGAGCACTTATAATTATGCACTGAGTTAGGGAGGAGTCATCCTTTCACCCCAGGGACGTGGGCCAAGTCCCCCACCACTGAAGGTTTTATTTCAATCTTACAAAATCTCCACCACAGTATTGCTTCATTCTACTGCCGGAAGATGGAACCACTTGAAAAATTTTGTCTTTACTAGACAAAACATTGCATTCCTGAGTTCTACAGCGTTAGAAGTCAATGCAACATTTGCAATATTTTACTCTTAAAATTTAACGACTTGCCTGTTAATTTATAAAAAAGGACACAACCATTTCTTTATTTCTTAGATCGTCATCTCGAGTGAACTTTATATAGTATATGTTTATTATAGCAAGTGGCATTTCAACGAAGAAGAAAAAAAAATCAGGGTTTCTTTTATCCCCTTCGAAGATAATAGAATTGAAAGCATATATACCCTGTCCCAGCTAACTCTGGAGCAAGGCCGCGCGTAACGCCAGAGAAGCGAAGGAAACCGAGTGGCCAGAGCGAAGCAGTACACGCTGCTGAGAAGGCTGGTAACTTCAGTCGCTTTCCCCCACTCCACGCAATTCCGTTTCTCTCACTGCTCATTGGTGGAGCCGTCTCGCGTCACTACTTGCGCAGAGGCTTCTTTTCGTTTGCCGGCTCCACAGTTAGCTGAGACAGGGTATAGTATAACATTTTTAAGAAACCCCACTGGCATTGCTTAGCCTCTATTTCTAGTAATGGGCCTACCTATAGTGCGCTAGGAATTCGAACACAAGTTCAAACACATCGCTTTCTTGGTGTGTAAGGGGTGACCCTTAACGAGGCTCTGGCGTCTGAACCTATGAACAGTATAATCCTCTATGGGACTTGTGTGCTGTCAATGTGTGTTTGTGATTGTCCCTTAATCCATTTCATCTAATCACCATATTCGCAATTAGCCAAAAGAGGCAGATACGCGCTTCCTTCTACTCCTCGAAAGACAGTGGCCTCGTTGCAGTGTTGCCAGTAGCATAAGTGACGAACTCAAAAGTAGAAGTAGCTGTGTGAATGGAAAATGAAAAAAAATTGAGCATACTGTTGTAGGTTCAGCGTACTACTTCAACACCAACACCTTAACCGGAACAAAGAGGGTGCGAAATCCTGGAGGGGGACAGGGAAATCCCCCTCCCAACAAACAATCATGGCCTCAAAAGCCTCCCCCCCAATCAAAACTTTCTTGGGGGAGAGTTTTTATTATAACAACAGAAGATAAGCAATTAGGTTTGACTTGTACTTTACTCGAAGACATACACAAAGTAGTGAGTTTGCATCCTCTCTCTCTCTCTCTCTCCCTCTCAAGATATCATTAACACATCTACTACATCAATAACAATAACGCACAATAAAGGCAAAACAGGAATGCAAGTATTTTGTAATAAAATGACTTCTTCAGCAAAGGAATTCATTTGTTACTCTATAGCCTAATTGTCTGGTGTACACATAAAGTTAATACTTTGTATTTAATAGTATATATAATATGTGTGTGTGTTTGTGTGTACTTAAGATCTTCCTCCCCCACCCCCACCCACCCCCCACCCCCGTCTTCAATGATTTCGCATCCTGAGGACAAACAAAATCAAACATTCCTAATTACAGTAAACCCCCGAAAACAGAGTTATCTATCTCGTTTGTAAGGACTAAAATTTTCACAAATATAATTCCATGAATGACTATGCAACGTCCCCCGGTTGTACACCAGTCATCACAAAGTTAGTCCGCTACTCCTTTAGTCGGGAACATGAGAATCTTTGCAAATCATCAGGGCTTGCTGGGTAGAAAAGAAACACAACACAGTATTCAAAGTTAAACGTAGTTTTTATAAGCACTTATATTTTCTATCGTATGTGTACTTACAAGCAAGGCACAGATTTGCTTACGTTTCTGCCTGAAGAGGAACAATTCTATATCATATTAAATCACATCACAATCACTAAAGACACTTTCTTAATATAGAATTAATGTTGGACGAGACAAACATAAATACATGAAAGTTTCTGTACTTAATTATTATTTCGAGTATAGCCAGAATGAAACTAAAATAGTTACCAATTACATTATTCAGGCATTCAATTCCATTAACTGTTACCAAGTTCTTGTTGATTCTTCACCTTCACCTGTTTTTTTCAAACCCCGACTGTCGTCAGGTGAGGAACATTCAGGTGGGTTCACTTCCTCGGCTGACATGAGAAAGTGACGTCAACACGAACAGATTTTGACGTATTTATAAACATACTGTACATAAAAGTTCCAACTACAACTGTATCAGTCTAACTATAATTATCTGTGACAACTTGCACATTATTTCAAGTAATAAACATTTTAAAAATCTTAACTTGTTACAAATATAAAACCTTAAACTCTCAGGTTCGTTACAACTTTTTGTTCTTTCTCCGCAAAAACGAAAATTTTGTGTTTGATTTCGTTTCAGGAGAGCACGGGCAGCACTTCCGTAGACTTGCAAGGAAGAACCGAAGCAGAGGTGATACCGTGGCAGGGAACAGACATTGGAGAAATATAGAGAAAACCTGGAGCCAGGCGTAATGCTGCCTTGAATGCCGACAATATCTCAGCCTTCCTGTCTACAACAATACCTGCCGTGACAGCCTCCCCCTCTCGCTCCCTTGACATCGAGGTAGAGAAGCTGCAGGAAGACGGAATATAAGGAGAATGACGGAATCCTTCATCTTTGTTGTCTTCTTCCTCCGGCTCCCCTTTAGTCGTGTCTTTTTCTCCCTAACAGTATTGCCAATTCATAGATTGATGCACCACAATCTCCTGGATCCACGGCCGACCCTAAGTACAGGGTCCGGGGTGCGTATTTACAAACCATAGAGTGCTGCAGAACCAGACGTACACAACGCAGTCTTATTGACTGTGCGCACTGGAAGAGTTTATGTTCCTTGTCCGTCGTTCCTTGTTTGTCTGTTTACAGGATAAGAATGAAAAGATCAGACTCGTGATTGTTTAGAAAAAAATTGTAATCAAATTGTCGAAATTATGTTAAGAAATATATATTTGTATGGAAAAAAATATTAAAAATGTTTTTGAATCGTTTTCAGGTGACTAAAATCAATATGAAGCCATCGTCAATAATGATGTTGATATCTCTGAAAGCGCTTGTAGCTTATACATGTGTTTATACGAAGTGATTACTGCATTAAAGGAGAAATTTCATATCTTGAAATATACTAAATAAATCAATTTCTGTATAATCAACCATGGACGTGACATACAAAATATATGCATAAGTAGTTACAATTTTTGCATTGATGTGACTTTAAATAAGAAAACCATTAACTTCTAGAAGAGTTCTCATTTTCTGTCTTTCGAAAGCTTAATTTTAAAAAAATGTGCTCAAAATTAACTTCAGTTTGAAGGGCTTTCTTATCTTGTTGGGATGGATCTCTTAAATCAACATTGTCAATTTCAACACTGCCATCTAGCGTTACGTTGAGGGAACACTGGATTAACTTCCGGAATGAGAGCCCATCAGAAGCCACATATCACTGGAGGTTCTGCAGCACTATAGGATTTGTAAATACGCGTCCGGCGTATACAATGTATGCTCGGGATTATAACCGAACAATATAAGATATTTTTGCTCATTAGTTTGAAGTACATCAATTTCTCTTTAACGAATAACCTTAACAAACCAAAACGCACATTTCTAGAACTGAAACAAAACTTAACCCAGATACTTAAAACCCTCGGAATACCAAAGGGGTACATTTTGTGCCCCACGCATATATTTGTAGCTGTATTTAATCTGGTTTTTAGTTCCGAAACTGGGATTTTTTAGTAGCTGAATTTTTTGGTTTAATGTAAATGACAAGCAGTAAAAGGTGACTTTTCTCGAAAAATTTGCTATGAAAAAAAGTTGTTTTTTTTTGGGGGGGGGGGGGTCCAAAATGTACCCACCAAAATTTACCTACCAAAGTGATTCATTGGTTTGATATTTGATTTGCTTTATTTTACTTCGCTTCTTGTGCCACACTTTTGGTTATTTGCGAAGATGGAGATGAGTGACGATATGATGAAAATGATGAATGGACACTCACAAACATCCATGCCCATGCCAGGATTCGAACCCAGGACCCCTGGCGTCGTAGCGCGATGTGTTAACCACTCCGCTACGCGGGCCACCTACCAAAGTGGTAATTTTATCAATCGTATCCTTCTCTATCATGAATATATGGAGGGGAAAACGCGGCTGGAGCTACCAGCTTGGCAGCAACGCTTACTGCTTTGCTCACACAGCTCGCTTTCTCCCCTTATCTACAGTTATGCGGGGTCTTGCTGCACAGGGACAGTGCGTATAGAGCGACCACAGGCATGGGCTTCCGGAAGGGGGGGCAAGGGGGGCCACTCCCCCTTTGGAAAATGAATGTGTACCTAAAAATTATATATTTCACACATAATTTCATTTCAATCACAGTAATTTATGTTAATTTTTATAAATTCGTTGAAGAAACATGATAATTTCAGACTGAAATAGTGTCTTTTGAGAGGGCATCACTAATTTGGAGGAAAATATGTGTTCTTTGCCCCCCTGGAAAAAATCCTGCAGACGTTCATGACCACAGGTGCCTTCCCTCCATCCGTGCCAACAGTAAACCTGCTCCAATTTAACTCCCCTCCACGCGCAAGTTTATAATGACACGAAGCAGTTCTGCGCAGGTTCATTTGCTTGTAGTCTCACTATACTACAGTAGACTTTCTGCTTTTGGGCACTTGCTATAATATATACTTGGCAACACTGACTCTCGGCTTGTTCTCTGTTGGCCTGTTTCGGCATCAAGGATAAAAAAAAACCTTCACAACACCCTCAAGGAAAAAGGGGGAGATAGAAAAAAAAATATTCCCTGGCAGTCTCAGAACTTTCACGACGCCCCCAAATACAAGTCGACAATATAGACAGGCGGTTACAGTTTTTGTTATCCGCTCAACTCGAGGGGTTGGGGGACCAATCCCCCTCCCCGCCTCAGCTACCGGAAAGCAAGGTGAGGCAATATTTACGGCCATTTTCTCACCTGCGCAACCATTTTGTTCTCCCCTGTCGACCGGCCTGTCGCTAACCTAATATTATTCGCCCAAAAGCTTCCTCCCACCCGCTGGGATGAAATACCGCCCCACTCGGAGGGGAGGTGTTAGGTTGTTACGTGGCGAACTCGATCGAATTATCGACGGAGAGCTTCCGATGGTTTCTACAAAGAACGGGACGACGGGCTACGCAATGCGTGCAGTCCAGACGAGACGAAAAACAGAAATTTCCATTCATATAAATGTCGCTCCAAGGCAGCGATGCGCGCGCGCGCGTGTGTTAACTGCACAAAACACACATTGTAAGAATACACTGTGTATAGGAACGAGAATGTGTGTGTGTTTAAGAACGAGAGGGCGTGTGTGTGTAACGTTGTGTGTAATATAAACTGTAGCTACTGCCTTGCAGTGGCGGCGATTGGATTCAAAAACCGGGGAGGCAAGGTGCCTAATCACCGCCACTGCTGCCTTCTTGTTTGTGTGTGTGAAAGGGGTGAGCATGCGTCTGTGTTTGCGACGATACATTTTTGTTGTATTCTTTTTAATTTTTTCTTCATTTTACACTTTGTTAATAGATGGAAGCAGCGGCGGCGCCAGGATTAATCATCATGGGGTGCTGAGGGGGTGCGGAATGAAATTTAGGGGGTGCGATGTTGAAAAGTAAGAACAAAATGAAACGTGCACGTGTGCTTTAGCCATTACATCAAATACCAACGAACGTTTAGTAAGCTTCCATGGAAATATGCCAGTGAACCTGAAAATTGTTAGTGACATGATTGATTTGGTGTTTTAAGTCCACTTTATGCACAGTAAGGCTAATCGGGACTGGACCTACAGTTTAAAGTGGGATTCGAACCAATTATGCCTCCACCGGGTATCGAACCCGGGACCCCTTGATTACAAGGCGACGACGCGACCACTGCGCCATCTGGGAGGCCCATCGTCGCCGTAACACTTTACAGGGATTCGAGTATTTCACGATCTAGGTTCAAATTTTATTGCCGCTGACTGTACTTCCGGGCAATTCCTAGATCCGCCACTGGGTGAATGCAATGATATCAGCCGCGTCTTGCGATGCAGAATGGGGGGGGGGGGAAACAGTGCCTAAAGGTGTGTGAAAAGGCTTTTGAGGAAATCAGAAATTTCCTCCACCTTCAAATCCCCTTCCCTCCTACCTGAGCTGTCTTGTTTTCATTTGCCAGACTTGATTGTTCCTGTTAAATCTCGAATGGAAGACATCCTGGAGTAGATTACTCGGTTCCCCGATTCCCTCCTCGACACAATGCACCTGGCTTTCGCGTCATTCACGACTCACTACCTTCCCCCCTCTCTCTCGTAATTACCATCTCCTACCCACAAGGGAGATGAGCAAAACGCAAACAAACACAAACCGCTTTGTTGGTGGGCTTGATAAAGGAAAGGATGTAGAAAGATGTCTCCTGTGCGGGTAAGAATTCATTAGTGCTTGTTGATTCTGAGAGACGAGTGCAGCCAAAAGGTTTTCTGTGTGATTACCTCCCGTGTCTGCGGTGGATTCAGAACAACTCTGGATTCATCATACGGAGAGGGAGGGCGCTTAGGAAACAAAAACGCATCGATATGCCGGTAATGAAAGAACATGATAATGAAAAACATACGTTGCGATGTTTACACAAGTTTGATTGATTATGTTCGCTTTTCTGCAACTTTTGGCTAATCGCGATGATACGGATGAGTGGTATGATGAAGGGATATTCACAAGGAACACCCATGACCAAGCCAGGATTCGAACCCGGGACCCCCGGTGTCGTAGTGGGCTGATATATCCTTTTATGAAAGGGTGTAAAGTACTCAAATCCAAACCTGTCTTCCCTGACCAATATTTTTAGGCTAAAGAAGTTCTGGCGTCTGGATCCCAGCAGTATAATCGTCTGAGGGTTGTTTTGTGTTGTTCCTTCATCAATTTTATCATCATTCATCCCCATCGCCGAGATCAGCAAAAAAAATGGCAGATAAAGAGTCGTCGAATAATTGATTGGTTTGGTTTACTTCGCTTCGCTTTTCTGCCTCTTTGAGTAATCGCGACGATGAGGATGACTGATGATGAAATTGATGAAGGGACACTCGCAAAGAACGCCCAGGTTGGGATTCGAACCCGCGACCACCGGCATTGTGGCGCACTGTGCTAAGCACTCCGCATTATTTCAACGTTTTCCCTCCTTTTATGAAAGCTGCGCAAGGTACTCAAAAGTCAACCTTTCCTCAGGGGGGAGAGGGTCCCGATGGCGTAATGGTAACGTCGACGGCTTGTAATCAAGGGGTCCCGGGTTCGATTCCCGGTGCAGGCATATAGTGGTTCGGATCCCACTTTAAACTGTAGGTCCAGTCCCGATTAGCCTCACTGTGCATAAAGTGGACTTAAAACACTAAATCAATCAATCAATTTAATAAAGAAAATTGAATTTGATATTTTAATACTTTCCTGCAGATTGTTTATTTGTAATATTTGTAATATTTTTTTTGAAAAATTCTCGATCTTGTTAAACTTGTTGATAAGAGATAGAACAATTGAGACTTCAAAAATATTAGACATATATCAAAAAGCCTGCCAGTTGGGAGGGATATCGCTCCTATTGCCCTCCAGTGGCTCCGCGCCTGGAATAACACGTGTAAAATGAAAAACTTGGCATCCAAATCCACTGAAAAGGGTACAAAATGATTGTTGGGAAGCAACAATCAACTGTAGACCTACCGATTACCTAACAACAAAAGCGCAACAATAGATCAGTTTCTAAAAAAAACAACTAAAAAAACATAACAGTGGAAGGGGTTGAAGAAGAACTCTGCAATCACAGTAATTGTGTAGCAATAACAGTTCATCGTAGTGAAAACATTATTTCCTGCCCGAAGTTGGCTGAAGCGCGTAAACGGTCCGATTTTACTGCTCTGTGTACGGCATTACAAGCCATTTATGCCTGGAGTCAATTTCTCCAATTACGGGATAATGACAAATGAACGAAAACGAGGACATAAACACCTGTGATCGGAATAGAACACAGGGGCTGGTGGTGCGGGATTTGAATGGGAAGGATTAAACACACTCTGCTGTATCAACCAGAATTTTCACCTTTTTTTCTTTTTTCTTTCGTGTGAAGCTTACGATATAGAAAGGGCAGTTTTCATAGAATTTACTATCGAGATGAATGATGAGCGAAAAGGATGATGAAATATCATAAAAAGCTATGGCCTATTAGAGATTCGTAATAGGGACAGTTAGTTCGGCGAGACACTACGCTTATAGTCCACACATGTGTATGGTAATTGATGTACAGTTTCCACTGCCATCCAAGGTAAAGGTAAAGTGTTCCCCTATGCTTAGCACCACGCCGTGAAGGCGTGAACGCCCCACACTTTCTTGATTCGGTCGTGAGTGGGGGTGATGTGATCAGCATCACGCCCCTGACCGCCTTTACCCCCCAGGGTTTCCCCCAGGTACCCATGTTATTCGACGCTGGGTGGGCGCCGGGGCCGCTTCCAACGTTAGAAAAGTTCCCGGATTTGAACCGGCCGGGGATCGAACCCGGGACCTTTAGCATGGTAGTCAGACGCGTTACCGACTGAGCCACCGATATTTAAAAAAGTCATGGCTGTTTTTAAAGTACAGCGTGTTCACAAAGTCCTGCTACCATAACAATGAAACAGCTCCTAAACTATATGAGATAAAGACATGTGGTTTTTTGCAACGTGTTCTACAGCTCTCAAAGTTTTAATAAGTAGTGTTTTTTTTCTTTTTTTTTCTTTTTCAGATTATGTTGTGAGCGACAATGACGACAGCACAGGAGAAGGCACAATGTGTGTGGTATGCTGAGTATGGTAATTGTAAACAAAACTTTGAGAGCTGTAGAACACGTTGTAAACAACCGTACTGTATGTCTTTATCTCATATAGTTTAGGAGCTATGTTTCATTGTAATGGTAGCAGGACTTTGTGGACACGCTGTACTATCGTCTATTATAAAGTTAGAGGTAAGTAATTTAATTTTAATAATTGAATGATTGTCGCTTCGGTCTGAAACATCCCTAAGACAAGGCATGAGTGTAAAATAACAGTTACATAAGTAAACCAAAGGGAAACAATACGTCGAAATTGAAGCTTTCAAACCAGAGCGACAAGTGACATGAAATAGGCGACAGCGCCACGCGTCGCTTGGTAAAGAACCCTCAGAAGTAGATGAAACTGAAGCCGAACTGAACCGACACGCAAGGCTGCACGTGTCGCTTGGACTGGCTGGTTTTCTTTACATCGAGTCGTATCGGTCTGTTGGTAGCGCATGCGCGGCGAATCCTTGCTCATAGTTAAGAATTCAGAAGGTCCGTGAACTTAGCTCGCCACTTGTATAGGAAACTCATGAAACTTTCTCCATAGTTAGTGCTACTTTAGTGCTGTTTTCTACCGTAAAGAGTTGGCGCAGATATAAGCTACTACTAACGATGGTCAAAGTTTCGGTAATTTTGTGCAAATTTCGAAAACCGTGAAGTTAGCCCGCCCCATTTTGGAAAGGCCCCGGTTTCAAAAATATAGCAGCACTAACGAAACTCTTCACGGCAGAAACCAGCACTAACGTAACGTAGCACTAACAATGGGCAACGTTTCGTGAGATTTCTAGAGAAGTGGCGGGCTACGGGAAGTTAGCCCGCCCAATTTTCGAAATGCCCTAATTTTGGAATTATAGGAGCACTAACGAAACTGTTTACGGCAGAAACCAGCACTTAAAAAAAAAAAAGTCAAATGCTCCCCTGTGCTTAGCACCACGCCATGAAGGCGTATAGGGGTGTAGGGGTAACGCCCCAAACTTTCTTCATCCGGTCGTGAGTGGGGGTGATGTGATCAGCATCACGCCCCTGACCGCCTTTACCCCCCAGGGTTTTCCCCAGGTACCCATGTCATTCGACGCTGGGTGGGCGCTGGGGCCGCTTCCAACGTTAGAAAAGTTCCCGGATTTGAACCGCCCGGGAATCGAACCCGGGAACGATGAACAAAATTTGGTTATTTTTCTATACAAGTGGCGGGCTAAGTTCACGGACCTGAATTCAGACCGAAGCGACAGGCGACACAATCTCCCCTAGTCTATGAGCAAACATTCACCGCGCATGCGCGAACAACAGACCAAGGCGCTTGCCAATTCGGTCTGAAACCTCCCTTATATTCAAGATTCACTATGTATCTGGAAGCAATAACTGTTCCCATGAGATTTCAAAAAATTCTCTTGAACAAGGCTTCAAATTTAAGATCTTGTAAACCCATATTTAAACCCGGGAGCAAAATTACTTTAATTCTAGAGATCCACAGGGCAGAAACGCCGCCAGCCCGCATTAATACCACCTTGCATTCCAAAAGGGGCTCATTTCAGTTCTACCTGTGCGGGAGTATTGTCCTTCGAGTTACTGGACCGCGACGGCTGTGCTATTTCGTTTGTACGCATCCTGTTTCATCCCTACCTGCATGAAACGACTTTGAACGGACTAGAACACCTTTGCCCACTCTTCACGTAATCCGAGCCCAACCTCTACCTGGAACATTCAGGGCGAATATCTTTGTGTCACTGGTTTGAAGGTTAACCAAGATGTAATGATTGTTACCAAGCAACGTTGCCATGTCGTCACGAAAGTTCACTGAACGAAAAGACTTATTTATTTGGTTTATTTTACTCCCCTTTTAGTCACTTTTGACTAATCGCGAATATGAGGATGCATGATGATATGATAAAATTGATGATTGATCCATCCCAGGCCAGGATCCGAACCAGGAACCATTGGCGTCTCAGCGCGCTGTGCTAACATACAATGCTGGAATGTCCAAAATATAATAAGGAGAGAAATACATTATATGAAACTTCAGCTTCCAATAAATTTGACAATTTTTGTTATCAATCCGGATGTTCGGATGGGTTATAGTCTGTTAACATTGTTAAGAAAGTGTAACATACAATTGAGGGGTCTAGTGAGAGAGGGAGCTATGCCACAAATCTTGAAAATTTCATTTTTTGCCATTTTCAGTCTTCTCCTACTATCTGTCATCTATCATGTGAACTACAACCATGTGGCATAGCTCCCGCTTGTTCTGCAGCAGATTTTCTGAGTTCTTGAATACGTCCTCAGCAGCATTTTGAGTGAGAGAAGGAGCTATGCCACTTACTGATGGTGTCTGCAATAGGAGTGGCAGAGGTTGTGTTGCAGTAACCGGTGCTAGATTTAATATGAGCCCTGAAGTTAAAAGATCTCATGGCAATAATGCCTTATATTCCTGCAGTTTTTCATGGTGTGTACCAAAAACTAAAATCCACAGAAACACTGGACAGTGAAGATCCTCTTGAAGACATATGAAGTTGTCTTTATGCAGATCATATGTAACCCTGTGAACATGATTTACACTCAAGCAAAAGTATTTAAGCCTTGTTCAAAGTATTTGATGTGCTAGATTGATTTTTCCACATGGGTATACTACAACAATATACCACACATGTTCATAATAAATGGTATTTATATTGAAATTCATATTTTTCCTTTTGAATAATTTACCTAACAATATGTTCAGACAAAAAAAGTTACCCTTTGTTATACAAATTATGACTCAACGCAATGCTTTAGAAAACTCATTTTATTTCCATTTCTTGTCAAAGTGGCATAGCTCCCTCTCTCACTAGACCCCTCAATTGTGAAGGGGGAATGTTTTTCTTTTGGACTCTAATGTCTGTGCAACAAGGAGGGGGGGAGACTGATATTTCTAATCTAAAGCAATTGTATATGTTTTATAGGCATATTATAATGGATAAAGAAGCTGTTAGGTCCAAAAATAAAATAATAATAGATAAATACATATGTTATAATGCATAAATATGTCATTTATCTACGGGTAGTTTTTTACTCTTAACTCGAAGTAGGGAAGGAATTTTCCGACGTGGAATACATCAATGTGTACATCAATTCCATGCCCAATTATAAGCTCTGTAACAATGACTATTACAACAACATTGTGTTGCACAAAATAGTTCTCAAAAAGGTACATTTATACCATGAGAAAATGGGTTCCTAAACTGACATACCTGTTTAAATAAGGGATTAAATTACAAAGCAACACAAACAAATATATGTAAATGGTTTCTATTAGAGAATAAAGCAATTCCTTTAATCATCATGAAACAAATGCAATTTCTTTGGACTATTTAGCTCTCAATGGTATGTCATTTACAGAAAACGCAGTCGTATAGGTTATATTCTGCACCTGCACATTGAACATGAGCCCAAAGATTGCACACGATACACATTATCCATTTTCAGCACTGGAATTTTTAGAATAAAGCCTTTCGCCAAAATACATTCAGCATCTAGGATATCTTCATCTCGCGCAACGGTTTAGAGAACCCAATTATTGACGTATGTCGGTTTAGGAAACGCCTCCATCAACAACAATAACCTAAAAAAATTACAAATACCACATCTTCACAACTGAAGGAAATACATGATCGAAATCGTTATTCTATCTACAATAACCAGATAAAACTGTAGAACTTTACTCGTCTTTCCAGTATGAATAATATAGTGTTATGCACAGACAAACAAAAGTATTGAAATCACCCAAAAACAAAAATCTCTTCCTAGGAAAGGAAAACGGTTAGTAGTGTTCGTTTCACTGGTCGCACATTATCTTGGAAGCCTTAAGAATACCCTGTTACCGCAGTGAGTCAGGACTTCATGGCTGTGAAATAGTGGTTTCTCGGTTTAGGAGTCAGTTTTGGTGACTTTCCTCTACTATGTAATAATCTAAGGGCACGGAGACATCTTGGACACTTATCCATTTCATCTTATGACTAGGACTAGGGCTATAAAATGCCAAAAAAAGACCTATAAAAAGACCTAAAAACGGAAAAAAGGACATATAAATGTGATCCAAATTAATTAATAACTTCAGTTTTAATTACATACTTAATGAACACAAATCCAAAAATGATATTCACTGAGGTAGAACAAGATACATATCTATATACAGACTGCTATACAGACTGCGACATTTATAACTATACACACGTAAATACTCATATATAAACAAATATACAGGCATAATTGTGTTTACAAACATACACATGTACACAGAAAACATCTATAATTATTTATTCATGATATTCTTCGAAGGACGGACAGGAATTGCATGAATGGCATAGCGAAATCCAAGTCTCCACCGTTTCTGACCATTTCATTATGCTTAATACATAGTCTTAGAATGGGCGAATTCTGGTGTTCTGTTGGATTTACTGCAATAAGAAGACTGTCTGAACCGTAATATGTCCTTCTTAGTTATTTGCAAAACTTTTCTACAGATTATTCATTTTTGCAGCCTTTGTAGCACAGAAGCCCACAAAAAAACAACAACTTACAAGTGCTTCAATTGACTTTCTTCAATGAATTCTGTGACGACAGAAACAAACAAAACAAGATATGATGCCATTGAGGAGGAAATTTCGTAGGAAATATGGGTTTCAAAAGCGGTAACTTGCTAAAGAACACGCCTCCGTCTGAAACCTATCCAAGACCGTTTTCGAATTATATCGAAAGACGCCGCTCCTCCTTTCAAGGGAAGTGTGTAATCTAAAGGTTGGTCTTCAGGTAAAGGGGGGGGAACTACCCTTCGAAGGGTTTTTCCTCCCCCGTGAAGCTCCGTTGCCAACAAATTACACACCATGAGCTCAACTGAAGCAGAAAGGTGATAAGAAGAGGGGCACCGAATAAGGAGGGAAGGAGAAGAAGAAGAAAAGCGCCGAAACAAAAGAAGCGAGAAATAACAGGATCGGAAACCTTAAGAGAATCCGAAAACTACGCATTCGTTCGGGATGCTGGGGGGAAATGAACCGCTTCATCCTGCATCATCATCCTCTGCTCATCTTCTTAACTCGAGGAGAACTCCATTAGATATAGCTGTTGATATCTTTGTTTAGCAGGAATTTATTCGTCATGCTACTCTCACCGAATTGCATGTTGAAAACGGAGTTCTTTGTGAAACCATTATTGTAGTTTTGCTCTTCTTCTTTTGTTTTGTATTGTTGGAATTATAATTCTTTACTTGTTTAAAATATATATATATATGTAAGCCTATTGTAATTGGAGCGAAAGCTCTGTTATAGATGAAATAAATAAATATTCATGTGACTCGTGTACATAAACCAAAGAGAAAAGGTACAAGAAAAATAACATTCGAAACAGCGTTGTAAAAGGTCCAGGGATTTTAAATAAATTCAATTCCGGTCCAGGAGAGAAACTCAGCAAGCGTAAATGGGTTCTGAACCGTAAAGAACCTTTTTATCTGTAAAGTATTTAATTCGGTCCAGGAACCTTTTTTCCCGATCAATTTAAATACGGTCCAGAAACCTTTTTCTCTGAATGAATTTAAATACAGTCCAGGAACCTTTTTTACGGATAAACTTAAATACGGTCCAGAAATCTTTTTTTCGGGATGAATTTAAATACGGTCCAGGAACCTTTTTTTCTGAATGAATTTAAATACAGTGCAGGAACCTTTTTTCCGGATAAATTTAAATACGGTCCGGGAACCTTTTTTCAATGTAACAATACGCAACTTGGACCGAATTTAAATTGTGCGAGAAAAAGGTATATATATATATATATATATATATATATATATATATTCTGAGTAGGAGATTCATAGAAGGACATTGATACAAACACATATGCAAGTCTTGTGATATAAGACAGAACCAGTCCGACCCACGTGGCGGTGTGGTTATCACAGCGCGCTATGAAGCCAGGGGTCCCGGATTCGAATCCTGACCTGAGCGTGTTTGTTTGTTCTTTGTGAGTGTCCCTTCATTACTTTCATCATGTCATCACTCATCCTCATCTTCGCGATTAGCCAAAAGTGGTAGAAAAGAGAAGTAAAATAAACCAAACCAACCTTTAGCAGACGTGTTCGCCACTCTCTTCAGAGTAGTCGTTAGATCTTCCCCTGTCAAACAGACTAAAGGGCATGTGAAAGTGAATGAAGTCTTGAAATACCTTACAGTTACTTAAATACAATTTTAAATTTTGTATTCCATATTTCGCATTTTGTGTATTATATATTTTGTGTGCTATATTCAGCGCGTTAAGACTTGTGTGTATGAGTATCGTAACGATCCGTATATGTTACGGTATAATGTGTGTGTGTGTACATATGTGAAATGACTTAATGTACTTTGTATTTAATATAGAGGAGAAGGTCTAAATATGGGCGAAGGTTTAAATATTGGTTTTGGAGTTATCAGCGCTCCCGGGTGCTGCAGCCTGACGGAGGCTAAGGAAACTGGTTATCTGTCAAGGACAAAGGTTGCGGCGCAAATTCGCAAGAGAAAGTGGTGGTTAGTTTCGGCCTTGGACTCTGTTATAGAATTGCGACCTCCGAAAACTTTTTGAAGGTATGTTTTAACTCAGCGTTTTCTTTCTCATCTGCTTTGTATAGGTTATGATATTAGCGGTACATGAAACAAATGTGGACTTTTATAATGCCATGATTTGTTTGTGAAATATGTACCACAGAGATCGAAAATTAATTGAAGAAGAAAAATAGCGTGATGGTCTAAATATGGGCTATGACATGAGGTCTAATGCTGAGATCACATTTTCAAGAAATATTTGGATGTTTTTCTTAATTTCGATTTTTCCCATTCCGCGTGATTTTCAAAACAACAGATTATTCATAAATATGATTTTTATAATGTTTTATCGATAAATAACTGGTTTTTTTTAAAATTTTAATCGCTTTTTGTGATATTGCCACTAGTAGCCCATATTTAGACCACAATTTTGAAATACATCATTTTACCATTTTTTGGAAATGGTTTCTTTTTTCTTTTTTTTTTAAAAAAATGGAGACCTTCTATACTTTAGAATTTTATTACATTTAAGTATATATTTCATAGGTATGCATTTTAAAAGCCGGTGCTTCACATATTATTTTTTTCCCTCCGAAAATGACAAAATAAAAGGGGGGCATAATTTTATGCGTACGGTTGAGTGGAAGAAAAGGGTTTGTACGGCCTTAACTCCGACCTTTAAAAGAAGGCGTTAATAAATAAACAACGCATTGGTAAATATATAGGGTTTGTCAAGGATTAGTAAGGCTCGTATAGAGTTTGAAATGTGATGTTTAGTGCTATTCGTAAGAGGCTGAACAGAGATATAATTCGTCGAACAGTAGATTCTTTAGATCATTCTTAGATATGTTAGGATTGGGGAAGTTCATTTCATGCTTTTGCCGAAAGACGATTTGAAAAGTGCCAATAGAGAATTCAAGGGTTATACTGACTGGAAGTTCAGAGGCCAGAGCCTCGTTAGTCGGCAAAATTCAGTCCAGGGTGCACTGCCTGGACTTTACGTTCAATTATGTACATGCATATTTCACATATTTACAATAAGTAAAAATGCCACGATGAAGTGGAAATATATATGAATACATAATAATTACAAAAGGTACTTTACACATTGTGATGGACATTTAAGAATTTTCTCAGCAAAATGTTCTGAATTTAATTCCTTAGAAGATTTAGGCAGGGTTTTTAAAGGTCCAGGTATTTTAAATAAATTCAATTCCGGTCCAGGAACTTAAAGAACCTTTTTATGTTTAAATTATTTCTATTCGGTCCAGGAACCTTTTTTCAGGATCAATTTAAATACGGTCCAGGAACCTTCTTTCCGGTCCAAGTCCCGTATTGAAATGAAACAATACGCAACTTGGACCGAAATTCAATCCGGTCCTGAAGAGAAACCCAATAGAACCCATTAGAATGTATGGGTTTCTGCACCTTTTAACAACACTGGATTTAGGGAACTTGTGAAAACGGAAGGAGATTTGAAAGATTCTAAAGAAATTAAATAGCAGGGTCTAGCAATGGGTCTGGATACGATAATGTTCGATCGTATCTTAAAAGTTCCGAGCTCCACGGGCAACCTTTTACCTTTCTCACTCTCTCAACCCGTACGGAATTCGCGAAACGTAAAAACTGCAGATTTAGCTTTAAAATTTGAGGTTCAGTTACGAGGTCCCGCGCGACCATCTCACCAGAAATTCTTCATCTCACGGAATCCTCTCACCGTTGGCACGCTCGGCGCATCTTGGGAACGGGTCAGTATTCAGGTGCTCTCCTTTTTGGAAGGAAAGGGGGTCCTTAAAACGTAAAGGTCCTTAGATCTTTCCCCCTCGCTTCGGAGGATTTTGCCAGGGACATTCGATCGATGTTCACTTGGAATGCAGCGCACTTCCCAATAGACCCGATGAAAGCGCGAGAGAAGGACAGTTAATACTGGAACACTTTAGCGCGAGTTCATAATGGATGTAAATTACTTGGTCTTCCTCCCCCCGAAGGTGAGGGCTGCCCGGGGGTGGGAGCGAAATAGAAAAGCTCGACAGTCGCAAAGATGGGATGGGGGGAGAGGAGACATTATTGCTGATGAAAGAAACTTTTTTTTTTCTCTCCGACAACTCTCTCTCTGTCTTCTCCGCCTCGCTCCAGACTTGTATTTGTCGTCTCGAGTTTTCCCAGAGGGTCTTTCTCACCTTTCATCGCCATCGAAGAGAAATCGAGAGACAAAAGGGGTTTCTTTCCGTCGGGGCGGCTTTTAAAAGGGTGGGATGAATGGGCCGCAATCTCTGAAGCCAGGTAAGCACCTCGCTATTTCTCGGCGAGAATAAAGGACCTGCCGTTCTGGCAGCCGGGACGCGGAAACATTAAACGCCTGCAGGAGGAAAATTGAATTATACTGGGGATTGTTGCGTTTTAGCTCCTCTGAACGCCTCGCGGAAGCTGGGTCTCTGTCTTAAGAACAATACATTCAGCACATCTGTCTGTGCGCACTGGATGAAGTATGTTCCGCAACTGAGGATTATTTAAACTAAACTCTATCAAGAAAAGCCAATACTTTTGCTACGTGGCAAGCGGACAATTTTCCATCGGATTCTTTGCCGCAAATAATCAAGTAAGTTGGCAATTTTACTTCGAATTAATTACCACAAGGAATCGAGTAAGTGGACAATTTTACATCTTTTGCCAAAATGAATTGAGTAAGTGGACAATTTTACATCTTTTGCCAAAATGAATTGAGTAAGTGGACAATTTTACATCGGATTATTTGCCACAAAGATCGAGTAAGTAGACAATTTTACATTAAGTTATTTGCCAAAATGAATTGAGTAAGTGGACAATTTTACATCGGATTATTTGCCACAAAGATCGAGCAAGAAGACAATTTTACATCAAGTTATTTACCAAAATTTAATTGAGTAAGTGGACAATTTTACATCGGATTATTTGCCACAAAGATCGAGCAAGTAGACAATTTTACATCAAGTTATTTACCAAAATTAATTGAGTAAGTGGACAATTTTACATCGGATAATTTGCCACAAAGATCAAGTAAGTGGACAATTTTACATCGGATTATTTGCCACAAAGATCGAGTAAGTAGACAATTTTACATCAAGTTATTTGCCAAAATGAGTAGTGGACAATTTTACATCGGATTATTTGCCATAAAGATCGAGTAAGTAGACAATTTTACATCAAGTTATTTGCAAAAATGAATTGAGTAAGTGGACAATTTTACATCGGATTATTTGCATCAAAGATCGAGTAAGTAGACAATTTTACATCAAGTTATTTGCCAAAAAGAATCGAGTAAATACACAATTTCACACAGAATTATTTGTCACAAAGATCGAGTAAGTAAACAATTTTACACAGAATTATTTGCTACAAAGAATACATGCACATGATTTCTCAACGTTTGATTTGACACAAAGAAGTGAGTAAGCGGATAATATTTCATCGAATTATTTGCTGCAAGGAATCGAATAAGTGGACAATTTTGCATCGAATTATTTGTAGCGAAAAACAAGCGGATAATTTCCCAATGTTTGCCACCAATACTCAAGTTTAAGGACAATCTGCCATCAATATATAACTGTGATTCGAATAAAATTATACGTGAGGACACATATCATAAATATTTTTATACCTGCATTGTCCTCATAAACTTCAACTAGTGGATACAAAACATTCCCGTAGGGGATCTTGTATTTGTATGTATGGGCAAATAAAATATGGCTGACTTTCGTAAACTCGCTTTGGAGTATTTATATGTTATAAATTCAGTTTTAAATATATTTTGGTGGAAAGTAGTCAGGCACACTTATTATCTATTTTTTCGGTTGTATATTTAAGGTGGGCTATGAGCAGAACCTCCTGAGCCCATTGGCGTAGGGCGTTTTTCTTGCAGCCCTTGTCGTCACACTGAAAGGTATGAGTGTAATATTATGAAAATCATCCCAGAACATGAGGAAAAAGGGCTATGAAGAAATATACACGGCGTTTGATTCCTCGCGCAACTGCGAGCCCGGACCTTCGAGCCAATCTCCTCAAGGTCAGCCGCAAACGCCGGTCACGAGTTCTTGGCGGTTGCGCGAAGAATCAAACGCTCGGAATATCCACAGCAGTTGATACTGTGGGATGTTTCAACTGGAAAATATGCGTGTTTTATGGTTAATATGATTGGAAACCGGAAGATATTTACCATTATTTATTTTTAACATTTCGACTGATAATTGTGAAAATAAAGACAGAAAGAGTATCTGTCGCAATTGTAATCAAAATTACACGAGATAAATCCGTAAATATTGCCGTGATCGACATTAATTGCGGGGAAGCAATAATTTTAATTACCAGTTCACACAATGCACTCGATATTGCCAGGTAGGACGATGGCCTCATATATTGTCCATTCGGTACGTCGTATACAACTCATTAAACAAGGCGATGAAGTACGGCCGTGGTGGGAGTGCGAGAGAGAGGGCGACACCAGCACAACGAGGTAAATAGCGGCGGTGACAAATGAGCCGCGCCAAACAAAAACCAATATTGTTTGTTGCCCTCTCTCCATTACAGGTGTAAACAGCGGGCGTTGACAATTTATTCGACATAAACAGGGCTCCCTTTTCTGTTCCGTTTCATCTTTAAGTTTGCGACCGCAAATTGATACATTCCGTGTAAAACAACGAGCGCGTTGATGAAGTCATACGTAATTGTGAAACTGGTCCAGTTGAATGAGAAAAAAAAAAGTGGGGGAGAGATTGTAACAACACAACGCGGGCGACAGTAGAATTACCTTTGTCCAATTATGTAGACAGCCCGTGCGACTATTGTGAACCACTGGACGGTGAGGTGTTAACATACATCCATTAGAACACAGAGCGTGGTTGTGTTTACGAGGACGTAACTCCCACGTATCACTCCGCGCCATTGTTGTCGTAGCGGGAGCGACGCGCGCTCCAACAAGGTTGCGGCAATGTTTACGGGAAAGTATTTCACTCAGCACAATGCCTCTATACAGAATGTAAACAGGGGGATGGAGAATGGGTTCTGTGGCACGGGAGAGACGGCATTTCTCCATGCAGAATATTTTGAATGTGTTGAGGGGAAAAAAAGAGCTTGCATGTTAACTGATTGTCCACTGTTCGTATCTCCATTATATTTTTGACTTCGATCGGACGAACTCTGTGATACGTCGTGTTGGTTACTCTGAGTTACATTACGGACCCTCCTGAGTTGCTGAGTAGTTATGCTTACATACTCACATACAGAGATCACTTATTCATTTGGCAGCACATGATCGAAGTCTTACGCTGAAAATGTAGCATGTAGCCCTATACAAGAGCAGAGGCGCAACTATGAATTTTTGTCTAGGGGGGCAAGTACCAGCATAACTGTACCAATAATAATAATTATTATTATTATTATTATTATTATTATAACATTATTATTATTAGTAGTAGTAGTAGTAGTGGTGGTGTCAAAGACGTTATTATTCTTGTAAATTACGCAAAAGAGGGGTAGAAGTCTGTGCTAAAGATTTTGTGTTCGAACAAGCTATTTGAATTATTTGTTCAGCACGTTCAATTTCACATTAATAATGGAAAGCAAGGACACAAACTATTTTTGAAAGACAGAAAATGCATGATAAATGCGTTCCGATTTTTTTTTTTACATTAACGTGTATAATATTCATGCACGTTATATGTTTCACACATATGCAACATACAGCGACGTAAAATAAAAAAATGCATATGCAACGTGCCAAGACTAATTTGTGTACGTATTCAAAATTTCTTTAGTGCATATATTACTTAAAAGCATTACACAATCAATTCATCCACCTCATATTAAACCAACAGAAAACGTTATATAAATTGTCTGAAATGTGCCGCTCCGTTTTCTCAAAACAATTGATTATGCATTTAAGATAAAATCAATTACGGGAAGTATTACTTCTCTCTCTGGTATAGTACAATGTAGTAAAGAAAATATTTAGGTCCAATTTTCTTTTCAGACTGAAATCAATATTGATTTAATAGGGCGCAAATAATTTAACGGGGTACCATGGTATTCTCTGTTTTCCAACTTTTCTCATTTACATCGTTCGACACCCAGGGCTGACTCCCGCCGCCCCCTAGCTACAGCTCTGAACTTGATAAGGCACTGAACTTAATAAGAGTAAGAAAATCAGGTATTGGGAGCGAAGCAAGCAAGACAATTTTCCAAAATGAATTTTTATTATATATAACATTTTAAATTTGGGGCGGTAATTGCCCCCTGCAGGTACCCTTGGCCGTCAATATTTGCCCCCCTTACTCCGTCCAAGGTTTGGGGGGTGGGCAATGCCCCCCTGCTGTTGCACCACTGTACAAGAGAATACAATCTTATTACAAGTAATTTAAAATATAATTACAGATTAAACATAGTTTGCGGCCTAAAATGAAAATACAGTAACAGATACCTGAAATATAACTGGAGAGTTCTATCAAAATTCTATAGAGAGTTTGAGTTATTCCACTTTCTGCACAAAAAGCTAATCAGGATCGAACTTACGGTTTGAAGTGGGATCCGAACCACTAAGTGCCTCTACCGGGACCATTTGATTCCAAGGTAACGATGTTACCATTGCGCCATCGGGGAGTCGCACATTCCACAAAGAGATTGGTGTGTTAAAAATATACTCTATTCCCAGTGTGCGAATTAATGGGGGAGAGAGAAAAGAAAATTATTTTCATCCCATTTCGTATCACAATGTAACAAACACAATTGCAAAATCAATAGTGTCGATTAATCGTTGTAACCAAACATTTCCCTGCAGAAAAGTACGCAGCCTTGTGGATTAAAAAAGGGCACCATTCTGCTATTGACCAACCTCACCGAGCCGAGACAACAGCAAGCTGTTTTACGCTTAAGTTTTCATGGTATAATGCTAATATATATTTTACGTAAAAGAAAGCTTCCTACCTACAGTTTAAGGTTCGTTGACTGATTTATTTATTTGGTGTTTTAAGTCCACTTTACGCACAGCAAGGCTAATCGGCACTGGACCTACAGCTTAAAGTTGGATCAGAACCAGTACGCGCCTCCACCGGTCATCGAACCCAGAACCGTTTGATTACAAGGCGACGACATTACCACGACGCCATCAAGGAGGCCTTTGTTTCCCTGGAGTAAGTCTTCTTGTAGTAGATGCTCACTTTCTTGACAACCTTCGAGGGATCACATACCTTCATTAAGATAGAGCACGTGGGTGTTCTTTCTGAGTGTCCCGTCATCAATTTCATCACATCATCGCCCATTTTCATCGTTGCGATTAGTGGGGTGGGTTGTAAGGGTGATCCTTTTCAAAGGCACCCAATTTTCAACCTCTCTTCTCTGGTATCCCCCAAACTAGCAAAATATTCGCAAAGCACCCTCCGGTTGTCTCATTGCCGTCATGTTAAATCATAGAAGCATTCCCCCAGCTAAAGCCAACGGTCGAGCAAACATCCCTCAGCTAACATTTTTCACTTCAAGGGCTGCTCTTCATCTATTCATCTTATCACATTCACCCTCATCTTCGCAGTTAGCCAAAAGTGGCGAAGTATAATTAAATAAATTTGCCAAAAATTGCAGAAGAGTGACGCTAAGTAACAAAAGACAAAGATATTTCTGAGTGCTAGAACTTGAGATAAGTGTGCAAACCAAGTCTTCGCGATTCAAAAATTTCAAAAAATTAAGATAAAGCCCTATTTAACATTACAAAATCTACCACTGAAAATTTCCTGAAATCAGCTAACCTGGGAGGGAATATGCATCGTAATGACTAAATAACAGAAGCTTATTTCGTTTATACAAAAAATAATTCCTGTTACTTTTTGATACGGCCTCGGAAAATAATCTCGATTTGAAGTTGGGACTTTGAGCCGCTGAATCTGCTGACTGCAAGGCAAGGGGAAGAAAAGAGTAAGACATCCCTTCTCTCCCCTCCTGGAGGTTCTCCTCTTCCCGGGAACCCCTTTCCCGTTTTTGATGGGGAAGTCCCGAGGGACACCTGGCTACAAATCTCCGGCAGACTTGCCGAAGTGGAGGCGCACTGAATAATTTCGCAGTTAGGATTTGGTAAGGTGAGAAAGGTTGTCCGTATTATGCGCTGCGGAAGCGGAGAACGAAGCCGGAGTTTATGAGGTGGCAAAGGAGGGATAGGGCCGTTACTTAGTGCCCGGCTTGTGTATAATGTAACTACCTGCGGAGGACGGTGTTCTGCCAATCGGCTCCGTCTCCAGAAGACACTGAAGAATTTACCTCACCTCTGCTGGGAGGACGAGTTGAAATCTCCTCTGATGTGCCGAATGATGGCCTCGGACGTAAGGATCGCTTTACGACTGTTGGAATGGATTCATTCTCGTGATGGCTTACGGTGGACCAAATCAGCATTTTTTAAATGGAGCCAGGTCACTTTCTTTGAGGAGCTTAGATAAATAATAATCACAGTTGAAAGCTACTGGAATCATGGTGCGAAATCCCCCACCAACAATCTTGGCCTCAAAAATCCACCCACCAAAAATTTCCGAGAGGGGGGAGTTTTTGTTATAACAAACAAAAGATAAGCAATTACTGTTAACTTGAAATATACAATACTAAGAATAATATCGAAAACACACACAAATTAGTGTAGTTGTGAGTATTGAATGCATTCTCTCTCAAGAGATCATTAACAAATCTACACCAATACGCACAATTAAAGTAAAACAAGAATGCAAGAAAATAATAACTATGAAATATAATTGATTTATATTAACAAAAACTTACACATAATAAAACCACTTCAACTATTTCATAATATCTTTAACCAGTTACTAAAGGAATTAGTTAGCTGCTTTCCAATATCTGATATGTATAAAAGTAACAAATTAGTTTCCTTTATGTAATTAATAATAATAGTAATAATATATTTTAATTGAGTAATTTATTTTTACTTTTAATAATACACATATGTGGGGGAGGGGGTTTGTAGATTAAGAACTTTCTCCCCCAACCAGTTTTCAATGATTTCGCACCCTAACTGGAATTGATACATCAAGACTGCAACGTTGATAAAGTTGTGCATGTTTTATTTCTAATTTGACGTCGTTCGAAAATTGAGACGAATCCGAGAACAATTTGATTTGATTTCGTCACGTGCCGGCCTCCGTAGCGAAGTGGTTAGCACAGCGCGCTACGACGCAAGGGGTCCCCCGGATTCGAATCATGGTTAAGACATGGATTTTTTGTGTTTGTCTGTCCCGGATGGTAAAGTAGAGAATTGAGTTTAATTGTTATGTGGCTGATACCTTGGGATGGGTATTCGTTGTGAGTGGCCCTTCATCAATTTCATCATGTCATCACTCATCAGCATCTTCGCGGTTAGCCAAGAGTTGCAAAAAAACGAAGTAAAATAAACCAAATCAATCCAATTACTTAGTGTAGCTTTTGTGGCTAATCGTGAAGATGAGGATAAGTGATATAATAGAATTGATGAGCACTCGCTAAGAATGCTCAGGCCAGGATTCGAACCCGGCACCCCTGGCATCGTACCACTACGCTACGGAGGTTCACAAAACAGAGAACGATACAGATGCTAGTAAAATCGAGACTGTCCACGATTCTCGTCTCTTTACAGATTTCAACAAATTTGCGTGTGAAAATCAAAATTTCTTATTCAGACATGCTTAATTTATGTGTAAGTTATAAAGGTTCTTTTGCGCTTAAAATTATTTTACATCTATTACTCGTAGACAAGAGATTATTTTCTTAACGCAGTGTCAGAATAGATAGTGCCCAATTGCGATATGAAGTCAAAACGTATTGTTTCTTGGTGGATGGAAAGTAGCAATATCATTTTCACAAAAGAACGGTCAGTGTTCGACTTGCAAAACTAAATACTTGAGAATCCACTCCATCCCCGAGAAAACTACCAATCCTTTTCTTTCCCATTTAATCCAAAAGATCCGTTGTCAAACAAACCCTTTGCTTATAAAACAGTGGGACCTGATATTGGTATTGTGTATTGGAGGTGTGAGTAGAATAAAGTTCTCATGTAGGAGTAAGTTGCAGTGAGAAAAATTGGAAATTAATTCCAGCAGCAGCAAGCAGCAGCAGCAGCAGCAATGAATGGAAATTGGAACAAGCTTCAATACATAGAAAGCAGCGTTGTTAAAGGTCCGGGAATCTTAAACAAATCGAAATCGATCCAGGAACCTTTTTCAGGATAATTTTTTATAAGGTCCAACTTAAATACGGACGGTCCAGGAATCTTTTTTTCCGGATCATTTTAAATAGGGTCCAAGTTCCCTACTGAAATGAAACAATAAGCAACTCGGACCGAATTTAAATTGTGCAAGGGAAAAAAAAAAAGGGTTCCGGTCCTTTTACGCAACCCAATTGAACCCATTAGAATTTATTGGTTTATTGGAACGTATTTCTGGTTTCGAGTAAGTAGGAATTAGTTCGGAGGTGGTAAAAGAATTGATGAGTTAAATTAATTATGGTGGCGAAAAGGCGCCGATAGGCCTAAGTGGAAAGTATTTCTGGGGTAGAACAAGCGTAAATGAGTGGGAAAAAATTCCAATGTCCAGCTAGTTGCAATGAATGGAAGAAACTAGTTCTGGTGAGGAACTGATATGATGAGTGTAAAATTACTTCTGGTGTGGATCAAGTGTCGAAATTAGTGGAAATTAGTTCAAGTGTAGAACAAGCGTGTCTACCAAAATATAAAAACCAAATTCTTGACTTTATCTTGATATTCTTGAACTAACTGTTGATTTTTTTTACTTTTTCTTGACTTACCTGCTAATTTCTTGACATTTATCTTGATTTCTTGACTTTCTTGACCTACCTGCTGATTTCTTGACTTTCTTGACCTACCTGTTGCTTTTCTTTTTACTTTTTCTTGACTTTCTTGACCTACGTGCTGATTTCTTGACTTCTTCTTGACTTTCTTGACCTACATTTTGATTTCTTGACTTTTTCTTGACCTATCTGCTGATTTCTTGACTTTCTTGACCTACCTGCTGATTTTTTTAATTTTTCTTAACTTTCTTGACCTACATGTTGATTTCTTGACTGGTAGACAACCTGTGACGTAAATATCAACAACTGCACTATCCTTCACGTCTCATCTAAAGTTGTTATTTTCGATATCGTATCTTTAAGGTGATCAGAGCAGTCTATCCCTGAGCATGGCATGTACCAAAAGGATAACGCTTTAAGGTCTTACCGCACGAAGCAGCGATGCAAGGATATCTAGATATCGTCTCGGAGAGCCTGTAAAGGGAGAAGAAGCGGCTGTAAAGCGGGGCAGATGGGGCTCCAGGAGCAGCAATTTCCGACTGATTAGGCACAGGGTGGGGGCTAATTAATCTCCCATTGCCAGCAGAATCTCGTATGGTCTTATTAATGTACAGCTAAGCTATCATTAGTCACTCAGCGTGGCGAAAAAACTGCTGTGTAATGAAATAAGGCATTGGACGTAGAAGGTGTTCTCAGCCTCATCTCGTGCGGAAAAAAAGAGAAACGATGCAGGTAGAAGTAGAGGCGCCGCTCCAGTTTCAGGGGATTATTTTATGGAAGGGGGGGATCAGGTTGCGGCGTATCTCACGGGGGCATCATCCACGAGCTCCATAATAAACTGCCAGCCATGTTTTACACTCGCCGGAACAGTTCCACTAACTGTCAATTAGGTTTGAATTACAGCCCGGTTCTGTTTACACCCTTTCTGGCTACCGGGACAGGCTCATATTAATGATTACAGCTCATTGCACGTAAAGTGTATTGCAGGTAATTTCGTATGGATAGGTCGAGCAGGATGCATTGTGGGTCTTTAAAAACGAAACGAACACCAACACAAAAAAAAAGCTCGATGCGAGTTCATTCATTCATATTTCCTGATTCTCCAACTGAAAAAAAAAACATCCCCGATTCAAAACTCGTTGTGTGCAACCTATCTGCATGAATTTACCGCTAACGAAGGTAGAATATTGCGTGCAGCGAGGGGGGGATGGGGGGAATTACTCCGGAAAGAAATTGGGAATAAATTTCACGGCTGCTGAATGCACGAAGCATGCAACAAACATAATTTCGGGCGACGAGGGAAAAAAAATCGGACAACAAAAACAGGTGAAAAACAAAACAAAACGGGGCAACTAATAATAGTTGGAATGTAATGCCAGGATTTGTTGCTCTCGAATGAGACTGCAGGAACGGTGGGGGGGGGGGGGGAGGAGGTTCACTTTCGTCCCATACAATATTCCACAATTTCAGTCGTCGCGAATAGTAAATTGCGGTTATGAAAAAAACATAACGTCGGGTATTCAAAAAAATATGCAGCACGTGTTACTCCATGATGAACCGGCTTCGAGTCTCCTGTGGATGCTAGGCATGTCCGATTCTCTGGTCCGAAAAATGCAGGGCTGAGGACAAGTAGGGACAATTCTGGTTAAAGAGAAACGTATTCACGGAATTCAAACGAATGATATTATGATGTGATACAATGGACACTGGTTTGCACGTATGTAGGGTACGACACTGGGCAACATTCATGGCCGAGTGTTTAGACCTAGTAAACCAGAAGTCTCAGGTTCGAAAGCCGGTCATTATTAGATGATTTTGAATATATATATATATATATATATATATATATATATATATATATATATATATATATATATATATATATATATATATATATAGTAAACCCTCGTTAACACGAATCCCAAGGAACCGAAAAATCAAGAGTTCGTGTTAAAAAAATTCGTGCTAACCGGGGACTCAAATTTTATTGTTGCAATACAGTTCTGTATGTGTTGTGATGACACAGATTCCCAGGATGCGGCGTGCATCAAGCACACTCCAACTTGGGATTTCCGTCTTCTACGTTTTAAATCATAGAAAAACACAACTGAATTTGTTGGTTAAATACGTATAAGCTCATTGTTGACGCGACTGTCGAGCAATTGCACCCAAGTTTTAATCTTGATGTTACTCGTACTGGCTATGTTTTAAAGAATAGAAAAACACATTTGAACACATTGTTGATCTGAATCTGTTGGTTACAATACTGTATAAGTTAATTGTTGACAAGATGATAGAGATTGTTGAGAGGTTTCTTACATACCTAGCAGAGGAACGACAGAGAAACAACAGAAAAAAATTGTGAAAACCTTGAGAGTTCGTGTTAAATGAGATCTAATGACGCAACGGACTAAAAAACCAGTTCGAAATTCGTGGTAACCGATAAAACTTTCTATAAGATATAATACATCCCTGCCGGGAACAACATTTTGTTCATGTTAACCGAGTGTTCGTCTTAAGCGAGTTTGTGTTAACGAGGGTTTACTGTATATAATTGCCTTTCGTTTTTTGCAATTATTTCAACATATATATGTATATATATATATATATTGAAATAATTGCAAAAAACGAAAGGCAATTTGTTTCACCATTTTTTTTTACATATTTCATCATTTACAAGAGTTAGGTCATTTCTAGGCGATTTTAAGGTCATTTTCAGCATTTGTAATAGTTTTCTGGAAGGCAATGGCATTTTTTGTTATATTTTGAGATTTTATTGATTATGAATATTTCTGCCTATTAATGTTTTCCATTAGAAGTCGCGGTGGTTTAGTCAGTAGGGCGTCTAACTGCCACGCGGGAGACCCGGGTTCAATTCGCCAGGTGGGTGACCTAAGGTCGGAATTTTTCCGGCCTTGTTCCAGCATAAAGTGGCTCTCGGCTTCACTCAGCCTAAAATCAATGGGCACCCTGTGGGGGTAAAGGCGACCGGAGCGTTGTGCTCAACACATCATCTATAAAATGGCCGAGATCGAGAATCCTAAATGTGCCTTCATGGCACAGGTAATTTTATCTTTGCCTAAATACTAAATAACGTTTCCTGTAAAAGTGTATCCATCGAGTGTTGCTACACAGTACGTTTCAGTAATGAAAGAACCGTCCTTGAGATGACACACATTGGTGTAAAATCGTCACAGTGGGCACAAGTAAGCAGTTCTTGTCCATGATTTTTTTAATAAAATAAGAGGAGCATTCGCTGTATTGAACCATAATTTGTAAGTACAGTCTTCTTAATTCGTTCCTGCGAGTGTGAGATTGTTACGCATCTCCAAGTATCTGCTAGGAATTAACCCTTCGCTCCAAATGTCGCGAACAAAAGGCTCTGATAACCTCAAGTGGTGATAAACGATATTTCAACCTTAATAAAAAGCTTATTACTCGTGCACCCACTAACAACGTTTATTTCAAGCTTAAGAGAACATGCCTAAAAGTCTACTTCTTCATATCATTATCATCATCAATAAATTTTATTTGGCTTACAGCTTTATATTTGACTGTTTACGCCCAGCATACATTTTAAATACATAATTAGACATTTTTTAAAAAAAAATCTACACATTAAGTTCAAATAACTTGTTTCTACATAACTACTTCACTTTTTCAATATAAAAGTCAAATTTACCATTTTATAGATTGTCTTAAAAAGCAAGTATAATATATAGCCTACAATGCGAATGAAGGCAAATTTATGAGAAAAGGTACATTAATTTTTCATAATGCTTTGTACAAAATCCTTCGTTTCTTAGCGTGAATAGAACATTCCCAAATAATACGATAAGGATATTTCTGTTCGACATCCACAGGTTAGTCTATTTACTTGCCCTTCTGATACTAGTTGTCTGCGATACACTAAACAGTTGATAATATACAAAATTAACGAACTAAAAGCTTAAGTAACATACAACTGTAATGTTCAGGTTACAAGAAAGCTTCTTGTCCTGTTTGCGGTTACAGAGATTCTTGTACAGTGAGTATTACCGTGCAAATTGTCCATGACTATCTTCATTAATTTATCTCTTTCATCCTATGTGCTTTTAAGCTATGGACTTTCATGTATGCTGGTGCAGAAGTTGTCAACAGCTTGTTTTGAGTCTTGTCTTAATTCTTGAAGCTCTTATTGGGTCAAATAAAGTGCACGAACATGGTGATGGACAATTTGCACGGGCTCGAGGATCCCACTGTACCGATGCGTTCTCTTATCGTGTTTTTTGTAGAACATGTTTGACGAGGTTGAGGGAACAATACATTAAGAATGGCGAGTTACTTACCCTGATGAACCCAACAGCAAAACGTCCACCGTGAAAAAACAGCAACACTTACCTGAAACAAAAGAGGAAAAAAACCAATGAGCTCATTTCAGAAATGATCATTAACACGACTGCAATTTCAACTTGAGTTTCCAAAGCGTTTAAAGTTCCAGTTACAAGCAGTAAACCCAAGCGGGAGAAAAATAGGAGGGGAGAGGGGGGCGAAGGGCTAGCAAAGGCTAACGCCAGATTCCATTATAGTTTTAAAGTCGTATCAGAATCACGGTAATTCTCTGGCCTTCGTTATAGACACTCGGTAATTGCTACGACGTCTCATTACAATAATGGCACGTTGGGGCGCGTAACTCATGGAGACAAGGGGGTGGGGAGTGAGGGGAGATTCAGCCACGAGGGCGGAAGGGGGAGGGGCAGTGCAGAGGAGTGGGTGATGTCCTCCGACACATGAAAGTCAGGATAGCAGAAAGTTTTACAGAAAAGAATGTGTAATTATTGTCACTGGTGCAAGAGAGCGTCCGTCCTTGCACTTGCGGTTGCGAAAGAATATATATACGTGGGTAACAGTGTTGCCGCCTGCGAGAAATAATCACTATTGCAGACATTTTTTTTAAAGGTGGTAGTGGAACTCTAAAAATAAGAACAAATCGTTGGCCTTCCTGATGGCGTAGTGGTATCGCTGTCCACTTGTAATTAAGGGTTTCCTGATTCGATCCCGACTGAGGCACATTGCACAGAGATTCAAATGCCGATACAATTAAGTAAATCGAAGTATACAATACTGCTTAGTGGAGCGACAGCTTTCAGAACGTACAGAACGTAATGTGAGAACTGGAATACATAACCATGCTTAAATACAGATAGACAAATTTGCTTAGCTGTATTATGACAGCAAGAAACAGGGACATTACATTACCAGATACGTGTAGAATACAGTGCTGTATTTTCTAAATATGTGGTCAACGAGGAAAGTAACAATTTCATTGTATAACCATGGGCGTAACTTGGGACCTAATTTTGAGGACGCAGAATTAAACTTGAGCCTAATTTTGTGAGGGCAGAATTTAACTGGACCTAATTTTGAGGGGGCAGAATTAAATTTGGGACCTAATATTGAGGACGCAGAATTAAACTTGAGCCTAATTTTGTGAGGGCAGAATTTAACTGGACCTAATTTTGAGGGGGCAGAATTAAATTTGGGACCTAATATTGAGGGGGCAGAATTAAATTTGGGACAATATTGAGGGGGCAGAATTTAACTGGACCTAATTTTGAGGGGGCAGAATTAAATTTGGGACCTAATATTGAGGGGGCAGAATTAAATTTGGGACAATATTGAGGGGGCAGAATTTAACTGGACCTAATTTTGAGGGGGGCAGAATCAAACTTGGGGCTTAACTTTAGGGGAAGAGACTTGAAAAGTTTTCCAGCCCATAAAAACAGCGCCCAGGATTATTGCTAAATAACTGTGACGTTTGAGAAATCACAAATATTACTCTTTATTACTTTTCTCCTCAGGTACCCTAACTTGTAAATTTTAATAAACCCGAAAGTTTTGGAGGGGCAAGTGCCCCCTTACCCCCTCCAAGTTTCGCCTATGTGTATAACCATGTACGATTTTGCAAGTAACGTTAGGGTTGCGTTATAGTGCCGAAATACAGTGATACAAGCGATGGTAGTAAATAACGGGAGAATCCTATGTCATTATGTTATAATACTACGAAACAAGGTTGTGAATGAGGTGAAATTTCAGAGGGAAACAAACAAAGGACGCTTGTTGGCCTGTGAAATTAACATAAGAGCAAAAGTGAAAAACGAGAGCTGGAAAGGAAATAGGAAAAACGTGAGAACTTAAACATGAGCAGACAATACAAAATAATGATCAGAGTTGAACCAGAAGCGAATAGCTTTGGATTTGTATGACTGTTTTCATGGTGCTACTTACTGAAATATGTAGTAGGGATAGATTAAATTGAATACTTGTATCTATCGTAGTGTTTCTACATTATTTTATTCTTTTTCTGATTGTATAAGTTTCGGAGGTTAAGTGGTAGAGTGGCCACAGGTTGAAATTTGCATATGAGCAAACAATTTCTAATACTAACAAAGCAACGATAAACGCAATGAATGACTAATAACGTGAGAATGAAATGCAGCGATACAAGCGATGATTAAAACGTGAGAAGCGGAATGTAGCGATACAAGCGATGACTCATAACTTGAGAACTGTAATGCAGTGATATAAATGATAATTAATAACGTGACGACTGAAGTATAGCGATACAAGCGATAACTAATAACGTGAAAACTGTAATACAGTGATACAAGCGATGACTCATAACTTGAGAACTGTAATGCAGTGATATAAATGATAATTAATAACGTGACGACTGAAGTATAGCGATACAAGCGATAACTAATAACGTGAAAACTGTAATACAGTGATAAAAGCGATGACTAATAACGTGAGAACTGAAGTATTGTTGAGAACTTGAGAACTGTAATGCAGTGATACAAGTGATAATTAATAACGTGAGATCTGAAATATAACAATACAAGCGATAACTAATAACGTGAGAACTGTAATACAGTGATACAAGCTATGACTAATAACGTCAGAACTGTAATGCAGTGATACAAGTGATAATTAATAACGTGACGACTGAAGTATAGCGATACACGCTATGACTAATAACGTGAGAACTGTAATGCAGCGATACAAGCGATGACTAATAACGTGAGAACTGTAATACAGTGATACAAGCGATGACTCATAACGTGAAAAATGGAATGCAGCTATACAGGCGATGACTCGTAACGTGAAAACTGTAATACAGTGATACAAGAGATGACTAATAACATGAAAACTGGAATTCACCGATACAAGCGATGACTATAGTAGCCTGAGAGCTGGAATGCAGGGATAGAAGGAATGATAGTACATAACGTGAGCATTCTACGCAAGAACTCGACGCAGTGAAACCTCAACAAGGCTACAAATTCAGTGATGGAAGAAAAATTGCGATAGTTTCAGAGGCAAACAAACGAAGAACGCTCGTTTGCCAGCGCAATTAAAGTAGCATCAAAAAGAGTAAGGATGCGACAATTGCCCTCTCAGGGTGCACTCATCTCTTGCAGCCTTTGGAAGCATTTGTCGCGTAGGAGCCAGGCCAAGAGGTACACTCGGCGCATGCCCATCCACCTGCCCCGCAGACGACACAATACAATAGCCGAGAGAGTGCGTGGACGGCAGTTTGTCGCCGGCCCAACCTGAGCTCTGCGTCGGTGTCAGCTTCCAGCCTCAAGGGGAAATACGATCCCTCCCTCCACCTTCGCTCTCCCAAGCTTCCCCAGAACAAGTATTGATTTTAAATTGCGGTCTCTTCCAACAGAAAGTCCTTCCTCCTCCCACGAGCCTCTCTGATTGCACCTGTCCTGGCTACCGCCGACCAATTCTTGCAGGAGCCGTCTCGATTTTATCCTTAAAAAGAGAACAACCTCATCTTCTTTTTTTCCTCCTCCTGGAATCCAGAGCGCTTCTCCCATCCCCGGGCGTTTCAATACGATTTGATGAAAAGGAAAGAAAAGCAAGTCCCATTAGGGGCGGGTTTGATATTCCCGCTGGGGTGGCGGATAAATCGGGGAATAACTGCCTCCTTTGATTACGACCGTGAGTTCAAACCCGAAGAAATCTCCCAGGAGACCCGGAATGACGACCGACTGTCAGGGGAAGCCCCGGACCGGAACTGCAGTAAACCTCCACTCCGGGGAATCCCCTATATAATCCGGGCAGGTAGTAAAAGAATACAGTGAGTAAAACCGACTGATAGGGTGGGATGGGGAGAAAGATAAAGAAAAAGGGAAGGGAACAGACATCAATAGAATCTAGGGAAACAAATTCAGTCAAATGTTTTCTTGAGAAACAATTTCATCGATTTGTTAGCTCAATCAGGTGCTTCTTGTACCGTTTCCGATCATCTATATTGGATTAGGGTATACAAGCACTTTGTTATCGATTCTATTGATTTCTTATCGAGCCCACGTACAGCGGGATCCATGAGTATTACCGTGCAAATTGTCCAGGACTGTTTTCATTAAGCAATGGTGCAGAAGTTGTCAACAGCTTGTTTTGAGTTTTCTTTTAATTCTTGAAGCTCTTATTGGGTCAAATAAAGTGCACGAACATGGCGATGGACAATTTGCACGGTAATACCCATGGATCCCACTGTACTTCTATTAATACGTCAAATACGTAAAACTATGTTCAGAAGGGTGTATAGTACGCAAGGCGAAAACTGTGGCGCCCTAGTCGACAACGCAAGTTCAAACTGAAACTGATGCATCTGTAGAATAATCTGTGATCATTTTCAGTAGAGATTTTTATGATTGATATATTGATAGAAATTAACAGGAATTGTTTCCTTGTTCTAAAGATTACTAAAAAATTGTAAGAGCCTCATTGCACTTGACACAATACCAGCTGTAGTATTTCAACATGATCGAGTACTTCAGTTCTCATAATATTTCCTGTAACTGTGTTTACTTATTCTATCACCGCATTTCAACACGATTTGAATGCAAAAAATCACTCTCCATATGCTTATTTAGTACCTTGTACAGTGGGATCCATGAGTATTACCGTTCAAATTGTCCATGACTGTTTTCATTAATTTTTCTCTTACATCCTGTGTGTTTTTAAGCGATGGATTTTTATGTATGCTTGTGCAGAAGTTGTCAACAGCTTGTTTTGAGTTTTCTTTCAATTCTTGAAGCTCTTATTGGGTCAAATAAAGTGCACGAACATGGTGATGGACAATTTGCACGGTAATACTCGTGGATCCCACTGTACCACACAATATTTTGATTTCCAAGTATAAGTTGAGGTAGATGATAGCCTTATCTTTGGCCGACGCAGTTGTCGAATTTTCCTATCCTTTCAAAAACCCTGTGTGATATTCCAAACATTTGAAAAATTACATATGCTCAGAATTCATAGTGGAGCATTAACGTGAATCTTCGTATGATTTGCTTTCGCTACATTTTCGCAATAGTGTACTGGTTACGTAAGCCTATAAAATTATTGCGTACATCTAGACAACAGCGAAAGAAAATCCAGGACGACACACACGCAGCCTGACAGAGAATTATACTGGCCGTAGGTCTAGACGGCAGAGCCTCGTTAGTCTGCAAGACTCCAGTTGCCGGGATGTAGTGCGTGGAAGTGAAGTTGAAATTTGGGTGCCTTACCAGGATCAACCCTTCCAAGCCTGCCACTTTTTGATAATCGCGAAGATGGAAATGAATGATGACGTGACGAAATTGATGAAACTACACTCAGAAAGACCACCGATGTCCAGGCTGAGATTTTAACCCGGGACCCACGGCGTCGTAGCGCGGTGTGCTAACCACTCCGCCACGGAGGCCCGCCTGAATCCAGGTTTGTTTGTTTTGAGTTTTTGTTTGAAGTCGACTTTGTGCACAGATAGGCTAATCGGAACTAGCCTTACAGTTTAAAGTGGGATCCGAAAAACTATGTGCCTCCACCGCGGATCGAACCCGGAACCCCTTGGATACGAAGCGATGACGTTACCACTTTAGGGGCACCATCGAAATCAGGTCTTGTCACTTATTGATCATGCTCTCTACTTCAGGTGACCAGCGACAGATAAAGGCAAAGAGATATGTTAACGAGATTGCATGTTTGGTTAACATTGTGGGGATATTTAATACGTATATGGCTTTCAGAAATGATCGTATGTTTCAATTCAGTCTAGTAGTTAGTGAGGTCAATCTTGGTATACAAGTTTCATACCTCAATGAGCACAACGCAAGTTACCTGCCAGGTAATCAACCAGCCCTACCTTTTCGTTTAGCGGGTTGCATATCAGCTAGGGGGATTTCACTACTCAAACTTTCGGGAAAATTAAGGCTACATGTAGGATTTTAAATCGTCGTGTGAGAAGCAGAAGGACATAACTCCAATTTATTTAGAAGAGAGGAAATAATGTATTCTTAGGAATATGTCTGATTCTTAAAAAGACTCCACATTAATGCTAAGGATTAGAGATGGAGAAATGTTGATCTGACTCCAAATACAGCTCTTCAGAGTTGTTTATGTAAACAAAAATGAAAACTGGATTTTTGTAGTTACGTTTCTTTGGTTCTCATACGACGAAATGTTTCCATTGAGTGACTACAAAGTAAATACAATCAAAATCTAAGAAGGTCACTTGCGTTACTGTGGCTGGCGAATTTCTGAACAAATTATCCGTTGCAAAGTTTAACAAGTCACTTTTTGTCGCAGATAAAACAATCTTTAGTAATTGAACGATTGATATTAAACTTTAAATGGGCGCGTTAGTGTCTGGAAAATTTTGCTGCCGTGTTGTTATAGGATACAAGCACATTAACACTATATGGCAATTCTTATAAATCAAATTTTAAAAAATAACTTGCACCAAAATCATCTTTCGGAATGAACTTCTCAATGTTTTCTGAATTTTAGTGACAAAGGTTCTACATTATCATGCAATGTTATTGTCTTTTTTTCTCTCTCTCTCTCTCTCTCTCTCTCTCTCTCTCCACCCTATCGCTCCCTTCTATTTCTCTTTCCCCACTCTCTGTCCTATCTCTCTCCTCCCTTTCTCTCTCTCTAATTTGTTCCATTTCTCCCTTCTTTTTCTCTATTTTTCTCTTCTTCGTCTCTCACTCGCGTTCTCTCTACAAACTTCCCTTCCTCTCTCTCTCCTCTCCCAACTCTCTGCACTTTCTCTCTCGTCTCTCTCTCTCTCCTCATATATTTTTCTCTATCTCCATCTCTTCTTTTTTCTCGTCCCTCTCTCTCTCCACTTTCTGTCTCGTCTCTCTCTCTTCTCTCTCTCCACTTTCTCTCTCTCGTCTCTCTATCTCTCTCTCTCTCTCTCTCTCTCTCTCTCCCCACTTTGTCTCTCTCGTCTCTCTCTCCACTTTGTCTCTCTCGTCTCTCTCTCCACTTTTTCTCTCTCGTCTCTCTCTCTCTCTCCCCACTTTCTCTCTCTCTCTCTCTCTCCACCCTATCGCTCCCCTCTATTTCTCTTTCCCCACTCTCTGTCGTCTCTCTCTCCACTTTCTCTGTCGTCTCTCTCTCTCTCTCCACTTTCTCTGTCGTCTCTCTCTCTCTCTCCACTTTCTCTCTCTCGTCTCTCTCTCCACTTTCTCTATCGTCTCTCTCTCCACTTTCTCTCTCGTCTCTCTCTCCACTTTCTCTCTCTCCTCTCTCCACATCCTTTTTTATCTACCTCTCTCTCCACATCTTTTCTCTCTCTCTCTCTCTCTCTCCACTCTTTCTCTCGACCTCTTTCTCTCTCTCACACAGGAACGAGAGAAAGACAACAGGCCTGATCACAACACTGTTCGCTTCGTGCCACGTCACCGCCTCAGACTCGCCTTCCCTCTGCGCAACCACGTTACTGCCGGAGACTCCATTGTGCATTGTTTCTTTAAGCGAGGTCAAGCGAGGTCGGCCGTCCTCTGGAATCCCCGCCGGACCGTGACCTATCAGCGCCATCTGAGCATTAATTCTCCCGCCAATTCCCGCCTGTTGCATTTTATCCCTCTTCTCATGCAAAGACCAAAAAGGCGCAGGTAAACGTAATAACAGCACATCACAGGCAAGGTGCCTCATTACCAACGTTACACTGCTCTCCCCCTACATTCTCCGCGCACATTGCAATATCCATTTGTTACTGACCCCAGTGTTGCCAAATAAGGGAAATTTCCCTCGGAGATGGGGAATTTCCCTCAGCGATTGGAAATTCAGTTCCAATACAACCCTGAAGGGATATCTAGTAGAAAAAGTGAAGACGGAGCTTTTCAATATATTTTCAGAGCTCAGATCTGTCAGTTCGTACATGTAATACTAATGCTGGCATCTCCGAAACAACAAGGGAAACAAATATAAAATTTTACGAACTCAAAACCCTAAGTTTTGTCGCTTCACCTATTGGTATAAGTCAATTGTTACAGCTATGGAAGCCGACTTCCGTGGCGGAGTTGTTAGCACAACGCGCTACGACGCCAGAGGTCCCGGGTTCGACTCCCGCCTGGACATGAGTGTTCTTTGCGAGTGTCTCATCAATTTCATCATATCATCACTCATCATCATTTTGGGAAATTGGCCAAAAGTGGCAGAAATGCGACGCTAAATAATAAAAAAAATAAGTCATGTCAAAAACGTAATCCTGTATCCAATATAAGGCTAATAACGGATAACCTCTTTCTGATTGGCAGAAACACGTATCAGTGATAGATAATTTACTTTCAAGTGAGGGAAATAGTTCAGTTCAGTAAGTTTTATCATTGGCGATCTTGCAGTTTCTGAGTAAGGATGCCCACAATATCCTGAAAACTGATATCCAGATTTCAAATTATCCGATGTCCGTTTCGGGTGTAACGGATAATTCGGATAGAACAGATCTAATGAAGGATTTATGGAAAATACGTACAATGAAATTCCAACATGACGAATAAAATAATATGTGTATAGTCCGTAAAACGGATAAATGATGAAACTGTCCGAATACATTCGGATAATCCGAACACCGGATATCCGGATAATTATCAGAATATCCGATATCCGGATATTTGAATTCGGATAAAATCTTATCCGGATTTGTCCATCCCTAGAATGAAATGGATTGTTTCGACTTTTGTCGCATCACACACTGTGCATGAAACATTGATTCGTACTCACTCTCGTGACGCACAGCACATGCTTGATCGTTTCCCGTGTGTCCACAATAAAGGGCTCTAATTACTCCTTATTCCTGAAAACCCCCAAATTTTATCTTTGTAGCTCCTACAGTTACAGAGATATCGATATTTCGAATGGAAGTTACGATATCACAGTACGAACTCATTCCCTTAAGAAAGGGAAATATTTTAGGTAACAAAAGGGAATTTATACACTCGGCATATGGCAACACTGTCTACCGCGCGTAAAAGGACCTCAACGAGGTCTTGCAAAATGCACTTGCCACAAGGTGTTCTCCATTTTACGTGAATTGAAAAACGAGGCAGGGGGAGAGTTGAACTCGCACTGCATGTCGGGAATGTGGCAACACGGCGGTAACAACAAAGAGATTTCGCAATTGAGGTTATTCTGGGTAACATTTAGCAAGCCCTAACACAATTTACGAAAAATGTTACAAGCATGTCACGAAGCAACTATGGGGAAACAAGAATTAACTTACAAGTTCGTTGTGAAATCTTCGTGTGTGTGAATCCAATAGTCACTGGACAAGACCAGATTCGTATTTGTGGAGGCCCGGGGCAAACAGTTGTACTTTTTTAGGCCAAGTTACAGTATATCAAATGGTACAGTGGGATCCATGAGTATTACCGTGCAAATTGTCCATGACTATTTTCATTAAGCAATGGATTTTTATGTATGCTGGTGCAGAAGTTGTCAACAGCTTGTTTTGAGTTTTCTTTTAATTCTTGAAGCTCTTATTGGGTCAAATAGAGGGCATGAACATGGTGATGGACAATTTGCACGGTAATACTCATGGATCCCACTGTACACTTGAAATATCCTGGTCTTTTAATTGTGGCTCTTTTCAAAACAATTTATTTCAGTAGAAACTCAGGGCTGTACAAGTCCTGGAGATATATATATATTCACAAACCCAAGTGTTCACGAACATGAGGGGAAGTATTAGCTCTGGAGCTATCTACATTCCCTAAATTCCAGACATTTTAGGCATCATAAAATTTTTGAACGACTGTAATAGTATGTAGGATTCCTTTATGTATCGCGGAAAAATCTATTTTCATTAATGTATGATAAATGTTAGCGCGTTGTGCTAACCAATACGCTACGGAGGTCGGCTTTTAATGATTCTGTTCCTAAAGTATTGGTCCACACAAGCTGACCTTCATGGCACAGTGGATAGCATATTGCGCTCCGACGCCAGGAGTCACGGATTCGAATCCTGGCCTGGCATGAATGTTCTTTGCGAGTTTCTCTACATCAATTTCACCATAACATCACTCATTCTCATCGCGATTAGCGAAAAGTGACAAAAAGCGAATAAAATAAACCAAAATAATCAAACAAGCTGGTACCTGAATAAATCCTATGCATATTGTGTCATGTACTGTACATAAAACAAAGTAAATATTTTTAAATTCAGTATTAATGAACAAATAATTCTGTGTCACGGTGTAACACTTGTTTTGTCACGGGGACAAATCAATGCTGAAACATGTTTCGGGGGGTGGGTCCGAACCAAGTGTCTCAAGAATAATAATAATAATAATGTTTAAATTAAAATAATTATATTAAATCAATTATTACTAATTACAATACATAAATTAATATATTATTATTATACGATTAGGTAAAAAGACTGTAGCTATGACGATAGGAGTGCATATTCATTACGTAGCTTACCTTTAGTTAAGATTGGAATAATTTACATAAAAACAAGTGCCCTAGCAATGAAATTAATGTCAAATAGATGAATAATTGAATATTTATCGAATAACAAAAATGCAGTTGGAGAAAAGTTAGTTTCTGATTAAAAAAAGTTCAGAGGAAATTAATAACCATCGATTATGCAATAAATGCTAATATTTTCATTACTTAATTTTAGTACTTGGTAAGTTTCTCGGGGGGTCCGGACCCATGGACCCCTCCTAAATACGTCCTTCCAGTCCCTCAAAGCCCTATAATCCCAATATAATCCATGGCTTCCAATAAGTTCAGAGGAAACTATACAACAACGGCTAAACGAATATATTTTTCATTATTTAATTTTAGTACTTCATAAATCTTTCCGGGGGGGTTCCGGACACCCTGGATCCTCCCTAAGTACGCTACGATGCAAGTTTCCCCGGGCTCGAATCCTGGCCTGGGCATGGATGTTCCTTCACCAATGACATCTCATTACCAATACTCATCTTCGCGATTAGCCAAAAATGGCAGAAAAGCGTTGTAAATTAAACAATATCAACCATAGAGTAATCAAGAAACAAAAGTGAAATGAGAAGTTTACTGGATCCATACAATTTAATGTATTTTAAAAGTGTTATTATAAAAAAAAAAGAAGAAGAAGAAAAAAAGGTTGATTTTTTGCGATTGCCGTAACTGCTTTACCAAAGTGATTCTGTACGAAAGCAATAAGCGTTGTAGCTTGGTGAAATCCCTATAGTAAAATCCTTATAGTACTTCATGAATTACACAGTTATTATTACATTACTATTTATGATAGTAAATCAGACAAGGATCAATATACCTAGATATATAAAAAGTATATTTCTCTTTGTAGATAAAGTTTAGCATAGTGCGGGGGTAAAATTAGCGAAAAGTGGGGGGAACTGCCCCCTCGCCCCCCTCTAATCGCCGCCACTGAATACACATAATTATATATAAGCACAAACTAATACAACTGAATTATGTTCGCAAAACACACACACGTCTTGCCTGAATATTTCTCCTCCCGAATGGCGAATGAACCTAGGCAGTGTTGCCAACTCTACACGCTGCTTCACTTGTGGGCTGAAACTCCAACAAACTGATTGAATCATCAATGTTCTGTCATTCATGGCAATTTGTTTCTTTCGTACAAGTTAACTTGTATATTTAATAGAAACATGATCCAAAGTTAACGAAACATGATCTCCACTTAACGTTTCTCAAAACGCATGCCTCTGAAACTTTTGCGACTATAAGACTGGGCAGGATATTACAATATACAGTAATCAAAGAATGTACAAAAGCAACTTAAGGTTTCACAACAGTCAGTGAATGTAATTCATAAAACCCACGTTCAAGATCCAAGAATGTGGACCAAGCAGTCATGCTTTCCGTAAATCTCAAAGGAAGCTGCATCAGAGATAAAAGAAACAAGCTTGGAAGATTTAAAACCGCCTTTTGTGGGGGAAAAAGAGCAAAGCGGCGGCTAAGCTGCTTGTGCAGTCCATTCCGGTAGATACACCTGCGAGTGGCGGTCTCTGGTGGCCTCTAGATTATTTAGATAGTTTTTATCCGGATTCCCCCCCAGGGACGGAGCAACCAAAGTGGGATCACTCTTCCTTCGTCTCTCCACGTGCACAATGAATGATGCATCCCGCCCACGTGACCAGGGTGCTGCTGCCGAGGTGATCAGACACAACTAGCAAGGAATATTTTAACACCTGGGATCCTCTGGCGATGGAACTTGACCGGAAGTGGTTCTGACGCCAGGCGGGCTTTCAGTCAGTACGCTCCATCAATAGGTTATTTTTTAGAGTTTTGGTGTTGTTTCACTTAAAATTCGTTTAATTTTGATTTGATTTTCTCCCATAGAAAGAATAGAAACAAATAGAAAGAGAGAGAGAGTAGGAAAGAGAGGAAGAAACTAGGGAAAGGAAATAGAACCAATGACAAATAGAAATAGAGAATAGAAAAAGATAGAAGAAACTAAGGGGTAAGGAAATAGAAAGAATGAGAAACAGAAATACAGAATAAAAAGAAAGAAACTAAGGAGGAAGGAAATATAAAGAATGAGAAACAGAAATACAGAGAAAAAAGGGAAAAATCTAAGTGTAAAGGAAATAGAAAGAATGAAACAAAAATACAGATAAAAAGGGGAAAGAAACTAAGTGAAAAGGAAATAGAAAGAATGAGAAACAGAAATACAGAGAAAAAAAGGGAAAGAAACTAAGTGAAAAGGAAATAGAAATAATGAGAAACAGAAATACAGAGAAAAACGGGAAAGAAATTAAGTGTAAAGGAAATAGAAAGAATGAGAAATAAAGAGAAAAGGAAACTAAATGGGGTGGAAATACAGCGAATGAGGAAAACAGATAGGGTAGAAACAGACTCAGTGAGAAGGTAATTGAAAGAATAAGAAAGAAAATTAAAGAGATACAAAAACTAAGGGAAAAGAAAATAGAAAGTATAACAAATAGAGAGTGGAAAGAGGTATAAAGAGATTAAGTGAGATGGCAACAAGAATAGTGAGAGAGATAAGTAAAGAGATAAGCACAAAAAGCAAGTGGGAAGGAAATAGAAGGAATGAGAAATAGAGAGAGAGGAGATATAAATAATTTAAGTGAGAATGAAATAGAAAGAGAAGTAACAGAAAATAAGGAACAAAGATAAGGGGAAACAAATAATGGGATAGAAAGAGACAGGAAGAATCTTGGAGAAGGAGTTAGAAAGACTAAAAAAGAGGAAGGAAGAGATGGAAGGAGAAATCAATGAGAAAGAAACTAAGGACAAGGAAATGGAAAGAAAGAATGAGAAGCAAAACAAAGAGAAAGTGAAAAGAACACAAAGATTGATTGATTTGTTTATTTTGCATCGCTTTCCTGCTACTTTTGGCTAATCGTGGCCATGAGGATATGATAAAGAGACAATCACAAAGAACATCCATGCCCAGGCCAGGATTCGAACCCGGGACCTCAAGATTCGTAATGCACTGTGCTAACCACTCCACCGCAAAGGAACTGACAGAAGTAAGACAAACAGAAAAAGAGAATTGAGAAATAAAATTTAACAGTAAAAAGAGAGAACCGAGTGAAATAAATGTCAGACAGGCAGAAAAAAAAAAACAGAGTAATACCTGGTGTTTCGAAAAATTTATATGAGAAGGAGTAGTATGAAAAAGAGATATAAAGAGAAAGGAAAACAAAGAAAGAAACTAAGGGTGAAGGATATAGAAAGAATGGGAACAGAATTAAAGAGAGAAACAAACAATGAAAAGGATATAGAAGCATTGAAAAACTAAAATAGAGAGAGAGAGACAGTAGAAAGGACAAGGAAATAGGAAGAATGAGAAAAATAGGTAAAGAGATAGAATGAACTTAAGGAAGAAAAATAAAGAAAAATGAGAAAATGAAATGGAAAGGAGAGAGAATAGAAGGAGATAGGAGTATACTAAGAAAGAAGGAAATACAATGAATGAAATGCAGAAATAATGTGAGAGACATAAATAGATAGAACTAGTGAAAAATGAAAAGGAAAAATACGAGGATAGGAAGAAAGAAAGATAAGTATGCCAAAAATGATAGAAAAGAGGAAAATGGAGTTTGATAGAGAAACGGAGAAAGGAGAAATCGAAGAGAGGATTTTGGTAACCAAAACCTTCAAGGGAGAACTTATATTAACTGTACTGTTAATTGTATTAACTCTTGTGAGCAATTCCTTGCCTTACACAATCGACACTCTTGAGACCTCAGTGTTGCCAACCAAGAGACACCGGAGCAAACAGTCCAGCTCCATTATCTCCCTGTTATTTCACCCGCGCTGGTGGATTACATGTGCATCTCCCGTGCTAAGACCTGGTATTAATTATCAATTAATCTGGCGAAAACGAGTAGAACCGTGGCGGCCTCCGAGTCTATGACGAGGTCGCCCTGGGGATTTTTAGGCCAAGGATTCCCGAGTTGACCATTCTAAACAGGCTTCTCTGGGGAGCACTTTCCCTGCATTAGCTGGAGGAGTCGCTAATAGATGGCGCTGTTAACCTAATGGGATCTTCGAGACGAATTTCTAGCTATCACACAGCTCAAGAGTCATTCGCCAGCACAAGAAAATTGCATTTTGTTTTCTTTTATTGAATTAACTATTTAGTTAACCATGTCCTGCGCGTGAAGCAAGTATTATTTTGTGTTTTCAAATCTCTCGGTGCATGACCTTATCTATATATACACAGAAATAATAGTTTGGTTCAACTTTAGTAACTCAGGGATTGTGATAATAATTTAACTAAATTGAATGTTATTTATTATTAATTAATACTCTCAAGTTACAACCAATAACATTTTCTCGGTACTAGTTTACTATGGGGGTGACGCCTATAAATAATTTATTTCGCACTTTTTTACATTGCTAACGTACCATTTTGGAATGCGGAACATTTCCTAAGGTGAAATAATGCATTTCTAACTAAGATAATATCTATTTCTTACATTTACGAGTACTTATTGTTACTTGTTATTTCGATTCTGTAACACACATTATGGCGATAGTGAACTTGTTCATCGCGCGTTGTGCGTGTGTTTTGTCGATTTATGCAGTGTTGCAATCTCGTTCACCGGAAAATACCTACTTTCGTGCCCGGATTTGAAATTATGCTATTATCTCGCAAACCATTGACGTTAGCCTCACAAACCATTCACGTTAGCGCCAAAAACCATTTTCCGTAAGGTTAGGTTAGGCAAGCTTAGTTAAAAAAAAAAAAAATACTCGACACGTCGTGTTTTTGTGAAAACACGGCGAGTTTGAAACACTGACTACGGGGTTTACGTCATCTAACACACGGAGCATTGTGCTCTCGTGCAGAAAGCAAATGGCGGCATCAGAAACAGCGTGTCGGACAGAGATTTTCGCGGAAAACAACATGTATTCGCATTAAAATGGATCAAAACTACATTCACAAACTTCCACAACGCTACAGAAAATGATTTCCGTAAGTACTTTAGGACCAGTGCCCCGGTTCAAAGCCCTCATTTGAGGCTCGAATCATCATTTGAGGCTCGTCGTGGGCCCTTACTGTAGCCTTTTATGAGGGGGTTTATGGCCCCCTGTTTACATCTGGCAACACTGTGGGCCCTTACTGTAGCCTTTTATGAGGGGTTTATGGCCCCCTGTTTATGTCTGGCAATACTGTGGGCCCACTGTGGCCTTGAGGGGCCCATGTACCCTGTCTGGCAACACTGGGGGCACAGAGTTGGCAACACTGGGTTACTGTAGCCTTTTATGAGGGGGGTCCATTGCTCTGTTTATGTCTGGCACTGCTGTGTGACAGTGTTGGGTTCACTGTAAACTTTCAAAGGGCCTGAGGGGTCCATGTACTCTGTCTGGCAACACTGTTGAGGGCCTAGTGTTGGCAACACTGTGTTACTGTAGCCTTTTATGAGGGGGGTCTATGGCCCCCTGTTTATGTCTGGCACTGCCGTGTGACAGTGTTGTCAACCTACTGGGTTCACTGTAAATTTTCAAAGGGTCTGAGGGGCCCATGTACCCTGTCTGGCAACACTGTTGAGGGCACAGAGTTGGCCTGTGGGCCCACTGTAGCCTTTTATGAGAGGGGTCTATGGCCCTCTGTTTATGTCTGGCAACTCTATTGGATGTTCTTTGAGGGGGTTTTGCCAACTCATCCGAAGAAAATTCCACTATATGATCTTTCACTGGCTAAGCTAACCTACAAATAGTGGCAACACTGACAAGGCTCAAATTATTATTTGAGGCTCGAATCATCATTTGACGCTCGAATCATTATTTGAGGCTCGAAACAAATTGCTAAATATAAAATAAAATAACAATGCCTATGAACCTGTTTGGCTTCAGGAAGCAGGCTATGGAGGCATCCGCCCAAAGCGCACCATCGCCACCTGCAAGCTGGGACCTGTTACCCTCCCTATTATCTAAACTCAACGGTTTGTTGATTATACACTTGAATAGCATCCTGACCCAGTACGACGAGGATGTGGGCAAGACTTTCTACATATTCAACAACAACTTGAATTATTACCAATTCCCCATCTCCGGCAAACTGCAGTTTGACATGAATCCCGAGAATAAAGGAGAGGCCAAAATTTCCTCCGGCAAGAACATCTATCGCATCAAACACGATAGGATGAACAGTACCACCACGTACGATGTATCTGCTGGCGATCGCCTGTACATAGAGCTCTTGGACGACTACGACAAACTCATTCCTCTTTTCATAGAAATGAAAATTAGCTATCCTATAATAAATAACAATGCCTAACGATATTTTTGGCCATACGAAACGCGACGACCATGGCGACGAGCTTCTCATGCTCGACGTCAGGGTCAAGAAGCTGCGAAGCGATCTGCAGGCCCTCCAGTCCACGCTCAACTCCAGCCTCCAGTCCGAGATAGCCAGCTTGCAGTCTCAGTGCTTGGACCCTGTACTCAAGATTGATGCAGAGCTAAAATCGCTGCTGCAAAAATACACCGACCTCGCGTCGATAGACAATCTCGACAAGCTGGCACTGAGTGTGGGCAATCTGCAGAACAAACTTCTGAAGCTGCAACAAACGCAAACCTCAGACGTTGAACAGCTGAAACAACGCTTGCAGGATCAAACAAGCAACATCCAGACCGAACTGCAAACTATCATCCAAAGCATTAAAACACAAGACGACTACGATCGCGTGAACGCTAGTATTGCTAAATTGCGCGAACAGTTTCAATCTTTCGAAATCCCTACGTTGGAAAGCATCAAGGCTGAGCTTCAAACAGATGCTTTGCATGCGGCCATCAACGAAGTAAAAACTAAACTCCAAACGCTGGAGGATTTTATCAACAATCTACCGTCGTCCAGCGAACTGAACGCCATTGCCCGTAGCGTGGCCAACATCAAACTCCAACTTGAGACCTACGAGGATTTCGGGAAGCTGCAAGGCACCATAACCCATATTGAGGATGCTCTTGCTGTCATTAGAAATGATCTGGCGAACGTTCACGATGAGCTGGAAACCAAACTGCCGGGCATCAGGGATACACTGGCCAACGTCCAACAGCAAATCGCCAAACTGGAAAATCTGAATGCAGAATCCGAGTTGTCTCATTTCCATCACTTGATCGACGACATACAGACTAAGTTGGAAACCCTGCAGCAATCTACCCCCACCCAGGATGACATAATGCAACTGCAAGAAGGCATACGTGCTGCTGCCGATGCCTCCGAGTTGGACGCGATGAAAAAAGCTTTGGAATCGCTCCAAAACACGGTGGCCACCCTGCCTACCTCTCAGGAACTGAAAAGCGTGAAGAGAACTCTCAACCGAATACTCAAATCCGACGACATCAAAAACATCCAATCCGAAATTGAATCGATACGGGGGTCTGTCGCGACTTTACCTACCAACCAGAACATCACCGAGTTGCATGAATTGTTTGCGGAAATTAGAACGCAGGTCCACGACCTTGTAATACAGAGCTCCAAGTTGACGCTTGTAGAAAGCCTGCAGCAGATTATTGCCAGCGTGAAAGAGCAAATTGGGAGTATCGAGGCAAGTCAGGAATCGACTATAGCTAATTTCAGCACCCAACTACATGACTTAAATGAAAAATTCAAGAGCCTTATTGTCGATGTAAAGATCAAACCAAACTACGACACTGTTGTTCATGCTATCGAGGAACACCTGGAATCGGTGAATGGCAGATTGGAGGATGTGGAGACTGAGGTTCGAACCAACGTAAACACTCTAAATGCCAGCATCGACAATCTCAAGTCTACGATTGTCATCGAACTGTACAGCATACCAAACAGAGAATTCTCCTCCCCTTTCAATCCAGGTTACAAACTCTACATGTTGACTCCTGCAAAAGCCTATCATCAATTTTTCCTCGCTGGCACACTTCAGTTCGTCAAGGTTTCCTACTGGTCTTTGCCTCACGCAACCCACTACCCAATCATGACCGTGACGAACATTGGCGATGAGCCTAAAATAAGAGGAGTTGAGCTGGTCGATTTCACACACCCCGAAAGTCGCGAGACTGCCTATGCCGAAGATGCCACTCAAATTATCGACATAGAAATAGGTGACAAGCTGTATATAGAAAACCCAGCATTGTCTGCAGCCAGAAATCCCATCCAGGCTATATTCTTATTTTCGCACCATGTCTAGGCAGGGTATCGTGAACGAGCTTCATAAACCTGCACGACGAAACTACAAACGACTGGCGGTGGTGACCAAACGCGTGGATGACCTTTGGCAGGCTGACCTTGTGGAAATGAGTAGCGGCAACCTAAAAAATTTACATAAAATCAATAAAGGATACAAGTATCTTCTTACTGTTATAGATACATTTTCAAAATTTGCGTGGGCTTTGCCCCTCAAGGCTAAAACAGGTGTGTGCGTAATGGAAGCATTCAAAACTATTTTCAATGAAAGTGGCAGGCGACCTCGATTTCTTCAAACGGATAACGGAAAGGAATTTTACAACTCGATATTTCAACAGTTTGTTCAGAAGCAAAATATTCAACATTACTCGACTTTCAGTCACATCAAAGCCAGCATAGTGGAACGTTTTAACCGCACTCTCAAAACACGCATGTGGAAACGATTCACGCTTCAAGGTAACCACAAGTGGGTCAATGTGCTTCCGGAACTCGTAAACGACTATAATCACAGTTTGCATAGCACGATACGCATGAAGCCTGCCGATGTCAGCAAGTCTGATGAGGCACGACTGATCTCTACTGTTTATTGCCCCAAGTACCGGCCCACTAACAAAAAACCGAAATTCAAAATTGGAGACCAAGTAAGAATTAGTAAATTTAAGCGCATGTTTGAAAAAGGCTTTACCAAAAACTGGAGTACGGAACTTTTCACTGTTGCTCGATTGTTACCCGGTAACCGTCACACGTATATAATAAAAGATAATCGCGACGAAATTTTGAAAGGGCGATTCTACGAGGAGGAACTCTCCAAAACAAAATACCCCAATACGTATCTTATCGAAAAAGTATTACGTAGAAAAGGTGACAAACTGTTGGTGAAATGGTTGGGACTCGAGGAAAAAAGTTGGATCGACGCAAACGAGGTGATTGTGTAACGGGTGCTTGGGATGTGGTGAGGCGATTGCCAGATTTTCCCCCGGAGCGTCAGGCTAGGAAAAACGGCGAACTGTTGCCGGACAACATTCGCTGCCTTATTGTCGGACCTTCAGGGTGTGGGAAAACAACTTTACTTATTGATAATTTTCTTCTTGCTCCCGACTGGTTAGATTGGAAGAACAGGCACTTGTATGTTTTTTCCAAAAGTTTGGAGCAAGCAAAATATCAACAGCTGACAAAACTGTACGAAGGGCTGAGCATAGCTACTTTCGCCTCCGAAGTAATGCCGCTAGACTGCTGCCATGAAAATTCGGTGGTGGTCTTCGACGATGTCATCCTGGAGAACCATAACGAAATTCGCAATTTTTTTACACAGGGGCGGCACAGAGGCATGGACTGCTTCTATCTTGCTCAGACTTTTTCTAAAATTCCCAAGCAGCTTCTCCGAGACAACGCTAATTTTATTTGCTTGTTTCGTCAAGACCACACCAATTTAAAACATGCTTACGATGATTATGTAGGCGGGGACATGAACTACAATCAGTTTTCCAAATTTTGCTCTTCATGCTGGAATCAAGATGATTTCGGATTCGCCACGATAGACATGACGAGGAAACCCAATGACGGAAAATACAGAAACAAAATAAACAACTTTCTAAACGTTGCGACGTTACAAGAAACGTCTTGACGTATTATAAATAACAAATGATGAAACGCAAACTCGCAGACGACAACTTGAAGCTGCGCGACTACCTGGCCAAACGCTTCAGGGGTTGGAAATCAGAGAATCGCGGAATTTACGAAGAGAAAAAGCGACAGGACCAACCTATCATCGATGCTATAAGTGGACTAGGTAAAGACATCAAAGATGTTACCGAGCAAAATAAAGATTTAATCAACGAGCTCGTGCCACTTGCTGCTCGAAATTATGCTGTGCCTACACCGATATCCAGTATTCACACTACCCCGTTCGAACTTGGAGCTGCACCTCTGAGACGTCAGGTTCTAGGCAGTACCTCTTCGGACAAGGTAGTTGAATTAGGTCCGTTGGCGAGAGATTACCTGAGCACCGGGAAATTTGAAAAGGACGAGGTGTTTGGATTGTACCCCTCTGTGGAACTTAACGAGGGTGTGGTTTGGAAAATTGGAAAATCAAAAGTTACGTTCGAAGGTGACGACGTGAAAATTAATTTGGGCGAGAAAAACAGCTGGACTAGGTATCCTGGCACTGTGGGCCTGTGGGAACTTATCACCAAAAAGCAACCTAAAGATTACACAGACGAGGATTACCAAAGTTACACAGAAATTTTAATTATGACGGATGCCCTGTACCAAAACAACGATGCAACACAGAATCGCGTAAAATCAAGCAGTGGAGAAAAATACAGGAACCTCATCAAGCCAATATGGAACCAAATTAAAACTGGCAGCGGTGTCAAACTCTACAATACCCTACCTAAAGAGTTTGTTTGGGTAGACGACGTAAGGAAGCTTGTAGATCGATTGCTGGTTATCGCAGGCGAAGAAAATGCAGGCAATCGCAACTTCCACAACGAGAAGGTGGGCATCATGGACATGATTAGCACCAAGCTTAGCAACTTTATTGTCAACGACAATAAAGGTATAGGTTACCTTATCAAAATCATCAACACCCTGCCTCCCAAATTCTGGAATGTGGCCGAGGGTCGAGGTCTCGTGAACGACATCATCAACAAGCTACCCTTCGAGATGCACCTACCAGGTTACCAATACTGCGGACCGGGTACCAAACTGGAACGGCGACTGGAGAGAGGAGACAAAGGGGTAAATCTGCTGGATGCTGCATGCAAGGATCACGACATTGCTTACAACACATATACGAATTTAGATGCGCGTCACGATGCTGATAGAAAATTGGAGCATGCCGCTTTCGGGAGACTCGTCAGCAGAGACGCCTCGCTGGGAGAAAGAGTTGCAGCATTGGGCACGACCATTGCCATGAATACAAAACGAAAATTGGGGTGGGGGCTGTAATTAAATAACATACAGTAAAAAAATGTCTACGCATATAACAAACTTAACAACAGAAGTGTTATACAAAATATTTACATTTACTTTCGACGATAGTCACGAGGATGTTAAAAAGCTTATTGATTTAGTTAAAATAACACCACAATTTCGCTTGCCTTGTGAAATGCTACTTCTGGATCATCTGAGAAAAATAAGCGGTGTAAAATCTTCTTCTTTTCCCTATGCTTTTTTTTTTCGGGCTGCTGATGAAAAATTGGCTGATAAGATGGACGAACTTCACGAGTGGAGACAGGGGAGGAGACGATATACAGACGACTGGTATGCTTCAAATGCTGAAACCAGCAGGATCATCGATCACTTGATCGCATTAGGCAATGCCGAAATTTTTTTCTATAAATAACACACTGTAAAAAAATCTACGAGACCAAAAAAATATTTCTTCGATATGGGTGAAAAAATTAGTGACGTCCAGGCATTAAAACAAATGCTAAATTTGTCAGTCGAATATATAAAAATTCAGGAATTGGAAGTGGACAAACCTTATGCAATAACTTCTGGTTCAATTGTTGCAACCCAGTTTGGTCCTAAAGTACGTCTGTTGCTCAACGGACAATACAGTCTATTTTTACCAGATCGATACGCCTGCATGTTATCCGACGAGAAGCTATCCATTTTAATCGAGAACACAACTCGAATCGTGTACAAGGGGACAAAAGAACTTCTTGGTAAGAAAACAAAGCACATAATCGAATTTGTTTAATAGCTGCAAAGTATATATAAATAACATACCGTAAAAAAATTATACGAGTGAGAAACAAAAAAATCTCGGAACATATATAAAATAACATATCGTAAAAAAAAAAAATACATCATGAAGCCCAAGGGCGTCGTGTACCAGATACCATATTCGAATCTGAAAACGCTGGGTGCCCTCGATGGGTTACTCACCAAGAAACAACGCGAGAAGAAACGTTCATGCTTGTCCAAAGGACACGGAATGAAATTGCTGCTCAGCACTCCACAATTGAAAAAGTTGCAGCATTCGCGGAAGCAGCAGAAGATTGGAGGTTTCATATTCAGCATTCCGGCCATCTTGGCAGCTTTGGGTGCAGTGGGCAGCTTGGCAGGAGGCAGTGCCGCTATCGCAAAAACCGTCATCGATGCAAAGAAGAACAAGGCCGAGCTGGAAGAACAGAAACGTCACAACCTGGCTATGGAAAAGAAGGGGAAAGGTGTGACCAAAAAGCGAAAAAACAACCTCGATGCTTTGAAGAAATATAAAAAAAAGAAGAAGCCCTGTCCAACTTCGATATTGAATCTCTGATCGAACCGTTGGGAATAAGGAACTTCAGGGGTGTTTTCATGTCCGATTCTCTACCCTCTGCTGTGAAGAAAAAGGAGTATGGCGTGGTCAACCTGGACAGTTACAAAAATCCTGGTACACATTGGATATGCTACCTCAAAATTGACGATGACAAAGCATTTGTTTTCGATTCGTTCGGTGGCACACCGCCTGCCAGGTTGGTGAAGTATCTCAGTGTTGCCAACCTCTACTACAATGACAAACGCATCCAGGGTTTCACCGATGTTAACTGCGGCCACCTATGCCTTTCCGTTCTCGCATACATGTCTAAAATAAATAACCCCTCAGTGGAACATCTTCAGAAAGCATTGTGGTACCTAAAACACCATGGGAGTGTTCCATCTCACCAGCGAGACTTCGGTCTTGAAACTCGCGTTGCATGACGACATCATCTATCCTAAATCTATTGCTCTTCGTGCATTCTACAGCATGTACCTGATACCCAATGTCACGGAGCACAATAACAAAATTACTGTTGGAAATGAAAAAATAGTTATCACGCCAGGGCAGTACAATCTGTCTACCTTGCAAGCCCAATTGCCAAGAAATATACTGCTATCTCAAAATTCTGTAACTCACAGAGTTGAAATTGTGTCTGCTACAGAAACAGTAGACCTAGGCACTGTTGGAGAGCTTCTGGGATTCGAGAACAACACAAAGCTCGAACCTGGCATCAAGCACATCGGTGCCAACATTCCTAAATTTCTAGCCATCGAGACTCTGAACATACATTGCAACGTGGCAGAAGGCATGATCACCAAATCCTCGGATGGCATCCCAGGCAGCCACAAGCAGACAGGTATCATCGCTACGTTCAAACCAAACTCTGAATTCATGGAACCGATTATATACACACCCTCACCACCGATATACTTCCCCATATCTCGTAATCGCATAGACAACATAAAATTGGCAGTGACAAACGAGAAGGGGGAGGTGGTGAATTTTGCCGGAGCTACTACCACCGCCGTCGTGGAGATTAACGTATAATAAATAACAATCATGGAGCAAATCGAAAGTTACGAGTTGCAGTCCTTCCCACCCAATCGTCGCACGTTTGCCAATTTGAACGAGCCGAACAGGGAGATCGAATACGATGTGGACGTCGGGGATGGGTTTATTCACCCTCACAGAGCTGATTTGTATATCAAGTTTGATGTGGTGAAGAGAGACAACGGCGAAGCATTTAACGCCAATGCAAATTTAAGACTTGTGGACAATTTTGTGCCGCATCTGTTCTCGCAAGTGGAAGTTAGAAAGCATGGCACCGTCATCGATAGGGTTGACTACCCCGGGATTACTTCTACAGCTGTGGGAACACTGAAGCTCTCCAAGACCGATGCAGCATACTACCAGGCAGGGGGATTCGAAGCAGATACAAAAATCAAAACTCAAAGCCACACAGTACTGTTTCCCATGCGCTTGCTTCCAGGCTTTTTCTCCGACTACACGGAGATTATGTGGAAGGGTGGTTTACGCGTCACTTTTCGCAGAAGCGCCAACGACAACGATGTGCTGATGCGTTACAGCACCTTGGGTGCAGACGGTGCAGCACTTGCCAACACACTACCCGACCCTGCCAAGTGCGTCATCCAGTCCATGGAGCTGCGCATGCCTGTGGTAGAATACGAATCTAATTACGGTCTCAAGTACAAAGCCGACATCTTGAAGAACCCCCAAGTACCCATCCAATTTTACGGCTACCAGTGCGTGCAGAAACCTGCTTCCGGCAGCCATTTTGAATTTGATGTTACTACGCAGTTCAACAGCATCCGGTACGATATGCCTGAGTTTGCGGTCGTGCTCTTCCAGACAGGGAAAGATAATAACCAAGAGAAAGATTCTAGCCAGTTCGATAATTGCAAAATTAAGAATGTTTACCTCAAAAATGGCAGGAATGAAGTTTTCCCACGCGAGAACTACAATCTAAACATTACGAACAACGATTACCTGAAACTTTACGAGGCGTACACAGCTTACAAGAGAGTGACCTCCAGCAATGTGGACGTGTACTACAACCCCAACGAGTTCATAGCTCGCAGACCCATGTTCGTCATCAACACATCTAAGAGGAAGCAGGTGGTTGTCAACGATCGTACCAACATAAAGATCGTATGCGAGTTCCACGACGTCTTGCCTGCAGATACTCTGTGCAGCGTCATTCTTATTGCAGAGAAAACATTTGTGTATGACGTCAAGAATGAAAGAGTGACTGAACAGTTTTAGATACAAAAAAAAATTAAAAAAAATAGCACACAATAAGAAATGTGGAATTTTATATACACAAGTACAAATTGCAATTAGCAGTTTCCAGAAGTTTAATTTTGCTGTGCCATGCATGTAATCGAGGAAGTTGAAGTAAATTAAAATTGATTTTTTTTTTCCGCATTGCCTATTATTTTTTGTTGCACTCTGGGCAGGCGTTACTAGTTTGGAGGCGATAGTGGCCCCACGGAAGTGTATGGACCCCACATTCAAGAATACACCTCTTGTCGTCGTGTGCATCCAGAGCAACTTTCCTGACAATATTAGTTGTAAGCACATGATCGACGCTTTGGATACGATGCTCTTTTTGTAGAATGGGTGATTTTGTTCTGAGGCACTCGAGGTAATCCTCAAACTTGAGGTGCTCCCGAACCACTTGCCTGCTTACACCCTTTGCCTTTTTTGTTACAGAACCCTCAGCCCGGATCGCATAGGCTTTGGCACGAAGTCCAGCAAAGTCCACAATCACATCCCCGTCTTTCTCGTCCTTGAGTTTGCCGGGTATTTTTTTGTTCCGGGGCAGAATTCCATACCGGTTTAGCTGGGGATAGCCCGATGTGTCGAAGAGCTCTTCAAGAGCTGGAACTTTGGCTATATCACCATACGCATCGGCCGTGCGAACATGGTACACCAAGCTGTCTGTGTCTGTGTAGAGGAGCGAGATATTGTGGTTGTAGTGTGCACGTAGTATGTCGTAATATGTCTCGAACATGCACAACTTGCTCAGATCCAAAACTGCAGCTCCCACATAGATGGGCTTGTTGAGTAGCACCTCGCGCCGGTTCATGTGAACCAGAGACATCTGTTCATTGTAAATTGTTCGAGACCTGAACAGCGGGCTTGCAACAAGTCGACGACACAGTGTTTTCTTCGTCACCAACCTCACATCAACGCGATTTCGCACATTCTCCATGGTCTTCCCAAATACCGCATTGTTCATTAATTTGAAAAAATCGCGATCAAGTTCCGAAGTGGCATCAGTGCGATGGTTGGTGTTCAGTTCGATGTACGGCTTCAACCATGGAGACTGCCTGAACAAGAGCACGTGGTAAACTGCTTTGACCGAGACCCCTTGCTGTATTAACCACTGGAGGTTCCGGTAGTGTAGCACATAACGCTTTTTGGGCTCCAAGTCCATGACGAGCTTCGGTTGATCCGAGCCAGGTGGACACTTGAATTCCGGAGCAGGCGAAAGGTCACAGAATGTATCCTGCAGCTTCTCGGGGAAGTCAAGGTCCACCTCGGCAAAAAACCCAAACTCGTCGCACTCTTTTTCGATGTCGTGGTATAAAGGATCAACCCACTCAAACTGTCCTGTTGGGAGTGGCTGCATCATGGAGTGCCCGTAAAGATTATTCACGTCAGTGTACATGATGTAGCTTGATGGTTGGGAGGGGTCGTAACCAGTGGCCATGTGGTGATTGTTGGCATGTGCGAAGCGTTGCGACACTTGGACCATGCCGCCCCGGATAGCTCTCTCGATGAAAAGCATGATATCAATATCGGAGATAAGTGAAAGTTTAATTTTAGTCAGCAGGAGCATGGCCGACCATGCCAGTCCAGGAAGGCTGTAAAAATATACAGGGTCCAGGTTGTAAATGTTTATCGCAGTCGCCCGAAACGCCTGGAACACATCGGCAAGAAGCGTCACATCAAGCTTCAGGTATGCATCGTGGTAATCACCGAAAGTTCGACAACCCAACTCGACCCACATAGACTGAGCATGCTTGTACTCCTCGTCGGTAATACCTGAACCTCTCAGCTGGCTGTAGAACTTATCCTGGGGAGGCAGCAACTCTTCTTCGAACTTGGAGCGGTCTGTGACGTATTCGTAGGGGTAGACCCCTTTACGTCTGATGAGTGCGACATCTAAGTTTGGGAAACTTGATGTGGTAATGGCTAGTTGGTCGTCTCTGAGCTTCCCAGCAAGAGCATCCAGGCTTGCCTGGAGGAACCTCAGAGAGTCGAGGAACCGAAGCTCGATGCTCCTGCTTGAGTCGGGGATCGGCACCCGCTTGCTGATGCTAATATAACGCTCCTCGTTCTGTGCCAGGACATTGATTCTCGCATCGTCGTACCCTAGATGTGTGACCAAGTGATGGAAATCATATCCCGAGCCATTGTGAAAAAAGACCGGTATGAAGCGCGGGTCCCTGGCTCTCAAGTTACACCTGTTGCACCACGGGCCAATGTAGCTTCCGGTCCCATAATGGTCATGGTGGTGGACCTTTTTGTTATCGTCAGTGAAGACCGACTTGCAAACAGGACAATTTAGAGCTATTTCGTGCTGATGCTTGTCTTCCGGAGACAGAGGTAGCATGGGCTTGGGGGCCAACAGCACCTTCTCTATCTTGATGGCTTCCTGTTGCATTCTCTGCAGGAAGTGTTTGACCGGGTCGCGGCCGCGATACACATAGGGCTCGGAGGCAATATGGTCTCGCCACACCACAACATAGGAGTAACTCGAGGCCTCGTGGATTTGGAAAGGAATAGTAGAGGATGTTTCGGGGTTGGGCTCGCAGTTAGACAGAGGTTGAAGAAAGGCCTCGAAGTCTGCTACAATATAGGCAGGATGCTTCACCATAGCACTGTGCATGCGAAAACACTCTACTGCACCAGGTTCGGGCAGGATAGTTCGTGCAGGCTTGTTGGTACCACAGTAGAGCATGTGGCGAGCTAGCTTCTCAGCAGCAATGTTGGGTCCTCTGATGCGCCGGTAATCCTGCTGTTCTCGATTATGAAATGTAGACAAGCACCTGCGACACACCTCGATGTGGTGACTATCACTGCTCCGCTGGCTCGAAACAAGCCGAGAGAGGGAACGGATAAGGGTGTAATGGTGATGGGTTTCGTTCTTGATGAGCAGGAGGTTGATTTCTCGTGCACTATCATCATCTACATCACTCACCCGGATGGGGTGGACCTCATGTTTGTTCTCGGTGAGACCGTAAACATTGATGGCTAATTGCAGGCCCAACAAGTCACGAGCACGAACCTCAAACTTGCCAATATGCGAGACTTCTACAGGGTAGGCAATCCCGGCCATTGCATCCTCCAGTTCCGACTCATACTGCGTGTAGTGGTTAACACGGTACGGGTGGTTTTTCCAGTGAACAGGGTGCAATGCTGCCAGCACCGACCAGAGGAAGCATTTGGTGTCTTTGTTCTGAATATTGAGAACAGCTTTTTTTGCTTCAACCTCGGGTGGCAGGTCAATATAGCTAGACCCTGCCAGTGGCAGGAATTTGTTAAGTTTCAGACGAAGTTTGTGGGGCTCGCCACACAGCGAACCGCCCGAGCCTTCAGCCTGATGCTCCTCGTGCTTTGCCACAAGCTCCTCGACAAACTTGTCATAGATGCTGTCGAGGTCAGTGACATCTGCCTGATGCAGTGTTTTTGCTTTTGTGGCATGGAAGAATTTATATATTTCATCAGACGGTTTCTTATACTTGCAGCGTAGCACGGCATAGAATTTAGTGGAGTGTGTAGCCAATGCATCGTTGAGGATGGATATTATCTTAGCTCGCTCGCTCTCCAGAAAACTACGCACATCGCAGAAGCTGTCTGATGTTATGTTAAAGTCTTGTAATAAATGCTCAAACGCAAACCGGTCTGCTTTCTTCGCCAGCTTGACGCGTTTGGCAGGTGGCGATGCATCGAGGGAGGTTACTTCTACCTTTCGCTTGGAAGGTTGCGGTAGAGATGTTCCAGTGCTCTTGCAAGTAAGCTGGTGTCGCTTGAAGTTGGCAATAGAAATATTTTTTCCACACTTAGAGCACAGTTTGGTCGCACATATTCGCTTTTCCGGCACACAAGTACGACAGTGCCTTTGAAAATTTTTACTTGACACAGCAATTTGGCACGAAGGGCAATTTTTTACAGAACGCATAATGCAGAGATTTTTTGGGGGTATGTTATTTAATATCCAATGGTGTGCAATGCAAAATATAATTGTTTATTTTTTTAACTATTCTCTATGACCTTACTTGGGTTGTTTTTTTCGCCAAATTATATGCTTCTAGTCTCCTATACAATACAATATACGTACAATATTGTCAAAAGCGTCATATTTGAGCATGTCGCTTGTCACCTAAACACTACAGCTGACAGGTTGGTAAAATTTCACATCAAGGCAGATAATACACTTAAGTCTTATTTATATATAATTTTTACGGGTGTACAATATTGTCAAAAGCGTCATATTTGAGCATGTCGCTTGTCACCTAAACACTACAGCTGACAGGTTGGTAAAATCTGGCATGAAGGCAGATAATACACTTAAGTCTTATTTATATGTAATTTTTACGGGTGTACAATATTGTCAAGAGCGTCATATTTGAGCATGTCGCTTGTCACCTAAACACTACAGCTGACAGGTTGATAAAATCTGGCATGAAGGCAGATAATACACTTAAGTCTTATTTATATATAATTTTTACGGGTGTACAATATTGTTAAGAGCGTCATATTTGGGCATGTTGCTTGTCACCTAAACACTACAGCTGACAGGTTGGTAAAATCTGACATCAAAGCAGATAATATACTTAAGTCTTATTTATATATAATTTTTACGGGTGTACAATATTGTTAAGAGCGTCATATTTGGGCATGTCGCTTGTCACCTAAACACTACAGCTGACAGGTTGGTAAAATCTGGTATGAAGGCAGATAATACACTTAAGTCTTATTTATATATAATTTTCACGGGTGTACAATATTGTTAAGAGCGTCATATTTGGGCATGTTGCTTGTCATCTAAACACTACAGCTGACAGGTTGGTAAAATCTGACATCAAAGCAGATAATACGCTTAAGTCTTATTTATATATAATTTTTACGGGCGTACAATATTGTTAAGAGCGTCAGTTTCCGTAGAGCTCTCTTTTTCCATCTTCCCTCTATACAGAATCGACGGCTTCCCGATTTTCATCACGTAGTTTCTTTTTTATTCAATAGATGGCAGAGGTTGTATGATCTTTCAAATCTATTACGCGTATGTTTGCACTGCTAAGTTTTTCATACCATTTCAAGCGTGTTTTGTTTAGTAATTTCTCATGTAAACAAACCTTCATTTGTTACGTCTTGCAAATATGTTGTATAAGAATGTTGTAGAAGATTCTGTGATTGTGATTGTGTTAGTGAAACTAAAAAATGTAGTGAAAATAAGAAAGAGGTGGCTGTGGCAGGAAAAATATAGGTTGAGGAATAGAAATAGAATGCAAAAGTGTGTGATCAAATTTATTAGGTGAGTTTCTAATTATTTTTCAAGTAAACTGCATATGTGCAAACTTATTACTGTACTTCCACTTCAATATATAAAATTGCTTGAATAGTTTTCACAATATTTGACATCTTGTCTTGCTGTGCGAGAGATAGCCAAATTTAAATGGTATTTTATGGCAAAAAAATATTGTTATTTAAGGTATGCGAATGGGTTAATATGGATATTGTCACACATTCTTCTTATTTTATACTGTTGTAAATAGAAAAGATTATGTATGGTAAATGTTTTGTATATTATAGGGAAAAAATGCAAAATATCCTTCAATTTTAATTCGATCCACCTCTGAATCGAATTTTTTCATATTCTCACGCCGGCATATGTTGTTCTATTTTGCTTCTTTTACTTGCCTTGCTTAATTAACTCTCGCTAATTAGCATTTTTTTGGAAGAAGTCAACTAGAACAACATATGGCGGTATGAGAAATATGCAAATTAAAGAATATTTTAGTAATATAAGGGCCCTAGCAATTAGCTTCGTCGACTAAGAGTACTCTTTTAAACGTCTTCAGCTAGATCGTATTACTACGCGAGGACGTTTAAAATGGTTGGGTGTTGAAAAAGTTTGACCTACTTTTAATTTCTATTGTTTGCTAATAGATGGCGCTAATAGTACCCCCCCCCCTCTCTCTCCCCTTTTCTCCTCTGCTGTATGATCAAGATTTTGGAGAACATAAAATTTGCATCCATCTGATGTCGAACTAAAAACTTTATTTTTCGGGGAGTCAACATTATTTTTTACTCAGTCGTCATATAACATAAACACACGCAAACATTCACATGTGCTTTTTATTATTTTGTGTTCGGTAAGTACAAGTATATTCTTACATAAATTATTGTTTAATTTAATAAATTGTAAACTCGGAGCCTGCTATACTAACACTCCTGTGTTTCATTATACAGCTCACAGGTTGAATTGAAAGCGAATGTTGCGTGCATACGGAAATAACACAGAAAAAAAAAGCGGATGGAAGCAATTTAAAATCAGTGGAGCAAGGTTAGTATTACGAGAACGTAAAAACATGTGCTTACATTGTTGTCCGAATTCGCGGCAGACGTGAGAGGGGAGGGGAGAGCAGAGAGGCGCGACAGATGCACGCTTGAACTCGCTGTGACCCTGCGCTTGGCAGCCATATTCTTACTTTCACTTTGTACAGACAACATTTACTGATTAGACAATGTAAAACTCAGTAATACTTTAAACAGTTTATCGATAATACTGAATGTAGAAAAATTGAAAATGATGAAGTAGCACGTTACATTTTTTAATATAACTAGTAAATAGGTGAAAATCATTGTGACGTTTGTTTGGCGTCTACCTTCTGCTTCTGTACTGTGCGCCTGCGCCCCAGAGCGCTGTGGGTGAAGTTCGGGCTGACACCTGACGGGAAAAGTGACAACCATACTACAAGAGGACACGGCCTAAGTTGTACAATTAGGTACAAGTATTGTACAATTAGGTACAAATTGTTGTACAATTATTCCCCCCCCCCCAGTTGCCCAGTTGGAGTTGGGGGCATAACACTGGTACTATTTGTACTCACAGTGCTTACTTATGTATTTTGTTTAATATTTTATTTCAAATTCACTGTCAGAAACTAGTGTTGCCAGTTCCTGGATGTAGGTTTACCTACTCTGTTGTCACTGTCAAGCTTCCAGTATTCGTACAGCATAAAAAGCCATAACCCCCCTCTCAAAATATATATATTGTATACGCCAAGATGCTCAATAGCCTAGCAACACATCATGAAAAAAACATGCCAAAAAAAACAAAACCCAGTGGGTTTATAAATCAGTGCTGCCACTATTTGTAGGTTAGCTTAGCCAGTGAAAGATCATATAGTGGAATTTTCTTCGGATGAGTTGGCAAAACCCCCTCAAAGAACATCCAATAGAGTTGCCAGACATAAACAGAGGGCCATAGACCCCCCTCATAAAAGGCTACAGTGGGCCCACAGTGTTGCCAACTCTGTGCCCTCAACAGTGTTGCCAGACAGGGTACATGGGCCCCTCAGACCCTTTGAAAATTTACAGTGAACCCAGTAGGTTGACAACACTGTCACACGGCAGTGCCAGACATAAACAGGGGGCCATAGACCCCCCTCATAAAAGGCTACAGTAACACAGTGTTGCCAACACTAGGCCCTCAACAGTGTTGCCAGACAGAGTACATGGACCCCTCAGGCCCTTTGAAAGTTTACAGTGAACCCAACACTGTCACACAGCAGTGCCAGACATAAACAGAGCAATGGACCCCCCTCATAAAAGGCTACAGTAACCCAGTGTTGCCAACTCTGTGCCCCCAGTGTTGCCAGACAGGGTACATGGGCCCCTCAAGGCCACAGTGGGCCCACAGTATTGCCAGACATAAACAGGGGGCCATAAACCCCTCATAAAAGGCTACAGTAAGGGCCCACAGTGTTGCCAGATGTAAACAGGGGGCCATAAACCCCCTCATAAAAGGCTACAGTAAGGGCCCACGACGAGCCTCAAATGATGATTCGAGCCTCAAATGAGGGCTTTGAACCGGGGCACTGGTCCTACTTACTTTCTCCTGTAAATTTGAAGAAATCCGCACCCCCATAGTAAACGGTTACCATTTTCTCACCAACCAATTTGGCTTGGCTTTATACACGTTAATCATTATAACGGAAAATCACGCCTTACAGATTAACAAATCTGATTAAAATAATTATAGATTAAATTATTCCAATTAAGACACGTATTCAGTATAATTCTATACTTCGTATAATTTGAACTAAGGCAAGGTGCAAGTAGATAATGTTTAATGTTGCATTTGGCCACGACAAATCGTCTCTGAAACAGCATTTGTATAGGTTCTTATGGACATTAACGGAAAAAAGGAACTTTTGATCTAGTGGACCGATTGAGCAGAAATTCAAGACCATGGTAAAACACATTCTAAAAGTCAAGATTCTGAAGTTTAATAAAAATCGAGTGAAGGATAAAGCCGTAATTGAGGATCAAAAATCACAGAAGATAACAAAAGGGCGCTTGAGAAGATAGCATTCACGCTGAGCTGTCCTACTTTCCATGCTGATGGACAATGAGCGGGTCAATCACCTAATCTCGTCAAGGGTGCATTTCATCAATACAGGGGTAGATGGCGGATAACAAGTTTTTCTGGAGGGAAAGTAGAAAAGGACTTAAACATAGAGGCTAGACATGGAAGTCTTCGCGCGAAGCTGAAGGAAAAGACAGTACTAGTGGAATATTCGTTCGGATCGCATCCGTGCTAGCTGATTTCGCAAAAGAGTCTTTGTTAGTTTTCGAAACGTTGAACAGCCACATCATGGGTGAGTAGATCGCCACAGAGCCGCAAGGGGCTTTTCCCCTTCCGATCGCGCCTACGTCTACGACAAAATTCCATCTGTCGTCGCGAGAATTTGATTACCGCCGTGATAAATTATAGCCCGATAATTTCATAACATCATAGAAACGCCGCCCGAACTATATTTAAAGATAACCGCCGCATTCGTAGCCCTGTGAACTCTGATTTTCAATGTGTGAGAGATCGTGAACTGTTGATATGCTGAACCATTGTTGACGTGCCAATCCACTGTTGAGATGCCGAACCATTGTTGAGATGCTGAACCATTGATGAGATGTCGATCCATTGTTGAGCGAACTTAAGATCCTTGCTTCAACGAAGATTACTCCAGAGAAAGGAAGAGAGGAATACGGGTTGACAATCGTAAGTTAAGTACGGGAAGTGAAAGTGATTCCGTTAATCAAGTGTCCATCTGAGATGTCATCCCGGGTAGCAATGATCCAAGTCCAGCCGTAAGGTAAGAAAGCATTTTATGAACGTCGGAGATCATTCCAGAATATCGGCGCGTTATTCTAAATATAGGATTACACAAGATTCCGTAGCCAAATTGACATAAACATTATCTACTTCGCATATTAACAAGTAATAATCATTTGAGTATAATTATCAGTCCTAAAATCACATTGCTTTAAAAAAAAAAAAAAATTGCTAACAACCGTCTTTAACTAAAAGCCAGACAATGATATTATTCCACAAAAAATGAAAGTATTTGTAGTAGAATTAGTATTGTGTAATCTGCCGATGAATGTGTGAGTGAGTGTGTGGTTTGTGCGTAAGAGGGCAGCCTGTATAATATAAATTGATTTATTTAATTATATAGATTTCACACCCATTTTGTCGTGTTACGTAATTTACAGAATAGAATAATATAACGGTATAAACAAAGTTACCTCGCTTTAAAGGTCCAACTGCGTAAACGCGATCCCTGAGACCATATTTATTATGATATTATTATATTCCTTATGGCTTAAATTACAGTTATACTTGACCTTATTGAACTAATTAATTTGTGTACATTTTACTTTAATTGATTACCACTGAACCCGTCGTCGCGCTTTTTTACATCATATTAACCATATCAATTTAGACATCCAAATGGCAATTTCCTTCGACGTAGTACACATTGGACTGCATTTTGCAACTAGTGAGGCCCTGGCGTCTTGAACCATGGCCAAATATGATCTTCTATGAGACATATTTGTGCTGTTCACATGTGTTTGTGATTGTCCCTTCATTTATTTCATCATTCATCCTCATCTTCCCGATTAGCCAAAAGTGGCATAAAAGAAAAGCAAAATTTAGAATTGGTCTGTTATTTTTTTTTAAAAAAAATCTACGTCTATGCACGTGTGTGTGTGTGTGTGTAATGTTAATGTAACTTTTAACATATTTTCTACCAATATAGTGCTTTGACAAATGTTAAGATGTTATTTATTTGATTATACACTTAGTGTAAAATGTTCACTAAACCTATCGGAGGTGTTTGGACCCGTTAACCCTCCTGGTATTTGGAGGCACATAGTGGTTCGAATCCCACTTTAAACTGTAGGTCCAGTCCCAATTAGCCTTACTGTGCATAAAGTGGACTTAAAACACCAAATCAATCCAATCCAATCCCTCCTGGTATATACGGCAATGTCTCGGTGCAGCCACATATCCAACAATTGTGAAAATGACAGTGTTACCAACTTTATATGACAGTGTTACCAACTTTATATTAAATAACAGAGAACAATGTTTTAGGTCTGCGGTTCCCAAAGTGTGCGCCTCCCTGCCTTATCCGAATATTTATTGGATATCAATATGATTGTTCCAAATGTGTCAATATTTAGTACTTTTTACACATAAAATGTTTCTGAATTTGAAATGTGTGTTTATTTTTTAACTTAAGGCAAACAAAATAACCACACCAACTGAGCGTTGCAAGTTTTAAGGCCTAATCACACGGAACTGGATTTCCAGTTAGTTGGCGCTGAACTGGCTACCTGACCGGAAGTGATAGCTGCCTCGCTGGCTGCTTGACTGGTTTTGAGGAATAGGCCATGTTCTAATTGCTACTGGCTTTCCTCGACTGGATTCTGTGGAACAGCCAATCAGGGCGAAGTTTGCCCATGTGAAGATAATCTGTGAGTTTACTGAAGGAAAGGGTTTTGTCTGTGCTTTCCGAGTGTTTGTTTGTTTTCTCCGCTTCAGCAAAGTGATGAGATTTATACGTGACAAATATGATTAGCCGACAATGAAAATCCTTAATATTACAAGTGAATTGAATGTTCGATAAATTTTCTTGTTTTAATGAATGAATCCTGCGAATTTCATGTTGAATATGCATACCCGAGTTCATTAAAAAGCTTTTTCAGTGCGTATTGATTGCCATATTTTCTTTCGAGCAATTTTTAGTCCATGCTTTTTTATTTTTATTTTTTAATACAGCAGTAATTCTCCTATAACGTGCTCGTCCATCTTTTTAGATTATTTGCTCTGCGCAATGTCTTATGGGAACAAAAGTATACCGACAGGTACCATAACAAGTATCGTGTGAGGCGAAAACTAACAGATGTGTAGCCAGTTCAGCGTCAACTACGGCATTCCTACTGGAAATCCAGTTCCGTGTGATTCGGAAGAATCTTGAAACACTAAGGGTGCCGTGAAACGAAAAAAATTTGGATCCCCTGTTTTACGCATTTCTTACGGCCGTCTAAAAGAGAGTAATATATTGATAAATAATAGTAATTAGCCGTGGCGCAACAGCCTGTGAGGACAAGGGCCTACCTATCGACTGCCGACCGCAGGGGGAGATCATCCAACCAGTACGGGGTGACGTGTGGTCAGCACGACGAACATCCAGCCCAGTGGCGTGGCGTGACTTTTTAAAAAGTGTTACCAGCTATCAGTACGACAATTATGCCTGCTAGACGTTATTACACCCCCCCCCCTTCGGTAAAGAAAACATGTCTTCGAGCTAGATATTTGTTCATTTCGTTCTTGTTTTGCAATCAGCACAGTGATTTGGCCACAAACACTCCTAGAAAGAACTACCACTCGTGAGACAGTTACCACGAAAATCCAATGAATAGTGGTCGACCCTTGTCAATTCTTCATCTGTCTCTGTTTCTTTGCAATGAGGTGCAAAGGAGAAGAAGAAGAACCACACTTTTCTCGGGTCAGTTTAATGTTTGTGTGGTGAGCACTGAGCAGACGACAGAACTCCGCTCCTTTGGGGAAGGGAAACCCAGCTGTACGTACTACTGTTGCCAACTTAGTATTTTGGAGCAAGGTTTGTCCAAATCACGAATCACACCAAGGAACTATATTTTCGTCTATTACCTAACTGGTCTCAGTTGTAGTTCTACCTCTAGTTGCTTCACAGAAATGATATTCCTATTTTAGGCGGGATTTAGTTCTTTTCTGCCAATCCGATGTGGCAACACTGGCTGCTCCGGTAGGTCTGAACGGCAACAGGGACCCTTAACAGGTATATGAATAACCCCATAGCACACTATGCCCCAAAGTCCTTCCCCGCTCTTTCCTTGCATTGGCGCCCTTTTCAGGGTAGCGGAACCAGGAAGGTGCAGTCTGGCGTTCTGAAAAGTTCGAAACCATTCGTGAACCTCCACGGTTCTGTCGGCTGCAGAAAAAATGTCCTAGGCAATATCTACTCGACGGCAACGATGTTAATTAACGTGTTTAACAATGTTGTCATTTTATTGAAACAACTTTTTAATTCTTTACATTTTGCTGTTACCTGCGGTAACACCGGGTACATGCACGCCGCGCCTTTGATCCAGTCATTGTGGTAGGTTTCCATGACCGGGTTACGCTACTCATTCGTAGCTCCCCAATTTCCTCACGATGGTGGCTGGCCACCGGTCCTATACACAGGTCGAAATCTCTGGAGAAAAGTTGTTTCTCTTCACTCAGGAGACGCGAACCTGATTCGAAGCATGACGCCTTAGACCGCACTGACGCGATGGGGGACAATATCTTAATATATTTTTAAAAAAAATATTGGGGATGGTAAAGAGGTCATTAAGGTAAACAACTTTTCTTTATACAGTTTTCTATTATTAGAGGAAAAGGTCTAAATATGGGCCCCCCTTTTTATGGGGTCATTTTCGGAGGAAAAAAATATTAATATATCAAGCATCTGCCTTTAAAATGCATATCTATGAAATATATACTTAATTGTAATAGCATGCTAAAGTATAGAAGGTCTCCATTTTTAAAATAAAAAAACAATTTCCAAAAAAATGGTAAAAATGATACTACTGGCAATATCACAAAAAGCAATTAAAATTTTAAAAAGTCATTTATTGCTAAAACATTATAAAATTCATATTTATGAATAATCTGTTGTTTTGAAAATCACGCGGAATGAGAAAAATTGAAATTAAGAAAAACATCCAAATATTTGTTGAAAATGTGATCTCAACATTAGACCTCATGTCATAGCCCATATTTAGACCATCACGCTATTTTTCTTCTTCAATTTATTTTCGCTCTCTGTGGTACGTATTTCACAAACAAATCATGGCATTATAAAAGCGCACATTTGTTTTATGTACCGCTAATATCATAACCTATACAAAGCAGATGAGAACTCAGAAAAACGTTGAGTTAAAACATACCTGTAAAAAGTTTTTGGAAGTCCCAATTCTATAACAGTGTCCAAGGCCGAAACTAACCACCACTTTCTCTTGAGAATTGGCGCCGCAACCTTTGTCATTGACAGATAACCAGTTCCAATAACCTCTGCCAGGCTGCAGCACCCGAGCGCGCTGATAACTCCAAAACCCATATTTAAACCTTGGCCCATATTTAGACCTTCTCCTCTATTATTTTCGACTTCTTGATGTATAAAAATTGAATTTTATCTTAAATATATACGAGTGTATGCAAGCTCGCAGTCGACACTGATGGATTGATTCAGCTATCTACTAGCTATGTGTTGTTGTTTCAAATTTATTAGGGACCCGGGTTCGATACCCGGAGGAGGTACATGGCACAGTGGTTCGGAACCCACATGCAACTGTAGGTCCAGTCCCGATTAACCTTTCTGTGAATAAAGTGGACTTAAAACAATTAAATTCGATTATGTCTCGCAGCCCAGTATGATTCACGCCAGGCCCATCTACGTCTCAAGATCACCGGAGATGTTTCAGGAAAGAAATTCCACTCTCATCTCGAGAAGAGAGCGACTGACGACACCCTGGTGGAATTTCTGACACCTTACAATTCCTATCTCCATCTCTGGATTTTTGTTGAAACTCCTTCAGGGGGAAACCCATTGTCTCTCCCCCGCGCGGCATTCACCGATGCAAGGATCTTGGCGAGGAGGAAAAAGTTAGCCTTAATTTTTTCTCCATTCCCTTTCTTTTGATCTCTTCCCTCCCTCTCCCTCCCCTTTTACGTTTCCTACTTTTTTATCCTTCCTCGTGAGTCTCGTTTGCCTAATTAGCTTAATAGACAGCATTCATCTTATAACACCCTTGTGCGGGGTGGAGGCAGGAATAGTTCCAAATGTCGCCGCCAGAGGGGAGGTGGAGTGCATGGCAGCTGTCCCGCCGTTGCCAGCCAAGGGGTGTGTGACCCCTTCGTACCTTTCCCCCCTCATTTTTTGACCCCTTCTCGGCAGTTAAAGAAGAATTAAGTGCCGGTGCGAAAAGCTTCGGCCATGAAGAAAGGAGGCTTCTGATTGGCTGGTGGATCAGCAGCCCTGACTGCAGAGGTACTGCTGAATTGCAAGAACGTCTTCTTTTCTTCATCTGTTACAGGTGGCAGTAAACACTTTTAAAATTCAGCTTTCAACGAGTCTTAGCTGAGGAACATATTGTTGTGCAATGTTATTAACAGGGTGTCCGCGGGCCGAAGGGAGGGTCACGGTGATTACTTGATTCCCATAGAATAAGGAAATGGCATATTTGTTCTTCCCAGCTTCCCTTTATTTTCGTTCCACCTATCCTTTCAGCTTATCTTATCTTCATCTTCAGATTCTTGACTTGTTTGCTCAGAATTTTCCTCTTACATGTTCCTCAGTTGTTGGTTATTCGTTTTCTTATGTATTTTCTCTAGTTTTCTCTCGTTGTCTCTGTCCGTCTCTCTCTTGTTTGTCTCGTTCGTTTTATTTCTATAGGGTTATCTTTCTCTCGTGTGTGTATGTCTCATTTGATTTTCTGTTTCTTCCTCCCTCTCATACTTCTATTTCTCTCTCCCTTTTTGCGTATTCCACTTTTTATATCTCTCCTTTTTCCTGTTTACAGATGTAAATATCTCAGTAACTACATAGTCAATGTACAGTAAACTACACAGCTGCAATCCTCAACTCAATAAGATTTATGCATAAAAGTTTGAATAAGAAATTCAAAGGTATATGGATCTGTGACACTGCACACGTCAAATCGGTAGTCAAGCTCCTGTCAAACACGTTGCAGCATGTCTGTGGTAACAGTCTCCAGTGCGACGGTGATTCTCTAGCTCGAGTTCCTCTAGGCTTGTAGGAAGAGGGGGGACATAGAAGAGGCCCTTCACATAGCCCAATAGAAAATATTAGAAGGGGTGAGGTCTGGTGAACGTGGCGGTCATTTCAAAAACAAATTATCTTCAACACTAGCACGCCCGATCCATGAACCTGGTCTGAAACATTAGCAGATAATTATCGCCGGTCATATTTGCCGCAAAGAAAACGGGCCATGAAGATGATTCTTGGAGATGGCACAGAAGACAGCCTTTTTTGGGTGCTCTATCTCATTCTATTTTCCTCTTTTCTATCATTTTTGGCATACTTATCTTTCTTTCTTCCTATCCTCGTATTTCACCTTTTCTTTTTTCTTTAGTTCTATGTCTCACATTATTTCTGCATTTCGTTCATCGTATTTCCTTCTTTCTTAGTTTACTCCTATCTCCTTCTATTCTCTTTCCTCTCTTTCATTTTCTCATTTTTCTTTCTTTTTCTTCCTTAAGTTCATTCTATCTCTACCTATTCTTCTCATTTTTCCTATTTCCATCTGTCCTTTCTATCTCTCACTCTCTCTATTTCGGTTTTTCAATGCTTCTATATCCTTTTCATAGTTTGTTTCTCTCTCTTTAATTCTGTTCCCATTCCTTCTATATCCTTCACCCTTAGTTTATCTCTTTTTCATTCTATTCCTTCTCACATAGTCTCTCTCTTTTTCTTTTCTCATTCTTTCTATCTCTTTTCTTTATTTCTCTGTATTTCTTTCTCAATTTCTGTTTCTCATTTCTACTTTCTCTCACTTTTTATTTCCCCTTTTCCATTCTTTCTATCTCCTCTTTCCTTAGTTTCCACTTTTCACTCTTTCTATTTCCTTCTCCCTTCGTTTTTATATCTCCCCCCCCCCTCTCTCTCTCTCTCTCCTTGTGTGTGTGGTGGTGCTGTGTTACTTGCTTTACTATAAACGAGTCAGAACAATTCTTACATAGCCCTTTTGAATGGACAGGTGGGTGTGCTAAAACTGTTTCAGCCTGTGCCGGTGCAAAAGCAGCCGAAACAGAAAGGCAAAAACAACGCTACAGCTTCGTTCTGGAAAGAAATTAGATTGAGCCCCATTTGGGCGCCAATCTGATTGGATCGGGAGTACGTGGAAGTAAAGAACAAAATTCTTTGGACCAATCCGGAAAGCTGGCAGCGAACGTAACCCAAGGGGTTGTTTACTTTGGTTTCGTTTTTCGTCAGTTCCCCTCTAAATTTCCTCGGCCGATTTTAATCGGGGACTTCCCTACGTCAGTCTCGACCGCATCCGAAGTGACGATAAGTTGCTGCGGTGCATCCCGATTCGGTCTTCGGTTTCTCCGCGAATTAGGAAGCGAGTACACTTTGCATTAGGAGTGACGGATGGCAATCGCTTCCCCAATTCATCTCCATAAGGACCCCCTGCGAGGAGCAAGTACGGGAACTTCGGTTAATGGCGGTCCCCAGGGGGAGGGAAAGAGCCAAGGAGACCGGTGCCAGAAAGAGGCGCAGTGCATCAGCAATCAGCAGAGCGGCGACAGTGTTTTGTTTTGTTTTCCCGGAGCCCCGGCTGGAACTGTGGGACGGCTGTCATTCCCCAAAGCCCGGAGTCATCCATAAAGTCCCTCCCTCTCGGCTCCGGGGAATTTGTTCTCTGGAAAACCGGCTCCGGTCCCACGGAAATATGCAAGGAGGCGCAGTGCCACCTGAATCATAAATATTCATTGTGTCCATCCGATACTGGCGGAGAATTAGGCCTCTCCAAGGATTCCTCCTTCGCTCTCTGTGCAGCATCAATCAGGGAATTGCTGTAGCGATACGATGCGAATATCTTCCCGAAGCCCTTTCTTAGGCAGCTGAAAAGATACACCCTTTCGGAAGGGTTGCCCAAGAACTTTGCGAGGATTTGCTACCAAATAGTGACTGATGAATTCACAAGCCTTCGATAAATTACCCATAGATCCTCGTGATTTCAGCGCGGGTTGCTAGGGAACTTTCCATGTCTTTTTGGCCCTTCAATGCATAGGCCTCTCCGCCATAGTAACGTGCTCGTCTAGTAACGAAGGGACACCCACAAAGAACGCCCAAGCGGGGATTCGAATCCGGGAACCCTTGCGTCGTAGCGCATTCCGACAACGACTACTCGCGACTATGACGATGAATAATTAACTGATTGAATGGCCGATTTTTATTTTATTTTAGGTGCAGTTTATTCACAGATAGGCTAATTGGGACTGGACCTACAGTTTAAAGTGGGATACGAGCCACTATGTGCCACCACCGGATATCGAAGCATTTTATATTTATTATAAGCCCACCTTATGCACAGATAGGTTAATCGGGACCGGGCCTGTAGTTTCAACTGAGATCTGAGCAACAATATTCCTCCACCGGGTATCGATCCGGGGCCCTTTGATTACAAGGCGACGATGTTACCAGCATGCCATCGGGGAGGCCTACGACTAATTATTTTGGAGCATACCTTACCAAGAGTTGATATGATGAAATTGTTGAAGGGGCACTCACAAAGAACAGACATGCCCAGGCCGGGATTCGAACCCGGGGGCCCTGGCCTAGTAGCGCGCTCTGCTAAACACTCCGCCACGAAGGTGGGCAAAATTTGCTACATAATTTGGAATATAGTATTTATTGTGTTATGCAGCAGTAACTGCAATTAATTCTTTTCTACACAAATCCAACTCTTCTCATAACAAATAGTCAGAATTATATAGTCAGAATTAGAGTTTTGGCGCTACTCGATGGGGGGAGGGGGGAGCTGATCCTGTCTATATAAGTGCCAAGACTTCTGAAACCTCGCAAAATATGCGAACTACAGTCTTCCCAGTGTGTCTCACTTATAGCACGTAAGTAAAAGACGTAGTACACCCAATTGTCAACCTCACTTCCACGAAGCACACCCCGGACTGCATTTTGCAGACTAACGAAGCTCTGGCGTCTGGCCTTATGGCCCGTATAATTCTGTGTGATGTCCTGTCCTCTTTCTTGTCCTTATCAGTGGCGTAGCGTTATAGTACGCCCGTACGCCCGGCGTTCCCCGATTTAAAATTTAAAAAATGCGTAAATGCTGTTACTATAAAGTAAATCTTGACTAATTTCATATATGTCTGACCTTCATGGCATTATAATAGCTATTTTTTGCGATCCGCTTGCAACGCTCCACTAACAACACTCGTTCTAGCATTTTTTTTCAATGCCTTTCCTGGCCGGACGCCGAGCAGGTTCGGCGTACAGGACCCTATATTCCTTGCTGCCTTTCTGGAGGGAAAGCTTGAATCTCTAAAGCACGCGCCCAAATGCTCTCCTTTACGCCAGCGTATGGAGCAGAGGGCTACGTGATTGGTTCACGTGACCCTACCTGCCTTCTGAAGCAGACGACAGCGGTAGAATTCCTACCCGGTTCTTCGCGCTCGTGCCACTCGTGCTATGTGTTGCTACAATACGCAATATGGACTGACGTAACGTTACCAAACTGAAATGTAGCACTTCTTGTATAATTTATCGCACGAACAGGATGTGCATTAAAAACTAAAAGATCAACACAGTTTTTGTCAAATAAGTTGGTGAAGTCCTCGTGGTAGAAGTTCAGCCTGTGGCTGCTCTACCACTTAAAAAAAGAAAAAATAATAGTTTTGCGGGTTATTATTTTTTCGTTATTATGTAACTGCTTAATATTGTGTCAACGGAAATGTTTAGCATTCATTTGAAAACGCTTAACATCGAATGGTCTCTGGACAAAAATATTTTAAAATGTTTATCTGAATTCTCAAGACGTAATAAACAGTGGTCTGAATTACTACTCGGCACTGTTACGTTAGTAGAGTGTACGATAGTTGGATCATCTGCCCACCTCCGTGTCAGAGTGTTTTGCACAGCGCGCCAAGGCGACAGAGGCCCCTGATTCGAATCCCGGCGTGAGCACGGGTGTTCTTCGTCAGTATCCCTTCATCAATATCATCACTTATATTCATATTCGCGATTAACCAAAAATGGTAGAAAAGCCAAATCAATCAGTAGTTGGATCATTCACAACAATGACGTCTACTGTTGTCCAGAGGCTTGTGATTCAGGTAGGTTTTATAATGATTTGCGTCATGCCGAAAGGTATAAAACACCAGAGCTCAAAACATTTGTTGCATAGTGAGGCATCTCATTTTCTAGCTAAAACATGCAAGGACGATGATGATTTATTGAAAACCCAGCTGACTTCAGGCAAATAAACAATACCTGTGGCGACTAATTCCATAAGTAAATTATTAAGCAAAAAAGGGCCGACCCTTCCTTCGGACTTGGCGTTCCCACCCGAAATGCCCATGCTACGCCACTGGTCCTTATGTGTACCGAGTGCTGATTTACAGCCTCAGCTTTTAACCGAAGTCAGAATAGTTTAATATTTTAGTTACACGACATTGCAGTCACACTATTTTAGTTCTGGTAAGGGGCTGAACACCGTATAATGTGACGGGTGCAAAATAGCACCTAAAACACCTATGTCCAGCGCCGTATTTCGTCTTCTGGCATCAGGCTAAAGCTTTCGTTGTTAGGCTAAATGTATAGAGCGTCTCAACCTTAAAAGTCAGTATGGGTTAAATGGAGCGCGGCGTTGCCAGATCAACAAACGGAGTCGCATCAAGTCGCTGTTAATCGCTAATGATTGCGACAAATTTACTTCCTTAATATCGTATAGGAAATCATCAAAATCTATGTATTTGATGCGTTTTGGTTACCTCAAGATTTGCATGTAAATGTTTATATTTTACATTTGCATTATATGTGTAATACACGACGCAACTATTGTTACTTCTTTCGTTGAATGTTGTATCCTTTACATAAACCGAATTAACAAAAACAAACATTAAGATACATTTTTTACAGAAAATAAAGCACACTGCACTTCCTACGAACCGGGGCACCTGCCTGCAACTGAATTGTACCCTCGGTGGCGCGCAATGAAATTGATACGCGAGACCGCCCGCATAAACGAACTACGATTGAGGAATAAATAACGGTGCTGTGGAGTAACAATGCATTCTAAAAATAACTTCAAACAATGGTCAACACTTTTCTCGCTTGATCTGCATGAGTATTGCGACAAACCGAAAAGTTTCTCGCTAACCAACTTTTTCGTGTTACGATCTGATGATTTATACAAAATATCCACTGTGTGTATATATATATAACTCTCCTCGTAAGCAAATGTATTCACTCAGGGGAAGAATATCATATCAACAAACATCATAGATCCCGTAGAAAAGAAACTGGCGAAGTCGTTCAAGCGTTTTGATATTTATGGCTTTTGAAGTATTTACTAGAAATAAATTAAGCGTTTTGCAAAATTGCATAATTATGAAAAATTCACATGAATTTATAACAGGTTATATAATGCCGTCAGTAAATAGAGCATTAAAGAGTACAGGGTAATGATTTCACTGTTTGAAATTTTTGACTTTTACATTTTGTAAATTTTGTTACATCTCGCAACGCAGCGGTGGTAGAGAAAGACAGAGCTATTGGCTAGAGAGAGAGGGAAGTACTCCATTTACTTCCATACTGACTTTTAAGGTTGAGACACTCTTTATAGTGTATTTATGCTTAAGAGATTTAAACTATACCCTGTCCCGCCTATCTCCGGAGCCAGCGAACGAAAACAAGTCTCTGCGCAAGTAGTGGAGCGCACGTGAGATGTAACGGGATTGCGTGGAGGGGAGAAAGCGACTGCAGTTACCAGCCTGCTTCGCTCTGCCCACTCGATTTCCCTCCCTTCTCTGCCGCTATGCGCGGCCGTGCTTCACAGATTCATGGGACAGAGTATAACAAGCCTAACCCAACCATGATATCATTCCGCGCTTGCGTAAGAAGATGAAATAACGGCGTTTCACCAAGAAGGTGTTTGACTTAGGTGCAATGAGTCATACCTTAAACTAGCGACACTAGCGCCACTGCTCCAAGTTCAGGGTTTCAAACGTAGAGGTGGATCTATACGAAGGTCTCTACCGTAATTGCTTAACGAAACTGAACGATATGAACAGATGAAAATCGGCCACAAGTTCGCATTTCGTTCACCGCAAGATAAAGTCTTGGTAATGCTAAACGTACACACAGACACACATCGCGTGCAACGAAGAGAGGATAAACAGAATCGAAAACAATCAAATTCATCGGTACACAGAGAGAGAAACGTATGTAACTGCCAAATGAACGATAGCAATTTTTCCTTCCCTCGTTTTTACGGAAGGCCTTTTCGATAATCACCCCGCAACAAAACTGGTACGCTGTGTAAACGATAGACGGCATCCTCTCTTCGTACCAATGAGTTCGTATGTGGCTAGCTTGTTAAAAACGGACCGTAGACTGTGGGAAAAAAGAAGGGTGGGGGGAAGGGGGTTAGGAGATGAAAATTGGGATTTTTTTTTATCCGCACACAATGCTGGTGGCCGGATTTATGCAGACGCAGGGGCGGGGGGGGGGGAGGGAGGGGGTATTCCACCCTGAATATTTGCAGTTGGTAATTCTGTAGCAACAGGGGCTAAATACCAGGTATATTTCATTTCTCTTCCCCGCGAATGAAAACTCCCCGTTGAAATATTGGCTTTACACGGGGGTATAACCAAAACAGGAATCACGACCGAATGGTCTTTGATCACCCGTGCGCGCGCGCGGGTACAAGTGTAGGTATGTGTACGCGGCGGGGCGAAAGGGGATCGGGGGTTGGGTGGGGGGTGGAACAACGGTGCAAACATGAGCTCAAAGTCAATAATGTAGATAAACCGGGCCATTTGTGGGTTTCACATGCCGCTCTTTTCATACACACACACGCAAACTTTTATTCCCCACCAAAAAAAAAGATGAAAAATCCAGCCACGACGTGGAGGGAGGGGGTATTGATACCTACAAACCGCTAAGGGGACAATGAGCATTTCATGGAAGAAATGTATGGCTCTGGACTCTGACCAGAGTATGCTGGTATTATTCAAATATTGCTGCATTCAATCGGCGGCTTTTCCATAAACACTCCCGAAATCCTCAACTGGGTATACAAATGAACGGACAAAGGCAAACAACAATAAAAAAAAATGAAAAATAAAAAAGCAATAGGATTGGGAGTGGAAAGTCGTGAAATCAAAGACCATTATTTTCACGGGGTGATAATCTGATTTAGTGTTGGTATTGACATTAATGTCCCGCTATTATTTTTATTCCTCTTGCACTACGCAGAATGAACATTTAGATGGAAGATGGATTGTGCTCTTTCAACATGCTCAGTAACAGCTGTACACCACTTCGATCTCATTACAGTTTTGGAGATCAAATAAGCATGAATGCGTCCAATATTCTTAGTGTTATAGTCCCAAAATGTTCAGAGATGCGCGTGCATTCCAATGCAGCAAGGCCAGCAGTGCTGGATCACAGTATTTCAGTTGCAAAACACTTTATTTTCACTTAATTTTTTTCAATAATTTCTTTCTACACCTTAAAAGAATGAACGTTTTGTCCTTCCAGTCAGTTTGTTTTCGACATGGCAACTCTCAGCGCCATCTTGTGGCGATTTGACAAAACATCTGTGCATTTCGCCCAACACTCCAGATCCAGGGGAAGTAAGAAATGAAAACGGGATTCTGTGACCTTGAACCATCTAACAACAGGCCAGCTTCTATGCACGTTACCTTACCTCCAACCAGCAGGGACTGAAATGCAATAGCACTACCATTAGTAAGGTCTGCTGCTGTTGCTACCGTAGTGTTGCAAACTGTACGGTTAAAAATCTACGTACGCAGAGATCTTTTGAACAAATGCCTTTGCGAGTATTGAGGCAAATCAGCGAAGCATTTTTTTAAAACAATATAATTAAAAGCTTCGGAACACAGTAGAAACGCAAAAAAACTATGATTTTAAACAGAAAAATAGCAATATGATTGAACGCGATCGTTTGAAAAATCTTTTACAAACATTGAAAGGAAAGGACATTTTTGTCAAGAAATGACATGAGTTTGCAAAGACACAGAAAGACTATTATTCACCTTCTAATAGCCATATTTAAGATCGTTTTGAAGGTACGAAGATCTTAAATATTCTTGAGTTTCTTAATTTTTCTGGGACTTTCTGCTTCGCCAAGGATAAATATCACTGTCCGCCAGTGCAGATGGTATATGCTAAAGTTCGTTAAATCTTAAGTAGAGACTATGTTTCCATTAACTTTGGATCAGGTTTTTATTAAATACGAGGGTTACACCAAAAGTCATGGCAACTATTTTTTTCCCCATGATAATGCGGGTCAGGCAAGAAATTGTAAAACATACAATTGGAAGGTCACGATATATGCTAACGTTTAATGAATGAATTTTGAACAACATGGAGATCTGTATCAGGATAGAAAAAAAGACAAAATACTCTTCCACGTCCGAATGCTGCTGCCCTCCTCGCAACAGCTCGGTATGGTAGCGCATCATTTCCTAAAGCTTCAACAAGCTCAGTGTGACATTCTCTCGCATTCCTTCAACGGAGAACTGCTATTTTCACATAAGAAGGCTGTTCACACCGGGTAACATTAATCCTGCACGACTGTTAAACACGCACTGACTTCCCACTTCCCTCAGTTCAATGTCTTGGCAGCCACTGCCATCTAGTGACGTCACAATACATTGCATGTGACGGGGTCTCCGCTGTATATTTTAAAATTTCTTGCCTGAACCGCATTACCGTGGAAGAAAATGGTTGCCATTACTTTCTCTGTAACCCTCGTATATGTATGAAATGGCTTAACTTCTGCAAACAAAATGCAATTGAAGGAATAATAGTGATGACGACATTTCCATAATTTTCATGAACGAGGCATATTACAATGGATACTTTTAAAATATAAAATGCATATTTTAATGATTACATTTAAACGTGAAAGGTACACTAGTATTTTATAGGTTAAAGTACAGCAGATTATTTTATTTTCTTGTTGAAATTGCTTTCCTGAATTGGCAGTTTGTGCACTGTTAATAACTTGAATAATATTGTTAATAGTACTAAAAATTAAAAAAAAGTTGGAGAATATATATTTTAAAGACTTACATTGAGTAATAAAGTCTTCTTCTGGAGCTCTTTCTACCTGCCTACTAGAAAACGCTTTGATACGTCACCACATTTGTCACAAGAACATTTTTCACAAACTCTTGAATTAGTTTCCTTTGCAGGATGGTTGTGTTGCAACCATCTCTTCATACGAGGGTTGTCATAAGTCATGAGAACTATTTTTTTTCTCGAAAACAGAGGACAGCACGAAAAATCTGAGATATACATTTGAAAGTGTATGGAATGTACTCTCGAAAGAAGCCACCAAATTGTGTATGTAAACAAAGGTGGGGTAGTAAACACGCACCCAAGTTCAGTCGGTGAGTGACCGCGTTCGAAAATGGAGGTCATGAAGCAGGAGCAACGTTTGTATGTTAAAATAGCAGTTCTCCGCGGCAGAAATGCCATACAGAGCTAAGGGAAACACTGGCTTTGCATGTCATGCCCTATCAAACAGCGGCGAGGTGGGTGGAGGCCTTCATACGGGCCAGTGTGTTAACTGCCAAAACACTGTTGTCCAATGCCATGTGTTCTGCCTCTTCGCTACGACAGTCTCCTGTATCCAGACTTCATCTGGTGGCTTCTCTCGAAAGTACATTCCATACACTTTGAAACGTATATCTTAGATTTTTCGTGTTGTCCCCTGTTCACGAGAAGAAAAAAATAGTTGCCATGACTTATGACTTAATCCTCGTATATTTCAACTACGTAGTGGGCCTTCTCGACTTTGTGTTTTCGTTCACCGTGGCGGAGCGCTGTAAAGCGGTGTATTCTTGTAACTAATCATAAAGATTGTGAATGTAGAAACACCCAATAAAATAATAAACGTAGGATTGTAATGTTTATTTGTTAACCACCTTTCCACATACAGCCCGAAGGTCATTTGGCTCTATTGCAGATATATGCCTCGAGCATATCGAAAACGTCCCACGAGGCAATCAGGCAGCCCCCCCCCCCAAAAAAAACAACTCAAAACCCAATATTCGGAAGAAACCTATGGTGAAAATAGTTAATCAGAGGGTACACGGCGTATACAGGGTGTATCATAAGTAATAGCGCAAACTGACACAGTTGAAAGTACACGATAATACAAGCAAAAAAGTCTCAGTAAACATGGGTCCGCAAACGAGCCGTTTTCGAGATAATTGCGAATGTGTGGTTACAAGCCGCCACTGTCTTCATTGTTTGTAAACGTCGTCCTAGTTGGTAAAATGCTAATAATTGTGTGCGAATGTGTGGTTAGAAGCCGTCACTGATTGCATTTTGTAAACACCGAGTGCTTTACTCCTTGCTCTTTGTTTACAAAACAGAACATGTCCGAGAGGTGGCGTTGTAATCAAACAGGATGGATACAATCAGTACAGAGAATTGTACATGCTTGTGACTAATTCCGAAATGAACCGGGGGTGTTCGAAAGAATTCGAAACTCAATGCGGAATTGCGTACAGTATTGCATCCAGATGCAAGGACGACACTTTGAACACCTCCTTTAACATGTACGAGTGTACAGTAATTGTAACATGTAACATACTAACGTTCGTTAAAGTAAGTAGAATGTTCGATAAAAGCAATGAGATCTCTAATGACTTTTCTTACTGTATTATTAGCATTTTACCAACTAGGACGACGTTTACAAACAATGAAGTCAGTGGCGGCTTGTAAGCACACATTCGCAATTATGTCGAAAACGGCTCGTTTGTGGACCCACGTTTACTGAGACTTTTTTGCTTCTATTATCGTGTACTTTCAACTGCATCAGTTTGCGCTATTACTTATGATACACCCTGTATATGCCGTATACTTTTGGCTACAGCCCTACTGTTACAAGTTACTGTCACACAGTATTCTACCTTCCTAAAAGCTTCCTGGAACACGTGAAAATCGTATCTCTTCCAAGAATCTCCAGAAGCCAGGCGTCTCGTGGATGATGCGCTGCTTAGCGACCGACAGTTTTCTAAGTAAGAACCGCGACACTAATTTCCCTGAAACGCCAAATGCTCTCGAGAATCCATGCAGTCATTTTTGAGTTAAGTTGCAAAATCTTGACTTGTTACGGTGAACTTTTGTTTCAGAGCTTCTACCAGGATTATTTCCACGTGATGCAACTTTCCACTACGAAACAAACATTACAGGAGGTTTGTTAGACGTCCAGCAATCCATAATGTGTCCTGTATCAGGTTCCGTAACAGAACCGGAAACGTTTCTCTCGCGCGATTAAAATTCGGTCCAAGTTGCGTACTGTTTCATTTCAATACGAAACTTGGACCGTTCTGAAATTGATTCGGAAAAATATGTGCCTGGACCGAATTGAAAAACTTTAAACATAAAAAGGTTAATTACGGTCCAGAACCCATTTACTCTTGCTGATTTTTTCAACTGGACCGGAATGGAATTTATTTAAAATACCTTGACCTTTAACAACCCTGAATTACAGCACTCTCTTAGTTATCTCCACACACATTGTGGTTCGGATCCCACTTTAAACTGTAGGTCCAGTCCCGATTAGCCTTCTGTGCATATAGAGAACTATAAACTCAAAATCAAATCAAATCTAGTTAACTCTAGTCAGTGAATTTTTTGTTATTTTATTTTGTGGAGTATACAGTCCTTTCGAAAAACAACGTTCTGAAATTGTAGCCAGACGCAAATGCCAAGTATTAACCCATAAGTACATTGGGCTTACGCAGCCCGCCCCGTTTCGAAATTTTGTCAAATCATACTGCTCTAAAATGCAATTTTTACAGCAACAAATATATACTTTTATTGTACATTCAGCCTCGCCGATGGCGCAGTGGTAACATCGTCAGCCTTGTAATCAAGGCGTCCCGAGTTCGATACCAGATGGAGACACATATTCTTTCGTATCTCTCTTCAAATTGTAGATCCACTTGTGGTTAGCTTATCTGTTCATCAAGCGGATATAAGAGAAAACTAAAAAAGTCGAAAATTATATTGTTCTTGATTGCTCTTTCTTGTATGTATGTTCCGAGAGTGAATTGTAACTAAAACTACACACAAATATTGTTATATGCAACTTTTCCAACTATGTGCAGTTTGTTGCAATAATTAATTAATCTCTCTCTATATATATGTAAAAATGGATGTATGTGTGTGTGTGTGTATGTTTGTTTGTTCCGGCATAACTCTCGAATGCCTGGAGCAATTTCAACCAAACTTTGTACGCGCATCACTTACAATCTGGAAAGAAATACTGTGGGGGTAAGACACTCCTGGCACCCCTAGGGGTGGGGTGGGAAGGGGTGATATGTAAAAATAATCTAGAATCACCGATATTGAATTCCGCACAGACAGACATCCGTGACTCTATGCAATCCGCACAACGATAGTGTTTCTCGGGTTGTCTAACATTCAGGCTGTGTTGCGAATGGAATCTATAGTTTTCGTGACACTCCCAATGCGGTTCAACTCCCAAGTTCATCACCTATCGGCGTGGGGGGTGAGAGGGGGTGAAAATGCCACAAATGACTTAGATTGGTGTCGAATCCATAGTTTTCGGAGTCGCTAAGCTAATTGGTGACATTCACGATCACATTTAAAATTGTTACATTTTACACTATAGTTAGAATTCATTATTTTCCTGTCTAATGCAAGATTGAGATAAATAAATACTAGGGCAAATCCGGTTAATCATTTAGGATTAAATAAAGGAATCACAAGAGAATTGTCATTCTTTACGGATGTTGCAAATCTTATGGCCTCTACGTAAGGAACATAGCTACCAATCGACGTGAAAAGTATTTAAAGCAAGCGACCTAAAAGAAGACCTCTACGCAAGGACTCGAGAAGGCTCGACCAATGAACGGGTGAGAGGGAAAGTGAGTGCATGGAGGGGAAAACGCGGCTGAAAGAATAAGTCTCTTGCAGCTGCGCGCACTGTTTTGTTCCGCCAAATCGCTTTCTCCCCTTCCCTACTTTATGCGCGGCCTTGTCCCACAGGCTCCTGGGACAGTAAACAAAATTTACATTACTACGCTACCTCTTAAGAAACACCAAGCTCATATCTACCGGATTATTAACACATGAGAGCCTCCCCGATGACGTAGTGCTAACGCCATCGTCACAATTTATTTTTGGCGATTTTTAAATTTTAGTAATTTCTGAGTATATACTTGTGTAAGCATAATCTTAAGAGCGAAACTTGCGGTCTGGTTCGAGACTTCAGTGTGACATTTCAAAAGTTAGCTCAAACCAATTACTTCTCTGCACACTTTCGAATATCATGATTGGTTTCGTTTCTTTTACTTCGCTTTTCTGCCACTCTGGCTAATGGCGAAGATCAGAATGAGTGATGATTAGACCTCGGATTTTTAGGTTCTAAAAAGTGTGGTTTTAGGTTCCTAATATAGGCTCTAAAAATCCTAAAATAGGTCCTAAAAACCTTTAAATAGGTCCTAAAAATCCTAAAATAAGTCCTAAAAATCCTAAAATAGGTTCTAAAAACCTTTAAATAGGTCCTAAAATCCTAAAAAAGGTCCTAAAACCTTTAAATAGGTCCTAAAAATCCTAAAATAGGTGCTAAAAATCTTTAAATAGGTCCTAAAAACCCTAAAATAGGTCCTAAAAATCCTAAAATAGGTCCTAAAAACCTTTAAATAGGTCCTAAAATCCTAAAATAGGTCCTAAAAACCTTTAAATAGGTCCTAAAATCCTAAAATAGGTCCTAAAAACCTTTAAATAGGTCCTAAAATCCTAAAATAGGTCCTACAAACCTTTAAATAGGTCCTAAAATCCTAAAATAGGTCCTACAAACCTTTAAATAGGTCCTAAAAAACTTTAAATAGGTCCTAAAAATCCTAAAATAGATCCTAAAAATCTTGAAGTAGGTTCAAGAAACTTAAAATAGTTCAAAATTCCTGAAAAATTCTGATTAGATATAGTCACCTGCAATGAAATTGGGACACCTATATCCTGAAATATGCACTATCTTCCATAACGTTATGTGTATTGCCTAACCCTACGGCGATGGCAGAACTTACCATTGGAAATTTGCTGTTAAAATCCACTCTTCGCCGTATAGATAGACAACAAACTTCTTTCATGTTATCCACAGTCAAACTCCGCAATTTTGTCTGTGAGGATCATCTTATATGCTGAAAATAATCTTTCAACGCAAACCATAGTCAGTGGTACAAACGTCAATGCTGAAATGTTAGTATGCAAGGAACGAATGCCACAAAGCACCGAAGTGAACGCGAAATGGAAAATGACCACACACATCAGACTACTTTGGATTGTACAGGTAACAGTGGCACCAGACATTTTGCTTTGTTTAGAGCTTTGAAAAGTCACAAAGGACTTGGAGGAAGGGAAATCGACAGAGAGTACGTTTCAAACTCGTTCATCATTGAATTTTTCTGTGACCAAACAAAGAAAATCCCTCTGTGTAATATAAAAATCCTGTAAAACCTTTAAAAATATATAAAAACCTTTAAAAAAGGCTTCATTTAGGCACATAAACCTAAAATAGGTTCTAACAAGCAAAATAGGTTAGTTTAGGCACTATAAAGCTTCATCAGTTGTACATACCTGTGAAGGAAAAAATAGGTTAAAAACCTACAATCCGAGGTCTACTGATGATATGATGAAATTGATGAAGGGACACTCACCAACACCGATGCCCAAGCAGGCTACGATAACCACTCCGCCACGGAGTTCGGAACACTTGTGAATATCTCCCTGATTATTTATTTACATGCTTAGATCATACATTCTTGCATATATTAATTAAAAAATCAACAACCCATTTGTGACGATTATGATTTATTTCACAAAAGCCTAACCTACCCATCTTTCTATACGAAAAATTTCAAATCCTTATCTGATCTGGGCATTCACTGAATATCATAGCCACATGTCGGACGCACCTGGTACTGACCTCTGACACGACCAATGTTGCCAGTACACCTCGTAATTTCGACAAAAAACATACTTTTTTATGAATATGTCATAATTAAACCCATACAATGGCCTGAAATGCATAAAATGCGTCAAAATGTATCGATAAACAGAAGTTTCTTGCAAGCTGCCTTTTATCAAACTTTTTTTTTTCACTTTAGCAACTTCTTCCGCATACTAAACGTTCTTGTTTAAAGTTTCAAAAATATCCACATACACAAAGTTAATACCCAATGCAAGGTTCACGTCTCTATCGTTTTTTGTACAAAAGTTACGTTCAAAATCTCGTTTGCGTGACTTTTCGGACACCCTGTAGAAAGACAGGAATCCCACAACTGAAGGATGGTACATTCGAGCTTTGTACCGCTTCCTCAAAATAATACGAATCGATCCCCCAATATGTAAAAATATTCATTCGAAACAACAATTTATTAGATGGTGTTTTGTGGTTTCAAGTTGACCACAGACCTGGTAATAATTCCAATTTAAACTCAGCTGGCTTTCACGATTCAAAAACGATATTACGAAAAAACCTAAAACTATTACATTCGTGAAATATTTAACCTAATTTGTTCAGTGCACAAATGTTCTGAAGGTGTTTTTCCACATTAAATACTTGTTTCACCTAGTGACGTACATGAATCTGTAGCACTGAAAACATACTGAAAACTAGCATTTCTATTTGTCCTAACTCAGGAACCGTGCAACACCATTTCTGTAACGGCCTGTTTAAATATCTCTCACTCACCCCAAAAATACACGAGCGGCTAGGGACAGCCACAGCACCTTGGGACATACATGCTAACAGCACTAAACATTGCCTGCCTAATCTATCCACTTAGGCATATAATAGCATAAATAAGCATGTAAATAGGTTCGGCTATATTTTGTTGCATAGGCGTAGATAGGTAGGGGCTTAGCCCATCCAGAGCCTGACATTAGCCTCCCGCCCACACGCATGCGACATATGCACAAAGTAATTAAAGAAAGATATACTGCACAAAAACTTAGAAAATTCATCATGAATCTTTCTATTCTTTTTGAATAAAGTGTTTGTCAATAGTAAAAGTCAGGCTTTGAGCGAACAGACTAGACTACTGAATTTGAGAAAGAAAATTAGAGGACACACATGGAAAATGATGTACCCATATCTAGGGGAGAGTTGCCTAAATTGGACCAGTTGGTACTATTTTGCTTCTGCATCAAAAACAAGACACAGAAAAAGAACGAAATTGCAGGTATGAGAAGCACAAACTATTAGATTTCACTTCATATATGTATTTCAACAAAAAATGCAGGAATCAATATAACAAGGTACATAAACGAAAGTAGTGACATCGGTCCATTATAGGCAACTGGTTTCCTAACTTGGACCACAGGTTGCTTAGTTTGGACTGCTCACAAAAGGCATGTACGTATGCATGTCTACGGTATCTAGACACCTGCAGCACTCACTGCACATACCATTGTGGTATTTACTCCACGTTCACCGCTTGTAACAGAACCTACCTGTGATTTTCCTTTCTTTGCTACAATTTTTTGTGGACGTTTCTGGACTGTGGTGAAACCTGACGTTGAATGTTCGGTCAGCTGTAAAACCAAACAAACCATACCTTCTACTACACTCGTTCAAGCCATAGTCCCCATCATTGTATGCTGCTATAGCCATTTGCAATTCCATCTCTGTCGACAGCCCATACTTTCCCCGGTCCAATTTGGAGATGCTACGAAGCGTCATGGGCGGATTTACTGTGAGACCCTGACAATGTGTGCAAGACAAAGGACGCCATCTTACTGACACCATATTAGAAAATGAACATTTTCAGGTACACTAGTAATTTCCACTCATGTACAATACATTCATGTTCAAAAATTAATTAATATTTGCTCTATTTTTTGTGAATTTTTTTAATCTTCCCGTTTGACTGCCTCAACCTGTACAAATACAATATTGGGCTTGTTTTTAAGCTCTTTGCATCTGCTCTTTAAAACTCATTATCGTTGTCAATTCCCACTGCGAAACTGATTATATACAATTTTATTCAATGGAGTAAAGACATACGCACTGACTCGCAGTAACAGCCCGCAGTTTCCACTGTTCAACGGACATTGCTGTGTGCGGTGTCGGACACGTTCATATTTACTCCGTTGAATAAAAAATTGCGTAAAATCGGTTTTGAAATGTGACTTGACAATGATAATCGGGGGTGTAATGGGTGACCTTCCACGTAGAAAGCCCAATTGCCAACCTCACTTCAACCTAGTACACCCTGGACTGCATTTGGCACACTAACGAGGCTCTGGCGACTGGCCCTATGGCCACTATAATCCTCTGCGTTGTCCTGTGATTTGTCCTTATGTGTGTTGAGTGTCTCTTTACAGCATCAGCTTGTAATTGAAGTCAGAATATTTTAATTCTCCGACATTACAGTTAGAATTAGAATTAGAAATTCTTTATTCATGGGCGAAGTTCAGCCTGCGGCTGCTCTGCCACTTAACCCGCAAAATCTAGTACAATAAAACAAACAAAATACAATTACTACTATAACATAAGAATTCCATCACATTTTCACTTCTAAATATTTCAGTAGTTAACACTCTAAACAGATAAAGACAATTTTACTCATTCACACACATCAAAGTAATTATGAATTATAATTATGCATTCAGTAATTAACACTCTAAACAGATAAAGACAATTTTACTCATTCACACACATCAAAGTAATTATGAATTATAATTATGCATTCAGTAATTAACACTCTAAACAGATAAAGACAATTTTACTCATTCACACACATCAAAGTAATTATGAATTATAATTATGCATTCAGTAATTAACACACTAAACAGATAAAGACAATTTTACTCATTCACACACATCAAAGTAATTATGAATTATAATTATGCATTCAGTAATTAACACTCTAAACAGATAAAGACAATTTTACTCATTCACACACGTCAAAGTAATTATGAATTATAATTATGCATTCAGTAATTAACACTCTAAACAGATAAAGACAATTTTACTCATTCACACACATCAAAGTAATTATGAATTATAATTATGCATTCAGTAATTAATACTCTAAACAGATAAAGACAATTTTACTCTTTCACACACATCAAAGTAATTATGAATTATAATTATGCATTCGGTAATTAACACTCTAAACAGATAAAGACAATTTTACTCATTCACACACATCAAAGTAATTATGAATTATAATTATGGATTCAGTAATTAACACTCTAAACAGATAAAGACAATTTTACTCATTCACACACATCAAAGTAATTAAGAATTATAATGAATGAATTATAATTATGCATTCAGTAATTAACAGACTAAAGAGATAAATACATTTTTACTCATTCACACACATCAAAATGTTTGTCTTGGGTTCAAATGTGCTCATCTATTTCTTTTGATTTCAACGTAAGCATGCTGCATCTAGTCATGTGTACTGAGACTCTGTCCTTGCTCATGTAGTTATGTTTTATTAATTATATTTCAGATATCGTAAGATGCTGGATCCCGTATAATGTGACCGGTGTAAAATAGCTTAAGTTCAAATTCAAATTCAAATTATCAATGATAATGGATTTTATAAACAGATGCAAAGAGATTCAAAACAAGACCAATACTGTAGGACTACCCAATACCAAGAAACAAGAAAAAATTGTTTCGCAAAATTGATAATAACGTCTTTTTGACGAATTTTAAAAATTTTTAAATTAAGAATTGTGTTTAAAACCTTTTTTTCTGCACTGTATGGGTACCATAGATTAACGCAGAATTGAGTACGCTAAATTTTGATACAGCTCGTTTCTATGTAGGTCCAGTGGCGGCGATTAGGGGGAGGGGGGCGAGGGGAGCAGTTGCCCCCACACTTTTCGCCACTTTAACCCCGCACTATGCTAAACCTTATCTACAAATGGAAATATACTGTGTTTGCTCGTCCAGTTTTGACACTTGCGAACCCGGTTTTGGAACTCAATCGCCGCCACTGTGTAGGTCTAATGGTTAATTTTTAATTTGAATTCAAACTCGAGTAACCATAATTTTCAATCGGACAATGGATAAGAAAATTATCTGAATTTGTGTAATACCTTAGCTTTTTCCCACGGAACTAATAGATAATCGCAGTGCTTTGCCTTGCAGTATTATAATTTGTGCATGATCATAAACACAGGATTACCCATTAATATTATAACACAGTAAAATTATATCTTCTATTTCCTAAATTTCATAAAAATAGCTAACACTCGACAAACACAATTCCATTTCTTTTAGATAAGATGATATGGGGATCACCTGCATCCCGAGGAGAATGGTTATGATGATTTTCGTAATTGATTAATGTTAGCCCCTGTTAGCCATCCCCCCCCACACCCCACCAAATGGGCATGCGAAACTACACCTATGCAGGTTTGGTGCTGTTAGCATGTACAGTATGTCCCAAGGTGCTAATGCTGTCCCTAGATGCTCGTAAAAATAAGTTCATTTTCAAAGTTTGCGTACAGATGGCAGCACGTTAACATTTTGTAATACTGAATTCAGAAGTACTGACTGACATGATTTTTCAAACAAAAATTCGATTATTTTATAGTTCTGGTATTTAGTGCAAAAACTTGGTTGCTCTAAAAATACTTAAGGCTGGTACAAAAGTCGAAAATGCAAAACTTAGACCAGTATTCACAATAGTCATTTTGTAAATAAGATGGTAAGTTTAAAAAGTGGCCTGAAATGATGAATGTGTTAGTTTGAACGGAGTTGGGATTAATTGTGTTTAGTTTTTAAGTATATTTTATGCACAGGAAGGTTAATCGGAATTGGACCTACAGGGTGCGAAATCCTTGCTGGGAAGGGGAAATATCCCTCTGACCAACTACACTCAGTTTACAACTTTATCAGTTTATCATTTACAACGATAGTCTACATTCTACACGTAGACTATTTTATACACGTAGACGACGTAATATATGTAAACAACATGGCGAAAGGTAATAACTTAGCAAAGGGCGCCATGCAAGTAAAACAACATTATACTGCGTATCACTTGCTGATGTATAAGGATAACTTTTCATACGCTCCCTTTCAAATTTGAACAATTTCTCACCTAGGAAAAAAACCTTCATAGGAAATATTCTAGTGTTTTATGGGAAAAGGACTACTTTTGCCTCACGACTGCCATCTGTTGTTGTTTTTTGCATACTACTTATCTTCTTCCATAGAAGAGAATTTTTGTTGTAAATAGGATTCTTTTCAGATCGTCAGGAACCAATATAGTTGAAAATGTCACTTTCCTTTCATGAAAGCTTTGAAAATTAATTTTAATGCACTTTAGATTGTCTACGTAGTTTATGTAAACTACAACCCAATGTAATCTACGCGTAGATTACGTGTAGACAACGCATGTAGACGTAAACTTATAGTATACGGTACATCACTGCCTACAGGGGAAAACCGACTGCAACTACCAGCCTTTCCAGCAGCGTATACTGATTCTCTCCACCCACTCGCTTTCTCCCCATCTCTACCGTTATGCACCGTCACCAAACTATAATTATTTGGTTCATTACAGCCAACGTTCAAGCATCCAATGTCCCTTGATTGAAATGAAGTCGTAATTCTATTGCGGTCGCTGCAATCGCCAACCACCGCAGTCACAGCGCGAAGGATCACCTACTGACCACAGGACAGAACAGGAAACGGCCCATACAGACCTGACCACGTATCGCCTCCCACAGCTCAAGGGAGAGTAGATGAGGATATCCTTGTTATATACCGATAGTGGATGACCTTTACACAACCTGTCAACCTGCTGATCACTACTTCGCAATTATCCTTCCTGGCTAGTGAAGCTATGTACCACAGTCTCTAGTGTATTAAGGGAAGAGTGCCAGTCTTGCACCACTTATGCCGTTATTTCAGTATCGTCGGAATGGGCACTGCAACTATATATAAAAAAACAACTTCTGGACAAGAGAGTATGAAGTAACAGAGTTACAGTTACTCATTTTAAAAAGTAACTCAGTTACAGTTACTTTTACAGTTACTTTCCACTGGAAATTTTCTTGCAAACAAATTACACAAATCGATTACTAATTGTAATAAAAAAAACTATCGGATGGTGCCAGTGATGTGCGTCTACGCGTAAACAACGATAGTCTACATTCTACACGTAGACTATTTTATACACGTAGATGACGTAATCTATGTAAACAACATGGCGAAAGGTGATAACTTGGCAAAGGGCGCCGTGGAATTAAAACAAAATTATACTGTGTATCAGTTGCTGATGTGTGAAGAGAACTTTTCATACTCTTCCTTCCAAATTCGAACAATTTCTCACCTAGGAAAAACCTAACATAGAAAATATTCTAGTGTTTTATGGGGAAATACCACTCTTGCCTCACGACTGCCATCTGTTGTTGTTTTTTGCATACTATTTATCTTCTTCCCTAGTTGATAATGGAAGAGAAGAGAAATTTTGTTGTAAATAGGGTTCTTTTCAGTTAGTTAGTTAACCAATATAATTGAAAATGTCACTTTCTTTTCATGAAACCCTTGAAAATTAATTTTAATGCACTTTAGATTGTCTACGTAGTCTATGTAAACTACAACCCAATGTAATCTACGCGTACATTACGTGTAGACAACGCATGTAGACGTAAACTTATAGTCTACGGCACATCACTGGATGGTGCTTACAGAAGGGGAACAATTATGAGGCCACAGATGAAGAAACTAGACACACTTCACAGCACACAACTGACAATGACAAACTGACAGCAACAGGAAAGAATCATTATCCTAATCTCATCTTCCTGCTTCTGTTAGATCCACCCCACCCCCCCTTTCCGAGGTATGCATATCGCTTTAGAATTGAAGACTTGTAAGTAGTTACTTCCAAACACTGTCAGTTATTTCCTTGAGTTTCTCTAAAGTGATATGTTAACTATAACGTTCGTATTACCAACTGGCGGCTGGGAAACAAAGCACCGAAAGTTCCTGGCGGAACACAACAAATAAGTGTCGGATACACTGTACAACGGGGGGGAGTTTATCAGCGTCGTTACTCGGTAAAAATTGTACAATAGTACACAAAAACGGAAAATTAGAACACAAAACACCCAAACATTGTACAAACAAGCAAACAAAAACACCTGAAAAAAAACAGATGCACGCATTACAACGGTGTAACGATGTTACCCCTACAGCTTTTACTTCGCAACATCAATGCACACGTCTCCGAAAACTATTGGTGCAGCAAAAAGTAGGTCAGTCGCCAGTTGGGCCTGTGATCAGTATGGAACCTATACTCTGTCCCAGCTAACTGTGGAGCAAGGCAGCGCATAGCGTCAGAGTAGCGGGGGAAATCGAGTGGCCAGAGCGAAGCTGTACACGCGTCTCAAAGCCCCCTCCACGCAATTCCGTTCCTCTCACGTGTTCATTGGTGGAGCCGTCTCGCGTCACTACTTGCGCAGAGACTTGTTTTCGTTCGCCTGCTACACAGTTAGCTGGGACAGAGTATACGTTTTGCCACGATATGAAGTTAAGAAAAACTGGCCAAGGCAGTGTCTATTAACCCGCAAAACACCTCACAAGTAACGTTTTAAACATTACCTGTGGAGTGATTTAGTGTAAAACAAAAACTGCCTTAGTCAGCAATGTTATTTCCAACATGGAAACAAGGCCTAATCATGTTACCAATGAAATTAGAATAAGTTATAATTCCCTCCAAATTACAATCTAACATGAAAAGAGAGATATCAGATTACTTCGTCTAAACTGTCTCCACTGTTTTACGTTTAAAAAAACGTTATTTTTTAAATCATGAACTCTTTCAGTGTTTGGATAGTCGTTCAATACCGATAGTCAACAAACAAATATTTACTCAAGGGATTTTTTGTGGCTAAAAATATAGACCGTAGCGTTCATAAAAATGATTATTTACTTTGATATAAGTTATGTTTTACTAAATGAAAGCAAACACTTAATTCACGAATGGTTTCATTTAAACTTTAATTACTTCCACAGAGTTACTGTGACCAGTCACAGAGAGTTTTTTATCGAGGCTAAGGAGTAGAAATTACTGTGGCCAGTGGCGGCGATTGGGTTCCAAAACCGGGGGGAGGGGGACAAAGACAGTATAATTCCCTTTGTATATAAGGTTTAGCATAGTGTGGGGCCAAAAGTAGCGAAAAGTGAGGGGAACTGCCCCCCTCGCACCCCTAATCGGCGCCACTGACTGTGAGCTATACTCATAGTTCTTATTTTTTGCTTGTGTTATGGGATCCAGTCTACATGGCCTTAGAAATGTTAAGATCCAGAAAGTTTGTTTCTCTGTGGATTCGTGTTTCAGAATCGTAGGGGTAATAGAAAAGTTATGCAGACATCTTGATTTTGGTGCGACATTTCATTAGGCGCATTTTTTTTTAAAAAAAAGGCGGATTTGCTTAATTAATCAGTATATGTTTTGATCCGGTAAGTTAAAAAAGCCGAATTTTGAGTTTTTGTGGATCAAGGAGTTAAGAATGGTTATTCAATTATTCACCGGAGTACTAGATCCTGCATTTTGACTTCATATAATAATTTTCAATTCTACTTTCATCCAGATGGTATAAAAGCACAAACATATAGTCAAAATATAAGTTTTTTTCGTCGTCAACAAATTTGAAAAGATATACAGCGTGATCCGTTCGAGATGTCAGAAAAGTACACCATTATGTACAAGAAGTTAATGTACGTATCTCGGAGCAGCTTGTTGTAATATAAGCAGAAAGGATGTAAGATTCGAGTGAGTGGAGATTTGCAGACTTCAGCCACAATGCGGCGCTAATGTGCACGGTAACAAAGGTTGTGGTCACGTCACAACAGCGCACACAGTATGTCGTGTGGTACTGCCGGCACGCAGCTGAAGACTGTAAACCTACACTCACTCTAAATGTACATTCGTTCTACTTATATTACAACAAACTGCTCACAGATATCTACATTAACCTCTTGTAGGTAACGGTTTATTTTCCTGACATCTCAAACGGATCACCCTGTATAATTTAGGTTACACGCAATGAAAAATAAAAAAAATGGAAGACGTGCAATGCTCATTCCAAAATGTACTATATTCTTCTGTTTTCTCAGTCCTTAAAGCTTGGATTTACATTCAAAATTTGTTTCTTAAAAAATAACACAGATTTTCTTTAACTATCAACCATTTTACAATTGAGCGGCTCGGGGGTGAAACTTGATGACCCACACTTCGTTCAAAATAGAGTTAAGATTGGATTCAGTTGCTGCACAGTCTGACGTTGCTGTATAATAGTGAATGAAGTTTCTTCAGTAGCCGCTGATTGCTAGAAACACATGGCAACATATAACCTATGGTGGACTCTGTACCAATGATTGATTGATTTGGTGTTTTAAGTCCACTTTATGCACAGTAATGCTGGACCTACAGTTTAAAGTGGGATCCGAATCACTATGTGCCTCCACCGGGCATTGAACCCGAGACCCCTTGATTACAAGGCGACGACGCTACCACTTACGCCATCGAGAAGGCCCTTCATGGCCTCTGTACCAAGTTTCACCGAAATCCGTTGCTTCGAACGGTTCCAAAGGGATCTGAGTACGGCAAGTTTATTTGTGGCCACTTAGTACGTAGCTATATATAGGGACGAAGTTTTCTTTAAATTTTTTCCCTAAATTTCGATGTTATTTTTTACTGCAATTCGGTGATATTTTTCGCGGTTTAGGGCAACATTCGATGTTATTAATTTAAAATCGGTGTCATTCTTACAATAATTTTTACTGTCCCTTGTATGCTTAAGATTTTCACATTGTTTTAGTTCTGGAAAATTGAGACAAATTTTAGATTTAATAACAAAAAAAATGTTTACGTTTGTGAGAAATACCCAAATTTCTTCCATTTGGAAAACTGTTTCATCTCATCAGACACTAAATATGAAATGTTTATTGAATGATAACACCCAATCTTTGAACACAATCATACATATCACATTTCCAACCCAACGCCAAAAAAATCCTGTGCGACCTCAAAATTTTCCCGTTCCTACAAAATTTCCCTCCTGGGAATTTTCCTTTGGGATAATTCTATTTCAGGACGAGGCTGAACACGGTCAGTCATGTCTGCACCAAACTGCAATAAATTAGGCGTGACAACCTATTTTGAATCAAAGTGTCACCATCTAGACTACGAAATACAGAACTAATAGCGCTTAAATTTTTAATAGAAGAAGTGTTATCCCTAATTTATATTGCATTATTCTGAAAAATGGCATAATTCGACGATTCCAAAACACCAAAAACTTGCCACCTTTACCTACTCAAATACATTTTAAACACTTTATTTTTCTTTCCTCAACTCTTCGGTGTTATCGTTAAACGTTCACGTCCCTAACTATATCTAATAGCCTGTAAATTGAAAGGAGCGAACGCCCCTATTGCCCTCCCCGTCGACCCGCGTCTGATTTAGCAGAAAAGTGTGCTAAAATAAAAACGCGAATTTTCAGGGGAAAGTGAATTTTGAGGGGAAAGTGACAACGAAACAAAAATAATGCCACCTTTGTACGAAAATAGCACGCAAAAATTTAGGTTCCCTAACAATAGGGATTATTTTTTGTTGCCTCCTTAGGAGCACTCTTAATCACTCTCAGCAGCTTTGACCAATCCCACCGCTTCCTCTCTCGGCTGAGGCTTCCGCAATCCTTCAGGCTATCACCTTAAAAAACAGGGCCGTCTTCGAGAGGGAGGGGAGGGGCTCAGTGAAGTCGGAAGGAAGAGAAATCCTCGGCCAAGTTTCCTTAAAAGCTAATTAGCATTAACTCCAAAAGACGACAAAGCTCGAATCATTTGGTACCAACCCTTAATTAAAAAGTTTTAATTCCTCCCAGTAAATAAAAACTATACTACTTGCCACTGACTTACCACCGCTTCCTCCCTTTCATAACTCACCCTCCACACTTTATTTCATTCCTTCTCTCTCGTTTCCTCAACATCCTGAGTAAAACTTCTTCGCAAAACCACAGATAAATTCAAACATTAAACCACGCTTGAGAACTCGAAACGAAACGAAGTTCATACAAAATTACCATTCCATAGAGGCAACCTGGCTTTTGTCTTTCCCCTCGTAGTGGAATGAGTTCGATTAAACACACGTATTTTCATTAGGTATGTAGCCATCTTCTCGCTTCAAAACTTGCTCTCATAAACAGTAAGTGTAGTGCAAGAAATTGTAGCAATTTTAACGACCCGTTAAAATGTGCAATTCCGGAAATTGTTGATTTCAAGTTGCCACTTTCGCCGCTCGCAATGTCAAAACATTTGCTGTAGTTGTACAAAGAATTTGGTGGAAATGGAAGCAAGGTTTGAAATCGGGGGAGGTCTGAACTAAATGTCTCAAATAATGATAATAATGTTTAAATGTAAATAATTATATTAAATTATAATAATTAAAACATGTAAATTAATAAATATTGTTATTATTACATGAATAGGTAAAAAAAACTGTTTAAGAACGGATTTATTATAGCACCTATTCATTTTATAGCTTACGTGTAAAGATGGCCAAAATTTGTATAAAAACAAATGCCCTGACAACGAAATTAATGTCAGATAAAGAACTGAATATTTATTGAATAACAAAAGATGTTGTTAGGTCCAGTAGAAAGTTCCTGATTAACATTTTATGCATATTATTGTAGGCAGTAGCTTGCATAAATCTCTCTTGGTACTGTCATTCAAAGCTGTATGATTTCAATCTAAGCCTTGTATAAGTTCGGCGAAAATAAATAACCCTCGATTATACAACAAACCCTAAACAAATGTATTTTCATTATTTACTTTTAGTATTGATAAGTCTTTCGGGGGGGAGGATCCAGATCACCTGCCCCCCATAAATACGTCCTTGTGTTACATCATTTTCGTAACGTGAATATTTAAATACAACACTGGACGGCACAAAAAATTGTGTGCGTTCAGCAGCGCTCCTAGCGGAAGGAAGAAAGAACAGCTGGTCAAGGAAAATACGAGTGTGTCATGTACGACCTAGACCTACTTGTAAACTGATTCTTTTCAAATGGCGACAGTAGTTCGCTGAATTTATAACTGGTAAAAATTGTTGAAGAGGTTTTCTCATGAAGTTACAAGCATTGTGTATAGGGTTGACGAGCTCTATTTGTGCTGGTGACCTTGAAAACTGCGCGCACACACACACACACACACAGATATATATAACAAGTATTTTCGCAAGTAGCGACTCGAAAGGGCTCGAAAGGGAAAGTGAGTGCTTGGAGGGAAAACGCGGCTTCAGCTACTAGCCGTTTGCAGAAGCATGTACTGCTTTGCTCTGCCCACTCGCTTTCTCCCCACTCTATCATTATGCGCGACTTTGCTAAACAGATTCCCGAGGCAGTGTAATTCAATCTACAGAGAAGCAAATTGTGTGCGTTCAGTAGCACTCCTAGCGGAAGGAAGAAAGAACAGCTGGTCCAGGAAAATACGTGTGTGTCATGTACGACCTAGACCTAATTGTAAACTGATTCTTTTTTAAGAGTCAGACATATGCCTAAGAATACATTATTTCCTCTCCTGTAAATTTGATAAATTCAAGTTACGTCACTCTGTTCTCACACGAGAAAACATGAGAATTTGTTCAAGGTGAACAAAAAATGAAAGTTGTGAATTTTTTCGCTATGGAAACACGAATTATCCACAGTGTGGATTATCCGTTAGGGTAGTGAGTGAACAATCTGCATTATTTAAATATGATTTTGCACGCTTAATAACTTTCGCTATGCTCGTAAAGGAAATCACACAGCTGTTCCTCACACGTTGGTCCCCTAGCTTCAAGTCCAGGGACCACAAAGTCACCTCGTGTTGTTCTGCGAGCAAGGTAAGGGTGACATACGGCAAACGTGAGTCAGCCGCTCAGAAAAAGACTGAATGCGCACGCGACAAGCAATTCAGGGGACCCATTCACATTCAAGCAGGGGGAAAGCGAAGGTAATTTGAAAAGAACCGTACAATCGCTACGACGACACATGCACGCGTTGGAGGAGCAGGACAAGGCGAGTTGTCACCTTCAGTACGTGCAGGGTGGGGGACAAATCCGAAAAGGGGGTGAGCCGTTCACAGGTACTAGAACAACAAATGGGGAGTCCTTCTTCCCCCCCTCCCCCCGCAGCAGGCAACTGCTTATGAGATCAGCTGGGGCGCTATTTTATAATCTTTTGTCGACGGTAAATGCGGGCAGCTGAGCGACCGGTGATTCTGAAATGTGAACAGCTACGCGATTAGGACGCCGGCGGTCTGACGTCCATTGTCACTCTCTGCTGAACCGGGAACGCGTTTGAAATTGTCCGGGAAGGTGATCTGCAACGGTGCGTGCAAGAAGTGCCAAACAGCCATTCCCATTTGTAGCCCGAGTGAGGGGTTGATCGGTGCCTTCTTACAACAAGGCCAGTGAAGACTCTACATGCAACGTCATCATGGGTAGGTCGCAACATTATATCAGCATCACAGTCACACGATATCATGTTGTAATTATTGGGTTATAAGGGGAGGCACAGGCCCGTACCCGGGGTAGGGGCCGTGGGCCCCTTCGAGCTATGAAATACTTAAATGTGAATCTATAAAAAGCTACGATTTTTCAAATTCTAAAAGTTTCGATTGCGTCCTTGCATAAATAAATGGGCTTGTTGTGGAGAAAGGCGGGATCAAGAAGTCTGCAGTCTGCAATATTGGATAGTTTTAGTTCTATAACCATTGATTCAAAGCTACCTGATTTAGAAGAGACAATCCATTCCTTCTAATTCCTGTCCAGACTCTTTTCGAAGCAGTGATGCGAAAAAGTCTCGCATTTTTTTATTAACCCACATTTAGACATGTTCTTTATTGTAATAATAATTGCTAATACGTATCATTCTATCATTTAATATATATTATTTTCTAAACATAAAATTATCATGGTGCTGCTATAATAAAATTAAAGGAAATTTGAAACCATTGTTAATTTGAGGAACCCAGCACTATTCGAATACTTCTGGGAAAAGAATGTAAACAATAAGCACTAATCTGTATGCCGTATGGCATCCCTTGTCTGTAAGCGACTGGGTTGCTTAATGTTGAGTCGGGGGGGGGGGGGATAAGGTGAGTTGAATTTTTTCAGTTACTTTGGACCATAAGATTGCAACTCTACAATTGTACGTTTAGCTATAGCTGTACAGTTTAAAGTGGGATACGAACCACTGTGCTTCCACCGGGTATCGAACCCACTGTAAGTTTGTGATTGTCCATTCATCCATTTCATCTTATCAATATTCATCCTCATCTTCGCGATGAGTCAAAAGTGACAAAAGCCAAGTGAAACCAAAAAGAAAAACCAATCAAATGAAATTACTGCCTCCCCCTCTTCCCCGAACACACACTAGGAATACTAAGTTCCAACTATGTCAAACGTCCACCCACTAACTGTGACGCTGCTATCCCGTTGCGATCAATGACCTACCAATGATGACATATGAACGAATGGGTACTTCGGCACTTAGGGCCATTTTGCACCCTTTAACGTACACACGGAATATCTCCTTATCTAAGAACCTTACCTAAGAGTTAAGGAAGGGGTGTAAAAAGCCCCTTGAGAAAGGTTAAAAGTGCAACGTGTAAAAGGAGCTGTAGAGAACAAAGACAACACATTAATGAGAATACAATAAAACTTCCTAACAGACAGTGGAAGAGACCAGTTCGTCTCAAAAAGCTAAAAACATTTGTTGAAACAGTGTCGCCATCTCTCAACCGAGATGATAAACAGTTCGTAAGATTGTTGATAATAGCAAAATCAAATGAACATTCATGAATTGAGTGTTTTTTTTAAAAAATGTAAGCCTCAATAGTAGTTAATGTACGATATTACGATATAAGCAGCATGGTGGATAAATATATTTTTTTAATATTTTTTTATTTAAATCAATTTTTTATTTAAAACAACACGCTTAAAATTGCTTGTGTGGTTTTTGGCACCAAACATATTGATAAATGTTCGTTTCATAAAGAGGCTTTTTCTGGTAAACGCCCTATAAAATATTTGAACAGTTTGATTAAAGCAAATAAAAAATTTATATGTAAATATACATTTTTTTCTCTTTCTCATACTGTGCATATGAACCTACTCTATATAATTGTAACTTAAAATATTTTTGCAGACTTTGTAGCTGAATTTTGGCAAGCTTTTTAATGATAGCAAAATATAAGTTCAATGATAATGACACTACGGTTTAACAACATGATTCGTATTTGTATATTGTTCTACACAAAATGTTTGCTATTTTTGCCTATAAAGATTACTGAATTTTAAATCGAGAGAAATTTAAGTGTGTTTATAGTTTACATAGTACATTTCCTTTCATATCAGCACATATACTATATATATTTTTCCTCTTTTAGAGCGTAATTAATATAAACCATTCAATGATTACGAGATTAATATACTTTCGCTAAAAGTGATTCTGATATCTACAAAATCTTTATGTATATATTTAAAGTGATTTAAATAAGCTGTGTTGAATCCAGCAGCTTTTCTCCGGGGATGATATCAAACTTCATGGGGGGGGGGATTTCATACCCATCAAATTATAATACGAATAAGAACAATACTAATATTTTAAAATTGCCCCTAACCTCTAATACGAACTTGAATTAAGAGCAAATTTCGATAAGACGGCACAAGCGCGTCACCTCTAGCAAGCTGTTGGCTGACTAAACGTTAAAACTGTAAGAAGTTGAAATTTGTTACAACAATTGAACATCACATTACTCGAGCTCACCCGCTCTACACGTGTCCATTGTTGAGTTTCAATGAAATTAAATATAATTATATACAGTTGAACCTGAGTTACACGCTTGTCAAGATCAAGACCAAATAATACGTATAACTGAGAATTACTTACAGATCAGATTTAGATACCATGTCATATCATTATTAAAATACTGTAATTGTATCCAGCGGCGATTGGATTCCAAACCCGGGGGAGGGGGGGAATTCCAAAACAGGGAGAGCAAAGACAGTAAAAGTGGGGGGCAACTGCCATCCCTCGCCCCCCCAAATCGCCGCCACTGATTGTATCTATTTTGAGGAACAAGATACAGGTTATTTCTGTCATGAAGTGGTAAATTTAAGGAATCTAAAAGTTTTATTCTTGAATATATTACATTTGCCACTTTATTAGTGAACACTTCAAAACTGAAATACTAAAATAACATTTCTCTAATTGACTGTTCAAAGTGTGGTATAAGCTATGCCCAAATCTGCAGCTATTTCAGTTTTATGTGGATTAGCGTGCACTTCCCGTGTAAATTTTACGTTCTGGTCAAGCATGTAACATTTCCTCTTGCTGTTTACGTAAAAATCAACTGTATTTTATGAAAATTAGTACACATAACACCGAATTTGGTACAAATGAATTATGCGCAAATGAGGTTTAATTAACACGTTTTCAAATTATATTTTGCCAGGACTTAAGAGTAATTTACGTATAAGACAGTATTACGCACAACTGAGTTACGTATACAACAGTCTCAACTGTATTACTAGTTAATACTCAACACTAATCTAGGCCATTTGTGGCATTTTATTTTTCATCCCCTCTCACCCCCATGCCGATAGGTGATGAACTTGGAGTTGAACCGCATTGGGAGTGTCACGAAAACTATGGATTCCATTCGCAACACAGCCTGAATGTTAGACAACCCGAGAAACACTATCCTTGTGCGGATTGCATAGGGTCACGGATGTCTGTTTGTGCGGAATTTAATATCGGTGGTTCTCGATTATTATTAATGTCATCCCTTCCCACTCCCACCCCTCGTGGTGCCAGGGGTGTCTTACCCCCACAGAATTTCTTTCCAGGTTGCAAGTCATACGCGTACCAAGTTTGGTTGAAATCGCTCCAGGCTTTCGAGAGTTATGCCGGAACAAACAAATATACACACCCCCACACACACATACAACCATTTTTATATATATAGACGAAGATAGAAGATATCAAATATCAAAGCGGACGATAATTTGTTATTTCAACTTTTAATTGTAAACAGGCCTGAATCAGTGCTTATTATTACGTGCAAAAGCCTGAAAAAAGTAGGTCCTTTATTAAAGTGAATGAAAGAGAGCGAACATGGTTTGCCAAGTTTCTTACCTATTTTCCGAAAGCTCTGCAAGGTTATTGAAATTTTCAGGGGGGGTTCCTATTTCGGGAGGGGGAATTTTTCCCCGGGGCCACACCGTGAATTCATCACTGGATCTAAGGATGCATAGCTCGTGCCGTGAAAAGTTTTGGCCAAGTACTTTTCAACATCAACTACACAACGAAGTGAGTTAGAGGCTTCATGCACGGAGGCCCTCATTAATCCCATTGTGCATGCAGACGCGTCACGCGACCCCGCTTAGCTTTCGCCTATTCAGAGCTCCCTAGGGGACGGGTGCAGAGATTGGGGAAGGGGGTGGTCCAGGGAGGCTGGAAGATGAGAATGATGGTGCACACACGCTCCCCTATGAAAGTTCTCATCACGAGCTACAAGGAGGACCGCCTCACACACATGCGGTCCACTGACGAGAAAACCGCTATTATTTCGCTGAACCCTTTGTTCTCCACTATACCGTACCTGAAATTAAATAACTTATTTGTTAACCGTCCGTTATGCTTCCAAAATTAGTATCGTCCTCGTCACTTTAATGGTTTTTTGTAGTTTTAAGTGAACTTTATTCACAGATAGGCTAGTTGGGACTGGACCTACAGTTTAAAGTGGGATCCGAAACACTACGAGCCTCCATCCAGAATCGAACACGGGACCCCTTAATCCTTAATTACAAAGCGATGACGTTGAATTTAATTTTTATTATTTACCATCTGCGCCTTTAGCTCAATCGTCAGGGCGCGGGATTTTCCCCACCTGTTCAAGCGGCTTCGGCGCCCACCCAGCGTCGTATAAAGTGGGTACCTGGAGGAAGCTCTGGGGGGTAAAGGTGGCCATTCAATTTATTTATTCTTCCTCCTGGAGGTGAAACTACAAATGTTGTTTATAATCAAGTTTTGACTTTAATTAATATTATAGTGAATTTGTACTTTATAATTTGTATACTGTACTTATACTTTTAAATATCTGTAAATAAAATTAGTTACATTTTACACTATAGTTAGAATTAATTATTTTCCTATCTAATACAAGATTGGGATAAATAAATACCCGGGAAACTCCGGCTAATCAGCTAGTTTATTATAAATTCTAATTGATTTATTATAATAGAGAGCACAAACTAAGCAACTATTAAAATAATACTTGAAATTGTGATTTATTGACACCTTTAATCAGTTAGAAAAGGATTTAGTTTGCTACTTTATATATATATATGTTATATATTTAAAAGTAACAAATTAATTCCTTTAATGTGAATTAAAAATAATGTCTTTTTAAAAATATTTAGCAATAAATTGTCTAATTATAAAATCCATATCATGTATATATGTATATGTATGTATATGTATATTGTGTTCAATGATTTCGCACCCTGATGGGATCAACAATAGGGAACGCTTAAAGAAACGCCCTTCAACTGTTTGTTTTTTTGTCCCTGGTCCCTTAAGTGCTTAAGTCTGAGGAAAGATTTCCGGCTGGGAACAGCGTCTGAAGCTCCAACGCGTCTTCACAGAAAGACATTAATCTGCCAGCCCCAAACACCGGAGAGCAAGTGGCAACTCCCGGAAACTCCGGCAACCAGAGCATCAGGTGCACTGGAAGGGCGGCAGAGGCACCAACAAACTTCCTTCCAAGCTGGCCCCGCCAAACGGATCCCCCGCAACGCTGCTGTAAGGCCCAACAAGTTAGAGCTGTGTTTACGTCAACGAATCCAGAGATCTATCTAATAGTCCTTTGCCTGTATAAGAAGTTCACCAAGGCACCAAGACGTTCACTTCGTGCACAGGGAGGCTGCCTGGGACTGAATGCAGAATAAGTGGTATTATAGCCACTGAAATGCCAAACCAGGATTCGAACTCTGGACCTCTTGGCTACAAGGTGCTGTACTGACCGACAGCTCAACTTTAGAGCTAACAGTTTCTATAATTACATATTTTGAGGGCAAAAAACTGTTTGGAACAGTATATATGAATTTCATGTCATATATTTTAACATATTTTTGGGGAATAGTCCATATTTTCCGTTTTGAGCACACAATTCTATATAAAATGCATTATTCACGCTATAACATCTGAAATTTACATTGAGTAATGCAGATATATATTCTTGGAAGGAATATTCAAAATATGGTTTCTCTAACAATTCCTAATTTTTATCTCACTGTTACGTATTTTAAAATATTTTGAGGTAGGTATATTACATATTTTCCGTTTGGAACTCGCATTTCTACATAAAATGAGTTATTCACGTTATTTCGCTAGTTCCCATTAGTAATGCGGATAGATGTGTTGGAAAAATATTCAAAATATGATTTCCCTAAAAATTCTGCAATATTAATGACTTTGACAAGCTGGATATGTTAATATTTTAACATGTTTTGAGGTGTACATGATATTATATTTTTCGTTTAGAGCAAACATTTCAATATAAAACGCGTTACTTACACAATTTCTGTAGTTTCCATTAAGTAATGAACATATATCTGAGACAAATATTCAAAATATGAATTCCCCTAAAAATTCGTAATTTGTATCTAACTATGACAAGATCATTATGTTACATATATTAACATATTTTGAAGTACTTTACATATTTTCCGTTTAGAGCACGACTTTCTGCATAAAATGCGTTATTTGTGCTAACTCACTAGTATCCACCGAGTAATGATGATCTATATGTAGGACAGATATTCAAAATACAAATTTCTTAAAAATTCGATAATTTTATTCATATTTTTGCAAGCCCGTTACGTAACCTAGATATATTTTACTTAATCTTGTTTAATCACATCTCAAAAATTAAGACTCCGTGAGCGCACATTCTGCTCTATTCATGTCGGAGAATTGTGACCGCAGGGTGACCGGGGGAGGGAGGGGGATTTCCCACAAATCCATCTAAAAATTAGCACAAGAATGAAGGAACTGCCCGAACACTATGAAAAAATATTATTACATATTTCAACATATTTTTAACATATTTCAGTGATTTTCTACGTACTTTTTGTCCATAGTCATGGCATTCGTTGTTGTGACCACAAAACTTGTTTCGTTGGAAGCTACAAAGTACTCACCCTTTCTTGCAAGAATACCGCTAGGCCCTTTACTATTACGAACACTCACCTAGAAGAGGGAGAACAGAACGTCATTAAATACAGATATAAGATAGGTAGTAATCACGAGAATTAATTAAAATACTATGGGTGCAAAGGTACCACACCTGTACAGAAATTCTGAATTTCAAGAACAATTCAAATGAACAGCTAGAACACTTTTACATAAATAATAACCTAAATAGTGTGCGCAGAAAGAAACGGTTGAAACATAACGAAAACAAGTCCAATTATCAAATATGGATAAAACGAGAGATGGGTAAACGGATCCGGAAGTGAACTTGGAACTGAACTTTGAGTATTCGAAACTAGAATCGAAACTTGAACCAAAAACGGTGTCCGAAACCGAAAATCAGATAATGCGAATCCGGCACAGAAAATCGGCTACCCGGATCTGGTCTGAAATTTGAAAACCTAAATTCTCAAGTATAAATCGGCTATTTAGAAACGCAATTGAAATTATAATACCCGAATACGAAACTGAAACCAGCTTCCCGAATCTATACTGAAATGCGAGTACCCGAACACGGAACTGAAATGCCAATACTCGAATCCGGAACTGAAATGACAATACTTGAATCCGGAACTGAAATGACAATACTGGAATCCGCAACTAAAATGCCAATACTCGAATCCGGAACTAAAATGCCAATACTCGAATCCGGAACTGAAATGCCAATACTCGAATCCGGAACTGAAATGACAATACTCGAATCCGGAACTGAAATGACAATACTCGAATCCGGAACTGAAATGACAATATTCGAATCCGGAACTGAAATGACAATACTCGAATCCGGAACTGAAATGACAATACTCGAATCCGGAAATGAAATGACAATACTCGAATCCGGAACTGAAATGACAATACTCGAATCCGGAACTGAAATGACAATACTCGAATCCGGAACTGAAATGACAATACTCGAATCCGGAACTGAAATGACAATACTCGAATCCGGAACTGAAATGCCAATACTCGAATCCGGAACTGAAATGACAATACTCGAATCCGGAAATGAAATGCCAATACTCGAATCCGGAACTGAAATGCCAATACTCGAATCCGGAACTGAAATGCGAGTACCCGAATTCGGAACTGAAATGCTAATACTCGAATCCGGAACTGAAATGCCAATACTCGAATCCGGAACTGAAATGCGGGTACCCAAATCCGGAACTAAAATGCCGGTACCCAAATCCGGAACTGAAATGCGAGTACCCGAATTCGGAACTGAAATGCGAGTACCCGAATTCGGATCTGAAATGCGAGAATCCGGAACTTAAAATCAGCTACCCGGATCCGGAACATAAAGTCAGCTACCCGCATTCGGAACAAACATATAGTTACCCGTATCTCTGGAAAAGAAAACCGGCTACCTGGATCAAGAACTTAATTTGCAGTACCCGAATCCAGAACTGGCAATTGGGTACCCGCTTCCGGATGTAACCAGCCCTACTCTAAAACTAACAACAAACGCCGACTGACCTCCCCTTCGACCTTTTCTCGTGCCTAAAATGAGACGATCAACCGCGACACGTCTAAAAAGAGAGTTCATACAACCCAACACTCGACAGATATACATACATCCTGGCATACCTTGTTACATACGGGAAACCAGGATTCCCCAAGAAACATGGCAACAGGAGGCGCTTTGCAAAAGACGCAGCCAACAGATAAAAGTGTGCGTTCAACGGACAAGGCGCACTTGAACCTCCAGAAGCATCGTTCCGGTCCAGCGGCGTCTGTGAGGTCCTTCGTCTCGGGAGGACCGGTGGTCGCCGGACCAGCGAATTACCCGTGATCGAGTTAGCGACTTCCTCCGAACAAACTCCTCAACATCGTCGCCTGCAAACTTCCCGCCACCGAGGTGGCAGGGCAAAAGTGTTCGGGAACTGGGAGATTGCTCATTAGGCAGAGAGCCTTGGTTGGGGGGAAGACGGTGAAAGAATCTTGTTCATTAATCAGCAACTCGTCGGCGAAGCTGGGACAAAACAAAGTTAACGCGAAGCTCATGACCGTCTTTCCGCGTCAGCTAACCCCACCTAAACGGACAGTTTAGGTGAGTACGAACTTGCGCTCGTAAAGGTCGCGGGTTCAAGTCTCATGGCGGAACATTATGATCGAGAGTATTCTGTGTGTTCCCTGAGATTTTGCATTAACGAATGCAAAGAGCACTCCTTATCGATAGTGAGGGTTCAAGTCGCAGCTGAAGGTTGAGGCAGGGTGCGAAATTCTTGGGGGGACAGGGGAATTTCTCCCCACCAACAATCTTTTCAAAAAAATTCCCCACCAAACATTTCCGTTGGGGAGAGTTTTTGTTATAAGAACGAAGATAAACAATTAGTTTTAACTTCAAATATACTTTGCTAAGAAATAATCAAAGACACATAGAGAGAACGAAGGATAATATCTGTGTGTGAGTGTGTGTGTGTGTGTGTGTGTGTGTGTGTGTGTGTGTGAATATTGCATGCTTTCTCTCTCTCTCTCTTTCAAGAGACCGTTAATAGATATACACAAGAAACAATGTATGCACAATAAAAGTTAAACAACAATGCAAGACAAAGATACGTATGAAATGTAGTAAGTAAATGATTTGTATTAATAAAAAGCAAAAATTAATGAAAACTTCAACATAGTAAAACAATCTCAACCAGTGACGGCGATTGGTTCCAAAACCGGGGGGGGGGGGGGGGGGCAAAATGTAAAACTGGGGGGCAAAGACAGTATATTTCCCTCTGTATATAAGGTTTAGCATAGTGCGGGGGAAAAAGTGGCGAAAATTTGGCGGGGCAGCTGCCCCCCGCCCGCCTCCCCTAATCGCCGCCACTGATCTCAACTATTTTGCAATTTATTAACATTTTAAACCAGTTGGTAAGGAAATTAGTTTGCCACTTTATAAATATTGACATACATAAAACTAGCAAAGGAATTCCTTTACAAATATAAATTTAGTAATTTACTTTTATATGTAACAACAAATTAAATATGCATATCATACAATAATTTATATATGTAGATATATAAGTATATTTGTGTGTGTGTGTTAATTAAAGTCTTTCCCCCAGGAGTCGTCAATGATTTCGTAACCAGGGTTGAGTGTTCGAGTCCCTGCTTGTGTTAGTCTCTTCAACAATATAATATGTAATCATCATTGTAGCTATTAGATTAAAGAAGCAGAAAAGCGAAGTAAAATAAACGAAACAAAAAAGAAAAACATTTCCGGGTGTTTGACTTTCCGTTCCCACCACTTGTCTGTCGAGTCAAAGTTGGGTAAGTTACTTAAATAAAGTAATCGCGTTACAGTCACCGTTACTCTGCTTCCATAAGTAACGAATTAACGTTACTTTGCTTCTCAAATTATTTCACTCCCAAAAGTAACACCAACAAACTGATTACCCGGCCTTGCCCGGGTATTTATTTATCCCAATCTTGTATTAGACAGGAAAATAATGAATTCTAACTCTAGTGTAAAATGTAACTAATTTTAAATGTGATCGTGAATGTCACCAATTAGCTTAGCGACTCCGAAAACTATGGATTCGACACTAATCTAGGTCATTTGTGGCATTTTATTTTTCACCCCCTCTCACCCCCCCCCCCATGCCGATAGGTCATGAAGTTGAACCGCATCGGGAGTGTCACGAAAACTATGGATTTCATTCGCAACACAGCCTGAATGTTAGACAACCCGAGAAACACTATCGTTGTGCGGATTGCATAGAGTCACGGATGAATGTTTGTGCGGAATTTAATATAGGTGGTTCTCGATTATTTTTACATGTCATCCCTTCCCAATCCCAACCCTAGGGGTGCCAGGGGTGTCTTACCCCATAGTATTTCTTTCCAGGTTGCAAGTGATACGCGTACGAAGTTTGGTTGAAATCGCTCCAGGCGTTCGACAGTTATTCCGGAACAAACAAATACACACACCCCCACATACATACATCCATTTTTATCTATATAGAAGAAGATAGAAGATAAACAATGATAATAGACAGCTAGGTCACGCACAACTATCTGAACAGTGCAGATTTAGCGCCTTCCTGCTTCCACCTTTAGAGTAGGGATGTCCACAAAATCCGGATAATGGATATCCGGATTTCAAATTATCCGATATTCGTTTCGGGTGCAACGGATAATTTGGATATCCAAATATCCGGATATACCTACGAATAATCCGAATATCAGGATAGTACAGATTTGATGAAAGATTTGAAAAAAATCCGTATAGTGAAATACGAGCATGACAAATAAAAGAATATATGGATAGATAGCTCGTAAAACGGATTAACGATAGAACTGTCCGGATAATGTACACATTCGGATATCCGGACATGTCGGATAATCCGATTATCCGGATAATGCAGCTGTGATCGGGGGAAAACTCCTGCAATGCTTTAAACACATACACAGATTGCAGTTTTGATAATAAAAAAAAAGAGGATGGATTCACAAGCTCTAAAAGCCTCTAAAGCAGGGATGTTCAAATCCGGATAAAATTTTATCCGGTATAGATATATGAAATTCGGATCGAAAATTATCCGATGCACGGATATTTGAAATCCGGACAGAAAATTATCCGATACACGGATGTTTGAAATCCGGACAGAAAATTATCCGATATACGGATATTTAAAATCTGAATAGAAAATTATCCGATATACGGATATTTGAAATCCGGACAGAAAATTATCCGATATAGAATTTGAAATCTGGATAGAAAATTATCCGATATACGGATATTTGAAAACCCGATAGAAAATTATCCGATATACAGATATTTGAAATCCGGACAGAAAAGTATCCGATATATGGATATTTGAAATATGGGTAGAAAATTATCCCTTTGACGGACATTTGAAATCCGGATAGAAAATTATCCGATACACGGATATTCTAAATCGTGATAGAAAATTATCCGATATACGGATATTTGAAATCCGGGTAAAAATTATCCGATAAACGGATATTTGAAATCCGGATAGACAATTATCTTAATCCAGGGTAAAATATTATCGGGATTTGACCATCCCTGCTTTAGAGGCTTTTTAGAGCTTGTGAGCCCATCCCATTTTATCAAAGCTGCAACCATTGTATGCGTTTAAAGCATGGCAAGAGTTTTCCAGGCATATTTCTGCCCGTGTGTCAGATATCGTCCTGAGGCTCAGCTTACAGCCGGCCCGCTCACCTCCGGGCGGTTTATTCGGACAAGTGCTTCCCACTTGACATGATTAATCGCTCTGTTCTGGCGTCTGAGTGCTGCTAATTTAAGCGTATATACAAATTAAAATGCATACATTAGACACGCATTCATATGTCACGACTGAAAGGGCATATGCGATGGAGTGCCTCGCACAAATTCATGACTTTATTATCACGTAGATATTTTGCAGCAAGCGCCGAGGAACGATCTATGGAATTTGAAGTGAATTTTATGAGAATTATTACCAGCGGGTACACTTTCACTGAATGGACTGTTCTCTTGTTATTAATAGTATTTTCAAAGGCTAGAACTTCCTGATTGAGTCGAAAATTGGTACCTTAAACCAGTGGCGTGCGGTGACATTTATCCTTGGGGGATCAGCTCCGAAAAATTAAGAAACTCAACAGTATTTAAGATCTTTCCACATTAAAACCGATCTTTAATAGGTGGCTATTTGAAGGTGGAAAGTAGTGTTTCTCTGTCTTTGCAAACTCGTGCCATTTCTTGATAAAAATATCCTTTGCTTTCAATGTTTCCAAAAGGTTTTTCAAACGATCACGCTCATGCATAATGACCCATGGTACTGCGATTACATTTCATCCAGTGATGTGCCTTAGACTATACGTTTACGTCTACATGCGTTGTCTACACGTAATCTACGCGTAGATTACATTGGGTTGTAGTTTACATAGACTACGTAGACAATCTAAATTGCATTAAAATTAATTTTCAAGGCTTTCATGAAAGGAAAGTGACATTTTCAACTATATTGGTTCCTAACGAACTGAAAAGAATCTTATTTACAACAAAATTTCTCTTCTCTTCCATCGGGGTGTAAGGGGTGATTTTCCACGTAGTACACCCAACTGTCAACCTCACTTCCACGTTAGTACACCCTGGACTGCATTTTGCACACGAACGAGGCTCTGGCGACTGGCACTATGGCCAGTATAATTTTGGGTGTGTTGTCCTGTTTTGTCCTTGTGTGTGCTGAGTGCCCCTTTACAGCCTCAGCTTTTAACGGAAGTCCGAATATTTTAAGCTTTTATGATTTTACTTATGCAACGCTAGAGTTGTTCTTAGTAACGTTAAGGGGCTGGACCCCGTATAATGTGACGGGTGCAAAATAGCCTAAGTGCTGTCGCACCCAAAATTTTTAAATAAAAAAAATAATAATAATAATTTTCAAGGCTTTCATGAAAGGAAAGTGACATTTTTAACTATATTGGTTCCTAACGAACTGAAAAGAATCCTATTTACAACAAAATTTCTCTTCTCTTCCATCATCAACTATGGAAGAAGATAAATAGTATGCAAAAAAACAACAGATGGCAGTCGTGAGCCAAGAGTGGTCTTTTCCCCATAAAACAGTAGAATATTTCCTATATTAGGTTTCTTCCTAGGTAAGAAATTGTTCGAATTTGGAAGAAAGAGTATGAAAAGTTATCCTTACACATCAGCAAGTGATACGGAGTATAATTATCTTTTAATTCCAAGGCGCCCTTTGCTAAGTTATCACCTTTTGCCATGTTGTTTACATAGATGACGTAATCTACGTGTATAAAATTGTCTACGTGTAGAATGTAGACTATCGTTGTTTACGAGTAGACGCACATCACTGATTTCAGCCCTGCTGATCGGGGATAAGGGAATCGTGCATAGAAGTGGCCTCTTATTGAATGGGTCACAAAGTCAGGTTTTGATTTCATGCTTCCCCTGGGTCCGGAGTATTGGGCGAAATACACAGGTGTTTTGTAAAATGGTACTAAGGGTTGCCATCTCGGAACTGACTGGAAATACTACAAGTTCAGTCCTTTGAGATGATACAAGAAATAAGTAAAAATAAAATATTTTGCAACTGAAATACTGTGGGACGGCACTGCTGGCCTTGCTGTATATATTGTATATATATTATACTGGAATGCATGCACATGCTTTAAGCTAATCACAACGAGAAGATGAGATTAATGGAGATCGAGAAAGAACCTTCAAAACTCGTCGAAGTTTCCACACATTCTCGATACCAGGCATTTCTGAGTGAACCCTAGCTCGTCCATATCCATCTGTTGCGAGGGTTCAAATCCAAGACCTCTGACTTCGTAGCGCGTCACTTTGAGGCTGGCGAAAATAACTCTTGCCTGTAACTATTTACCCAGAATTCCCCCTTACCAGTAACTATTTACCCAGAATTCTCCCTTACTTGTAACTATTTACCCAGAATTCTCCCATCTCGAGAGTGTTGGTCCGTATTTCGGAGGTGCAAGGGTAAATTTAGAGGTAAAATGGATATAAATTGGGCCTTTGTGAAAATGTTAGGGGGGTGAGTAAATTTTTCGAGGGTATTGGGGTGTGTGGATATTTACAACTTTTATGCAGGTTTCTAAGTTTCAGAAAGCAATATACAGGGTTATTCATAAGTCCGCGAAACATTTAAAACAGTTATAATAATTAAACTATGAAACTGATTGTTAGAACTGTAAGTTCAATAGAGAGAGAAACAATGTAAGACTTTTATGCAAGCAATGCGCGGTGCGGTGTTGCCATGTTTTGCTGCTAGGAGGCCACAGTAGCAATATGTCATTCAATAAACTGGAGTGACTTGAGTTGCAAGAAGTTCGGTCTCCAGATTTAACCCCTTGTGACTTTTTCTTGTGGGGGTTGTGAAGGGTACTGTTTATGTGTCCCCACTGCCCGCTAATATGCAGGGTCTAAGGTAGCGAATCACCAATGACGTGGCTCTTATCAACAATGATATGTTAACTCATCTCTGAAATCAGATGGATTATCATATACATTTGCCGCATCACTAAAGCTGGACACTCAGAGCATTTATGACTTTTGTGATATTGGAAACAAACTTGGAGAGTATATTTTTATTGTGAATATAAAATGTTTCTTGTTCAGTAGTTCATGTCTTTTTTTTTAAATCTTTCACGGACACCCTGTATTTCCTTATACGGATTATATCGAAGATGTTTAGCGTGGGGGAATGATTTCAGTCTATTAGAGGGTTGAATCTCAAGAGAGGGCCGGGGCGAGGGTGGGGGGGGGGGGCAGAGAATGGATATACTGTTCCTCACACATAACATCACTCACGAGCAAGTACAAGAACAAGAAACGGCCGTCTGGTGACAGGTCGGTCAATGGCCCGATGCGAGAGGAAAAGAAGCATCCACGTGTTCTTTTTGCCCTCGCAGCATCCGAGAGAGATCCGTTCCTCCACCCCCTCCCACCTTAAGGCCATTACGTCACCAGAAATCTCTTGACCGATGTCGAACAGCATACGTCCCGCCTGCTTTGCTTTCGAAATAGCCTCCCGCCAATACGGCCGGTGTCTGTTTCGTGGCCATACCAGTTGCTTCAGGAACCTTTTCTTCTTTCTTACCTCGGAAGGAAGGAAACGAATTCACCAGAAGAAAGCAAGACGGAGAGGGGAAAAAGGAAAGCGTGGCGAAAAAAAAACTTTCCACAAGTCTAAATCATTAGGTGAGTCCAGACAGAACCCAATTACTAAAATGACCCTTAGAAAATCGGAGCCGAAAAGAAAGAACGAAAAAAAGGGGAGACAGGAGGCAAATCGTCCCTCCTCTTCTTCGCTATGAATTATGGGTAAAATGGCCAAGGATGAGGAGCAAGATCTCTCTCGACATTTGATTCAGCGAGGGGGGGGGGGGCACAACGGAACTCGGCATAATAAAACACTCCCCCATGAATTGCAAAACGTGCCGCCTGAAATATTACAAAAGTAACCAATACGAACAACAGGATTACAAGAGATCCGAAAAAAGTGGGGAAGGGGATTAATTTTCTTAAAAGTAAAAATGGAGATGCTTCATGCCCCTGGTGAATTCAATTTCTCTGCGATGCATGGGACAAAATCTCTAGATATTTCGAGCCGAGGATATTTCGCTATTGCGAATCTCAATTAAACGTCTTAAAAGTATATACAGGGTGTTGTTGTACAACGTCGGCAGCGTGTAGAGGAACGTTTTGCTATTTAAAGCCTCGGTTCGTTGATACAAGTCATCGAAAACTTGCATTTTATATACCGGCTGCATGCAACCATGTCGCATAAATTCAGGGTTGCCACTGCCGTTTATATTTCTGTCGGAAAACGTATTCAAAGCGAACTAATTTCTCACAATATTTCAGAGGGGAGTAGCGGCCTCCGTGGTGGAGTGGTTAGCACATCGCACTTCGACGCCAGGGATCGAGTGTTCGAATCCTGGCCTGGGAATGGGTGTTTTTTATGAGTGTCCCTTCACCAATTTCATCGTATCATCACTCATCATCTTCGCGATAAGCCCAACGTAGCAGAAAAGCGAAGTGAAATAAAGCAAATAAACTATTCAATCATAGAGGGGTAGCGCAAGATACGAGGGTCACTATTTATATTTTGAGCCTAACAATGAAAAAACAGGAATTTGGCATTGAAAACTGCTTTATTGTTTTTCGAAGTATGCTCCTTTATGGTCAATACACTTTTGCATTCGTTCGAACCATTTGTCAAAGCAGTTTTTCCAATCTTCTTGAGACACCTCCATAATATGGTTCTTGAACGCATCAACGGCGTCTTCCGCCGACGAAAATCGTTGTCCACGCAATTTATTCTTGACATTCGGGAACAAGAAGAAGTCATTGGGTGCCAAATCAGGACTGTACGGCGGATGACCCATCAATTCGATTTTTTGACTGTTCATAAAGTCGGTTGTTAGACGAGATGTGTGACAGCTGCCATTGTCTTGATGAAGAATGATCCGACGGCGTTTGTTTGTTTTCCGTATTTGAACGAAGACCTCTGGCAAACAAATTTGTGTACCATTCAGAGTTGACCGTTCTACGTTCCTCTAAAGGCACAGTTTGCCACATGACTTGTTTTCCCGAAAAAACAGGCGACCATTTGTTTCGATGTGCTTCGAGCACGAACAACTTTTGTTGGATTGGGTTCATCTTGAAACACCCATACAGTCGACTGCTGTTTACGTTCCGGCTCATATGCATATATCCATGATTCGTCACCTGTTACAATCTTATATACGTCTTTTGAAGCACCACGATTGTATTTATTGAGCATTTGTTTGCACCAATTGACGCGAGCGTCCTTTTGAGTTTTTGTCAAATTGTGTGGGATCCAACGAGAACATACCTTTCTCACAGCTAAATGATCATGTAATATTTTATATATGCTGGTGGAACTAATGCCTATGGTTGCCTCAATCTCACAGTATGTCACATGACGATCTTGCAGTATTAGGTTTTGCACAGCATCAATGTTTTCTTGAACAACAACTGATTTTGGACGACCTTCGCCAATCTCGTCGGTGAGCGAATGGCGGCCACGATTAAATTCGTTATACCAGCGTTTCACAGTGGCAAAGGATGGGGCTTCATCGCCAAATGTGGAAGTAAGTTGATCGATGCACTCTTGTCTTGATAATCCACGTCGAAAATCGTAAAAAATCATCGCACGAAAATGTTCACGATTTAATTCCATTTTATTGTTGTCGCGCAATCTCCAAGGCAACATAAACAACACAAATCAAGCTATTGACAAAACATTTGAAGTACGTTATGGTCAATAATGCCAGACGATTCCGTGCAAACGTCAAATCGCGCCTAACTTCAATCAGTGTTGCCAAGGCTCAAAATATAAATAGTGGCCCTCGTACTACCACAACTCCTTATTTTCCACATACTTAACAACTTTATATTTGCTACTATTGGCGGGAATAGACACCTCGGTGATCTGCCTCGCCAGCTGACCACTCACCGCTAGACAGGAGTAAAGTCCGTTATCTCTGTGTAGCCTATTGGAAGTGCTTCTGGTTGTTTTCTGTCTATATACAGCGTGTCCCAAGAAGATTATCGGGGTTTCATAGTAGTTTAATTTCCCTTATATGTGGGGTACATAAGGACAAAGCTTATATGGAAGTAAACAACTCAACAAGTTTATAGCGCAGTGGTAGCGTCGTCGCCTTGTAAACAAGGGGTCCCGAGTTCGATACCCAGTGGAGGCACATAGTAGTTCGCATTACACTTTAAACTGTAGATCCAGTCCCAATTAGCTTTACTGTACATAAAGTGGACTTAAAACACCAACTTTAAACCCAGATAATCATTTTGGAACACGCTGTATTTCGCATATGTAGATTTTTCTTTCGAGTTAGAAAGAGACGGTAGAAAATACTAGAGGTGGACTGATTCCACAAAGCGCCTGTCCATCTCTTCAAAAGAAACCAACGAATCTACTACAGCAAGAGAAGAAGTAACTGGTGCCGCCGTCTGTAGTCTACTGGAAAGCACATGATGTAATTGGCAGCTGAGGGTGAACCTAGCACTCAAGCTGCAAGTGTAGAACAACGGGCGTTACGGGAGTAATCGGACTCTACCATAAATGGGGGCGAAGGTAGTAGTACATCCTGGCCTGTCTTCGTTAGACATCTTCGAGGGCGATTAGCGACAAATGCCTCTCGTTATGAACCAGGAAAGATCGCTTAAACGGATGACGCTAAGAATGTAATTGGTTCCAGGTGGCGCCACTAATCCTAAGAGAGGAACTCCCCTCATTCGCCTATACATCACCTATCCAGCAAGTAAAAAAACTGGTTAAGCACCGCGGAAGGCCCTGACAAAAGCCTCATTGTCCAATAATACTCTTAACAGCCCGCATTTTCCCTACCCTCCGTGGAAAAACCGCCCCCCTGCTCACCCGTGGTTTCAATAAAGGCCTGATTATCAGCAGTAATTCAAGCCAAGTGCTTCAGGTGTTGGTCGAGGGAGGGAGTCACCCGCAGCGCACCGGGCACTAAATTCATTGCGTTAATCTAGCGAAATGGGGGAGATATTTAGGACGACGTTTCGTGACATGTTAATGCGACTAATAGAGTAATAAGTTGCACGGAAGCGCCCCCTGGGACCCCCAATCTGCAAGGAACTCGAGCTGCCATAAGGAAGAACGGATCTGGGGGGACGTAGACGCCTAATGAGCTATTCCGGGCCCCCCGTGGGCTGACGAGCTGTTCTGCCCAACACCTTCCTTAAGTATTCGAATTCATCAAAAGCAGGTATTCGTTACTTCAACGCCGTAACCATTTATTCAGCGGGAAGTTGCAAGGCTGCTCTGGGATGGTAACATACTGCTTGGGCCCCTGACAGCGCCGCCATATTACTTAGCTCAAGCTTCACTTTGCTTCGCTGGACGAGCTGCTATGGCCCCCAAAGGGAATCGAAGTAGGGTTAGCAGAGGGGGTACGACCCACTCAAATAGCTTACATAAGAAAGTTTCAGATTAATTTCAAATAGATCATTTTTAAAAAATGGTTATCTTACGGTCCTTTACTGCCAGAATGGTTGTAAGGGTAAGAGGAAATTTAACATTACGCTTATGGAAGTATTATTTTACTTATTCTCTTTGGAATATTAAACTCCCAATGGCGCAGAAAAACACATGAACGGAAACAGGACAGATTGAAGATATTTCTTTGCAGACGATACTAAAATAAATGCGCAACTGGTGCGAAACTATCACTCTTCACCTTAAGATTTGAAATACGTTATTCTAGGAAACTATTATGAGATATAAAATCGGGAAACTTCGATCATCATAATGAGAAACAACTTGAGCTTCAATCAAATGTACAACAAACAATTAAATAATTTTTGATTGATTGATTGAATTAAAATTTTTGGGTGCGTCGGCACATCAGGCCATTTTGCACCCTGCAATGTATGCGGGAAACATCCCCGTATCTAAAACCCTTACCTCAAATTTAAAGAGCCGGACCCTGTGGCTGAGTTGTTATCACATCGCGCTGCGACGCGAAGGGTCCCGGGTTCGAATCCCACTCGGGCATGGTTGTTTGTGAATGTCCATTCATCAATTTCATCATTTCATCACTCATCCCCATCTTCGCAAAATTAGCCAAGAGGCACGAAGTAAAATAAAATAAATCAAATAAAAAATAAAAAAAACAAATTTAAAAAAGATAAGGAAGGGCGTAAAAAGCCCCTTAAGAGAGGTTAAGAATGCAGGCTGTAAATGGACATGCATTGGACAAATACAACACATTAAAAAAGGTAAGGATAGTAATTCTTGCAATGCTAAATGTGCTCAATGTCATGAAAATAATTTCCCTGTAAAGAATTCAATTAGAACATGAATTCCCGTAGTGTTAATTTAAATACGTTGATATTGGAGTGAGTGGGGCTATACGATCCATCCATTTTTCTAAATCTAAACAAATGCAAAATTTATTAAGAAATTTGGAAAAATCAGCGTCTACCTAAGGTCACACTCGCCATACTCGTGTCCTTTTCTCGATCACCTCGTTTCCTCCTCGAGGCTCAGAGCATGCCAACCAATCAGATTGAGGCATGACGTCACCCAATGGTACCATAATTTGTCGGTTATAAGATGAATGGTGATATGAAATTGATGACATACATTCACAGAGAACACCCATGCCGGGATTTGAACCCAGGAACTTTGGCCACCGAACCGAACCCATACGCAAAGACGGATAAAGAGAGGGTGAAGGAAAGGTATTCCTTATCGCACAACACTAGACCAACCTTGCGTTCTGACGTCACCGGGGAATGGTCTTATTGTTAGGCTAAATGCCAAAGTAGTTAAGTTAGCTAGGTTTAGTTCTCTTAACATAAATAATAAATTTTCAGTGTATTTATGCTAAGAGAACCAAACCTAACAACGTAGGCATTCCTCGTCTGACGTCAGAACGAAATGTTGCTCAAGTGTTGTGCGATAAGGGAGATCCAAGAATGAGACAGAGAGAATTGTGAGGCAGGCATCAGATGCATATGTAGCGTTATAATTGTTACGTACCCAATGTGACCAACTCATGTAAACGGTTTGCCGAGGTGAAATAGAGATGGCAGCACAAGGTATGCAAGATTGAAGATTAACACAAGATACGCAAATGGCAGTGTAAATAAGCTGAGAGTAATTTGGAAAGTTGAACAACAATAGAATCCATTATAAGAGGATGAAGAAAAGATGCAGAAACAATTAATTAATGTAAATACTTAATAAATTAAATTGGCGCTCATAAGTAAATAGATTAGAAAACTAAGGAAGTGAAAAAACTGATACAAATTTGTATTTTTTAACAGATCTCGAACTGTTAGTTTGATTTACCATCCCCTTGGTGGAAATTTTGATTTATACCAGTGGCGGCGTGTTCCAGTTTCGAACCACAATACTTTGGTTGCGCGTCACAGTCGTAGCACCTACTTGACTGTGTGTTTCAGTCGTCTGGCACCTACTTGGCTGTGTGTTTCAGTCGTCTGGCACCAAGTGCACACTTCGTTGCACTTATTTAATGATGGCACGTTCCAGTCGTGGCCTCAAGGGAGGAGAGCGGGGAAAAGGATAAGGTAATCTCTAAATCAGCAAGGAGCAGAGATAGACAGCGAACTCCAGGGATTATATGAGTCCAGAAGGAAGTCCAGATCCAGATTTCCAACAGAGAAGGAAGTCCAAATCCGAAGAAGGAAGTACATATCCGAATTCCCACGAAGAAGGAAGTCCAAATCCAGATTTCCCACAAAGAACGAAGTCCAGAAAGAAGTATAGAAGGAAGCATATACTAAAGAAGATTATACACATTAGATAGAAGAAATAAATTCATGAAGCATACAAATTGAATGTAAATAAGAATCAGAGAAATACGTATCTCATTATGTAAATATATAAATCCATGTATCCTTGTAGAGATAATATAATCGGTTAAACGTCTCCATGAGAAGGCATCCTGTCTGGTTTCGTTCTCAAACAAGAACCCTACCCTGAAGATATATTAGCCGTGGTTTAATATTAAGATGTACCTTTGCACAAACAGAGGTAGCATAATGAAGAAATATTAATATAAATCTCTCTCAACTTTGTAGAATTACTTCCAGATGAAAAGATTTATTCCCAATTCAGGATTTCCCAACTTAGGAACTATGGAAATGAAGACAGTGCCATTTCAGGACCTGATCTTTACCAGTTGGATATTTCAGTAAAATGTCTTCCCAACTCAGGACGTCCTACTAATTGCTTCCGGGGAGGATGAATTGGTGTTTGAAACAGTTGACATTACGCAGACCTGCACAACTGCTAACCTACAAGCAAAAGATCTGCAATATACTCAAAATATATTAGAGGAAAGATGAATCTCCCCATGAAGTAACGATAAGAACCTCTCAAAAACCGGTCCTTACCTCTCCCCAGGCAACTGTTCCGAGTTGGGAACTATCGTCGCTTCCTGAGTTGGGAACTATCGTCGGTTCCTGAGTTGGGAACTATCGTCGGTTCCTGAGTTGAGAACTATCGTCGGTTCCTGAGTTGAGAACTATCGTCGGTTCCTGAATTATAACCTTGGTCATAGTTCCTGAGTTGGGAACTTTCGTTATAGTTCCCGAGTTGGGTCATCACCAATCAACATGCACTTTACATGCCTTTTCTTCTTCTTATAGGCACTACAATTCTTTATGGGCTTTCGTCTGGTAATTGCATTCTTCCTCGCCTCTATTCAAAACACTTTTCCTCCAATTTTGAATCTCCATGCGTCTTATGTCACTTCTAGAGGTCTTGAGTGTAACATGTGATGTTGTAGCAGTAGATCTCCAGTTGTATATTTGCTTTACTATAGTTTCTTGGTGCATTCTTTCAATGTGAACCAGCTAACTCAATCTTTGTTAAGTTAAGTGTCGATACATTACGTGTTTACGTCCACTTTATGCGCAGTAAGGCTAATCGGGACTGGACCTAAAATTTAAAGTGGAATCCGAACCACTATGTGACTCCAATGGGTATCGAACCCGGGACCCCTTGATTACAAGGCTCGAACTCAATCTTTGAACTTCGATATATCTTACTATATTCTTATATTATATTAATACATTCTTTCATATGTGTTTACGCGCCATATGCCATTTGACTGTCTCGATGGACCGTATATTTCCATTAATATCTTCCTTTCAAATCTCATCAGTTTCCGAATTATTTCATTTTCTTTATTTGACTCCTTTATTTTACTTCGCTTTTCTTCCATTTTTGGCTAATCGCGACGATGAGGATGAGTGATGATTGATTGAATTAGGTTCTTTTACATCGCTTATCTGCCACTTTTGGCTAATCGAGACAATGAGGATGGCATGATGAAGTTGATGAGCCGCCCTCCGTGCCGTAGTGGTAACCACACCGCGCTAAGACGTCAGAGGTCCCGAGTTCGAATCCCGGCCTGGGTATGGATATTTGTGAGTATGAAATCAATCAATTTCATCACATCATCACTCATCCACATTTTCGCCAAAAGTGGCGCAAAAGCGAAGTAGATCACGATGAAGTTCATGTAGGGACCCTCACAAAGAACGCCCACGCCCAAAGGCGGGATTCGAACCCGGCATCCCTGGTGTTGTAGCGGGCTGTGCTAACCACTACACCACTGAGGTCGGCGGTCCTCGTACAAGAACTGCCCAATCCAGATCTCTGCATGAAAGGACATTGTAGCAAAAGCTTGAAATCCCCATGAGGCAACGGTTTCTTTCAAAGCCCTCCCAACACCCACACCGCTCGACGAAACCAACGTCCTTTATTGACCGAGACAAAGTACAATGTGGTAAATTGTTGGTAATTGTCCATCCTTGTACACGTGTTCGCCGAGTGCAGGTTAAATGGAGGCACATCAAAAGAACGGCCGATGACTCATATATGAGAACATACTGAGTCGACCTCATTTCACGCAATGGCTGCTGGGAACGAAAGAAAAGGTTACAAAAAAAGCGGGAGACATTTCGTGCAACATGTGGACGTTACACATTCCTTCCCCCTGCAACGGCGCCTCCACGTCGCCATACGGGCTTTTTACCTCCGCACCGGTCGTTATCCACTTAGCCTTTTAAACTGAGCATTTAAGTCGAGGGGCTGTCCAGTTTATCCCATGAGGCTGGACTCGTAAAGATTCACTGCGCATAAGCTACTTGCTTCTGTGGAGTTTTTGTCCGGTGCACTGCAAGGATCTCATGGTGCATGTTTGAAAGTGCGTCGTATCAAGAGTTGCAGTTGTTTGGTTCTAAAAACAGAGTTACAGTTACTTGGTTCTGAAAGTAACAGTTGCAGTTACTTGGTTAAAAAAAAACTAACCGAGTTGCAGTTATTTGGTTCTGAAAGTAACAGAGTTGCAGTTACTAGTTACTTGGTTTTAAAACTAACTAAGTTACTTCATTCTAAAAGTAACTGAGTTATAGTCACTTTGTTTTGAAAGTAACTTAGTTATAGTTACTTTGTTCTCAAATGAACTTAATTACAGTTACGTGGTTCTAAAAGTAACTTAGTTACAGTTACTTGGTTCTAAAAGTAACTTAGTTACAGTTACTTGGTTCTAAAAGTAACTTAGTTACAGTTACTTGGTTCTAAAAGTAACTTAGTTACAGTTACTTGGTTCTAAGAGAAACTGGGTTGCAAGTTACTTTGTTCTCAGAACAACTGAGTTACAGTTACTTGGTTCTAAAAGTAACTTAGTTACAGTTACTTGGTTCTAAAAGTAACTTAGTTACAGTTACTTGGTTCTAAAAGTAACTTAGTTACAGTTACTTGGTTCTAAGAGAAACTGGGTTGCAAGTTACTTTGTTCTCAGAACAACTGAGTTACAGTTACTTGGTTCTAAAAGTAACTTAGTTACAGTTACTTGGTTCTAAAAGTTACTTAGTTACAGTTACTTGGTTCTAAGAGAAACTGGGTTGCAAGTTACTTTGTTCTCAGAACAACTGAGTTACAGTTACTTGGTTCTGAAAATAACTGAGTTACAGTTACTTGGTTCTAAAAGTAAATAAGTTACAGTTAGTTGGTTCTAAAAGTAACGGAGTTACAGTTACTTGGTAGTAAAAGTAACTAAGTTACAGTTATTGGTACTTGGAAAGTAACTAAGTTCTGCTGGAAAGGTCCTTAGAAACCAATTACGCATAATCAATGATCATTAATTGTAATAAAATGAAATACATGAGCTGACTTCCGTGGTGGAGTAGTTAGCAGATAACGCTGCCACGCTTGGTGTCCCGGGTTCGAATCCCGGCCTGGGCATGGGTGTTCTTTGTGAGTATCTTTTCATTCGTTTCAGCATGTCATCACTCGTCCTCATTTTCGCGATTAGCCAAAGTCGCAGAAAAGCGAAATAGAATAAACCAAACTAATGAACAAATTACATGAAGATTTGCATGTGCACTATTGATGTCTCTGGTACATACGTGATGGAACAAAACACTGGCCTTCAAGTGCAGACGAATTAGAATAAAGCCTGGATATTCCAAATTTAGCATGCATCGAAGCCTATACCCTGTCCCAGGTATCTCTCGAGCAAAGCCGCGCATAGCGGCAGAGAAGGGGAGGAAAACGAGTGGGCAGGGAAGTCGTAATCCCGTTCCTCTCACGTGCTCATTGGTGGAGCCGTCTCGCGTCACTACTTGCGCAAATACTTGTTTTCGTTCGCTTCCTCAAGAGATATCTGGGACAGAATGTAGCTTTCTTGTCTTGGACACTATCACTAAAGTCCCTTAGTGCCAGGTTGCCAAATGTAGCTTTTCTACAAGTTACAAATTTTCAAGTTATCAACTTAAGTGTGGTAAAGTAATTGTTGATAACGTTAATTGTGTTTAATCGTGTGTTCCATAGCCTACCGGGTAGCGTATTTACAAACCGTATAGTACTGCAGATTGGCTACTGATTGGCTGCCATTCCGGAAGTTGATGCAGCGTTCCTTCAAGTTAACGCTAGATGGCAGGGTTCAAATTAACAGTGTAGATTTCAGATATCCATCCCAACTAGACAAGAAACCCATTTACACTAAGGTTCATTTTTAGCAAAATTATTTAAATTAATGTTTTAGAAGACAGAAATCAGAACTCTTCTTGAATGATTTTTCTACTTAAAGTCACATCAGTGCAAACCTTGTAACTACCAATGACTATTCGGAAAATTATGTATATCCAACGTATAGCATTTTAAACATTATATTTTATTATATAAACGTATATTTCTTAACATAATTTCGACAATCTGTTTACAAACTTTATTACTATATAATCACAAGTCTAATATTTTCCATACTTTTGCTGTAAATGAAGAAGCAAGGAACAATGGACACGGAACATAAACACTTCCGGTGCACACAGCCAATAAGAAAGTGTTATATACCTCTGGTTCTGCAGCACTATAGGGTTTGTAAATACGCTACCGGGTATTTATGTTATTACAAATAATGATCACTGATTTCGTGCATTTTGTTTGCAAAAACATTTCGTGCAGAAAGTAACTGCAGAATTAATTTAGTTACTTATTAAATTAGGAACTCTAACTGAGTTACTTTTTGAAACGACTAACTGTAACTCGGTAACTTTTTTAACCAAGGAACTGTAACTGTATCGCAGTTTCTTTTAAAAAGTAACTTTCCCAACACTGAACACATTAACAATTAGTAGCAAACTTTAGCGATCATGGCAGTGCGGTAAGGTTGGCAATCCTGAGCGCGAATTCGAGTGTTGGGAGAACCACAGCAATGGTGCCTCGACAACTCCATGCACGCGCCAATCTAATGTGGTCGCCCACAACCTGCGGGTCCGGGAACCGCAACTGGCAATGAGGAGGGCGGGGGGTAACCTTCCCCTCTCCCCCCCGTCGGCCACCAAAAAACAAGACAATTGTTTACCGTCCAGAATAAGTGCAGAAACGCGAAATGTGGGTATGGCCACGATCTTTGGCCGGCCGGTTGAGGATCAATGCGCCTTCGATTGAGGTGGTCACGTGGTCGCCACGAGAGATGGGCATTACTTTGATTTCTGTGAGGTTGAGGATGTACGCCTCTTAGCAGAGACCAACGAACCCACTGAAAACGCAAGTCGTATTTATATTCTGGTGTTTTTGTTAATTTCGAGGCTTAGCGTGAAACTTTTTAGTTTTCGTGGCGACTAGTAAAAGAACTGTAGCCGACCAATGTGGCGGAGTGGCTAGCACATCGCGCTACCACGCTGCGGTTCGAATCCCCGCCTGGATATTCTTGTGTACCTTTCATGAATTTCATATCCTCATCTTCGCGAATGCACATAGCGATTCGAATCTCACCTTAAACTGTAGGTCATGTCCCGATTGTACCTGTCCATAAACCCAAGACTCATCTTCGCGATTAGCCAAAAGTGAAAAACAAGCGAAGTAAAATAAAAATCACCCAATCAATTAATCAACCGAGTTCATGGCAAATAACACATTAAATTGGTACCAACACTGTACAGTCACTGACAATAAAAATGGGACAGCTATACCCGGTCCCAACTATCTCTGGAACAAGGCCGCGTATAGCATCAGAGAAGGTGTGGGGGGGGGGGGGTCACAGCAGAGCGAAGCAGTACACGCTGCTGGGAAAAGCTGGTAAATGCAATCGCTTTCCCCCCTCCACGTAATCCAGTTCCTCTCACGTGAAAATTTGTGTAGCCGTCTCGCTCCACTACTTGCCCAGAGACTTGTTTTCATTTGCCTGCTCCACTGTTACCTGGGACAGATTATAGTATAACATTTCTAAAATCTCTCTAAACTATGTAGCAAAAATGCCAGGTAATCGGCTAGTGAAATAATAAAATAACGAAAATTAAATAATGAAAATATAAGCCGCCGAACTTATTGGAAGGCAAGGATTATATTGGGATCATAGGACTTTGAATGACAGCACCAAAGAAGATGTATGCAAGATTTATCACTACTTATAATAATATGCATAAAATATTACCAGAAACATTACTTTCCGTCAACTGGATGTAACTAACATATTTTCTTGACATTCCATAAATATTCAATTTTTTATCTATTTGACATTAATTTCCTTGACAGGACAGGTTTCCTTATATATATTTTTTACGAATATTGCCGACCTTAACTACACTAAGCTAGATAAAAAATACCTACGTACTCACTATCCTTCTACCGTCTTTTCACGTATTCATGAAATGAAAAACTCAATATGCTGACCAAGGCAGAAATTTATTTTATTATAAAACATAAACTAAACGTAACGTTTCAACCTTCTAGCAAGGTCTTCTTCAGACTCTGTACCAAGTACAAATGTTACAAGGTACAAAACAGGACGATATATATACACAAAAATACTCCCCTCCAGACTATTAGATCGTCCTGTTGTGTACCTTGTTACATTTGTACTTGGTACAGAGTCTGAAGAAGACCTTGCTAGAAGGTTGAAACGTTACGTTTAGTTTATGTTTTATAATAAAATAAATTTCTGCCTTGGTCAGCATATTGAGTTTTTCATATCATGGAAACAAGGCTTAATGGTGTTACTATTCATGAAATATAATAATATTTTAATTGACACTATTTTAATTAATTTAATGTAATTGTAACTATTTTAATTTAAACATTATTATTATTATTATTTTGAGACACTTGGTTTGGACCCCATCCCCCCCAATAATAAATCAGTTGGAATCACATACTTCTGATTTGGAAGGTATGAACTCTTGTTGTCAAAACTTTTCGACCAATCCGGCAGCGGCAGACAAGGACTTTCCCAAGAGATTGCCAATCATAAGACAATGACCCTGTGCGACAAATTACGGAACCGAGAAAGTCATCGACTTCTTAATTTCGTACGACCTGGGAAAGACGTGCAAGCATCCGCCGAGACGACGCAGAGTCCACAAACAACATTGATATTCCGGGGCCGCGTCGCATTAGCCCAGCCGAGGCAGCACAACTCCATTATCCCAAGTTCAAAGGCTCCCCGCGTACTCCGCAGACCCCAATTAATAACGCCCTCAATGGTAATAACACGCAGTTTAGGAGATAATCAAGCGTACTTTGTCTCCGGCTCGCGGAGTCGCACCCCGTAGAGGAGCCACGTGGCTTGCCGGTTAATGACTGCTCGCGGAAGGATACGCAGGTGCTGCGTTTTTGTTTTTGCTGCCGATTTACCTGCGGGCTAATCCACTTGTTCGCCTCTGGTGCTTAGTTACCGCGAGAACAGAACAAATCCAGTCCTCAACTGTTATTTTGCCGCGAGCTGCATTCGTTATTCGTTTAGCGATTAAGGGAGTCAGGCATACTTTCGCGGTGCATGGGCGTCGAGAGGGAAAGGGGGGGGGGTCGAATGGGTCGGTGGACACCCCCTGGAAATTGGCATCGTTCATTTAAAGATAAAAGAAAGCCGACAGTTTATTCCTCTTATTGTTAAGAACAGAAATAAAGTTCATTTAGTTAGCATTCGAACAGAATAATCCAAGTAAAACGGCATTGGATCGAAAACATTCAGTGAAAAATAAAGCAACAAGGTTATATTCTACCATTTCATCCAAAGAACAGATGGTTCCCCAGTTTTCAAAATTCCAATAATTACAGTTGTAGGTGAGAGGTCACACAACAAACTTTATGAAAAACAATTCCCCCTAACATTTAAAGCCTTTTCTTGAACGAGACGTGTAAAAAGTTAATATCAAAATGCATTTCATATACTAACTGCATAAATTGCAAAGAAATTATGGAAACTAGTTGTTCTGTTAATCTCTCGTTTGGTGGATCGTCTGTCCCCATTTATGTAATAATAATAATTATTATTATTATTTCGAATACAATTTCTTTTCCTTAGCTCATAATATTTATTATTTTATTGTGTAATAATATTTATAACCGTGGTAATAATACTTATTGTTTTTCTACTATTCAACTTGTTATCGGTTCGATACCCGGTGGAGGCACATAGTGGTTCGGATCCCACTTTAAACAGATCCAGTCCCGATTAGCCTTACTGTGCACAAAGTGGACTTGAAACAACACATCAGTAAGTCAGTCAACATTTTATAATTTGCCCGACCCCCCCTGCAAAAATTTCTGGCGACGCCCATGTCGCGGTGTTATGTTCTGGCTTATTCCCTTTGTGGCTGTTTTGTTTGAAATTGTTCTTTCTTGATTGTAACTTTGATATTCCGCACTACATTTCTTTCCCGTCGCCTTTGTGGCTGAATGGTCAGAACATAAGGTGACCATATTTTAAAAGATACGTAGGCAGAGGTGCCAACTTAAAATAATTAGAGGGGCAAGGTAAATTTTGGGGGGCAGAAAGTGCCTTCCCCCCCCCCCCCCCAAAGTCGGCGCCTATGGACGTAGCCATTACATTATGATAAGGGTCTGTATATTTCTAGCCGACATGGCAGTAACGTCGGACCTAACATTTGGGGGGGGGGGGCAAAAAACTATTTTTGCGGCTTAACTTTGGGGGGAAGTGGCAGAATGAAGCTGGGGACTTAACTTTGGAGGGCAGAATGAAACTTGGGACTTAACTTTGGGGGGGGGGGCACAATGAAACTTCGGACTTAACTTTGATGGGGGGGGGGCAGAATGAAGCTGGGGACTTAACTTTGGGAGGGGGCAGAATGAAACTTGAGACTTAACTTGGCGGGGGGGGCAGAATGAAACTTGAGACTTAACTTTGGGGGGCAGAATGAAACTTGGGACTTAACTTTGGTGGAGGGAGCAGAATGAAACTGGAGACTTTACTTGGGGGGGGGGGGGGGGCACAATGAAACTTGGGACTTAACTTGGGGGGGGGACAGAATGAAGCTGGGGACTTAACTTTGGGGGGGGAGAATGAAACTTGGGACTTAACTTTGGTGGAGGGAGCAGAATGAAACTGGAGACATTACTTGAGGGGGGCAGAATGAAACTGGGGACAACTTTGGGGGGGGGGGCAGAATGAAACTGGGGACTTAACTTTGGGGGGGAGAATGAAACTTGGGACTTAACTTTGGGGGGGCAGAATGGAACTGGGAACTTAACTTTGGGGGAGGGAGCAGAATGAAACTTGGGACTTAACTTTGGGGGGGCAGAATGAAACTGGGGACAACTTTGAGGGGGGCAGAATGAAACTGGGGACAACTTTGAGGGGGGCAGAGTGAAACTTGGGATTTAACTTTGGGGGGAGAATGAAACTTGGGACTTACCTTTGATGGAGGGAGCAGAATGAAACTGGAGACTTTACTTGAGGGGGCAGAATGAAACTGGGGACTTAACTTTGGGGGGGGGCAGAATGGAACTGGGGACAACTTTGAGGGGGGCAGAATGAAACTTGGGACTTAACTTTGGGAGGGGGCAGAATGAAACTGGGGACAACTTTGAGGGGGGGAGAATGAAACTTGGGACTTAACTTTGGGGGAGGGAGCAGAATGAAACTTGGGACTTAACTTTGGGGGGGCAGAATGAAACTTGGGACTTAACTTTGGGGGGAGAATGAAACTTGGGACTTAACTTTGGGGGGCAGAATGAAACTGGGGACTTAACTTTGGGGGGGAGAATGAAACTTGGGACTTAACTTTGGGGGGGCAGAATGGAACTGGGAACTTAACTTTGGGGGAGGGAGCAGAATGAAACTTGGGACTTAACTTTGGGGGGGGCAGAATGAAACTGGGGACAACTTTGAGGGGGGCAGAATGAAACTGGGGACAACTTTGAGGGGGGCAGAATGAAACTGGGGACAACTTTGAGGGGGGCAGAATGAAACTGGGGACAACTTTGAGGGGGCAGAATGAAACTTGGGACTTAACTTTGGGGGGAGAATGAAACTTGGGACTTAACTTTGGGGGGGCAGAATGGAACTGGGAACTTAACTTTGGGGGAGGGAGCAGAATGAAACTTGGGACTTAACTTTGGGGGGGGCAGAATGAAACTGGGGACAACTTTGAGGGGGGCAGAATGAAACTGGGGACAACTTTGAGGGGGGCAGAATGAAACTTGGGACTTAACTTTGGGAGGGGGCAGAATGAAACTGGGGACAACTTTGAGGGGGGGAGAATGAAACTTGGGACTTAACTTTGGGGGAGGGAGCAGAATGAAACTTGGGACTTAACTTTGGGGGGGCAGAATGAAACTTGGGACTTAACTTTGGGGGGAGAATGAAACTTGGGACTTAACTTTGGGGGGCAGAATGAAACTGGGGACTTAACTTTGGGGGGGAGAATGAAACTTGGGACTTAACTTTGGGGGGGCAGAATGGAACTGGGAACTTAACTTTGGGGGAGGGAGCAGAATGAAACTTGGGACTTAACTTTGGGGGGGGCAGAATGAAACTGGGGACAACTTTGAGGGGGGCAGAATGAAACTGGGGACAACTTTGAGGGGGGCAGAATGAAACTGGGGACAACTTTGAGGGGGCAGAATGAAACTTGGGACTTAACTTTGGGGGGAGAATGAAACTTGGGACTTACCTTTGATGGAGGGAGCAGAATGAAACTGGAGACTTTACTTGAGGGGGCAGAATGAAACTGGGGACTTAACTTTGGGGGGGGGGCAGAATGGAACTGGGGACAACTTTGAGGGGGGCAGAATGAAACTTGGGACTTAACTTTGGGAGGGGGCAGAATGAAACTGGGGACAACTTTGAGGGGGGGAGAATGAAACTTGGGACTTAACTTTGGGGGAGGGAGCAGAATGAAACTTGGGACTTAACTTTGGGGGGGCAGAATGAAACTTGGGACTTAACTTTGGGGGGAGAATGAAACTTGGGACTTAACTTTGGGGGGCAGAATGAAACTGGGGACTTAACTTTGGGGGGGAGAATGAAACTTGGGACTTAACTTTGGGGGGGCAGAATGGAACTGGGAACTTAACTTTGGGGGAGGGAGCAGAATGAAACTTGGGACTTAACTTTGGGGGGGGCAGAATGAAACTTGGGACTTAACTTTGGGGGAGGGAGCAGAATGAAACTTGAGATTTAACTTGGGGGGGGGCAGAATGAAACTTGGGACTTAACTTTGGTGGAGGGAGCAGAATGAAACTTGAGACTTAACTTTGGAGGGGGGCAGAAGGAAACTTGGCACTTAATTTGGGGGGGAGCAGAATAACTAAGTGTCCCATCCCATAAAAATAGCGTCCAGAAATATTTTTCTGAATAGCTTATATTTGCACAATCATATATAAATACACTTCAATACTTTACTACTCAGGTCCCAAGAGGTTAGCAAAAGTATCATTAACTTTTAAATTTAGTAGCTTGAAAATTTTGGATGGCAAGCGCCCCCTTCGTCCCCGCCAAGTTACGCCTATGCTCGCCGAAATCCGCGACGAGAGTGGTTAGCACAGCTTTCTGTGACGCCAGGGTCACGGGTTCGAATCCCGGCCTGGGCATGGGTTAGTTATCCGTGAGTATCCCTTCATCATATCATCATTCTTCTTCATCTTGCCTATTATCCAAAAGTGGGAGAAAAGCTAAGTAAAAAAGAACAATAAATTAATCAATCAATTACCACGGTAATGTTCCTCACTTACTATCACTTACTATTCGTTGCAGGAAAAATATTAATTTTACGTCGTAGAACAGTTTATGTTCCGTCATGTATCGTCATGAGTATGCAACGTGCCACCACTCGTAACTCCAGGGTATGGAGATCCGAATTGGCAACACACCGCTCCTTGCTCCGGCTGGTCAGTTGGGAGCACCAGTTCTCGCCCAGGGATCGGGATTAAGACGATCCACCCTTCCTCCAGGAAGGAAACCACCGAATTGCGACACGTGACAGTAAATAAAATTCCAAATACTTTATAATTAAAATGTCCAAAATCTTTAATCACGAATCGCGCGCGTACATACTGATTTGCACAAGTTAAAATTATAATTTGTTGGGTCATGGACGCTCGTAGGCAGTGATAAGCAACTTATTTAACACGAGAGTCCGCGCACCGCCTTCACAGTTAATAGCAAGACCTCAACTGCCTACCTCAAGCGCGAGGCGCAGCATAACAGATTGTTCTAACTTACAATACAAACTCCTAACATAAAATAACACAAGAAAAACTGATAATTTATATAACACATCAATGTTAATTAGCGATAGTAAGCTAAAGTTCAGGTTGGCAACAATTAAAAATGCCAACGTGGAAGTTTTTACATCGCCAAAAAACATGTAGCGTGGTTCCCTCACTCCTAACATAAACAGCCAATAGGAAAACAATTTTTTATTGAAAATGAGGGAGAAATACCTTGCTATAATATTACAATATTAAACTATATAGGAATAACTAAACTAATTTTATCAAATAATTCATATTTACCCTTGCACATAAAAATGATTATATAAAGATTTAGTTTATAACGAAGACAAATTACTTTATACTTGTACATTGTTGAACAAAAATCGATATTAAGAAGAAATGTATTTAACTTGTGCTTGAAAAACAATGAAAACGTTGCATATATTATTTGGGATAATTATTAGCCTATAAATTCTGAATAAATGTTGCAAAAATACGTGAATAATATTATAACATAAGATAAAACGTAAATATATACATGAATTATAAAAACAATTAAGTATAAATAATTTAATCCAAGTTCTTAACTTGAAAGTATACGAATAAGATAAATGCCAATATACGACTGAAATCTGCCTAACATGGCGGTCGTTACAAGTATTACACGTGTGAGGCATGTGAAGATGAATGATGACTGATTGTATTGTCTATGTTTTGTATGTGCTCTTTGTTTGTTGCTGAACTTGTTTGGTTTTCAAACACGTTGTAAGATTGCCATACCATTTTTCGCGATGATCTTACCTCTTCATGGGGGTAATTTTGACTTGCTAGACACGTAAGCAGAGATGACGAAGTTACCCCACCCCATTTTCTGGGGTAACTTCGTCACTAAAATGCTAACGTATTTGCCCCCCGTAATATATTGGAATTTATTTGGTATTTCTCCAGTACATTTGTAAATTCCTTGCGTATAATTTTCGCGTTGTCACTCGCCACGGATTTTGCAGGGCAAATTAAAATATGCCAAAATCTGTACGGTAATTTATCTGTTCACACATATAAATGCGATACCATAATGCGAAGAAAATGAGGGATCCTACAAAATTAATTACCAAAATGCCAAAATAGTTAATCCAAAACGAGTATGAATAATAGCATGTGAATTTTCGTCAATTTTAACAGTGTGACGTAAAGAGAAAAAATACCAATAGGTTTCGCAACCGTTTCAAGGAATGTCAGTTGTTTACCATTTCCGCTAGGGAGCATAATCACAGTTCAATAGTGGGAACGAGCACAAAGATTCATTCACAGGGAAGCCACTCCTTTCTTTCCAGGTCACTCCACACTCTACCTTCTTCTTCCATCGCAAATTGCATCACGTACTCTCCAGTGAATCGGCTAAGGTGTCACCTTGGCCATTTTCCCAACCTTTAAGGCTTTTGGCGGAAGGCTTGATATGATTCATCAGGTGTGCTGGGTCAAATGGGGTCGAAATGACACAGGATGACACATCCACCTGCTCTTGTGTACAGAGCGTTGTTGTTTCCTTCTCGCAACACCTCAAAGCAAATCTCGAAAGACATGAATAAGGTCTGAAGGGTAAACAGCAACGGAAATGTGTAGTTAGAAAAGAAACGTTCATAAAAATTCCATCTGTTGTCCGCACGGATTTTTTTCAGGGAGAGGCAAACAATGCATTTCTCGGGTCGCCTTAACAACCGCGAAAGGGACTAAGCGTGAAATTGAAATTTTCGCGCTTAATTCGTTTTGCGGTTGTTCCTTTCGCGCTTAATCTTTTCGCTCTTATTCCTTTCGCGCTTAATCCGTTTCGCGGTTTTTCCATTCGCGCTTATTCCAGTGTTCAATTTTAGTATCGCGCTTAATCAGGTTTTTAATTTTGGTTTCGCGATGAATCCGTTTCGCGCTTGTTCCATTTGCGCTTATTCCTGTGTTCAATTTTGGTTTCGCGATTATTCAGTTTCGCTGTTGTTCCTTTCGCTCTTATTCCATTTCACGTTTGTTCCTTCGCGTTTATTCCGTTCGCGGTTAAACTTTTCGCGTTTGTTCCTTCACGTTTATTCCGTTCGCGCTTGTTCCGTTTCGCTCTTATTCCTTTCGCGTTTAATCCTGTGTTACGTTTCGCGGTTGTGCTCTTTCGCTGTTAATCCGTTTCACGGTTATTCCAGCGCACCCATTTCTCTCAAACTGATCATCTCTAAAAGCTACCTGCATATGAAATTTTAGAGTTCCTGTGAGTCAAAGTTTGTTTAAAGTTCAATTTATGCACCGATAGGCTAATCGGAACTGGGTCTACTGCCCCAACGGGGATGATTCTCTCATGTTTTCCGAGTTTCCATCCCTGACTTTCTCGTGATGGGTCATTTTCCATGGTGTTTCTCAAGTTTCCATCACCGATATTTCTTCTGATTCGTTAAATTTCCAACCGTTCCCCAGATTTCCGTATCTGGTACTAGGGACGTTCAATCTATAAGTTTCCCTGTGCTATAAAATATTGTATAAAGTAATACCATTAAAAAGAAGCACATGGTTGACAAGCGCCATCCTTCGTCTACAAGGAACAACAATCGATTCGTTATCAGACGTGAAGGCGCATGCGCTCAAGGGCGAAAAGTAAATGCTTGTTCGGAAAACGCGGGCTCGCGTCGTAAGGAGTTCAGAAGCATGGATGCTAAGGGTGTTCTGCTTATGGACTTTTTGGAGCAAGGAAGAACAATTAATGCTGACCGTTATTGTCAAACATTGGATAAACTGAAAAACGCAATTCGACATAAGCGACCAGGTCTCCTGTCAGCTGGCGTCATTCTTCTTGACGATAACGCTCGCCCCCACTCAGCAGTGCAAACACAACACAAAATTGAAGAATTGGGGTGAGAACGGCTGCCCCACCCTCCATACAGCCCCGATTTAGCACCGAGTGATTTCCATCTTTTTCTGGTGTTAAAGTCTGAATGCAAGGTTACCGTTTCGAAACAGATGAAGAAGTGAAGCGGAATGTGAGAATAGTGCTCAATAGCTAGAGCCATGATTTTCTTGCAAAGGGTATAGACAAATTGGTGCAACGGTGGGGCAAATGCCTGAATCTCTATAGAGATTATGAGGAGAATTGAGGAAGGGTCCTCCTACACATGTATGTATAGGTTTCTAATGTATCTTAAAAATATTTTTTTTACAGCATACGGAAACTTACATATTGAACGACCCACGTACATTCCTGACTGCACAAATTATCTCAATTTTCCCCAAGTTTGATATATTCCTAGGTGCATAAATTCCTCTCATGTTTACCTGTTTTTTAAGTTTGATGCATTCCTGACTGCACAAATTCTCTCATGTTTGGTAGTTTTTCAAGTTCAATGCATTCCTATCTGAACAAATTTTCTGGCGTTTCCCGAGTTTTCATTTCTGATTTTCTTCTGGTTGGTCTAATTTCCCGTAGTTTCCCACTTTTCCAGATCTAGTGTATTCCTGTTGGCTGCACAAATTCTTTCACCTTTTCTAGTTTTCCAAGTTTGAGCGATTTCTGGCAGTACAAATTCTCTCACGTTTCTCAGTTTGACAAGTTTGATGCATACATGGCTCGACAAATTCTCTCACGTTTCCCAAATTTGATGCATTTCTGGCTGAACAAATTCCCCAACGTTTCCCCGTTTTCATTCTGATTGGCCAAGTTTCCATCCCAAATATTTTTCCAGGTTGCTCAAACTCGCTTTCCCAGCTTACCAGATCCAGGAACCTAACCGTGTCGAAAATTAAAAGGAAACAAACTTGAGTGAACGGTCGGCCAGGTTCGCCAACCCCGGCTGCCCTGCAAACGCCACTGACCCAAAATGATGTCAACAGTTATTCCCAGAGAAATTGGTGGAAGCTGCGGCCGAAGGGGGAGATGACATCCGGCGAACGGGGAACGATTGTCCGCGATGGATCGGGAGGATTTCGGACCGCACAAAGGACGTAGTGGCTGGACCTTTTCATTGGCGCATTTTCCTGCAGAACTCGGCGTGATTTACCGCCAAGGGGGGGAGGCGGGGGGTGAGGCCCGTTCGATCCGACCGCCACAAAGACGGGGTTGTGCATTGGAATCCCATCAGAGTGAAATATGAACGGCGCACACAGAGGCCGACGTTTGTTTGTGTGTGTGCGTATGCGAATTCTTTGCTCCCAAATGCACAATTGATCCTGCTGTGTATGTACAGCGAATGGTCGCTGTTTAACATGCAGGCCGGCGGGGAATTATTGCGGACAGGAGGTAGTGGGGAAAAACATGTCAAGATATTTCTGTTGAAAGCCCTGTTTTCCGGAAGCATTTACCTAAATCTTCGGTCTGTCAGCATATTATAGTCGATCCACTAGACAAAATAGAAGGTGCCGCCTATGTTGGGTTATTGACTTGTCAACAAAGGGTATTTATTAATGATCCACAGAACTGAGCGGTGATGTCCCAACTCAGGACGTCCAAATTGAGAAACAATGACGAAATTTACCAATTCAGGAACCGATATTTTCACTTGCAATGTTCCCAATTCAGGAACCGCTTTTTTAACGTGGCATGTTACCAATTCGGGAACCTATATTTTCACGTGGAATGTTCCCAATTCAGGAACTGATATTTTCACGTGGAATGTTCCCAATTCAGGAACTGATATTTTCACGTGGAATATTCCCAAGTCAGGAACCGCTGCTCATTGCCTCGAGAGGGAGTGATAAGAAACAGTTTTTGAGAGGTTCTTATTGATACTGTACGTTACTTCCAAATGCTAGGCACACATATATCCTAATTACTAACCTACAATTCCACTTACGTCTAATATTGCACATGCGGTTGGGTGGGTTAGGAGGGCCAGGTTTGGCCTGTCTCGTCTCGTGGAGCCTCGTGGAAATGTTGTCTCGTCTCGAAAATATTCGTTTGTCTTATGACACATGGTCAATCTCGTCTCGTCTCGAATTTTTAAAAGCCTGTCCCGTCTCGTCCCGTGGGCAACACTAGTTTAGAGCTGTTAGCATTTAGTTTTATCGTTTGGTGGAAGCTGGATGCGCTTTGCACCAGAGAGAGAAAGAGAGAGGGGAGGGGAAGAGGTAGATTTTGGTATTATACACACACGCTGTACCGGGAATCTCTGGAGCAAGAGAACGAAAAACAGAACTTCTGTGACTCGAGAAGGCCCCGACCAACGAACGCAATACTGACTTGGGAATATTCCAAATGAAAAATCGGTTCCTGAATTGGGAACAAACCACGTGAAAATATCGGTTTCTGAATTGGGAACATTCCACGTGAAAATATCGGTTCCTGAATTGGGAACATTCCACATGAAAATATAAGTTCCTGAATTGGGAACATTCCACGTGAAAATATCGGTTCCTGAATTGGGAACATTCCACGTGAAAATATCGGTTCCTGAATTGGGAACATTCAACTTGAAAATATCGCCCACCCAGCGTCGAATGACATGGGTACCTGGGGGAAACCCTGGGGGGTAAAGGCGGTAAGGGGCGTGATGCTGATCACATCACCCCCACTTACGACCGGATCAAGAAAGTGTGAGGCGTTACCCCCACACCTCCTATACGACTTCATGGCGTGGTGCTAAGCACAGGGGAACACTTTTACCACTTGAAAATATCAGTTCCTGAATTGGGAACATTCCACGTGAAAATATCGGTTCCTGAATTGGGAACATTCCACTTGAAAATATCGGTTCCTGAATTGGGAACATTCCATGTAAAAATATCGGTTCCTGAATTGGGAACATTTAACGTAAAAATATCGGTTCCTGAATTGGGAACATTTAATGTAAAAATATCGGTTCCTGAATTGGGAACATTCTACGTGAAAATATCGGTTCCTGAATTGCGAACATTCCACGTGAAAATATCGGTTCCTGAATTGGGAACATTCCAAGTGAAAATATCGGTTCCTGAATTGGGAACATTCCACGTGAAAATATCGGTTCCTGAATTGGGAACATTCCACGTAAAAATATCGGTTCCCGAATTGGGAACATTCCACGTGAAAATACCGGTTCCTGAATTGGGAACATTCCACATGAAAATATAAGTTCCTGAATTGGGAACATTCCATGTGAAAATATCGGTTCCTGAATTGGGAACATTCCACGTGAAAATACCGGTTCCTGAATTGGGAACATTCCACGTGAAAATATCGGTTCCTGAATTGGGAACATTCCACGTGAAAATATCGGTTCCTGTATTGGGAACATTCCACGTGAAAATATCAGTTCCTGAATTGGGAACATTCCACGTGAAAATATCAGTTCCTGAATTGGGAACATTGCAAGTGAAAATATCGGTTCCTGAATTGGGACCATTCCACGTGAAAATATCGGGTCCTGAATTGGGAACATTCCACGTAAAAATATCGGTTCCTGAATTGGGAACATTTAAAGTAAAAATATTTGTTCCTGAATTGGGAACGTTCCACGTGAAAATACCGGTTCCTGAATTGGGAACATTTCACGTGAAAATATCGGTTCCTGAATTGGGAACATTCCACGTGAAAATATCGGTTAATGTATTGGGAACATTCCACGTGAAAATATCAGTTCCTGAATTGGGAACATTCCACGTGAAGATACCGGTTCCTGAATTGAGAACATTCCACGTGAAAATATCGGTTCCTGAATTGAGAAAATTCCACGTGAATTGGTAAATTACGTCAGTATCTGAATTGGGAAGCGAGTGAATGGAGGGGAAAACGGTCCTGCAGCTAACAGCAGTTTGCAGCAGCGCTCACTGCTTTCCTCCGCCCACTCGCTTTCTCCACTTCTCTGCCGTTACACGCGGCATGCCCCACAAATTCCAGAAACAGGGTATAGGTGTTCATAAACATTTTCTCAAGCAGGCCTGATCTCCCGGAAGGTATCAAGTCGGGGCAAGCCCCGACACCTAGCGTCCTGTTGGGTGAGAATGAGTCAAGGCAAGGACTTTAAAAGCCTTTTCCTGCTCCTCGCAAAATAGGCAATACTTAGGCTGGAGAGTTCGATGAAGTAACCGATCTCTTAACTAAACCCTGGTATCAAATTCAACTTTATCGAGTTCCTGATTATTTTCTTTACTTCGTTGATTACTTTCACGCGTGCCTAACAATTGACTACATGCTTTAACTTGTTGAATGATGAAAACCAGTTCCGTTTTCCTTTTCCTCTATCATCTACTATTTATATATTGCTTCCATCATTTATAAATCTTGTTATCATATCCTTGCTTTCACTGAACAGATATTTATGCTTCAACAATATATTTATATTATCTCATCTTGTTCTGCCATCTATACCCTATCTCAGTTATCTCTAGAGCAAGGCCGTGCATAGCGATAGAGGTGCGGTGGGGGGGGGGGCATCCAGTAGGCAGAGGGAAGCAGTACACGTTGCTGGGACGGCTGGTAACCGCAATCGCCTTCCCCCTCCACGCAATCCAGTTCCCTCTTCCGTGTTCATTCGTGGAGTCGACACGCGTCACTACTTGAAGCTTGTTTTCGCTCGTTTGCTCCAGAGATAGTTGGGACAGGGTATAGGTTTATTTTTAGAAACTACTTTCTTTCCGTCTCTTGTTTATTGATTTGGTGTTTTAAGTCCACTTTATGCACGATAAGGTTAATCGGGACTGGACCTACAGTTTGAAGTGGAATCCGACACCCCTTGATTACAAGACGACGACGCTTCCATTCTTCCATGTGCACGTACAGTAATTTTAAAAAAAATACTTCCCCCATAGAGCCTTAATATCAGTAGTCTCACATTTGAAGCAATTTCCTCTCAACATCCCCTTCACAGGTAGACAACCCAAATTACACCACGGACAAACCGTATTGCATACCGCTACAGGATAAAAAAGAGACCGTTTACACTTGCTTACGAAGCCACCAGCACACGCATCGACCCTCAACCAGCATAAATACAGAGTCACTTAAACTGCCGTAGCTTGAGAGGTGCTTGCATCTGAAAGCTACCTCCCAGAGTCCAACTCGGAAACTCGCATATTTAATGTGGAGACGAGCACCTCTAACGAGGGGGCAATTACCCCCGCATATTTCGTTTAGAGGGACGTTAATTGTTGGCCTGCGGGGCTGCATACCTGTGCCATTGTGGTCACGAGACAACGGCCGAATAACAAGTTCATTCAAGTTGCATTCTGCAGGACAAACTGTTGTTGCAGCGCAACTTGAATGTGGAGAAGAATGTAGTGGAGAGCTAGGGTTAACCTGAAATCACATCATCGAAGCTAAACATTTCAGTTTTTAGGATACTAACGGGTAAACAAGCGAACAATGCACTCTGGTGGAGTGTTCGGGAAATGTTTAAAAATGTTGACAGAGGAAGCGTGGTTGTTAGTAATTCGTGAATAATGTCTCATTCTTCCTTTATCTTTCCATCTCTGACTGCCTGCCTCTCTCTCTCCTTTCCTTATCTCATCTCTCTCTCTCTCTCTCTCTTCTTTCACTGTTCTCCATTTCTCTCTCGCTCTCTATATCTTTCCTCTCTGTATCTTTATCTTTCTCTATCCTCCATTTATCTCTCCCTCTCTATTTCTGGTCTCCCTTCATATTCTCTCTCTCTCTGTCTGTCTTCCATTTATCTCTCTTTCTCTATCCTCTATTTATCCCTATCTCAATCTCTATCCTCCATTTATCTTTCTCTCTTTCTATTTCAGGCCTCCCTTCATTTTATCTCTCTCTCTCTCTCTCTCTCTCTCTGTCCTCTCCATACTCCATACCTCTCTCTTTCTCTATCCTCCATTTATCTCTCCCTCTCTATTTCAGGCCTCCCTGTCTGTCATCTATATCTCTCTTTCTCTATCCTCCATTATCAGAAGCATGCTCATCACAGAGGATTGTCCTCTAGTCGATTGGTTACTGTTTGTTCGTAGCGTACTGTAGGTTCTAGTACATTAGTCGTACAATTAAATAAGTGGCAGTGGCAACCATGAATGTGTTCTGCGTGTTTACATACATACAGGATGCTGTAGCGTCATGGACAGACAGAAGTATGCTCATTCCAGAAGATGCTTGTTAGGTCTATTGGTTACTGTTTGCAGCGTACTGAAGGTTCTACTACATTATCTTGGCATGTGCTGCTTGGTTATATACGCGCAGGTTAGCGTCAGTGACGGAAGTATGCTCATTCCAGAGGACGCTTCTTATGCCTTATGGTTACTGTTGATGACAAACGTTATGATCTAGTACATTAGCCGGGCATGTGATGCGTCGCTACATACATGCAGGGTACAAAATTCCGTTTTTCAAGGGCTCGTAGCGTCAGGTACAGACAGAAGTTTACTAATTCCAGGGGATATTTTTTTGTATATTGGCTACTGTTGATCATAGCATACTGAAGAACTGTGCTGCGTGGTTACATACATAGGATAGAAAATGCAGCCTTGTATCTCAGGAACAGGTATGCGCGATGGTTTTTATGTAGGTTCTAGTACATTATGCGAACAATGAAACAACTGTCGGTGGAAACCATGAACATGTGCTGCGTTGTTACATACATAAAGGATAGAAAAAGCCGTTTATCGAGAGTTCATTAAGCCCAATGGAGGCTTGAATGGGAAAATGTTATTAAAGAAGTTGACTGTCTTGATGTTCACTACAAGACGACGAGTATTTCCCAAACCATAAAGACCATGTTTCTAACGACAAAACAGATTTTATTGCATCAATTCAAATCCTAGACGCATTCTCGCAGATGTTGACTTTGCATCAGAGTGGTATGGGGCGTTCTGAAATAGCAAGGACTAGCGGTGAACGTTCGTCGAGAATTGCGCCGAACTTCAGTCGTGGACAAATTCGGAGAGCCATGCAAAGTAGGCCGAACCGCCTTTGATAACAAGCAGGGGACAGAAACAAGTGGATGATATATCTCAGTGAGTTTCTTCCTCGCCATCCTTAACTATACGAATGGCTGTAATTTGTTTATGAGGGGTGTCGGGAGGAGAGAGCAACGTAGCGGCTGCCGATTGGTCGACCAAGTTCCTTCTACGTCTGGTGAGCAGTGTTGCCAAACCCGATCCGAATAAAAGAGCTAAATTACACCTTGAACGGAGCTAAAATTGACCTCCAAGGAACTAGATTGTCGAAGGGGCGATAAACTGCCTCCTGGAGTAATTTTAGGTATCAAGGGGGGGAGAGAGGGGGGTGCGATTAGCATTAACTTTAAAGTGATGACAATTTACAAAAACATTTCCTGTCATCTCATTTGAAAACAAGCAAAACAACCATCCTTCGCATTTTCTCTCCCTCATAGGAACACGCGCACACAGTGGCGTGCCAAAGGAGGGTTGGTGGGGGTTATAACCCCCCCTTTGTCTCAGTATTCCTAAAAAAAAAGAACATCAAACGTAGGAAAGATAACAAAATGAATGTATGTAATCCCTCCCTTTGGAAATCCTGGGCACGCCACTGCGCTCACAATATTACAGAACACAAAAATGTAATATGAAGGATCTTCAAAACACAACCGCAAACCACAGCACGAGACAAGACTACGTTTCAGTAAGGTATACTCGGAAAGAACTGGATTCAAGGGGAAGAGTTGAATTCCAATGCTAGATGGGCTTTTCCTCCAAACATTGCAATGCTACAAGGGCTTTTCCTCCAAACATTTCAACGCTACACGGGTTTCTCCTCCAAACATTCCAATGCTACAGGGGCTTTTCCTCCAAACATTCCAATGCTACAAGGGCTTTTCCTCCAAACATGCCAATGCTACAAGAGCTTTTCCTCCAAACATTCCAATGCTACAAGGACTTTTCCTCCAAACATTCCAATGCTACAAGGGCTTTTCCTCCAAACATTCCAATGCTACAAGGGCTCTTCCTCCAAACATTCCAATGCTACAAGGGCTTTTCCTCCAAACTTCGGACTCTGCTTCCAATCAATCCCTTCATTGGATTGGGTTATCTTTTGAATTGTATTCTGACTTCCTCGTCAGTTAAGCCTATAAACTACAACAAAGGCATTGTTGTCCTTTTGGTAATGCTCTCTACTCATGCGTGTATGACGCGCAGGTGCGGATCTACGAAGAGGGTCATGGGGCGATCGTCCCTCTCAACTGCCAAGTTTTAGAATACATTATTATTTTTGAAGACTTAAATGTTCTGTCTTTTATCACAAAGTTTAACAGGATCGAGTATATTTTTTACGGTTTCATTTAAGCACACACTATGCTCATGATAGGCTAATCGGAACTGGACCTAAAGTTTAATTTTGTGTGCAACATGCCTGAAGACGAGATCGACCTCGAGACCCCTTGAGAGAATAAGGTTTGTTTTCTTTGCTTGTTCACTTCACCCCTCAACAGTGGCGGCGATTCGAAGGGGGCAGTTGCCCCTCCCCAGATTTTATTATTTTTGCCCACGCACTATGCTAAACTTTATGTATAAAGGGAAAGTAAACTGTCCTTGCCGCCCCCCCAAATTTCGAACACCAGGGACCTCGGGTTCGAATCCCGGCCTTGGCATGGGCGTTCTTTGTGAGTGTCCCTTCATCGACTTCATCATCCATCCGCATATTCGCGATTAGCCAAAAGTGACAGAAACGCGAAGTAAAATAAACAAGCTCAATGCAATATATAGAAAGCATTTTTAAAATATATATATAAAAAAAAGAAACGCGTATTTTAATGATTGCATCTTAACGTTAAGGCAACAGTGCCAGACGATATATCGCGATATTGAAAAAATATCGTCCAGACGATTTCAACTAACGACATATCGTCACGATATTTTGGCGATACATATCGTGTCGGCGATATATCCTCACGATATTTTGGCGATACATATCGTGTTGGCGATATCGTCACGATATTGTGGCGATATGTATCGTGTTGGCAATATACAGTCACGATATTTTGGCAATATATATCGTGTTGGCGATATATCGTCATATTTTGGCGATACATAACGTGTTGGCAATATACAGTCACGATATTTTGGCGATACATAACGTGTTGGCGATATATCGTCACGATATTTTGGCGATACATAACGTGTCGGCAATAAACAGTCATGATATTTTGGCGATATATTTTCACAATATGTGGCGGTATATATTGTGTTGGCTATATATCGTTACAATTTTCAGCGACATAATATATCGTGATGACGATATATAGCCGATATCATGATACGAATATATCGGATCGTCTGTGACGACATTTTATTGATGATATATAGCGATATCAACTTTCCGATATCGTCCATCCCTATAGTCACCACACATGCCACTAGAACGTAATGCACAAACTCTTGAATTAGTGTTCTTTGCAGTATGATAGTTTTCTAGCCATATATTTATATATAATCAGGCTGAAACTGATCAATAGGTGGGCCTTCTCTACATTATGTTCCCGATGACGTGAAACTACAGGTACTTTACCGTAATAAGCTCACTGGAATAATGACCAAATGGCATAAATAAGCACAAACAAAACGAAGGTATGGGTATATGAAGAGGGTATGTGGCATATACCGCCGTATGCCGTCGACCTGTGCCTTGCTTGTGGAGCTAAAAAGCTCATTGGAGCATTTCGAAATTTGAGGAGCAAAAAGAGTGCGCAAAAGATCCAGATCTGGTTCCAAAAGAGCTAAGTTGGCAACACTGCTGTTGAGAGAGATGATATTGAGAGCGGTGGATGGCAAAAACAGGTTGACGTGATAAGCCGGAATAAAAAACCTACGGAGGTGAAAGGAAGCGTTCTTTCTTCGAAGCTACATCATGGCCGCCTTCCACGTATCTCTCACAGGAGCACAGTGCTGTTTACAGCATCTTCCAGGAAACGGTGGCAGAAGTTTAGCGAAGGCCTTCGCGTATCTACGTACTCGGCTGAAGAATTGCGTTACTTCGTTAGAAGTAATAAGTACTGTCATGACTTTTAGCTGCTTGTAACTCGCAAGCAACGGCTAAGCGAGTTTTTTTTGTATATACAGGGTGACCAAGAAACGTTCACCACATATTCGTTACCAGTTTCAATACTCTTTTTCGATCTTTATCAAGGATCCAGAGTAGACTTTGCAGTGGTCATGCTTTCCCGGAGTAATCCAGATCCAAGATAGCCACAGCAAATTCCACACATGGTCAAGTTTATGTGGTTAAGGTCAGGTGACTTGGGTGCCCATTCCGGGGAACTTATCAAGGCAATCGCGCAGTCCGTTGATTCCACATTTTGTAGCCAGCCACCCTGTCGGGTCCAGTAGCGACAAACACAAAATATTTATGATTTACAATAATTTATATTGCACTGACAACAGGGGCGGGGTGGGGAGAGAGAGAGACGTGAAACCGAACTGAACTATATATACATATTTTAGGACACTGATTTCGAATCGGCTGTTGGACTTTGTAACCTGTATACTCCGTTAATGCTTGTACAGTCAACGTCATAAATAGTATGCATATCTTCCCGTTGGCTCAATAATATAGGGACTAACGCTGCCGCCTTGAAATATAAGGGTGGAGTCACACTGCACAGTGGTTTCGATTCAGGTGCTTTTCCACGGGAAAGTTGATATCGTCCACAACTGGTCAGGTGATGTCAGATATTTAAGATATCATAAATGAAAGCGCAGTGTTGCCAACCGTCCGGTCCTGGCTGCACATGTACGGACGTACGGTCCAGACCTTAGTCCGTACGCTGAACGGTACTGTCGCTATCAAAAGTTTGCAACGCTGACAGAGAGAAGCAGGAAATCGGGTAATTCCAGTCGCCCATTACGCAATCCCGTTTCTCACATTGTTCATTGGTGGAGCCGTCTCGCGTCACTACTTGCGCAGAGACTCGTTCTCGTTTGCCTGGTCTACAGTTAGCTGGTACACGGTATAGGTTTGGGCACCTTGGCATGTTTGAATAAGTTACATGGAAAAGTAAGTTTGACTTTGGTGAAATTTTATTTTACCTTATATTGTAATTTACAAGTCGTCGTCGCCTTGTAATGAAGGACTCGTGCGTTCTGTAGACAGTGGAGGCACAATTCGGCTTCAACTTTAAACTACAGATCTAGTCGCGATTAGCCTGTCTGTGCATGAAATGGACTCAAAACTAAATCAAGTGTCTCGAACGAGCGAGACTTCGTATGGGAAATCTTGGTCTCGTTTTAAAATTCTTCCAGGCCACATCTTGTTTCGGGAATCTGTGGAGCAAAGCCGTGCATATCGATAGATAAGGGGAGAAAGGGAGTGGGCGAAGAGAAGCAATTTATTTCTAATTATAATTTAATTTAATATAATCCATTTTATGTAATAAATTGTACTTGCATTTTTAATTTAGATTAAAGTTTTATTCTGTCTTAGTAGCTGCAGCCGAGTTATCCCCTCCATGCACTCAGTTCCCCCCTCGCGCCCCTCCTTCGCTTGCTCCAGAGAGAGTGTAGTTCTTGGTCTCGTCTGGACAAGTACAGAAGAATTTGGTTTTCGTTGTCATTTCAAAACGATGCACTGTACCAATCCTACTGCAGCGCCAAGAAAACTGTGCGGGATATATGCGAACTACAAGTTTCCCTAATGGCTTATACCTTCGACAGTAGCGCCACTGTTGCCAGGCCAGAGCTGAGACAATTTATGATATAACAGTGTTATAACATTAATAATTTTAAATAAATTAACGTTTTCCTTTCTTGGAAGGCCTTACATGTAAAATAGGCACTCGGATACTTAAGGACCATACCTCGTATATACAGAAAACTGAATGTGAGAAAAAAAAGGCAACTTGGTGCCACGTTTGAATATTTGTCTGCCTAGAAATGTTGGAATTGTAGATATGAGTTGTGATGCAGCATATTGGTACTGTACTATATTTACAGTATAAAACACGAAGTACATAATCTTGGGCAGTCAAATGGGGCGGGGAGAAGATGGGGCAGAGTATCTAATGGTGCCGCCGTGGCGACGCCCACATGGAACGAGCCATCAGATAGTAGCAGGACATCGCGACTTTGAGAGAGAGAGAGAGAGAGAGAGAGAGAGGAAGAGATGGATAAATCACTTCCTGGTAAAAGACGACACTGCTTTGTTTTATGGTGCACTTTTCTCTGGTTCACAATTTACAGTCTGCAGGAGAGGCCGCCCTCTCGTTGTGCTGGTGGCGTCACCGCAGGATAGCCGTAGGATACAGATAACCAGATCTGACCAGGCCGAGAGAAGGGTAGCAGCATGTGGTCACACACTTCCTCCGGGGGGGAAGACACATAAATTACACCCCCCTCTTTTCTAAGATCGTTCTAAACGGCGCGAAGAATTCCTTGTTGGAGAGCGTTAACTACAGGGAACAACAATATCTTCACGCTTCGCAGGGAAGCGAAGAAAGACGCTGTACAAAAGGATCGTAGTCATAAATTAACTTTTCAAGCATTTGCATACGGCGGTGTACAAAAAACGAAACGGGACATTGTATCAAATAACCCATTTACGGCTATCCTGCTCTGATTTTCATTTCATCCCCATCAGCCCAGCGCTACTTCCAATTGGGGCACCCAGATGGCGTTGTGGTAAGCGTGTCGCCTTGTAATCAAGAGATCCCAGGTTCGATCCACTTGGATCATAACTAGGTCTCGGAATTTGAAGACCTATAAATTGCCAAAAAAAAAAGACCTATAAGAAGACCTAAAAATATCAAAAAAGGCCCTAAAAACGGAAAAAAGGACATAAATGTGATCCTAATTAATTATAACTTCATTTTAATTACATATTTAATGAATAAAAAAATATACATAGTTCTGGTGGTATGGAACACACAGTGCGAAAAAACTGAAAGGTTCAAAACAAGAGAAAGTTGCCACTTTACAGCGCGACTTTCCAGACAAGTTACGGTTAAAGGACCTTGTACCGTACCTGCTTCAGTCGTTCAAAAATGTTTTTCTCTCGTTTCAGGGATGGTTCAAATATATTTCTTTATTTTTATTTCTTTACTACAGAAAGGATGTTTAAGAGGTGATGAACTGATGATGATTTGAATTGAGAATGGGCATAAAAACGTAGTCGAAAGAAGGTGAAGTTGCAAATAAAACCGTTAAGACCTAAATACGGCTAAAAAAGAACCAATAAGTCAAAAAACGGCGAAAAAGGCAAAAAAGGACAAATAAAACCCACCATTTTCTGGCCTACAATGACCCAAAATGAACATATATTATGTTGGGCCTCGTCTTTGGACACTAGGGAAAAGAAGGATTTTTCCTCACCTTCCGAGCCCTAATCATAACATTCTCCGTCCGGTAACGAATAAACAACCTGCCAGGACTTGCTCCTAGAATGTTATTAAATAAAGAGTTTTACACGGGAAACGGCGAAGACGTTTCCCGTTAGAGAGTAAGTGAAGGTCGGCGGCGAAAGGAACAAAACCAGGCGAGGGGAGTAGTAAAGGGTCTTTTGTTGGAAATCATCTGGATGGGCAGGAGCTACAGAGTTATTTGTTACCGAACGGGGTAAGTTACTCTTTCACCCTAATCTGCCATTCTCATTGCTCAGTCAATGGGTCTTCACATTTATTACTAAATGCTAAGTTAGATATTCACACCTGGCCCTTTTAGGGCCGTCTGTACCATCAAGTGTTACAATTGGTGCGGTGAGCAACATCCTTTGGTTCGATTCCCGCGTTCTACAGGCTGCAACGCTACGTGGTGGTACATGCGGGATTTAGCGCGTTGCTTTTCTTGTAAAGCCTAATGAAACGCTACGGAATTTCACATTAAACACTACGCCAGTCCCGATTAGCCTCAGTGTGCACAAAGCTGGCTTAAAACTAAGTTTTGTTAGTGCCAATTACTTCTTGAAAGTAACCTGATCGAAATATTAAAACTTGGTTTGATTAATTTGGTTTATATTACTTCGCTTTTATGCCACTTTTTGCTAATCGCGAAGATGAGGACGGGTGATGATGCAATTGTTGAAGGGACACTCACATGCCCAGGATGGGATTCCAAGCCGGGACCCCTGACGCCGTAGCGCGTTGTGCTAACGACTCCCTCCAACAGAGGTATGCAAGTATAACTTGGAAACGTATACGGTTATTGTTTTTTATCAATTCATAGTAACTTTTTAGAGTTACAGTAAAACCTCGTTAATGCGGACCCCGATAAGCCGGACTTCGCTTAATCCGGACAGGCAAAAGGAAAATAAAACAAAATACAAGGTTTTAAATGTGGCTAGAAGTCAACAAGAGAACTTCCCAAAGAAAAGGCAGTCAACCACTGATGAAATTCTGTTTCCCTCAGACTTTGCACTGTACTGTATAGTGTATTTAGGCCTATGCCCTTTAAATACACCATAATAAACGTGTTTTGTTGCTATAAACGGAGTTTTAATGCACTTTCTACTGTTCTTTTAGGTTATTTCAGTTAATCCGGACTTTCGTTTAACCGGTCAACTTATACCCCCATTAGTCCGGATTAACGAGGTTTTACTGTACTATATTTACTCCTGACATTTTCACATTGTTCTTTAGCGTCGCATTTATGTCACTTTTGGTTAACAGCGATGTGGATGAGTGATGATATGATCAAGGGACACTCACACAGAACACACATGCTGAGGTCTGAATTCACACCCTGGACACCTGGCGTCACTTCTTACTAGAGCTTAGAAGTGAACTCGTGTAATTATTATTCGAAAGCTCATGTACAGTTACCAGGAATAAAAATGAGACATCTAGATCCTAAAATACCCACTTATAGTCCACGCGTTTACTTCGTTAACGTCCAAGAACCGAAGAAAGCCGCCGCCACGAACGTGGGTGGGGATAAAAATAGCGGGTGAGTTGTTTTCGTCCAATGACACTCGACCTTCAGCCAATGGGCTGCTGTCATTGTGCTCGTCTACTCCACGTGGAGTCTCAGTCACATTGTTGGAGCTGGTGGGCGCGCTCCGTCGACTTCAAAGCCAACCGGTCGTTAACGTAGCTAGCGCGTCGACTATACCTGCAAGGTGTTATGCGTGTTGCTTAACTCTACGGCGGTGATAGAAGTCGCCATTGAAAATTGCAGTGGTTCTCAAGCTTCAAGATTATTAAACTTCATGGGACCCATAACCTTGGGGAGACTCCAGAGGAGACGGAGGTAGAAGTGAGAAAGAAAGACGCGACGTAATTAGCTACGTGTTTATAGAATACATTTATATTTCTTATTTTTTTAATTACCATTATTTACGTTTGTACATCTCATATTGATGCTTTAGTCCCTTATACATCATCCCTGAAAGTTTGTAACATGGCAACGGAAACACCCTGTAAGGAATTCGAATATCTCAATTTCTAATTGGATTACCTCCCTAAAGAGTGTGCAACCTGGACATGCACAGGAACAAAACGGGTCATCGACCTTTCAGGATACCTTTTAAAAGCAAGGCCCAGCATATTTTGCAACGCCTGTAACTGAGCAAACAACACAATGTAGCACAAAAACACACACTTTTGTCGCCGGCTGTACATCTGCAAAGCTCCTGGAGGTAGAGAGATCACATGATCTGAGGAAATTGCCAACCCGAGTTGTTAGCGAGGATGGCACCCTCTGGGGTGTTGTCTGGAAATTAACTGTGACGCGTCTTCCCCTCCACAGGTAGAGCGGAGGTAATGGGGTGGTTCCCTGGGAGTCGTTCCCGACCCAGGAACAGAATTCTCTTACACCTGTAAACGTCGGGGTAGATAAAGACCCCAGCCGCGGTGGAACGCCAAGTGGCGATTATACAAATACAACCCACACCTTTGGCTCGTCCCAGCGGGGCAACAGATTCTGTCGCGTCGCAGGATGTGCTCGCCTAAACTTCGTTGCGTTCCGGAAAACAAATAAATAAAGCATAAACAAAGCGACACAGATAAGAGTTTGTTGAGAGTGCAAAAACATACAAAAGTAAGGTTCTGAGCTCAGGAGACAAGTTGTGTGTGTGTGTATGTGTAGGATGTCCCGATGAGGACTTGCTTTCATCACAACCTAAACGTGAACACATATATTAGAACCACAGCCTTATTTACAGGGAAAAAATGGAAGGGGTTCATATTTCAGTCAAGGGGTTTCGGGTTCAATACCCGGTGGAGGCAGGACCGTAGTCAGGATTTTATTTCGGGGGAGGGGCGCATCCTTTATCAGCACAGGCATCGTCAGAAATATTTACATAGGGGCAGGCAACTGTTAAAACTTGATAAGTGAAAATAATAATGACAATAATTATTACCACGGTTATAATTGTCATTTTACAATAATAACTATTATACGTTATTAAAAATAAACCAATTTTAATCCAAATTTATTGTTATTATTATTATATAAATGGAAAGACCACTGTATGAGTGAATATCCAACATAAGTGTTGTCCATTATTTTTCTTACATTTTGTACAGTTAATGTACTGAAATTCATAGTTATTGTATTTTGTTATTAACTTTTACACATCCCGTCCAAAAAAAGGTTTAAAAGTTAGGGCCAAATTTTACTCATAAAGTTTATATTGTGTGATCTCTCACAAAGAAAACTATACATATTGAGAGCTGTCGATCCATTTATTCTTTGGATTAAATGGTAGAATATGAAAATATAACCTAGTTCCTCTATTATACACTATTTTTTTGATCTAATGTTTAATCCTAGTAAGGAAGTAAAATTAATTACCACTATACACTATTTAAATTAGATATTTGTAGGATTTCTTGGGGGAGCCTCAGCCCCCTTAGTCCTCACCCTGGCTACGTGCTTGGGTGGATGTACATAGTGCCTTGTTCATCTAACCTTCATGGCGGATTGGTTAGAACGCGCTACAATGCCAGTGGTCCCGGGTTGGAATCCCGATCTGGGCATGGGTGTTCCTTGTGAGTGTCCGTCAGTTTCATGTAATCATCAACACTTATCCTCATCGTTGCGATTTGGTAAAAGTGGCAGAATACGACGTTTAAATATCCATAATCTGTAGAATACTCAATAACAAGTCTCTGCTCAGAAACTTGTTTCGACCCTACGAGTCCACGAAAAATGCCGGGGGAAGGCTTTAACTTTTCAATATGTATAGAAACACACACACACCCAAACAAGACCACCACGTGCCTTTGAAAATGTATACCCTGTCCCAGCTAACTGTGGAGCAAGGTCGCGTCAGAGAAGCGAAGGAAATCGAGTAGCCAGAGCGAAGCAGTACACGCTAGGGTGTATCGAAAAAAAACTTTTTTTCGAAATGTTAAGGTGGCTAGTGCGGGAAAGTGGCCATTTGTGATCAAAAACACGTCTGATTTTTTTCAGATTTTTTGGAGGTCGTTTAGGTGGCGCGCATCGACCTTGAAGTTTTGAAAGCGATTTGGTAATGCAACACGCACAACAATTTCACAAAAATGTCATTATTTGGCTATTTCATGTGTTTTGTTCTGCATTATGGTCGTTTATTGTTTTGTTTATGGCAAATATGTTACATTCGTGCCTTAGGGGTGGTTTCCTATGCTGTTTACGTATGCTTTTGGTCAAAAATTGTCAATTTGAGGCTAAAAACTCCATATTTTTCTATTGATGGTTTCCAATTGGTTTCGACTGTGTTTTATTCGAAGGTTTTCCGATATAAAAGACTAAATAAAATATTTTGGCTTTCTAATTGCTAACAGTTCCTCAATTACTGTCCAGCGCTTCGCTTATTTTCATAGCTTATTATGCTTTGAAAATAACCCAGAGCTCACCACGATGAGGTGGCTGGACTGCGAGCTCCACCCAAACACCCACCCAAATTATGTTGGCAAACATAATTTTACTAAGGGGCAGGCCAAGATTTTCTTCTAGTTTTCCCCTTGAACTTTATAGTAACTTTTTGTTCGAAATGTCGGCATATGTTCTCTAGATTCCAATTTCGCTTTGATGTAGCCATCACGTGCGCTGGCGCCGAAAACGGAAGAAGCAGCCTCTGTGATAATTTTCACAAGTCGCTCCACTCCTTGTGTGTGGCAGGGGAAGTCTTGAATTTCCGCTTTATTTTTGTTTTTAATGTAGTCATCTACTTCTTCATTTGTAATATTATTGGCCAACGTAGGCTCGTGGAGGGAGCATGAAGCCCAATCAACCATGTCATAGTATTGGTCTGCATTAAAATTGATGGTTGGTAAAACAAAAGTGCGAATTCTTTTGCCTTTTTTCAATCCTCTTGCTTTCTTAATTCTTAGCCAACCAAAACTTCTTATTTCTGGGATTTTGTCTGTTATTAAAGCCAGCAGGAGATTTTCAGGATGGGCGAAGAATGCGTTTTGTTGAATGACCCTATTAATCAGATCTCTCAAGTGGTGTGGGAGAAATCGGGACAAGTGGATCAAATTCCAGAGGTGTCTGGCTCCGTCAGTTATCGATGGTTCCTTCTTGATCCTAAACCACACCGGTGCGTACACCTTCATTATGTATTATGTGGAATTTGATCTACTTGTCCCGATTTCTCCCACACCACTTGAGAGATCTGATTAATAGGGTCATTCAACAAAACGCATTCTTCGCCCATCCTGAAAATCTCCTGCTGGCTTTAATAACAGACAAAATCCCAGAAATAAGAAGTTTTGGTTGGCTAAGAATTAAGAAAGCAAGAGGATTGAAAAAAGGCAAAAGAATTCGCACTTTTGTTTTACCAACCATCAATTTTAATGCAGACCAATACTATGACATGGTTGATTGGGCTTCATGCTCCCTCCACGAGCCTACGTTGGCCAATAATATTACAAATGAAGAAGTAGATGACTACATTAAAAACAAAAATAAAGCGGAAATTCAAGACTTCCCCTGCCACACACAAGGAGTGGAGCGACTTGTGAAAATTATCACAGAGGCTGCTTCTTCCGTTTTCGGCGCCAGCGCACGTGATGGCTACATCAAAGCGAAATTGGAATCTAGAGAACATATGCCGACATTTCGAACAAAAAGTTACTATAAAGTTCAAGGAGAAAACTAGAAGAAAATCTTGGCCTGCCCGTTAGTAAAATTATGTTTGCCAACATCATTTGGTTGGGTGGAGCTCGCAGTCCAGCCACCTCCTCGTGGTGAGCTCTGGGTTATTTTCAAAGCATAATAAGCTATGAAAATAAGCGAAGCGCTGGACAGTAATTGAGGAACTGTTAGCAATTAGAAAGCCAAAATATTTTATTTAGTCTTTTATATCGGAAAACCTTCGAATAAAACACAGTCGAAACCAATTGGAAACCATCAATAGAAAAATATGGAGTTTTTAGCCTCAAATTGACAATTTTTGACCAAAAGCATACGTAAACAGCATAGGAAACCACCCCTAAGGCACGAATGTAACATATTTGCCATAAACAAAACAATAAACGACCATAATGCAGAACAAAACACATGAAATAGCCAAATAATGACATTTTTGTGAAATTGTTGTGCGTGTTGCATAGCCAAATCACTATCAAAACTTCAAGGTCGATGCGCGCCACCTAAACGACCTCCAAAAAATCTGAAAAAAAATCAGACGTGTTTTTGATCACAAATGGCCACTTTTCCGCACTAACCACCTTAACATTTCGAAAAAAAGTTTTTTCGATACACCCTTGTACACGCTGTTAGGAAGGCAGTCGCTTTCCCCCCTCCACGCAATTCCGTTCCTCTCACGTGTTCATTGGTTGAGCCGTCTCGCATCACTACTTGCGTAGAGACTTGATTTCGCTTGTCTGCTCTACAGTTATACTGAACGAAACTCCAACTGGCGGCTGAGAAACAGCGAATCAGCGATCAGTTGAATTTTCATCGAGTGAGATCGGGCATTTTCGAGTCACAAGGTACCGAGCGTTGTTCGCGGGACGAAACAAATGAGCGCTGGGTGCACCACATGTTGCCAAACGTTCTGTAAAGGGAGAAAGATTTTTCTCGGTCAACACCAGAAATCGTTGGGTGCACCTGCACACGTGGTTCTGCACGTTCAAGTTTCCGGAAGGACCACCCACAGGTAGGAATGCAGGCGGACACACAAGTCATAAAACAGAAGTACGCTTGGCAACGTTGCTTCGGGATAGCGATGTAATCCCTTCAGGTTTTACTTCGCAACTGAGTTTGCTGACACCCGTCGGACCACACGCCCCCGAAAATGATTCGGGGACAGGACGCACCAGAAAGAGTTACGTTCACTGTAGGTGGGACAAAGTATAGAAAGATGAAGATGCCTTCGTAAAATCTATTCTCCTGTTCATATTGAACCCATTAATGCAAATCTTTGAAGTGCGGCAACATCTCATGAGAATGCTGTTCCTAAGTGTGTTTTAGCTCCACTAGGACTGGATCTACAGCTTAAAGTACGTCGTCGTCTTGTAATCAAGGGGTCCTGGGTTCGATACGCTGGAGCATATTGTATAGTGTTCTGGATCCCACTTTCAATTGTAGGTCCAGTCACGATTAGCCTATCAGTGCGTAAAGTGGACTAGAAACAAAAATTCTAAAATTCAAAACTATGTGCCTTTGATTACAAGGCGACTACGTCATCGAGGAGGCCCATGGTAACAATCACAAATATATGACCACAAATGCATATTAACAGAGACACAACCGTGGGAAAGCGGTGTTTGCAAGATAAAAAGGCAGGAGAAAATACGTCCTAACAACGTAACCTGATGCAATAAAAATTAGCAGCCATTTCCCGACGATAAAAAAGTCATCAATATTAATTTAACCACGCAATATAAACAGTATCTATAGCCGCTAGCCAAACGTGTTTGATGTCGCCGCGAAACACCCAGCTTCAAGCCCCGCCCAGCACCAAGGGTGTTCATTATTACACCCAAATTATGCTCTCCTAATTGCACTGCTATGTCCAGAGGCCGGATTTCAGTTTCCACACCACGATTGGGAAAAGGTCGGTCCGCACGGAAGGGACAATGTTGTTGATTACATCAGTAATGGAGATTTACATTTTTAGCAGCGGGGAGTAATCTAATTTCGGATCAATTACCGCCCGCCTGTCTTTTCGTACGTGAATACCATTGAGTACAGGGGGCCGGGCAGTGGGGCATGTGATGTGGCAATGACAGACTAAGAGAGACTCATATGGGGGTCGTGAATAGGGAGGTTGGTAATGCCGTGGATCTTCTGCTGTGGACATCAGATAGAGGGGAAAATATCCTCTTCAGGGTTTATGTAGATGGTGTACACTCATCGGCAATAAAAATGCGATACTTAGATCTGTACCAGTGTTCGTGATGCACGTTCGAGTGAAATTGGTAAATATAAAAGGGTTGCCCAAATGAAAGTGAGACTCTTTTCTGTAATGATTTATTGGTTGGCATATATGAACATACAAGAAGTAAAAGTGATCCATGGGTGACATATCCTCAACTTGTGTGTTCAAGCAAGTGACCCAGCGCGTCACAAGGTTATGGATACCATGAGCGAAGAACGTCCGTGGTTGACTGCGGAACCAATCTTCAACGGCATCACGGACTTCACCATCGTTGGCGAACCGGCGGCCCTTCTGATGTTATTTTTTAGTGGCAGTCGCAGGGCGAGAGATTGGGGCTGTACGGAGGATGGTTGAGGACTTCCCGGCGGAAACGCCGCAGCAGACCACGGCACATCTGTGGTATCCCAACCGACAATGTTTCTGCAATCTATCCGGTGGTAATTCGGCTATTTCCCCTTACAAAGTTGTCTACGGCTGCAGTTGATTCCTCGGTGATGGATAAGTGTGCTTGACCAGGTTTAGGCATGTCCTCAGTGCGCACACGTCCGTCACGAAATTCTGCGCTGTGCTGCGTAACAGACTCGCATTCCCATACACATTCTTCATACGACGATAAATTTCGGCTCCACTAACACCTTCTGTCTTCTTCATTCTTCATACATACAACGCCACATACCAGAGCAAACACAAAGCTCTGCGTTGTTAACCTACGACATAAGTCTTAGTTTCATTTGGGCAACCCTTATATAATATATGTATATATATATACACACACACACACACACTGAGTCCAAGGTCTGGGCTATCTCATTATGTCAGATGGTCCTAGGCTATGAATAGAATTAAGTTTACCAACTCCTAAGAAATCAGGTTGCCAACTCATAAGAACTCAGGTTGCCAACTTATAGGAAATCATGTTGCCAACTCATAGGAAACCAGGTTGCCAACTCATAGGAAACCAGGTTGCCAACTCATAGGAAATCAGGTTGCCAACTCATAAGAAATCAGGTTGCCAACTCATAGGAAATCAGGTTGCCAACTCATAGGAAATCAGGTTACCAACTCACAAGAAATCAGGTTGTCGACTCCAGAATCGCCATCATCATTTCACTGATATGAATAATTTTATTTACAAATTCTGATCGATTTTTCTCCTGTATTTTATTCTCCAGACTTCAGGCTTCGCAGATAGCTTAGCTAGCCTAGAATATACGCTCCTGATATATATAAGTATTCCAAAGATAAACCATAATTTCCGTTATTATTCTGCTAGGATTCGTGAGTCACAAATTGGTATTCACCCTGTATTTAATCCACCATTGTAACGTAAAGCCTTTCTCTAACCAGAAAGAAAATATATATATAAAAATTATCTGTATTTTAGTCGGTTCTCATATCGGCTATTATCCTCGACATCTTAGTAGGGAACGCGTGACCTTCGCGTCTTCAGTGACCGCTCAAAAGAATCTGAAAGGGATGGAGACAGACGGTCAGAGAGGTAGGAAGAAGAGGAGAAAAATCTGTAGAGGTGGATTTCGTGAAAGTTTCCAATTGGGTCTTTGGATTAGCAGCGAGAGGAGGCTGCTATTCTCCCTCAAACAAACCGATTGTTGGTAAACAACGTAGAAAAATTTCAGGGACTGTATCTCTCTAATCCCTGAAAACTTCTCCATCTTTGCTAACTTTCTTCTGATGCCGGGAGATTGCCAGAGCGTGGATGGAATGCGACTTGAAGGAGAGGTGAAGGGCGTAATGTAGACAACCGAGAAGAAAAACTTTTCCTGAGTGACCGAAAGAAAAGTGATACGAAGGTGTAAAACAACCCAAGACTTCTCGAAGAAGTAGACGAAAATTGCACCGCCCAAATCTCCTCTACAAAGGAGCATCATCCTACACCAAAGTTTTCTCAAACTCCTTGTTTTCTTTCTCTACGAAAGTTGGACAAAGGTCTTCATATAAGCTCGTAAAAAAAGGTTCCTACGAGCGAACATTTGTTCCCAACGAGTATCAACTGCCTCCTAAATGTTAACTGCAATGGTATCATACTAGCTTCAAATCTTACTTGTACTTGGTCCGTTCTTTGTAATTGAGTAAAAATCTCTTCCAGCATGTTTCTAAAGGGAATGTCTTCTCTCGCTTTTTGGAAACTTATTCTTTCAAACGGTGCTGATGTTACTTCATTAAGTTCTGACAGAATATTTTGAATCACCAACTTCCGAGGTGGGCTGGTTAGCATAGTGCGCTACAACGCCGTGGGATGCGGGTTCGAATCCCGGCCTGGGAATGGGTGTTCTTTGCGAATGTCACTTCATCATTTTAATCATATCATTACTCATTCTCATCTTCGCGATTAGCCAAAAGTGACAGAAAACCGAAGTAAAATAAACCGAATGAAAAAACTGTTTTGAATCATCATTGTATTTCTGAAATTTTTGCACTACGTTGCAAAATCTCGTGACATTTCAAGCTCTATCCGGACATGACAATACAATTTAGTTCCTATTTCAAACACTATTGTATCACTTAGCTTGTTCACCGATGTGAGTGTGTGCGAGTGAAACAACCAGTAGCGTGCGGTGACCATTTAGATAGCCGAAGCACTGAATATATAATTTTTAAATAAACATTGGTACATCAAGGGGCAGGCTTGCCTTGATAAAAACACCGCAAGCAACTGCTTTGCGGCATTTTAGTCTTTCACGGGCTCCGCAAGAATGCCTCTCGACACTTTTGGGGAGCCTAAGTATCCTGAGAATTATGCAAAATTCGAATTGCATACCGAAACAGTGCTTCGGTAACTTACCTTGTATGCACTCCACTGGAAACAACGAAAGAAAGTATGCATATATGCAACTATGCACCTATGCATGAATTCTTAAAATACTTTGTAGTTACTTAAATACATTTTTAAATTTTGCATTCTTCCAATCCATATTTCGTATTTTCTGTATTATATATTTTGTATTTTTTGTGCTATATTCAGGGCGTTAAGACTTGTGTGTATGAGTATAATGTGTGTGTGTGTGTGGACCTACGTGAAATGACTTAATGTACTTTGTGTTTAATATAATAAAGTATAATTTTATGTGTATGTTTGAGTGGAAGCAAAGGCTTTGTACGACCTTAACTCCGCCACTTAAAACAAAGCGTTAATAAATAAATAAAATAAATATGTTTAGTATGGGAAGGTAGCTCAGAAAAAAACCCACCGTGTTACATATTGCTGTGCATTTTTAACAAAAATTAAGGGTTGGCGTTATTTTACTTCAAAAGCAATGAGTTATTCTAGTTTGAGAGTAATATTTTATTACACTTTGTTTGCGTTACGGTACTCTCAAATTCTGCTAAGAAGTACTGTATAAATGTTGTTAATTATTAACTGTTATAATTACCTGAATAATGTTTCACAACACTCCCAGAGGATGAACGAGTAAAACACTTCCTTACCTGTAAATAAAAGAAGAAAAACATTAATACAGTTATAACACCATTAAGCCTTGTTTTCATGATATAAAAAACTCAATATGCTGACCAAGGCAGTAATTTAATTTTATTAAAAACATAAACTAAACGTAATGTTTCAACCTTATAGCAAGGTCTTCTTCAGACTCTGCACCAAGTACAAATGTAACAAGATACAAAAACAGGACGATATATATACACACAAACATTACTCCCCTCCAGACTATTAGAAAGTTGTACTGGAACATTGTAGCAACTTTCTAATAGTCTGGAGGGGCGTAATGTTTGTGTATATATATCGTCCTGTTTTTGTATCTTGTTACATTTGTACTTGGTGCAGAGTCTGAAGAAGACCTTGCTATAAGGTTGAAACGTTACGTTTAGTTTAAGTTTTATAATAAAATTAAATTACTGCCTTGGTGAGCATATTGAGTTTTTGATTAATACAGTGTATCGTTAGTTGTATAAAACTAACATAATGAAGCAATATACATGAGACCATATAGAAATTGTTAAAGTAGGAGCTTTGAAAGTAATCGTGCCAATGCACTCTGTGGCGAAATGGTTAGCACAGAGCGATACAACGCCAGAGATCTCGGGTTCGAATTCAGGCCTGGGCATGGGTCTTCGTGAGTGTCCTTTCATCAATTTCAAATCACTCTCATCCTCGTGATTATCCAAAAGTGGTAAATAAGCGAAGTAAAATAGTCCAAACCAATGAATCAATCAACCAATGTACCTGGAAGTGAAAGGAGATTTATAACATAGAATGAAAGAGTGAAGAACGATACGAGTGAATGAAGTGCACTCTAAAAGCAAAAAGGGTGCAAGTAGAGGATACGAAGTATAATAGGATAAAGGCAATGCGAGAAGAAACGTGAGAATTATAGGGAACAAATAGTATGGTCAATGAACTGTGCGGAGAGATTTTAAGTATAGTATACGTAGACAAGGAAACCAAGTAACTCTGAATTACAGGTGATGTCTGTAAGCCCACTGCGTACAATAACTCATTGGTGACGTATTGAAGACGCAATATACATGTGACTAAGGTAGGGTATGCCATTGGCTACGCTTATGCTCTGCGTGAGCGAGGAGTTTGGCGTGGCAGATCCTTGCCGACTGGGGGAGACGTAGGACTAACTGGACACAGGCTGAGTATACTGTATATCCGTGTATCACCCTTTTTGGGCCTGCATGGCCTGGTGTAATTTGCCTAACGTTTATACAGTTATATACCTTTTGAAAATGCTAGAGGATATTTAATTTTTAAGGGTAGATTGCGCCTGGTCATGTAGGCTGTAGGGGTTATGGGCGGGGTTGCAGTTGACTCGTATAGCCGTTACGTACTGACTTTTGACGATTTAATTGGACGGACTGATTATACATGGTTATTATTGTTGACTAAACTAAAATGTTGTTCTTCTGTGTTCAGATGGGTTGTGAATGAACCTTGTGATACATATATAAATGTCGAAAGTATAATCTGATTTGCTAATCAATATTATGGTTGAACGAATATTAAACTTTACATTAAATAGTTTAATTAACTACTGAATGATAATTAACTTCCACTGCGCCGATAATATAATCCACGTCTCGGTTCTTTATTATTTATAAAGGGGAAATAAGAGATGTACAGGATTATATGTCCCAACTCAGAACGTTCCAGTTCAGGAACCGTGACGAAAGTTCCCAATTCAGGAACCGATATTTTCATCTTGAATGTTCCCAACTCAGGAACCGCTGCCTCGGGAGGGATGGGGGAGACGTAAGAACCGGTTTTGGAGAGGTTCCTGTCGTTACTACACGTTACCCTCAAATAATACGCATATATAAAACGTACTGTTCTGTACGGGGAATTTCTTCTTTCCTCTAATATATTCTGAGTATATTGCAGATATTTTGCTTGTATGCTACGTTAGGTTAGCAGTTATACAAGTGCGCGGAGCATCAACATTGCATCTCCGAGGCAATTAGTAGGACATCTTGAGTTGGGAAGACATTTCAATCAAATATCTAACTGGTACAGGCCAGTTCCTGACATGGCATTGTTTTCATTGGAATTTCCATATATCCTGAGTTGGGAAGACCTGAATCGGGAATAAATCGAATTACGGTAACAGTTTCATAGATCGGAGGCACGTCAAAATCGGATATTTTGTGTTTCGCATGGTTCGTACTTACCAATTGTGTATTGCGGAACATAGTTCAAGGTGCCATTATGCTTTTTACACGAAAACAAACGCAATTTTTCACATTCTGAGTCCTTTTTTCTTTATTCCTTTCTTCGCTTCCGGAACACACAATATGACGGGCACATCTTGACTCACGTTGTGGGTATACAGTGTTTCAACCTTCTGCACCGAAAAATACCTACTATCGTGTTCGTCACCGGTGGAAATTATATATTATGCACGGGTAGCTGACGGATAGCCCCAAGAACCATACACGGATAGCCCCACAAACCATTCACGGATAGCCCCACGGACCATTATGCACGGTAGCTGACCGACAGCCCCACGAACCATTCACGGATAGCCCCACGAACCATTCACGGATAGACCCACGAACCATTTCCGATAAGGTTAGGTTAGGTTTGGTTACGTTAGGCAAGCATAGTAAAAAAAGGGGGGGTTGAAACACTGACAGGGGCTTACGTCATCAAACGTACGCAGCATCCGGTTGTCGTAGGGCAAGCAAATAAAAGCAATGGCAATTGTGCGTCGGTGAGAGATTTCTCTTCAAACATACATGATTTCCCGATCAAATATATTCCACGATGAAAGTAAATACCTCGACGAACGTTGTAAACCTTGGAGAAACTCATTTCCGTAAGTAGTTTCTTGTGTAAAATTGAAGAAATGTGTCTCGGATGTATGAAATGTTACCCTAATTACAAGGACTTACACTATCAAAAGCTTGTTAGAAGTCTGGGAAAATAGCGTAGCACGACAATGTTATTTCTAGTCGGCTTGAGTTGTTGATGCCCCAGGAATAAAACACCAACCATTGACCACTGTACAAACGCCAAGGTTGCATTTCAGCGAGAGTTGTCACGGCCGAGCAACTCGGGAGGGATGACACAACGAGACAAACAAACGGTCGTCAAGCAATCTAACAAGTTTAATTGAACGTGAATCGAAAGGACCGCGCGTGACTCGGTCTTCAAATTCTTCCTCCTCAGTCGCTACCCTCCGGCCAATCAGTCATGTCACCTCAGCCCATTAAAGCTAAGAGATTCGCTTCCCAGTTGCCGGGAAAACGACCCACCTTTTGACTACGCTCTCGAGGTCCAGCGTGCGAGCCCCCAACCAGGAGGATGACATATCGTCGGTCTCAGGTGTGCAGTAACCTCGACATCCGCAGACGACGCTCCTGCTTCATCAAATTAATCTCGATCCCAGAGGCTCCTGCTCCCAGACTGACGGCGTCCCATTGATCTTGGGATAATTGGGAAGGTAAAGGTAGCTTCGTGCGGGGATTTGCTCTAATCCCTCTGTAACTACGACGAAAAGTTAACGGGCGTCGTCCGAAGCTAGTTTTTTTTCTCTTTTCTTTTTACCAAGTGCTCTAGTTGGATGGGCGTTGTGGACTTTGGGGACAAAAGGGGCTGAGGGGGAGTTTAGAAAGCCATTTCTATCCCCCGACACACATCACCCCCTCCCCAAAACCCATCTTTCTTTCAGGAGCGGTAGGGAAAAACCAACTTGACAAAGATGCTGAGGTAAATCCAATACTTGACCCTGACCAAGTGGAGGAAAGCTAGAGACCGTATCCGACGTGAAAATTGGCTCCAAATCCCCAGACAATGTCCCTTTACCTCATACTTCAAGCAGGAGATCAGGGCGCAAAATGTATAGTGCTTCGCCTTAACTAACTTCTAACTTTGTTTGATTTGGGGGTGGTTTTTGCAAGAATCAATCTCCTTTCCTCCAAGTCTACTGTGGAATCTACACTTAGAGAACTAAATGCATCATATCGATTGATGCACCAGAATGCATCAATTGATGCACTAAAGTGTGTGTTATGGCTTATTCAAAAAATCAGATTCCCATTTGATGCATTTTTGTATGTCGTGAAAGAAACACCAAACTGCATCATTTCATTCAAGTGAGGATTGATTTCAGTCGAGATGCACTTCAATGGATCAGTTATGCGTTTTGATGCACCTTTGATGCATTTTGATGCCCCAGAATGCATCTTTTTTGATGATGCACTTAAACGTTTCGTCTGAGCTGCATAAACTCTGTAGCTCAGACCAAACGTTTAAGTGCATCATCCAAAAAGATGCAGGAAAGTGCATCAAGGAACATCAAGTAATGCATTGAAGTGCATCTCGACTGAAATAAATCCTCACTTGAATCAAATGATGCACTTTGGTGTTTCTTTCACGACATACAAAAATGCACCCAAATGCATCAAATGTGAATCTGATTCTTTGAAGAAGCCATAAAACACACTTTAGTGCATCAATCGATGCATTCTGGTGCATCAATCGATATGATGCATTTAGTTTTCTGTGTGTGTAATTATTTCAGGTTAGCGATGCAGTGTTGTTTTCTATCCTTCGTAATTGCTTCCTGTGTGAGCCAATGAAAGTTTTGTTTTCATCTATTGTGTAATGCCAAAGTTTGAAGCTACTGATGTACGCAAGAAGGGGTGGGGGTTAAGTGATGGAGCTACAGTCCCGATATTTTGCAAAATTTTCAAATGAAAACAATAAAGAGCTCTGAAAAACTAAAGTGGAAAATAGAAAGACACGTAAAATAACCACCATTGCAAGTTTTGTCTTTGAGTATAGCTTTGATGGAGTGAAAACTTCCAAATACACGAAATATTTTATTGTTGGCGCCCCCTAGAACGCAGCTATGTACCTTAGGTACTATCTACCTTTATAATTCCAGACACCCAGAAAAAATCCTACGTACGCCAGTGTTTGAAACACTTTTCAAAAGTAAAAACAATTCTTTGAAATCCATTGTACTCACACACAGGCTACTACACCCAAACGTGCGCAGTTCACACTGAATACGATGCAGGAGCCTTAACATTACGCAATCAGGAATGTGCATTACCATGAATACATCCTCAAAAGAGAAATTTCGTTAGCATACAAGTTATTCAAATTTCTCCACACCCTTAGGCTCCACATTGAACAGAACTAAATTATTAATTTTTCATTCTTTAAATATACCATTGAGGCCTGATATCACAGTAGAAGTTGGGATTTTATGGCAATAAACAAATGTATATTTCAGAGGTATGTAGTACCACACGAGGAAGAAAAACTCAATATGCTGACCAAGGCAGAAATTTATTTTATTATAAAACATAAACTAAACGTAACGTTTCAACCTTCTAGCAAGGTCTTCTTCAGACTCTGCACCAAGTACAAATGTAACAAGGTACAAAACAGGACGATATATATATACACAAAAATACTCCCCTCCAGACCATTAGAAAGTTGTTTTCCTGAAACAGTCTAGCAGGTGGCCTTCCCTTGCCAACTGTACTTTCACCTGACAGGCGATTTAGCTAAACATTTTCTTTCATCTGGAATGTGGTTGTACTCTTAATCTCACGCTCTTTTTCCTTTTTCCTTTCTTCATTCTTCTTCCTTCTTCTCTCCTATTTCTCTCTTGTCCTTTCCACTCTTTCTAACACCTTCTTCCACTCTTTGTTTATCTTCAGTCTCCCATTCCAGTTCATTGTGTCTTCTTCCCCTTTCTTCTCTATTTCCTTGGCCTCCTTCCATTTTCTCACTAGTATTCTCTTCTCCCTTCCTATCTGCTTAGCCTCATCCCACTCTATGCCATGTCCTGTTTCTCTCGTGTGTTTAAATATCGCATTTCTCTCTCTCTTAAGTCGTACATCATCCCTGTGTTGTTTCAACCTCTCTTTCAGCCTCTTTTTCGTTTCTCCTATGTACACACACTGACATTCTTTACATTTCACTTCGTAGATAATCCCTTCCTCTTCTCTGTTTTCCTTTTTCTTGTTTGCATTCTTCAATATTCTTAAGATACCAGAAAAAAGACCTATTCCATGTCGTTTTTCAGCCGAAAACATTTTCAAAATGACTTGTTTATAAAGGATTCGAGGTTGTCCGAACACAATATACAAATTTTTACCCTTCGGTGTAAACAAAACTGATATTTCTTTTTCTTTCACAAACCCATACATCGTCAAACAAGGTATGTTCTCTTCGCTTGATTGATTAACCTGTTGATCCATCCACCTTAGCAAAAGTCCAATAAAAACGGCTATTTTCGACAAGTACACACGGTACCCTGCACACAGACATATAAGTGCAACAACAAATAAAAATGCATAAAATCTGTAGTTCACATAAGTGTTTGAATGCATCACAAAGAATGCAGGAAAGTGTATCAAAAAATCTTCAAGTGATGCATTAAAGTCCAGCTCGACACAGAAATTCTCACTCCCATCATATGATGCACTTTGGCGTAATATTTACACATAGTATACAAAAACACATCAAAATGTAAACCTGATTCTTGGCAAATACCAAAAAAATCACACTTTGGTACATCAATCGATCCGTTTCTGGTGCACAAAATACATTTGAGGCGTTTAGTTTTCTGGGTGTGGTCTACGGTAAGATTCAGAATATTACTCTGCGGTCAGTAAACTCTTATAAGCCAGCCAATTGAGCCGATAAGCTGTATTTGTTTATCCTGGAATTGTGTAATGGAATTCTTCGATTTACAGTGCTCTCTCTCTCTCTCTCTCTCTCTCTCTCTCTCTCTCTCTCTCTCTCTCTCTCGGACAGGGTGATAAATAATTGGAGACTGGTGGTAAGGGTGGGGGAGATCTTAGTGTACACACACACACACACACACACACACACACACACACACACACACACACACACACACACACACACACAAATATATAGACATGTTTATAATGTTATTAAATATAAAACTAAATTACAGTAAAACCTCGTCAATCGGGACTAATGGGGGAGGATAAGTTGACCGGTTTAACGAAAGTCCGGATTAAGGCGAGGAGATACAGTTACGCACCATGTGTGCATCTATTTGAATATCGTGTTGATTATTAAGCTAGATACGACCTGTAAAAAATATGACGAATAAGAATTTTCGGAATCCCATCTATTCCTTATGGGGAATCAACTTCAACATCAAATTACGGTTAATCAAATGGGAGTTTCGACTTTTCCACTGGTGAAATGAATCTTCAAACTTCCCTATTTCCGTTGATATATTATTTTATTCCATCAGAAGTTTGATATTCCCAAGATAACAAATAAAAAATTACTCCCATAAGTCCAGTGCATTTCTCCTTGCCTCCTGGAAGTGTTGCCAAACCTGGTGCGCATAAAAGAGCTAAATTTCGCCTTAAATGGAGCTAAAACTGGCTTTCAAGGAGCTAGATTTACGAAGTGCTTCCTAGAGTAATGTTAGTTGCCAAAGGGATGGGGCGCTGCTATTACCGTTAACTCTAAATTGATGACAATTTATTCTTAGTTTTCACCATCTAGATCAGGCGGCATCACCCATCTCATGGTCATACGAAATCGAAAATAAAGGATTCCCTGATAACAATATTATTCCAATTTCACGTCAACACGGCGCTATAAAAAAAAGTAGCTGAAGAGATAAGAGGGAATGGGGAGACGCAGCCAAGATAACAATATTAAGTCACGTGCAAAATGTATAATCATGGCAAAAATTGGTCTACGTGGGCCGGAACCAGTGATGGTATAATAGTGAGGCACGGGGGCGGGCGCCCCAGTTCACAGGCAAACGAGTGCACGAAAAAGCCAGATCTGGCGCCAAGAGAGCTAAGTTGGCAACACTGACTCGGAGGGGAAAGCCGGGCCGAGACTGTCTCGCATGCCCTTAACTGAAATAACATAAAAGAACAGTAGAAAGTGCATTAAAACTCCGTTTATAGCAACAAAACACGTTTATTATGGTGTATTTAAAGGGCATAGGCCTAAATACACTATACAGCAATACTGTAGATACAATGTAGTACGTACATACGCGACACCCATATTATGATGATGTGCCCGACGGACCTGGCTCTGCATTTAAAACCTTGCATTCCGCTTTTTTTTTTTTTTTTTAAGCGAAGTGCGGCTTATCGAGGTCCAGTTTTACTCCACTAAATATTCAGAAATACACTATTATTCACTGCACACAAAGGAATTAATTTGTTACTTTCTATGTATGTCAGATATTTACGAAGTAACAAACTAATTTCTTTAATAACTGGTTAAAAATGTCAATATATTACAAAACAGTTGGAATAGTTATATTATGTAAAATTTTTTGTATAGTTTTTGCTTTGTATTAATATAGATTAACTAGATTTTATAGTTATATTTGTGTTGCATTCTTGTTTAACTTTCTTTGTGCGTATATTGTTAATTGTGTAGATTCCCTATCTTGTGAGAGATAAAGATAGCATGCGACACTCACAACCACACTAAGCATGTGTTTTCTATTATCCTTAGTAAAGTATTATAGAGGGTAATTCAAAATGAATGGTGCAAATTTACACCGTTATTATGAACTTACTATTTATCAGACAAGCCATCAATATAAAGAAGAACTCTGGAAGTTTTACTCGCATGACACACATTATAAAGATTCAACATGGAAACCATGTGTAACGTGGGAAAAGGTCCAAGCGATAATCAAGTACTTTCTATGCACGAGACAGCAAGTTGTTGTCAGCGGTTTCGAAGGCACTAACAATTTGCAGTTGTAACTTTGGCAAATCTTTCTGAAGGGTGAAACATATGCATTGCTACCGAAAAGCATGCGGAAATGTATTTACACCATTGTGATTGAATCAGCTCCAACACACAATACGCCTTCTATTGGTCATTAGTAGGGAGCGGAAGTTGATGAAATGTCATATTTTTTCTGACATCTCGGACACAATGTCCATTAAATATACACAATATTACACTTCCTCTAGAACCCATAAAGGTAATTCTAAAGTGCATTTTTTTTTGCATTTTTTGCCAATTTTCAATTTCTAGGTTTTTTTCCCCGATTTTCGGCATTTTTAGCAATATTCGGTGTATTGTTTTGTCATATTTTGTCAATTCTTTCATTTTGGTAATATTCTTGAGTATTTTTTCCACCAAGGTGAACATAGGCCTATATATATCTCGCAGGATTGCAATTTACGAGCAAAAGAAATGCTGAACTGGTGACAGTTTTTGTTGTGTCGTTTTTTGTTTTTTTTTGTTTTCTTGAAAGCAAGATTGCATTTTGTTCAATTTCCTTTTCATTTCAATTTTTAACGTGAAAGTAACAAATGTAGTGGTCATTTTTTTGCATTTTTACGTCATTTTCCCCATTTTTTAGGACATTCTATAGGTCATATACCTATATTTTTTAGGTCATCAACTTCCGCTCCTTAGTCATTAGCCATTTTGCGACACTGGCGATCCTGGTGGAGCATCGGCTAAGCAGAATAACCCCAAAACTCCAGAGTTTTTCTATATATTGATGCTTTGTCTGATTTTCTATCATAAATAGTAACATCATAATAACTGTGTTAAGTTGCACCATTCATTTTGAATTAGCCTGTATTTTAAGTGAAAACTAGTTCTTTATCATTTGTTACAACAAAACCTCTCCTGCCAGGAAATTTTTGGTGGGGGGAGGGGGTTGAAGGCAAGATTGTTGCTGGTGGAAATCCCCCCAGGATTTCACACCCTGCTATTGGAGAACAACTTAGAATTTTGCTTCTTCTCGTCCCGTTTTCACTAATTTTACCTGCCTCTTCTTTTATAACAAGCCAAATTTTACCTGCCTCTTCTTTTATAACAAGCCAAATAAAAGTTTCATGACCGCAGCCAAATGAAAACAAACCAACCACGCTCTGGTTTCCCCAAGTAGAGTCCGCACACAAAAAAAAAATCATCTACTTCTCTGCAGAGACCTTCGCTACATTATATAAAAAAACAGTTCCAATGCAGAAGACCTGCAAAAATTGGATGTAATTAAATTTTTCCTGACCGGGAGAACTTACCTGGCGTTCGGTTTTTCTCTCTTTTTATGGGGGCGCTTCCCTCCACCTCCTCATCTCGCCAAAGTCCCTTAGCCCCAAGGCAAATTTGAAAGATAATTACGTGCTGGCGGGTGCAGTAATCGGGTTACGTCAGGGCGTGACGTATGCTGGCAGGAGGATTAATAAATCATAGCAGGACGATGCACCTGCCCACACTGCATGCCATCTGACCACTTGTAATTCAGTCATCTTAGCCGCGGGCGAAGAGGGACGTCAAAAAAATTGAACGTACCTTAATTCGCGAAAGAAGTGGTTTTGCGAACCGTCCAGCGGAAATATAATCCAATAAGGGATGCTAAGTTCCCTGATGCTTTGCGGGAAAGTTGGAGCTTTTCAGTGGCGAATATGTATATTCATCCTTCATCCCCTGCAGACATTTCTGCACCACCTGGCACCCCTCAAATTCTCATTTCCTACACACGGCTGTATTCAAATGCATTTTACATGATCAAATGTTGAAGAATCTGCTCATAAGTTTTATTGACTTTGAGAAGGCGTCTGACCGAGTTCAACATATAAAGCGAAAATATACTGTGGTTATAGGAAGATTGATTGATTGAGTTTTGTCATCTAGCGTTGCTTTTCTGCCACTTTTGGCTACTCGTGACGATGACGATGAGTGATGACGTGATGAAATTGATGATGAGACATTAACAGAGAATACCCATGCCCAGTCCAGGACTCGAACTCAGGGCCTCTGGCGTCGTAGCACAAAGTGTTAACCATTCCCCATTGGAGGTCGACGGTGAAGAAAAATTAGAATTAAACAAGCGCTAGAAAAATGTCGACACCCATAGAAACAAGATTTGATTTAATTTATTTTGCTTTGCTTCTTGTGCCACTTTTAGCTAATTTGCGAAGATGGGGATGAGTGATGATATGATGAAATTGATGAATAGACATCACAAACGTCCATGCCCAAGCCAGGATTCGTACCCGGGACACCTGGCGTCGCAGCGCGATGTGCTAACCACTCCGCCACGGGGGCCGGCTATAGAAACAAGAGAACACCAACAATACATAACATAATCTATATATATAAAAATGGATGTATGTGTGTATATACGTATGTATGTTTGTTCCGGCATAACTCTCGAACGTATGGACCAAATTCAACCAAACTTGGTGAACATATCACTTACAATCTGGAAAGAAATACTGTGGGGTAAGACACCCCTGGCACCCCTAGGGGTGGGGGTGAGAAGGAGTGACATGTAAAAATAATCGAAAACGACCGATATTAGTCGCTAAGATGAATAGTGACACTCCCAATGTCGTTGAATTGATTTATTCTTGCTCCTGGAGGTGAAACTAAAAATGTTTATAACCAAGTTTTGAGTTAAATTAATATTATAGTGAATTTGTAAAATAATTTACTTTATAATTTGTATACTGTAGCCTACTTATACGTTTAAATACTTGTAAATAAAATTAGTTACACTATAGTTAGAATTCTTTATTTTTCTGTCTAATAGAAGATTGGGATAAATAAATACCCGGGAAATTCCGGCTAATCAGCTAGTATAGTATAAATCAGAAAAAAATAAGGAAGCAGTTGAAGACATGTGTTTCCCCGACTGAACTTTCATTAAGACCTTTACCCCCTCCCCCCCTCACCCTAAATAGAGCGTGTGCGCATGCCTATGCGTTAAATTTCAGGTATTTTTCCTTTCAGGTTTAGCCACTGTCCAGATTTTGCATCATTACCGTACAATGATTACAGAACTTCTTCCTTGCAGTAAAATCTATGCCGTTTCGTCTGGTAAAAGCGCGCCACTCTACTTGCGATATGTTCCTGCATCTCCCATCATCATTCGTTATTGCACGAAGCACGGATAAGCAAAGTATGCGAGAGAGAGACCTTCATCTGTTTTCCAGCACCAGCGATAAATCCTCGGCGCTGGAAATCTCCTCCCAGGCCATCAGTAAGGGAGTTCAGGTGAGGGGGATTCCTCTGTCAAGGTTTGATCTTGCAGTCGTTACTCATTTCATTCCTCATCAGCCAAGATTGGCTCGTCCCGGCGGAAACAATGGTTAAAGTGAGGAGTGGCCTTGGTCAAGGAGGGAAATCCAATCAATCAACGTCGCAATAAATCAATCAGGACGCCCATAACATCACGCTTGGCTCCAGCCACCGCGCGGCCAAACAATATCATACATACGAGAAGCATTGAGGCGGCGGTAAACTGTGGGACGGGCCTGAGCATGTTGCCATCACAGGGAGTTCTCCCGCGGCCCTGCACAGCGAAATACTAACGTCCATCCTGAAGGTCTTTGCAGGGAGGGGCAAAATTTCGAACTAGCGTTATCGATCCGAGTGAAAACAACATACAGAACAATGCAATTGATGATGCAAGCTTAGAGAAAGAACTTTCAAAGGTTTAGTTTAATATTTACGAGCACAATGACAATTTTGAGACGGAAGGTTTGGGGATTAATTACAATTCCTCCAAACCAGGTTGTTTTTATACCAGAGATACATCCAGAATATTTGACTTATCCACGGATTTTCATATTGTAGACCGGGAGCCGGACATTTTGGTGCTAGGACATTTTGGTGCCTTTCTCTTTGCTATATCTTTTCACCTCTTTCCTCTTTCATTCACTTTCACTTTTCAGTGACTATAAATACTGAATATTAGTTACTTCTTTATCACTTCAAAAATGTGTTCTGTGGTGAATAGTTCTCATGGTGGAAAAAAACTAATCCATGATGGATTTTCGTATTTAAAAGAAGGGGTCAGAAATGGTAAAGTGTACTGGCAGTAATCTCTGAAAAAGCACAATCCACGTGCAGATAGAGAGCTCGGTACTACTAGCGTTGCAAGTATTGATGGCAAAGAAGGAGCAACAAACATATGTAGAATTACTGGAAAAGGTAATTATTTATTTTGTTATAGTTTGTTGTAACGAAACTCGCTATGGACACCAGCGGAAACGTCGAGCGGCCAAAAAAGAGACGCAAAGACTGTTGTGTTCGACTTGAAACACTGGTTGCTGCATATGATAGGACAGACATCGTTCGCTACCTACGAGGTGTTGCTCGTGACTTATCCATGTAAAATTGCTTGTATGAAGGGACAGAATAAAGAGAGGTCAATTCAAAAGAACAGTATTTTATTTCTGTACACCAGTTATATGTTGCACCAAAAAGTCCTGGCACCAAAATGTCCTAGACCCTTGTAGACCATCTATTTGCTACTGATTTGAGTAAATTTATCATTGTCATTATAAGAGCTAGGAATTTTAGGTGCTGCACCTTAAATTATTTTGTGTGAAAATAAGTAAAAAAGTGACTCATCTCGAAAATAAGAACGTATTGAACTCTACTCATGGTGTTTCGGTTGCACCTTTTTGCACTTTTTTCTCAATCTCAGAACCTTTTCCACCTTTTTCACAATCTCAGAACCTTTTGCACCTTTTCGCCCTTTTTGCATCTTTATCATTTTTTTAACCTCACCCACATTCGAGGCACGGCTTCTTGGCACGCGATTCTTGTTTACCGCACAAGAATGAATCGGCTTTCTTCAGTTCTTGGACGTTAATGTAGTAAGCGCGCGGACTTTAAACAGTGCCAACAATGACGCATTACAATTGCTAGAAGTTGTGCTTTTTTGTCCTATGCTGTATTGTTTACGAATTGTTCAAACCCTACAATCTACAACAAGGATGTGGATTACCGGTTGAAAACAAAATACGCACCACTTGTGTCTGTTGACGTTGAACGTTCTTTTTCAACTTACAAGTATCTGCTTAGTGACCGCAGATGTAGCCTCACTCAGAAGAACATAGAAATTTTGAATGTAATCTATTTTAATAGTTTTCTGATGACTAATTCTAAGCAAGTAATTCTAAGCATGTTTTCCTTTATGTCGCTTTCTAATGTATCAGAGAATTTTCTTTGCTTAGTTATATTAAACGATTTAAAACCAGAAAATACTCATATGTGCTTATCCAGACAAGTTGAATCATATATGTATGCACTGCTAACAACAAATTTACATCTGAAAATTAGCACGTATTTTAGCACCTTTTTTGTACAAAAATTGGCACCCTTTTTGCACCTTTATTGGCAAATTTTTGCACCTAAAATTCCTAGCTCTGGTCATTATATTCATTAAGTATAATCTTTATCATCAGTTGGTTGCTTCGCCTTATGTTCTGTCCATTAGTACAAGCTTTTTATGACTTAATGACTCATACGATGTTGGTCTTCATTCAGTTGCTACAATAGTTTTAAAAACCTCCATTATGTCAGTGATACATCGAATTACACAAGAAATCTCCCTCCCTTCTCGTTGCTTGGAGCCGACCTCCGTGGTGGAGTGGTTAGCACAGCGAGATACGACGCAAGAGGTCCCGGGTTCGAATCCCGACCTGGGCATGGGTGTTCGTGATTGTCCCTTCATGTTCCATTGAATCATCCTCATCTTCGTGATCAGCCAAAAGTGGCAGAAAAGCGAAGTAAAATAAAACAAATCAATCGTTGCTTGGAACTTTTATTAGCAGGAAAAAACTTCATCAATCTTTCAATGAGTATAATATTGTTGATTAACAAGGATTAGATCCCTCTGCACTAAATTTCCAAGTGAAAATATTAAGGGGCCAACTGCTCGCTCGGCTCCACCCCCTTCCGTGCGCACGCCTATGTGTCGGAGAATGTGAGAATGTTGAAGATGAAATGGAGGTAACAAAAGACTGACCTGAAATGTACAGTAACAAGTAAATTGTGAATAATAACGAAAACGATTGAAGGAAGAATAGAAGATTGGACTACACAACAAATAAGCCGCCGAGGATGTAAATTGCAGCGATATGATCTTGGCACAAGTCAGGAATAAATGGAGACGTGCAAAAAAGTAAAAACATCAGCTAAACCAGTAGCAAGGCCCGTCTTCCGTAAATACAAGGCATGGAACACAAACAAATCAAGCAAATGTCAGAAGTGAAGAAGGAAAATATGAAGTGATAAGGGAACTAAGAGAGGGAAGAGGAAAATATAGATTGAACAAAGAAAGAAAGAAAATGTGAGAAGTGAAGAAGGAAGGTATGAAGTGATCAGGGAAATAACTGACGGAAAGGGAAAATTAAGGTCGAGGAAACAAAGAAAGAAAACGACAGAAGTGAAGTAGACAAGTATGAAGTGATCAGGAAAATAACTAAGGGAAAGGGAAAATACAGGTCGACGAAACAAAGACAGAAAATGCATGAAGTGAAGAAGGGGAAATGATCAGGGAAATAACTGAGAGAATGGTAAAATTAAGGTAGAGGAAACAAACAAAGAAAAACTACAGAGGTGAAGAAGAAAAGTATGAAATGATCAGTGAAATAACTGAAGGAAAGGGTAAATGAAGGTCGAGGAAACAAACAAAGAAAGAATATGCGAGAACTAAAGAAGGAAATTATGAAGTGATCAGGGAGGGAAAATAAAAGTCGAGGAATTCCCTTTCTGGTTAATCACGACCTACCCTCTTGGTTCTTCCTTTCCTTACGAAAATGCTACATTATACTGCCCAAGGGTAGAGTTTTAAAAGTTTTAAATGCTGTCGTTAATACAACCGAAATTGGACAAGAAAAATGTGGTGTTGTGTGATGTGGCTTGGTTTCAGCCAACTACAAATCTGGAAGTGTGATAACACATTCAAACAGTTAACAGCATTTTGGTTGGGTTAGTAAATTGTGAATACGGGGGTAGCTTAGCGGCGACCCTTGCAAGCAAGACATAAGAAATAGTGGAAAAAAATAACAATCGGTAACGAACAGAAACTGGAGATTGAACCCAAGAAGAAAATGTACGTGAAACACAAAAATTATCGCCGACAAGATTTTCGAACATCAGAAAATGCCAATACTAACGGAAGAATCCGAACATTAAACACATTGATGCATCAAACGTGAACATGCAAACAAAAAGCGTGTCGAGGACAAGTGAATTCTACGAAGGCACTTCCTTGTTCCAACGAATGTGGAGTTTCCTGGTTGAACACATGACCACACACACATACTGCTTTATCGCCCGCGCAAAGTGTGCCTGCTCTGAGATCATTTCCTGCATCCAGTTGGATCCTGGTGCAGTGCGTAATATCCAGGCTGTTGTCTGTCTGTAGGGTGATTAGGCAACTAAAGGAAAGAGTCAGAATATCACTTGATGCCCCACGGAAGAACAACTTGAAGTGCTCTTGAAAACAATAACATATGTTAATCCTTCACTGCTACATATATACGTATATGCACAATCCCAGGTGATGTGCGATTGATTTCGTTTATTTTACTTCGCTTTTCTTTCACCTTTTTTGGCTAATCGCGAAGATGAGAATAAGTGATGATATGTTGAAATTAATGAAGGGACACATAGAACACCCAGGCCAGGATTCGAACCCGTGACCCCTGGCGTCTTAGAGCGGTGTGCTAAATACTCTGTCACGAAGGTCGGTACGTGAGGTGTTAGGATCAAACAATACGCAGATGACTTGTAAATCACCTTCTTCGCACGAAATTAACTAAAACAAGTAATAAATGAGTCCTTACAAGGCAGTTGAAACGTTAGTTTGTGTATAGGTAAAGTATACCATTACAATTCTCAGCCAAAGAGAATAATTAACTATTTTCGGCATAGAACGTTTCCATTCCAATTGCTCCGTAAATTTAAGTTTTCTTATCTATAGGCACAGTCCTCTTTGTGCCGTCATCACATGTACAGTCGATGCAAATGTTTTAGCAGGCAAATCGTTCACTATAGTGGAACCACAAGTAAAAGCCTGCGCAGACCCGCGACTCTTGTGCATCGTATTCCCGCGCGGAGGGGAGGGACAGAGTTCCTTATGGCCGGAGTAGAACCGATGGAGGGGGAGGTGCGCGGAGAATTTTGGACAAAGGTTATTTTCCTTGTGGCCACTCTATACTGTGTTAATTCCCTTTTCTATCACATCCTGTTTCTAAGGTAAGGATTTATACTAGTGTTGGAGCAGACGTTCATATAACAAACTTTCCCTAAATGTTAAAAAATGCTTCTCTGTTACATACACCAAGTAAAAGACGCCTATAGATTATCAGTATAAAATAAATAATGTTAACCTTAATAAGCGGGCAAGGCAAGAGATCTAGGAATACTTTTTGATTCTAAATTAACGTTCACCTATGATCTGGACAAAGTAATAAGCGAAGCGTACAAGCTTGTTGGATTTATTATTCGCACGGGCAGGGGCTTCAGAAGTACACAAACACTAAAAATATTATATTATTCTCTAGTGCGTACAAAACTCGAATTTGGCTCTGTCATATGGAACACAGAAGTTCAAAAACATACAGCAAATTTAGAACGTGTACAGTCAAAATTATTGCCATACATGAAATTCAAACTGGAAGGCGAATACCCCAGGTTCGAATCGTATACCAACTTAAATTGGTGTAAACCTGTTGAGTTCAATAATAATAAATTTAAAAAGATATGGAGGAGGGTACATGGGGTCCGGAACCCCTCAAAAGACTTAACAAGTACTAAAATTAGGGTAAAGTCGGGTAGCCCCGGACATCGGGTACCATCGGACAGTGTGAGTTCCGAAACTGCGGTATGAGCTAGCAATACTGTATCAGCAGAAAAAGAAAGGACTTTGTTCTACCCTGCACGTGCAAGTAGTAGGAGTTGGTCGGTGAAGAATAGCGGACGTACTGCAAGCCGCTCTGTTTCTGCGTATGCGGTGTTCGTCCCGAAGTAACTTAAGGAAGGTCATTGCTATTATAAAGGTAAGTAAATGAAACACAAATTGTTGTCAGTGAACTGGTTACGGTTTGAACAAATCGTGTGTGAAACCGCAAGTATATATTTGACTGTGTGATAGTATGAGGCATGTTATTGTCGAATGGTACGTGTCGGGTAGCGCCGGACAGGCAATTGGAGGGTAACACCGGACAAAATGTAGCTGTTCTTGAAACTTTGTAATAGCGTTCCAGTTCTGCTACTTGTTGACGGACATTGCAGTCATAAGGATTTGAAAGTGATCCAATATGAGAGGGATCACAGTATTCATATTCTCAGTACTCCTCCACATACCACGCACAAGACTCAGCCCCTTGACAGGTCTTTTATGAAACCGTTTAAAGGAGCATACAATGAAGTTTGTTCGATGTGGATGCGCAAGAATGCTGGAGTAAAGATAACCGTTTATGATGTAGCACACCTTGTTGCAGAGGCATACCGTAAGGTGTGTCGCATGGACATTGCTCTCGATGGATTTTCGTGCACTGGAATATATCCATTCAACCGTAATATATTCACAGACATTGACTACCTGCCCGCAAACGTGACTTGCATTGAAAGATGTTACACTCCGCAAACCTGTGAAGACCCAGAACCTTCAACTTCAGCAGCGGTGGAGGCAACGAGGGCTGCTTCTTCTCCGTCGTCTGCAGTGGATCCACGTTCTCTACATGTCACCGAGGAACCTGAATCTCCTCGTCCATCAACTAGCAAAGGGCTCTCCATTATTGAAAAGTTATCACCATTACCAGAAAATCGTAAGGGACGTTTAGCGTCACGAACAAGAAGAACTGCAGTGAGTGAGATACTAACATCTTCACCATATAAGAAGCAACTTGAAAGAAAGGAGACCTCAACACATGTACTAGCAAAGAAAGGACGCAAGAAGCTAATGGGCCACGATTAGCTTGCTTGTGACAATAACAAAGAGGACATACGACCAGACGAACAGGATAGCACAACTGAATGCATCATTTGCGGTGAAACGTTCAATGAAGGCTGGATTCAGTGTCAATCCTGCGATGGCTGGGCCCATGACAACTGCACCGATATCGAATCAACTGATATCCATTACACATGTGATCACTGTAAAATTCCTGGGTAGGTGTTGTTATTGTTCCTTCCAAGTGTAGAATATTATTTTTTTCAATTATCTTAAGTGTCCGGTGGTACCCGCCAATATGTGAAATTATGTAAAATGTAGCGATCTGTATTGTCATTTGTTTATGTACTTCTTTTTGTATTTCTTTCGATAACTTTGCTTTGTCAATAAAGATCACATTCCAAATAAATATTTCAGGCTTGTTTTAAAACAATTTTGCATCTTCTTACCAAGAAGCACATCACTGTGTGAAAATGTCCGGGGCTACCCCATTTTCCCCTAAATAATGAAAATATACTTAATGAGCATATGATGTATAATTGAGTGTTGTTTATTTCCGTTGAACTAATTTGTTTTGATACAAATTTTGGGGATCCTAACTACACATAAGCGTCCTCCTCCGTGGCCGTGCGGTGTAAGGCGCTGTGCTTTGGGCTCAGACTGCGGGACGGCGTGGGTTCGAGTCCGCCTGTGTTCAGTCTCTGGGTTCTCGGCCTATATATAGGACCGGTGGCAACCCACTATCGTGATGAAACTGGGAAGCTAGGAGTGAGTAGCGTAATCTGGTCTCGGAAAACTCTTATAACGGCTGAGGGTTGGACATGCTGACCCCACGTCACCCCATTACCGGTTGAAGAACTCCTCACCTCCAGGTAGGATTGTGGGAGGAAGGCTGGCAGTCGGGAGATAGGCCAAGGCCCTTCGAGGGCTGTCAAGCCATGGGTTGTTATTATTAACTACACATAAGCTAGATAATGAATATGTGATTACTTACATATCTCCCTATTCTAATGGCTTTTCTTAAAAATTCATGTAATAATAACAATACAATATTAATGAATTTACACATTTAATTATTATTATATTAATGCAATTTATTATGATTATTTTAATTTAAACATTTATATTATTCTTATTATTTCTGAGACACTGGGTTCGCCCCCCCTTCCCCTCCAGAAATATATTTCTAGATACATGCTGGTTATCCTGTGTATCGTTACCAATTTCATTTTTCAGTTAAAAACTCGAACCTTGTATTGAACGGAACTGGCGTACATTCTGTCCAGGGAAGCCCTGGAGCAACAAAACGAACGCAAGTCTCTGCGCAAAGGCGAAACACGGCTGCAGCTACCAGTCGTTTAAAGCAGCGCACACTACTTTGCTCCGCCGCTCGCTTTCTCCCCTTCTCTACCGTTATACGCGACCTTGCTCCACAGATTCCAGCGACTGACGAGCACGAGCCTCTCAGCTACATACTCCACCAAAGATCTCCGGCCACGCGTGCATTGGAGAACGCTCTGACACAAAGAAAGCGAGTTGCCCAGTCCAGGCACAGAACAAAACCATTGAACTTGGTGGCGTACAATTTGCCACCCCCCCTTTCCCCTTGAAAGTGAGATTTACACATTTCACACATATTATTTCATTTCAGTCAGTATGTTAATAATTGTAAGGGTGTTGCGGGAACATGAAAACTTCAAACTGAAGCAATGTTTCTTGAGGGACAATACTATTGTGGGGAAAAAACCCTGCGGGCGTCCATAGCTGTAAGCATCGCACAAGACAAAACAAGGTAGCCAGTTAGTATTCCAGAAAACTCTTGCAGTTTCGCTATCAGGAATTGAAGTTAGATGTAAAAATGCTAAAAAGGGGGAGAAAAGAGAGAGCCGAAATGCATTCTGGGTCTCCTCGGGCCTTCCTTGACAAGTTGCTAACAGCCTCTCCCGCCACAACCAACCCATGCGAGAGGAAAGGGAAAGAGAAGCCGTAACAGATCGCAGTGTTTAACATGTCGTAGAAAACAATGGTTTCCAATTTGGAGATGTCCCAGAGAGTTAGTGTTGGTTTACCACACGCTGGAGCCACCGTTCGTCCTCTTTCTTCCCGAAGCCTTTTTTTCCCCTTCCCTCGAAGGTGGAGCGTTCAGAAGTCGAGGGCAGAAAAAGCCCGGACAGTGAAAGGTACATTTCTTACCGTTGACGCTGGAATGCTCCAGGTCTATCAGTTTTTGTCCTCCGGCGAAAGAACTGTGGCCGGAACTCGTGCTGGGTTCTTCCGGTGTAATTAGTGAGAGGTTACCAAAAGTATGCCCCTCTATCAACCCCTTCCATACGTGAGGGATGAAACTTGAAAGCACCGATGCAGTAAGAGTAATGAAAGAGGTAGACGCTCTCGATTATTACACTTCTTAGAGAACTTTCAAGCCGAAGCGACACGCGACACATGTCGCTTGAGAACGAGCCGACCAACATCAAGATTGCGACATCGCAGGCCGTACAAACGTGCTTTCGGCTGGTGAAATCCTCAAGAGACACGCGTCGCATTGGTTGAATGACTGGTTGAGTAGGTGCTTTAAGGTGAGGAGAGACAATTTCGCACCAGGCATACATTTATTTAAATATCGTCGGAATTGGCACTGCTACTAAAGAAAATCCACGCATAATTTGAGAGTATGAATTTCTCCCCATGTTGCAAGTGGAAGCGGTTTTTAAAGTTGATTATTAAGCTAGATACCATGTTTGAAAAATGTGATGAATACGCACTTACAGAATCCCATGTATTCCTTATGGAGAGACAACTTCAAATTGAAGTTACGGCTAAACAAATGGGAGTTTCGACTATTTCTAGCGCAAATATCATCTTCGATGGATCCTTTAACCGATCATATATTTTTTTCCGCCATCGGAAGTTTGATATCTCCTAGAAAACGAGTAAAATAATTCTCCTATAAGCGTAATGTATTTCTCCTTGCCTCCTACAGCCAGCCTGGCAGTGTTGCCAAACCTGATGTGCATAAAAGAGCTACATTTCACCAAGAGCTAAAGATGACTTTCAAGGATCTAGATTAACGAAGGCTGCATAAAGTGTTTCCTAGGGTAATTTAGGTGTCAGAGGGGTGGGGGCGCTGCTATTACCGTTATCTTTAAAGTGACGGAAATGTATTCTTAGTTTTCACCGCCTAGATTTGGCGGCATTACCCATCTCAATAATTTTATGATGTTCATATGAAATCGAAAATAAAGGATTCCCGGATAATAATATTGACATCTTCACCTTAAGCCACAGCTCTCTATATAAAAATACCTGGGGAGGAAAGAGGGGGTGGGTGACGCAGCCTATATATGAATATCACGTCACGTGCAAAATGCACACTCTTGGCAAAGGTTGGTCCTTATGGGCCGGAGCCAGTGGTGGCATCATGGTGGGGCAGAGGGCGGGTGCCACAGTTCACAGTAACGAGTGCACGAAAGAGCCAGACCTGGCTCCAAAAGAGCAAAATTAGCAACAGTGATCGACAGCTGTCCCGGCGAGAAAGACCTAGGGGAAATTGTCCCTCCTCGCCTTAAGTCCACTGTATGCGCCACTGGACCTACAGTTTAAAGTAGTATCCGAATCACTATGTGCTTTCACCGGGTATCGAACACGGGACCTCTTGATTACAAGGCGACGCTATCGCGGAGGCCTTATGCGGGGACAAGGCCGGAATAAATAACACCTTAGATCACCCACCAGGGAATCGAACCCGGGTCTCCCTCATGGCAGCCAGACGCCACACCGACTTGACCACCACGGCTCCACGAACTTGTCATACCAAGCCTTAATTGTCTGTACACCCAACGTCGAAAGAAACAGTAGGCGAATTGCCCACCATCATTTTCATCCGGTTTTGAATTACACGATATGATGACAATGAATTGAAATAATGACTTCAATAAGCAAAGAACAATGCCTGCTTCGAACCAACATAGTTTCATTCCTTAAAACAACACAGGGTGTGGAATAAAAAAGTAATGCAAATAGCGGTGGACAATTTGCCTACCATTATCTTTGCCGTTGATCAAAGGTACGCCTTGGAATGCAATTGGCGATTTCGTTTTCGCATACCACACCACGAGGTGCGCTCTCTCTTGTGCTGTCGTCATCGTTGCTAATAACTCAGCACAAATAAAAAGGCGATTTCTGCAAAACGGAAAAAAAAACTGAGCGTCGCATTATATATGACAAGATGCAGCAGAGAGAAACTGCCCCGAAGTCAGATTTCGCAGACAATGATTCATTGAGCATCCCCGCCCGAAGCGAGGCGATATCGTTATCCATCTCTTCCGGCCACAGCAGCATCTGCGCCAGTCCTCCGTCCGTCCATTACTGCAACCTGCAGTAACAAAGTTTCGCTAATTCTTCTCCCCAGGACCAAACTTTCCCCCGGTCTCCTGAAATTCAATTTCCTCCCTCTCATCCCCTGTTTAGAATCCGGCGACGGTAACGCTCGCCAAAGGTGGAACGTTGCGGTGTCGACAGGTTGATCCCATTCCACCCCTCGGACACTCTAATCAGATTAGCGTCCCTGTTTTTACTTTGGTTCCGAATGGGTTTCCAATTATCGTCATTTCGTTACGTGGCCTCTCCTTCTAATATGCGTCCCTCTCTGCATGGACCACCTAGCGTATGAATGGTCTTGCATGGGTTCCATTATAACACGGTTCGAAAACTGAAGGCCTTTTCTACGACTTTACAGGTTTATTATAGGTAGGTACAAAATTATTTCCGTCCAGTAAGTTTTATCGTTGTTACTCTTGCAGTTTCTGATATATTAGTATCGCCTGTGGCTCAAAAAGTAAACGCAGTTTGAATTGTTCTTTGTGCTGATGCTTTGGAAACGAAGGTACAGTCCAGCTGCCTTAGCCGAAACCGTGGACAGAAGTGCGCATGCGACAGGAAACCATGGGCAGAAGTGCGCATGCGCCAGGAAACCATGGACAGAAGTGCGCATGCGCCAGGAAACCATGGACAGAAGTGCGCATGCTCCAACTGGACTTGTTCAATGTCAACATAGGGGTGACGGCAGAAATCACAGACCTCTAATTACACAGTGAAAACGATGAACTTTTGTTTGAAGCTGTGCATAGTCCTGGGGCTAGAAATATGGCGGAGATGCACATTAGAGCTTGTTAAGTTTTCATTTTTGTGAAGAAATTATTTGTACTCACTTATGGAGTGTAATACGTAGTTATATACTTCTTAGTAAACTTAAAAAAATCAATCTTGTGTGGTGCAATGACTCACTATATTCAAAATAGTTGTTACAAGTAGAAATATAAGGTATGGTCGCCGCCATGATAGTATCACCCTCTCTACGAAATTTTTGGCTTAAAGTTGACCCATAAAAAAAGGCTTAAGTTTCCGATCTGGTACCTGGAGCTCTGTGGCAGCAATGACATTTTGGAAAGGCAAGGAAAATAGTTTCCTGTAGAAACATCAATGAAGTAAGTAGAGATATGTTTCAAATTATGGAAGGGTTCAGAATGAAAATAAAAACAAGCAAATCCATATAAACGAAATATAACAGCGTAGTTTGGTTGGTGCTTCTACATGCTTCCCCTCTCAGCTAGTTTTGTCTTCCCTGGCTGGACTGTACACATTAATTAGTACGTATATAAATTCGTTTTACACAGCACATAAATTGAAAGATCCCGTTCAACTTTTTACTTTAAAAAAATATTGCATAATAATTGCGTTCTTTTCAATATTCGTACTTATTGCACGTAACTTCCTACGCTTGTTTCTATGTTAGTTCTATCATGCAATTAGGGTGCTGCAGTCCAACTATCCTCTCCCTGCGGTACGCCTTTAACCTAAGTACAGGGTTTGCTCTATAATTTAGCAGTTTGTAAGTTAGCAAGTGAGGATAATAATAATATGTGCTCCTTCGGTTGTGAGATATTTCAGAGAAAGGGTTAGCCCCTTTGTCTCCATCTTAACCCTAGCTTACCCCGAGGGGGCAGGGGAAGGCTGCCAGGTCCAACGCTTCTTATTTATCGATTGTCAATTTTTTATTAAGAAATTGAAAATAATTTACATTGTTCAATAGGGTGTTCCCAAGCTTTCTATGCTATTTTGGTTCATAAAATCATAAAGGTACCGTACATAGAGGACGAACTTCACATGGTGGACCTATCCCGCTCCCCCACCCCTTAGAATACGTGTTCCAGCATGACACTCATTCCAGTGACAGTATACAATTGATTGGTAGTGATGGTAATTATTATAATTTCAATATAACTGTACGTATATATAGAAAAAAATCATTGATGCAACATTAGTATGGTTTCTGAGGTTTAGTGAACAAATGTGTGGCACTCATATAATTATTTTTTTTTTTTAAAAAATGACACCTATATTAACAACAAAGGAAACAGCTTTTCAATAAGAAAATGAATTTTTGAATCTTAGTGATAGGAAACTGGCGGGCTTCTGACCCCCCCCCCCCCCTGGTAAGCAAGTTTCTTGTACGGCACGGATGACAAGAATGACAGCTTCGCACAAGTTGTGCATTTATTTCAATATCGTCGGAATTGGCACTGCTACTAAAAGAATTCAAAGTGTACAAGAAAGTATGAATTTCTCCAAATATTGCAAGTTGGAGCGTCACTGCATGTACCCCGGACGTATGAACAGTCTGCTGAAGTACATCATCCCGCCTGATAGATATGAATCTTGGATATAGAAGTTACGAGATTAATGGAAGTTCATGTGATAATTTTTGTGCTGCTGTTACTATGATTTTTAGTGCATTTCGTTATGATGTAAAATGTTGTTCTTAATTGCATAATCAAGATAAATATATTCTGAACCTAGATGTTAACACGTAAGTCCTGAGTTTGTTAATTTACTGCAAATCTTAATGTTTTCCCGTGCCCTGGGAGGTATCACGTGTATACCGATATACAGTCTCATGTTACTCATTCTCAATTTGTATTGAGATAAATCTATTCTTATGGATATTAATATGCTATAGTTGAATCTGGCACGACCGTGTCAATAATTTGGCGCACAGAACGTGGGGTCACGAACACATTGTGCATTAGTTACGTTAATCTTTGGTAACGTGTTTTAGATTTTGCAGTTGACTCAGAACTTTTGATGCGCAACAATGGAAAAGAAAATATTAAGAAGTGGAAGCAAAGCGTTAAATGTTGACGAAAGCACAGTTCATGTGTTTTGCTGTGAGACTACATCAAGGCTTGATGATACGTTTGTTTGCACTGAGTGTCACAATACTTTTCATTTAAATTGTGCAAAGCTAAAGTCACCAAAGGAAAGTAATTCTCCTTGTGAATTAACATGTCTCGCATGCAAAGAAAAACTTGCAGTTCCTGTTGTTCCTGTTACTACTGATTTGCTTGCGTCATTGCAGCGAATGCTGGAGGCAAATTCCCGCAATCTAGAACTTAGAATACAGGAAAGAATTACTGAAAATTCTAGTAATCTAGAACTTAGAATCCAGGAAAGGATTACTGAAAATTCTAGTAATCTAGAACTTAGAATACAGGAAAGAATTACTGAAAATTCTAGTAATCTAGAACTTAGAATCCAGGAAAGGATTACGGAAAATGCTAATAATCTAGAATCTAGAATGCGGGAACATTCTGATAGCTTGGAGGCTAAGTTACATGAGAACTCTAGGAGGTTAGAGGATAAACTTCAGGAAAATATGAATATCTTGGAGCACAGTTTACAACTAAGACTAGAAGAAAGTAGTAGAACTCTTGAGTGCCGGCTAGAAGCAAGGATGGAGGAGAAACTGGCCCATAGTTGTTCACAACTCGCTGCGTCCAATTCAGAGATGGGACGGAGGATCGAACAACTGACTCTGCAAATGTCTGAGGGACAGCAGAAATTGAAGGAAAGCCTTGAAATTGAGATGATGAGCTTACGTCAAGCATGTCAGTCAAATTCTCAGCAGCAGGAATCTAAACTCGATGAAACAGTTCTTCTGTTGAGGGAAGAAGCTGAGCAGACCAAGGAGGAGTTCCGAAAGGAAATCAGTGAAACGCAGAGCGGTTTCAGAGAAGAAATGTCCAGAGAGTTGGACAACCAGGTGACCAATATGGCATATCAGCTGAGAGAAAACCTGAATTTGCGAGTTGAAGAGACTGTGGCGGAAAAACTTAAAGGCACAGAGGGTCCTAGAGAGAATGCTGAAGAGTGGAAAAATGATATGGAATCCAAACAAGGTAAGCTTTCTTCAGACATGCGTAATCTTTGTGACGAAGTGGCTCAAATTTCAACCACTTTAAGCAAGTTGCCACTCTCCGGTGAACCAGAGTTACCGCGGATGGACCAGCTGGGCCGCCTTTTCGAAGGTTGCTGTCTCCTAGTCGTTCTGAGGTCTCTTCGGGGCAACGAAACCGTACACATGTAAAGAAAAGACGCCACAGAGAGATCGTTTCCAGTTCTTCAGGCAGCGAGTCGACTTTATCGGAAAAGAGAAAAGAAAGAAAATCTCGAACCAATGCTACGCGTGGTGGGATGACTCCCCGGATGGCTGACCTGAATTCCATGCGGAAATTCGACGGAAATATTATAGCCACTTCGGCTGAGATTTATCTCAAAGAATTAGATACCAACCTTGAGATCCTTCAGATCCCGCATAGATACAGGCTGGAGATTATTCCTCGTTTGCTAACGGGCATGGCTTATCATTGGTTCTACTCTCATAAGAATGATTTCCACACATATTCAGATTTCCGTAGGGCGTTTAAGAGGCGTTTTGCGTCTTCAGAGGCAAAAGAAAGGGAGTTGTCATCTGTTAGGGCCAAACGGTACAATAAAAACAATGACAATAGTTTGGAAGAATATGTTTGGTCTGTATACTCTGCTTACAGAAACCTGAGTAGCCACTACACAGAGCATGAGGTGGTAAACCTCATAATCGGCCAATTGCCATATAGAGTGAAGCAATTGTGTATGGCCCACGCACCCGTAACTGTTGATTTGCTTGCAGATTTTGTTAAGAGATACGAGCAAGCGGAAGAGCAGGATGCTTGGCGAACTGCGTGGAGGAAGGAGAATCCTACTCACCAGAACAACAGAGATATTCCAGGCAACTCGGCAAACAGAAACCCGAGGGTTCGTATGGTCCAGAGGCAGAATAATTACCGTGAAAATCGCCCTGCAGGTCCATATAGAAACGGCAATCGTTATCATCAACAAAGCCAAAATAGGCAGAGACGTGAGTATGCTGCTCCCAGATACGAACCTTGTGAGAGACCACGAAATGAGAACCGTGTATCTTCACCGGAGCACAGTGAACCTTTGAGGGAAGGTCGTAGCTCTCCACGATTCCAAGCGGCGAGCAGTGGCTTACAAACAGATGCTGCAGTGTCGTACCCTAGTAACGAGCAGCAACAGAGCGTTGAGCTGACCAGAAATTTTTGCTGGGAGAATGGAGCAAATCTCGACCAGGTGCGGGATTTTACCCCACGCCTGGCATAGAAACGTCCCCTTCTGATGTCGGGCAGTCTCGGATAGAACTGGGGCCTGCAGAAAATAATTCCCAGTCTGTAAGTAATGATCTGAAGCTGGTGTTTGTTATTAATCATGAAGAGAGTGAGTTTCTTTACAATTTGTGTCAGGCTAGTCAGTCTAAAAATTTTGGAAGAGCGCCTGAGTTCAAGGCACGTGTAGCAAATGTTGATATCACTTGTATAGTGGACACTGCAGCTGAAATATCTGTTCTGAGTCTCGAGATTTGGAAGAAAATAAAGCAAAATTTGCCAGGGGCCATGTTACAAGCTACTCCAGAGGTACGACTTATTGATTTTGCTGGAAAAAGTCGAACTCGAGTTGTGGGAAAGCGCAGAATCGTGCTGGAAATTGCTGAGAACACCATACCTTTAGAAATTTTTGTTGTGAAGGATTTGCCTTCAGACTTATTATTGGGTTATTCGTTCCTGCAGAAATATGAAGCAGAGATCAATCTCAAGCATAAGAAGTTGTATCTAATGGTGGATGGAGAGCCAATTGAGCAAAAGCTAGATGATGATGATTCCGTTGATAAGCAAATGAGCGTCCGGAGGATTGAAGCTAGCTACGATAAATGGGCTACACCGCTAGAGGATATAAGGGAGAAGATTGACTCCAGTGAATTATTGGCTAAGGAACAAAGAGCCGAATTGTTCGAGATATTTATTGCACATAGGAAGGTGTTTTCAGAGAGGCCTGGCACTGCCAAGAACTTAGTTTGTGACATTCATCTGTCCAGTGACGTTCCAGTGATTCAAAGATTTTATCCAGTTGAGTTGCAGAAATTCTTACGTTTTCTTCACGTGTATGGCCAGTGTGTCTACCTGATATTGTTCAAAATGCTCTTCAACATTGCCTCATTGGTTGATAACAATTACAAATTGTTTTTGTACGTGAAGTTCTATCCAAGATTGTACTAAATTTCCAGCCCGAATCCGAAGATGGTGAGAAAGACTGGCAGAGTAAGGTTGTTCAAGTGCAGTTAAGGGAACGATATGCTGTGAAGAGGCGGAAACTGAAGCAGAAGTGCCATGCTTTGCAGTTGAAGGAGGATGACCTGGTGCTGCTAAGAAGTCATCGTCCAAGTTCAGCTGTTAACCGAACTATTTCCAAGTTGTTTTATTTGTGGACAGGACCGTTCATAGCTACCCAAGTGAAATTCAACACGGCAGTGTTATTGGACACAAAAACTCGTAAGGCTGTGTACAAGGTGAATTTCGACAATCTGAAGATTTTTAATTGTTCTCCAGACATGAGGAAAATACTTTTAGAAGGTTGAATCCAAAATCTCCTAGACTGTGAGTGCTTCCACGAGTCGTCGTCGATTTTGTTTCTCAATGGAGGGGGCGATTGACATGTCCTTCCCGGACGTATGAACAGTCTGCTGAAGTACATCATCCCGCCTGATAGATATGAATCTTGGATATAGAAGTTACGAGATTAATGGAAGTTCATGTGATAATTTTTGTGCTGCTGTTACTATGATTTTTAGTGCATTTCGTTATGATGTAAAATGTTGTTCTTAATTGCATAATCAAGATAAATATATTCTGAACCTAGATGTTAACACGTAAGTCCTGAGTTTGTTAATTTACTGCAAATCTTAATGTTTTCCCGTGCCCTGGGAGGTATCACGTGTATACCGATATACAGTCTCATGTTACTCATTCTCAATTTGTATTGAGATAAATCTATTCTTATGGATATTAATATGCTATAGTTGAATCTGGCACGACCGTGTCAAAGATCATAAAGGTACCGTACATAGAGGACGAACTTCACATGGTGGACCTATCCCGCTCCCCCACCCCTTAGAATACGTGTTCCAACATGACACTCATTCCAGTGACAGTATACAATTAGTTGGTAATGATGGTAATTATTATAATTTCAATATAACTGTACGTATATATAGAAAAAAGCATTGATGCAACATTAGTATGGTTTCTGGGGTTTAGTGAATAAATGTGTGACACTCATGTAATTTTTTTTTTAATGACACCTATATAAACAACAAAGGAAACAGCTTTTCAATAAGAAAATGAATTTTTGAATCTTAGTGATAGGAAACTGGCGGGCTTCTTAACCCCCCCCCTCCTCCTGGTAAGCAAGTTTCTTGTACGGCATAGATGACAAGAATGACAGCTTCGCACCAGTTGTGCATTTATTTCAATATCGTCAGAATTGGCACTGCTACTAAAAAAAATGCAAAGTGTACAAGAAAGTATGAATTTCTCCAAATATTGCAAGTTGGAGCGTCACTGCATGTACCGGGTCAGTGTTGCCCACGAGACGAGAATTTGGCCTGTCTCGTCTCGTGGAGCCTCGTGGAAATGCTGTCTCGTCTCGAAAATATTCATTTGTCTTATAACACATGGTCAATCTCGTCTCGTCTCGAATTTTTAAAAGCCTGTCCCGTCTCGTCCCGTGGGCAACACTATACCGGGTGTTTCATAAATAACAGAGGAGTTACAAAAATTTATTGCAAGTAAACTATTGAACTTACGCTAATGAAACCAATCCAGAACGACCGAGTTTTTGCGTGTATGTCTTGTTAAGCTGAGTTCGTGTCCCTGCCGCTAGGCGGCACTCAAATCACTGACACTGTTATGTGCAATGTTCTGGTCCCGAAGATCACCAGACTTTACACCGTGTTTAATTCGTCTCAAAGATGCCTCGTGATATCGCAGCCCTAAGGAAGCGTATCGTCGCAGCGATAGACACTATCGACAGGCGCATGTTGATGCGAGCGTTGTAGACTACCATGTTGATGAGTGCCGTGTCACCAGTGGTGCACACATTGAACATTTGTAGGTGCACAAAAAACTGTTTGAGTTCCTCGTCCGTTCTGGACTGGTTTCGTTAACGTAATTTCACTACATTACTTCCAATGAATTTTTGTAACCCCTCAATTATTTATGAAACACCCGGCTTATTAAGGAAAATCTAAAAACAAAACTCAATACCTGAATCTAATAAAAATGGATGGATGGATGTTTGTTTAGGCATAACTCTCGAACGCCTGGAGCAATTTCAACCAAACTTCGTACACATATCATACAATCTGGAAAGAAATACTGTGGGGGTAAGACACCCCTGGCACCCCTAGGTGTGGGGGTGGGAAGGTGATGACATGTAAAAATAATCGAAAACGACCGATATTAATGTGGAATCCATAGCTTTCGGGGTCGCTAAGATAAATAGTGACACTCCCAATGCCGTTCAATTTATTTATTCTTACTCCTGGAGGTGAAACCAACCACTTTATGCACAGTAAGGCAAATCGGACTGGACCTACAGTTTAAAGCCGGGAATCAAGATTTGATTTTAATTAATATTATAGTGAATTTGTAAAAGATTTTACTTTATAATTTGTATACTGCACTTATACTCATAAACACCCGTAAATGTAATTAGTCAAATTTTACACTATAGTTATAATTCATTATTTTCCTGTCTAATAGAAGATTGGGCAAAGCCAGGTAATCCGCTAGTATTTAATAAGACGAATGTAATTTCTAAAACATCCGTCAATCATACTAAAAACATCATTATTTTGCACATGAGCATTATTTCACAATGTCCTTGCTTCGTCTAAAAATACAGAAGGAAAATCCAGAGGTTGCCAATGCAACGCGAAACTAGGCTTAGTCAAGAGGAAGTGGTTTACTAATCTTGGCAGCGCACAGGAACCTCTGCTTTACCTGGGAGGATCTTGTGGCCAAACTCCAGATAAAGTAGTGGGTAAACAATAGCAAGGAGGCTCCACGGAAGCAGGAACCCTGCCTGAGGAGCCGAGAGAAGTTCAAAGTCGGTTTTCTTAGCCGGGAAGATTCGGGACTCTGGGAACAGAGTCGAGAAGGTGGTGGAAGAAAAAAGGGGAAGCCGGAACCGCCTCAGTGGGGCACCGGATAAATTTAAGCGGGACTCCCGAGCAAATTTGCTCAGTCCAAGGCGATTTACGATGCTCAAGTTACTCTGGCTGGAATTTAGAAGCCTCTTCTGCAGTTCCTGGAGAAACCTTCGGAGGTCATAGGTAGAGTTACAGGATCACGCAAGAGATAAGTAGGACACACTGTCCCAAAGAGTAGGACTTTGTCAAAATGTAGGACACAAATCTGGGGTTGTTAAAGCTCCAGGAATATTAAATAAACTCAGTTCAGGTTCAGACAAGAAAATCGGCAAATATAAATGGGTTCTGGACCGTAAAGAAACATATTATCTTTAAAGTATTTCAGTTCTGTCCAGGAACATTTTTTTCTTTTGGATGAATTTATATACGGTCCAGGAACCTTTTTCCGGATGAATTTAAATACGGTTCAGGAATATTTTATCCGGATGAATTTAAATACGGTTCAGGAACCTTTTTCCGGATGAATTTATATACGGTTCAGGAATATTTTATCCGGATGAATTTAGGGCCAGGAACTTTTTTTCCGGATGAATTTATATACGGTCCAGGAACCTTTTTCCGGATGGATTTATATACGGTTCAGGAATATTTTATCCGGATGAATTTAGGGCCAGGAACTTTTTTTCCGGATGAATTTATATACGGTCCAGGAACCTTTTTCCGGATGGATTTATATACGGTCCAGGAACCTTTTTCCGGATGAATTTATATACGGTTCAGGAATATTTTATCCGGATGAATTTAAATACGGTTCAGGAATATTTTATCCGGATGAATTTATATACGGTTCAGGAACTTTTTTCCGGATGAATTTATATACGGTCCAGGAACCTTTTTCCGGATGAATTTATATACGGTTCAGGAACCTTTTTTACGGATGAATTTAAATACGGTCCAGGAACCTTTTTCCGGATGAATTTATATACGGTTCAGGAATATTTTATCCGGATGAATTTAAATACGGTTCAGGAACCTTTTTTACGGATGAATTTAAATACGGTCCAGGAACCTTTTTCCGGATGAATTTATATACGGTTCAGGAATATTTTATCCGGATGAATTTATATACGGTTCAGGAATATTTTATCCGGATGAATTTATATACGGTTCAGGAACCTTTTTTACGGATGAATTTAAATACGGTCCAGGAACCTTTTTCACGGATAAACTTAAATACGGTCCAGAAATCTTTTTTCGGGATGAATTTAAATACGGTCCAGAAATCTTTTTTCGGGATGAATTTAAATACGGTCCAGGAATATTTTTTCCGGATGAATTTATATACGGTTCAGGAACTTTTTTTCCGGATGAATTTATATACGGTCCAGGAACCTTTTTCCGGATGAATTTATATACGGTTCAGGAATATTTTATGCGGATGAATTTAAATACGGTCCAGGAATTTTTTTTCTGGATGAATTTACAAGGGTTGGATAAAAAGTAATGGCAACACTGCTGTCCCGTGAAAGGGGTGAGTCACAGCGCCACAAGCGTTTCGTGGTTGATAAAGGAATGTCAGACGAGGAAGTATAGTGAGTGGGAGCGATTGTATGTTATTCAGTCAAAAACAGCAGTGCTCTGAAGCAGAGGACGAGAGTGCAAGCGCCCTAACAATATGTTTAGGCAAGAAGAACAACGTCTCTCAGGCAGACGGTCAACGCAGCCTACTTCTGCACTTTCTTGCAACACCACCTTCGTCTCGCATTATTTCTCACATCAATCCGCTCGGATTGGGGGGGGGGGGGACAGCATACTCCAAGCTAGGATAATTTCCTTATGCTTGTGTTGATCCATACAAGCATCCCCCTCATATCCCCCAAGTCGACAAAGGTTTCCTTCCAGCTAATAATTTTCGCTTCGAGTACAACTGACATTAATGAAAATACCCTCTCAATATTTGCATTACGACCTTGAATGGCAAGCAAATATTCAGCAATTAACATAACTTAGAAAAATATTAAACATAATGTCCTCAATGTAACTTGAAGGTTCCAGAAGTGTCATTTGGGGGTAGTTTTAGTTGAATAATTTTGTTCTGTACACCCCTGCTTTTCAATGAATATACTCAATAAGAAAGGGAACACCTTGTACGTTCCATAATTACTATAAACCCTAAATCAAGAAATTCCGCTCGGGCATTGAACAATGACATCAACATAATGTAGCTCCAGTACTTTTTCAAAAATATCTTCAATCTTAGAACTGCACAATTTGTATTCATGTCCAGATATTATTAGAATAAGAAGAGTTAAGTGGGCAGACCATGTGGCACGAATGGGGGAGGAAATAAGTTTACAGGAATCTTGTTGGGAAACCTGATGGTAAGACACCAGTAGGAAGGTCTAGACGAAGATGGAGGGACAACGTTGAGATGGGCCTAAAGGAAATCGATACGGATGGGAAAGACTGGATTGAACTTGTCTAGGATACACTCCGAGAACTAAATGCATCATATCGATTGATGCACCAGAATGCATCGATTGATGCACTAAAGTGTGTTTTATGGCTTCTTCGAAGAATCAGATTTTCACATTTGATGCATTTGGGTGCATTTTTGTATGTCGTGAAAGAAACATCACAGTGCATCATTTGATTCAAGTGAGGATTTCTCTGTCGAGATGCGCTTCAATGCATCAGTTGATGTTCCTTGATGCACCAGAATGCATCATCAAAAAATATGCATTTTGGTGCATCTCGACTGAAAGGAATCCTCACTTGAATCAAATTATGCACTTTGGTGTTTCTTTCACGACATACAAAAATGCAGCCAAATGCATCAAATGTGAATCTGAATCTTTGAAGAAGCCATAAAACAGACTTTAGTGCGTGAATCGATATGATGCATTTAGTTTTATGTGTGTAGGGACAGATGGAAGACTTGAGTTGCTGCAGCCAAAATTCTTCGGGTTTTAGGATGCTAGAGAGTTAGTTAGCTTCAATCCTTGTTCTAGCTCAACACACATTGTTATTGCAATCGAATAACAAGACACGGCCAAGACTCTCGATAGCATCGCAAATTGAACGATATGAATCCCAGTATATTTCATATTACAGTTTTTCCACAGTTGTATACGTAAGAAATTAATTATTTTTGGAATGAATCTAAATCTTTACCTTTACGGTCGATAATCACAGTACTAAACAACGGAGGAGGTAAAGTATGTCCAACAATGTACTTGCAATTTACATTTCTGTGGCAATTCTTGTTTGAATGACTTCTTGGATTCAAAGGATAAGACCCACCAACTCATCGAGGGAAGTTTCAGCCGCGTAGGGTGCGACTTGAGCAGCCGTAATCTCTTGACATGCAGATTCAATCAAAGCCTAAAGAACAATTAGCCAACACCCATCTATCCTCATTACACCGGAAGATCTCAGAGGCCGTTGAGGTTTGTTCAACTGTCAGCTCCTTCAGCAACTGTTGATGGAGCAGTCGGAGCAAAAGAGTGCTTCTGCTTCCAACAGAAATTCAGGAAGTTCTCCGTACAATATAACTGAGGAGAGGTTAATCAGAAACTAAAAATTGTTGTGAATTATTAGTTTCTAACAACATTCTATGAGAACTAACACATTGGATATTCCTATAAAAACTAGTGCTGAGCCGATATCACTTTACCGATACCCATGGGCGTATTTAAGGGGGGGGGTTCAACGGGTCCAACCCCTCCCCCCCATCCATTTGGTACAGTAAAATTACCAGGTTCTATCCGCTTGTTTATAAAAATTTCTTCGGACTTATTTTATTCTCCTAAATTCGAGACGTATAGGACGGGATACGGATGGGAAGGAAATTACGAAATTCCACACTAGATGGGACTGCAAACCAAATGTCTGCAATTTCCTGATAGTTTCGGAATTTCTGCGATAAGAAACTGCATTGGGACTCTGAAATCAGTTATAATATTTCCAGCCTCGAGTCTTCTTAAAGAAATTTGGTTTTTAAAAACGCAGCGCAAGAAAACGAGGTAAGCATCGTAACATTCTCAAGTTGTTTGACACAAGATGACCAGAAAAGTATCAATACTAAGTAGCATTACTTCGTAACTACATACACACAATTTTGTCGGGTCCAGCACTCCCTCCCCCCCTGCTCCCCAAGAAGCTTCCAGTCAGTAGTGTCCTGGATTTTCACTTATGAAATAAAGCAACCATAATCGTACCAAAAGTTGAACGTGAACTATATATACGCCCACCCCGATACTTATACCAAAATGAGGAGCATTACTGGGCAAAACTGATGACCATGGAGCGGGGGAAATTTGAATAAACTCTGCGTTGCGTACAATCACATAAGTGAGGGTAATTGGAGGCAATGGGTAGCAAAGGTAAAGACGGAATTATACGGAATAGAATGGGTGTGGGAAGAGGGAGCAGAGGGGAGAATTGACATGCAGATGCTAGGGGCAGTACGTGTCAGACTGGAAAACATTAACAAACAGAAAATTTTGACCTAATGCGATGCAAAAATGTCGTTAACATCAGCAAACATAGTGGATACGGATCGAAAATGGGGAAGGAGGAACTTCGTGGATTTGTGTGGGGGCAAGAGAAAGGTCAGGATTGGCCTGGTTCAGACTGGGGGATGGGCACAAGTTAAACCCGGACGTGAGCGTAGAATGTCCGCTATGCGGTGAAGAGGAGACGAAATTTCACATTCTCCTCCAGTGCAAAGAAACAGGGGAGGCAAGACAAAAATATATCAGGGAAATAAATGAAGCTAACATTGAGAATATAAGGACAAGCGTTATTAGGAGGGAGAGACCGAGAGGGGGAGGAGCAAATAAGGAATCTGGGAACTTTCCTACACTATGTCTGGGCAAAGAGAGCAAAGAAGCTCAGTGGGGATAGCGAAAGTGAGTGAAAGGGGTTACTAAATAAATAAATAGCTATATGTAAGAAAAATATAGGAATCACTTAGGTAAGAGTTTAGTGAAATACGTATCCTATGTATGGTATGCACAGCTATAAAGGCTCATACTTGGAAAATAAATTCTATTCTATTGTACTATTACGATTCCCACCGATATCGAACCTGAAAAATGACTATATTAGAAATATGTATTTTTATCGCTCCCTTTTGTTTTCTGATTATAATTTTCAGTTTGCCACAGCACAATTAGAAATGAATACAATCATTTTTTCAAAAAAAAAAATCTTTTAGAATTAACAACATGCTTCATTCTGCGCCACGACGTATTGCGCACACAAACAAGAAAAATGGCTAAGTCCGCACACTCATGATCAAGTTAAATGATGATCTCACTGAACTTACAGATTTTGTTTCAAAATATAAGCATTTCAATACTGCCAGTCACAATATTATTCATGATATTTAGACAGAACCGAACATAAACCTTCGATAATCTACAGCATTAATGTACTAACAATATATTACACAAATGGCAGCAAATTAAGTTAAAAGTTGATAATCTTGTAGAAGAAAAACTTCACAAGTATAAGAAACGAGAGTGATGCCATCTATTACTGTAAACTGAAACTACACAACCTCTTTAAATTTCTTTCATCTTTTGTCCCCATTCTTTATCTAAAAGCGCAACAATGCCCGTTCTCGCACAGGAAGTGACTAGCGGAATGGTATTGTTTCATCGAGAAAGACATTAAAAGTAACTTCCTGTTGAAAAACCTCCAACCCAACCACCCTCTCGTGTTAACCGCATGCCTTGAGCGCGACGATACTTATCTGCCTTCCCTTATTGCAAGAAAGGGAGTAGAGGGAATATCTTTATTTTCACTTTGTTTGCGGACATTATCAGACAGATCTGCCTCGTGAAAACGGTCTTTAAGTTTTCATAAAGGGATGTAATTAGCATCTGTGAGAGTCCTTGTGCCTGGTAGTTGGAAACCAAGCGAAAGGCTCAAGACTGTGAAGCCTTAACCAACAATGATACCAAACCGGTTTTAGTGGAGAATTCTCCCCCTTTCATAACATGCGTTGCTTTCGGCAAAGGTATGGGAACGAGTGCGTTCTGGGACGATATGACACTCGCAAATGAAGTTGTTACAAGTTCCAGAGCATCTAAAGGAAGATGGTATTGCCTGTACGTACAAGCAATGCAGATGGACACGTTCTTTATAATTATTAGAAAGATATTGCTTCTGAATGTTATTATGTATCGTTTCTATCATAATGAAAATGGCTCTCGAGTAGAGAACGTGTTTATTAATAGACAGTGGCACAAGACTAAAGGTCTACTCTTGTTTTAAACAAAAGTGTTTTAAACAACTTGTTTTAAACGTTTAAAACACATGGCTTTGTTTTTTTTCACAAATGTTTAAAACATTTAAAAACAAAATGTTTTAAACATGATTTTCTCAGACTTGTTTAAAACACATTTTTATACTTGATGTTTGATAGTATGTGGTTATTTGCTTGTTTTGTAACTATGCCTTTTCATTCAATGCATGTATAGAAATCTGTTCAGTAGCTGAAAATCATGTATTGAATTAATAAAGAAAAATATCGTGATGAATACCCGTGGGTCACGTGACACGTTTAAAACACCTGGCTATGTTTATTTTACAGGTGTTCAAAATATTTTTGAAATTGAATACTACATGGATGCTCGACCGTCAATAACATTTCTATCTGTAAACTACAGGGGATGGACAAAAATATGAAATCGGACAGGATGCGCCATCTTGTGTTTTGCGCCGTGAGATAGGACACTGTCGGCCTGGAAGGAGTCGACAGTTGCACTGTAGATAGCGTGCAGTGCTGTTGATACTGAATCATGTCCGAGCTGACAGGGTTTCAAAGACGGCAAATTGTTGGTGCCCGCCTTGCAGGGGCCCCTGATACCAAAGTAGCCATGTTATTTGGCGTATCGAGAGGGACTCTATCCAAGATCATGATGACATAATAGTGTGTCCAGAAAGACATAATCAGATAAACACCTGCGTGGACGAAAATTTACATTGCGTGACAAAGACAGACGGACACAGAAGGATTGTGAACATGTTTTGCATGAAGAATGGTTCTTATCACCATCCACGACTTGTATTTGTCCATTCCTCGGAGACTGCAGGGCGTTTTGGAAGCTAACGGCGGGCCTGCACCTTATTAGCTACAGCATTCCGGCTTTTCTTCGCAGGGGTTTCCATATTTTTGTCAATCTCCTGTATTCGGTCCAGGAACCTTTTTTTCGGATCAATTTAAATACGGTCCACGAACATTTTTTTCAATGAAACAATACGCAACTTGAACCGAATTTAAATTGTGCGAGCAAAAAGGTTCCGGTCCTGCTGCGGACATATTATAATGTATGGGTCCCTGTTTTCAGTACTTGATAATTACCTTGAAAAATCCCAGGGTGCGCTTATAATTCTCACAAAACCAGATGAGCAGTAAACAAAAACATGAGAGATAACAAAAATGTCCTCTTGCGCAGGTTGAGACGAATCATACATGAACTATTTTTAATAGTTACACAAGAGATGGCTGTTCTGCCACGTTGGGGTCACGTGACCGGTGAGGACTTCCCCTCCCCTCACACTTTACTTATTTCACACTGACTACGTAAGTGAAACCCAGATAATGAGAAGAAGGTGAAAAAAGCAGGTTATATATGATAACCTAACCGTAAAATCTCATGCACAGGGTTTATTAATCGTGTTTATTTCAAATGAACACTTGCGCAACGCCTCCCCTCTGGCCTTGCCCCGGAGGCAGTGTTGCCAAACTAGGTTCGTTGAAAAAACTAAAAGTCAATTATCTGAGGTTTGTTTAAAGATCATTTTACGCACAGGTAAGCTAATCGGGAGTGGGCCTGCAGTTTAATGTGTTCCTATGTTCCTCCGGTCGGGTATCGAACCCGGGACCCTTTGATTACAAGGCGACGACGTTCTCACTACGCCATTGGGAAGGCCCTAGTCACTTGTTTTAAGTTTTTTCATGATCACTTTAAGCACCGATAGGCTAATCGGGACTGAACCTACAGTTTAAAGTGGGATTCGATTCACTATGTGCCTCCACCGAACCTTTTCATTACAAGGCGACGACGTTACCACTAGGCTACCCCAATGGAGAGATCCAAACTAATTGTCACATTTAAGAAGCAATTTCAAAACTATTGTTTAGGATGCGCCAACACAAAGGCTATTTTCAACCTTTCACAACTGCACAGTGTGTCAAGACGTCCACGCCTTGGTGAGGACGCATATCTACAAAATCCACGTGCAAATAGCAACTGTGGGCGTGGCTACTGGTAACCATCAATAGTGGCGCGTTTCTTACGTGACGCAACGATTCTGGCTGCTACATCCACAACCAAAGAAACAAGTCCCAGGAGCGTGTTTACAAATCCGACATGGAAATCGCAACCATGGCTAATGGCAACGGACTCCTGGGACAAACTTTAGTCGAAGGTGGAGCAGCGAACGAGGTCACTATTCCCCCTGACAAGGACTGGCTACACTGACAAAAAAGAGCAAGATCTGAATGCTAGAGAACTTGATTGGCAACACTGCCCGAGGGTAAAGATAAACAAGCAAGGTGCTCTCTTTCCTCCAATACACGTACTGCCTGCCCCACATAGAGACGCGGTACATATCTTGGAAAGAGTTTCTCAACCTTTGTATTTCCTTCAGATAACCTTCTGTGAGGTCGGGTATTGCGGTTAATGAAATCAGAGTATTCGCCATCTCAGTGCGAAATACAGCTGATATGAAACTACTAAAAGCATGTGCAAGTCTGACTCAACTAAATACAAGTAACATTTTCTTGCTTGCTGATCAAGAGTTGGCTCATTGCAGAGCTAAGCCTGACTGAGTGATTTAGTCACACAGGCATCCAACACTTTCCCTAACGCCGCTTCCTAATTTTCCACGGTCATCGTAGATGCTCCATTTACAGATATTTTGGTACGAATCTGGGCTCTGACGATGGTAAAGTAGCTTTCGGCAGTCATCTGTCCACGCAAATTGCCTGGAGGAAAACTTTCTGGACCGTTTAGAGTTCTGCAAGTGACACAACATGCTAAAACCGACGGAGAGACAGACAGAGAGAGAACGAGTCATAAATACAGAGAAAGAGAGAGAGTCGAAACTACAGCAAAACAAAGACAGAGAAATAGAATATTCAAATCGAGAAGGGAGAGATATACAATATGTTGAATACAGAGAAACAATATAAAGAAAGAAATAGATAAACAGAGGAAGGCACATAAGGGAAAAGAAACATGGTTTAAGATGAAGAGGGATAAAAAGAGACAGAGAAATAAGAGAAAAACAAAGGGATAATCAGAGAAAGAGAGATGTTAAAAGAGAAAGAAATAAAGAGAAACTGACGAATTAAAATAAAAGGTCGAGAAATGTAGAGAGACAGAGATATACAATAAAGAAATGAAGAAATAAACTATAAGAAAGGCATAGAGAGAAAAGAAAACAGACAGAAAAACAGAGGGAGACAGAGAAATGAAAAACATATGAGGAAACAAAGAAATAGACTAACAGAGGAGAAAGACGTAGAAAGGAGGGAGACACATAGAAAGGGAGAAAGAAGGCAACAGAGAAGCAGGGGATTCAAGAAGATAGAGATAACTGAAACAGAAGAAAGAAACACTAGGATGAAAGATAGAGACAGACAAAAATCAAGAAAGGAAGAAAGAGAGAAACGAAGTATCAAAAATTGAGAGAGTGAGAAAGATTAAAGAGAAAAAGATCAAGAAACAGATAAAAAGAGGAAGAGACGCATTCAAAAAAAATGAAGAGCAACAAAGTATTAAAAGGAGAAAAGAAGAGAAAGATAAGAAGACAGAGAAACAGACAAAAATAGGAAGAGACGCATACAAAAAGAAATGAAGAACAACAAAGAATTAAAATGAGAAAGATAAGAAGACAGAGAAACAGGCAAAGAAGGATGAGACGCATAGAAAAAGAAATGAAGAGCAACAAGGGATTAAAATAAGAAAGATAAGAAGACAGAGAAACAGAAGAAAGAAATATGTAAAGAAACAGAGAAGGAGAGACAGAGTGGGGTAGTAGATGTAAAGAAACAGAGAAGGAGAGACACAGAGAGGGGTAGTAGTCATAAGTACAGAAGCAGAACCGAAAGGGAAAAAAAATCATCCAGTTTTGAGCTCAGCCGAACTGTCGTCCCTGGAGATGCCATTTCTCCCAACATTCCCGTGAATACCTTGTGAGCGCATGAATTGCTCACCCCCTTTCTGATACCGGGTGCATTAAAGCAAGCAGAAATGAACCACTTTCAGACATTCGCTAACAGTCATCCCAGACGTGGGGGAAGAGAATTACGCCCCTGACGGAAATGTTACTAGAACAAGCAGACGAGACAACCTGAAGTATATAGAAACTCGTTGGTAAATAAGCCTTAATACAAAAAATTCTGGGAGACTAAATGAACAGGAGGTAAGGTTAACGCCCCCCTCTCCCCCGCTTTGTAATTACCTTAACGAAGGGCACAATACGGTCATTATCAGTTCCTTGGTAAAGCCAGACGGTAAGCTTCCAATACGGGGCTCCATTCTGGATGCTGTATTGAGCATCCCAAGTCTTTGAGCCGTACAATAAATTATAATTAAAATTACACCTCCCCCTCCCTCCTGCGGAGACCAATCATGGTTCTTCTTCTCTTTCTTGTCTCTCAACGAGGCTTTTATGAGATGCAGAAAGAACACCCCTCCCTCCTTCCCCCAATTCTGTTCTATTTAGCTTGAGCTAGTAGTAACACAAACCAAATTACTCCTCTTCTCCGGGAACTCAGCGTAAGATCTTCCGCTCCCGGGCATCAACCCTTTCCAGCCCCCCTTACCCCCTCCCCTATCCACCCCCCGTTCCAGGTGGGGTTTCAATTAAGCCCCGGCAAGGGAAGACCATTACCTTTCCCTTTCAGCCAGGTAATTGAGCCATTTTAGTCATTTTAGTTTAACAACTTCATATCTAACTATTACTTGCGGTAGTTTGGATGACGTTAGCCATTTAATTAGATAGAATCAATGCGCCGTGAGCAGGTAGGGAGAGGGGGGCCTATTCAAGATTAGCAAGTGATGATGCCTCCGCAGGAAACGCCGGCGACGACAGAACCCTCTGGTGGAAGGATTTGATGAAGGAGTTCCTACGCCGAGATTCCTCGCCAATGTTGCACTTGTACGCCGAAACTTTTTTATCGCTCTCGTGGAGGTCATATTGACTCACTCCAGATAAGTCGAGAAGAGCATAACGAGTCTCCACTCTTCTGACTCTAAGGAACAGCGACTGAATGGTTTATTTATTCTAGGAGATGGAGAATAAGTCTCCACGGTGTCAACTTATTCTAGATGATGATGAGAACGAGACTCCACTCGTCCACTTATTCTAGATTATGAAAAGACCTACACTCTGCTCGTTCCTTATTGTAGAAGACTGAGAACTGCGAGACTCCCCTCGTCCACTTATTCTAGATTATGAAAAGACATACGCTCTGCTCGTCCCTTATTGTAGAAGACTGAGAGTGCGAGACTCCGCTCGTCCACTTATTCTACATTATGAAAAGACATACGCTCTGCTCGTCCCTTATTGTAGAAGACTGAGAGTGCGAGACTCCACTCGTCCACTTATTCTAGATTATGAAAAGACCTACGCTCTGCTCGTCCCTTATTGTAGAAGACTGAGAGTGCGAGACTCCAATCGTCCACTTATTCTAGATTATGAAAAGACCTACGCTCTGCTCGTCCCTTATTGTAGAAGACTGAGAGTGCGAGACTCCGCTCGTCCACTTATTCTAGATTATGAAAAGACCTACGCTCTGCTCGTCCCTTATTGTAGAAGACTGACAGTGCGAGACTCCGCTTGTCCACTTATTCTGGGCGATAGAGAGACAAGGACACTCCGCTCGTCCACTTATTCTAGTGACGGAGAGAGCGAGACTCCGCTCGTCCACTTATTCTTTGTGTTGGAGAGAACAAGAATCAGCTCGTGCACTTATTCTAGATGATGGCGACAACTAGACTCCACTCGTCTACGTATTCTAGGTGACTGGGACAAGAAGACTGCACTCATCCAAATATTTTAGGTGATGGAGAAAGTGAAAATATACTCTTTCACTTATTGTAGGTGATGGCCAGAACAAAAACTGGACCTACAGCTTCAAGTGGGATCCGAACCACTATGTGCCTCCACCGGGTATCGTAGCACGATGTGGTAACCACTCCGCCACGGGGGCAGCACAGTGAATCTTCACTCTTCCACGTATTCTTCGTCCACTTATTTTAGGTGACAGACGCAAGGAGACTCCATTCGTCCACTTATTCTACGTGGCGGAGAGAGCGAGATGTGGCTTGTCCACTTATTCTAGGTGGTGGAGACAAGGAGATTCCACTCGTACACTTATTGAATATTATGAAGAGGAGACTTCACTTAATGTAGGTGATCCAAAGAAGGATACTCCACTCGTCCACTTATTCTAGATGATTGAGAGATCCAAACTTTATTCGTCCACTTATTCTAGGTGATGGAGTGAGCGAGGCTCCATTCGTCCACTTATTCTAGTTTATGGGAGTGAACCATACTCCATTCGTCCACTTATTCTAGGTGATGGAGTGAACAAGACTCCATTCGTCCACTTATTCTAGATGATAGAGAGTACGAGAATAGAGACAGAGAAGCCCTTTTCCTTACAAAGCCTAGAAATCCGATATACAGAGTGTCCACAAGAACATTCCGTGATTATAAATGACCACAAAATTTTAATTATGTAGCCTATATTACGAAATATATACCGATACCATTCGAAAGAACAGAATTTTAGCGGATGTGTAATTGTTGGCGTTAACTACAACAATAGATGGCATAGCAATAAAGAATGAAAAAAAAGGAAAAAATCTTGCGATTGTTAATGTGTTATTGTAAATGGCATTGTTGTTAGAAGCAAATTGTTTTATACTGTTGATGTTTACTGGATGTTTAAGTTTGCATTTCAGTAGCGTTTCGAGATTCATGGCGAACCGACAGGAACGTAGTTGGTGTGTACTGGAATACCATAACACAAGGAGTGTAGTGACAGTTCAGCGTGCCTTCCGACGGACCTTGAGACATGCGGCACCAACTCACAAGACGATTCTGAGATGGTACAGAGATTTTGTAGAGCGAGGATGCATATGTGTTCATAGGAAAGACCATTCGGGGAGACCATCTGCCAATGTGGAAAAAGTACGGTACGAAATGTTCAGATATCATATACGAAGAAATGTGCATTAATTTTTTATATAGCTGACACGAGGAGCACAGTAGGTAGTTAAGTATTAAATTTTTTGAGTTTCTGTTTCTAATGGCACAATGCCAATGTTTTTTGTGGAAACGCTGTATAAATACAGCTGCAGCTCATAAAATAAACGTCCTCAGAAGAGCAGAAAATACTTTGGCCTATAATCTTAGGTGTGTGGAATATCACAGGGTGCTTCTGTAGGGTCTTGCAAATATTACGTGTACATATCAGCACTAGAGTCTTGTGTGTTTTCAGTGAAAATATATCTAACTCACAGGACATCATTAAGTCCAAAGACAAGGGAAGTTAAAAAAGCAATTTTCCGCACGTTTCCATCTTAGAAACGAAAGCAGATCGTGTAAGGAAGGTGCGTTTGCTCTTTTGCCCGGCTTCTCAGCAGAGAAATTATCCTAGCCGTCAACTGTTTTCTTTTCGGGCCCAAAACGCTATTACTTTGAGGGTCTCCGGTGCCCTCTTTTGCGGGCGGGAGGTTTTGTCTTCCTCCGATTCATTCGTTTCCCTAATGAAGTCGGAGAAAAGAGACCTACATTATTCATGGCCTCATCCATTTTAGATGCAAACCGTCACCGCTCGAGACCGCGCCGCAGGAGTGAATCGGGCTGCGAAATCCAAACGGGAGTATCCCCCAGAGGTCATCACGAATTCTCCACGAGCAGGTCACAGGTCAAACCGGCGTCTCCCTCGGCACTTGTACCCGGAATTAGCTACTCAATAGCTGTCTATCGCAAGGCTTATAAGGCAGAGTGGTTTCACGGGCGCCGAAGGCATCAATTTTACATGAGTTACATAAGACTTAAGGAAACCAAATTTACAGTTGTTCTTCTGTGCTAAAGAAAGATGAAATTTTACGAGGAAACCATTTTTCTTACTTTGAAGAGACTGAATTACAGTCTTGCATGGGGTGTTTGTACTCTGTCCGGGAATCTCGGGAGTAATGACTCGAGAGGGCTCGACCAATGAACGCGTGAGAGGGGAAGGGAGTGTATGGAGGGGAAAACGCGGCTGCAGCTACCAGGTCTTGTATATCCCAACATATGGAAAACTAAATTCGTCAGATCTATCTGATGCACTGAAGTGTCTTTTTGGTCTTCGGCAACAATGAGGCTTACAGTTTGTTGCATTTTTTTATACGAGGGTCATTCGGAAAGTAAGCGCCGTTGTGGCGTGGCGCTAGTAGTAGTTGGCAGAGCGCAACCGTTGTTACATCACGCAATCTGTGATTCAGTAAGCTTCCAGCTGTGCTAGTGAGAGCATCGTAGTGCCGTGCGTGTGCTGGTTATAACCAGTGTTGCCACAATATGAGGGCACAATTTCCCTTTCCAAGGGGCAAAATTTCCCGTTTTGGACCAATTTTTTTCCCTTCAGCTCAGCAAATTATATAATAATAATTAGTAGTAGTAGTAGTAGTAGTAGCAGCAGCATTATTAGTGGTGGTGATGGAAGCAGTAGTAGTACGTACTTAAGTATTCCGTTGGTCCATGTTCGATGAAAAAATATTTTTTTAAAAAAAGTCACATTTCAGTATCACTTCCTGGCCAGATGTCCAAGGTTTGAATCCTGGTCAGGAATCCATCTAAAAATCGTTAATCCTCATCGTTACTATTTATCCAAAGATGCATAAAAGCAACGTACAATAAACTTAAAGGAGCAGAAACAAGTAGGAATATCAAAATAAATAAATAAAATAACATAAAAATGTGGATATAAAATTAGCATAAACTGTAGTATTGTAGAGTCAGATGACCTTAAAATTTCCCTGAAATTGTGGTATTTTTCATCGAAATTCCCTTTTCCCTTTTGGCTAAAATTTCGGTCCGAAATTCCCTGTAAAAGGGAAATTTCCCTTCATGTGGCAACACTGGTTATAACGTCACAAAATGTGTGCTGCTTGAAAATCCCGCCAAATGCGAGGTACGCGGATTGATAAGATTTCTTTGAGCAAAAAATCTGTAAGCGGCAGACATTCATCGTGAACGTGGTACGACAATCACTTCTGAAGTTTACTGTAACACTTTGCAGAAACTGAGAAGAGCCAGCCAGAACAAACGTGCGGTCTGCTGACAATTTGGGTTGTGTTCGTGCATGACAACGCTCGCCCTCACACTGCTCGGCGAACACAAGACCTTTTGCGCCAATTCAAATGGGACGTTTTTTTTTATATCATCCCCCGTACACCCCGGACTTGGCTCCTTCTGATTTTCATCTGTTCACTCGCATGAAGAAGTGGCTTGGGGCACTGACGATCAGGATCTTCAAAATGCTGTGACAGGTTGGTTGAATTCCCAAGCGGCCGAGTTTTTGACAGAAGGGATTTGTAAGTTGGTGAAACGCTACACGTGCTTGAATTTACATGTCGACTATGTTGAAAAATGGAGAACAGTTGTACCTTTCAGATGTAAAGTAAAAATGTGTTGTATCTATGCGGGTTTTCTATTTACAGCCAAACGGCGGTTACTTTCCGAATAGCCCTCGCATCATTTAAAAAAAAAAAAAACAACGTCAAAATGCATCTTTTCTCTCTATCTCGATCTGTACTTTAATGCATCAATACATCTTCCTGGATCTTTCTCGATGATGCACTTAAGCATTTTGTCTGAGCTACAGGCTTTATGCATTTTTGTTTCAACTGATGCATCTACTTGTCTGTGCTTATGCATTCTTCGCGAAGACACCCAAATGCAACCTCCCTTCCAAGTAGTACACCCTGGACTGCTTTTTGCAGACTAACGAGGCTCTGCCGTCTGGACTCTCGGTCAGAATAATACTCTGGAGGCTTGTGGCGTGTGTGCTGTCCTTGTGTGTATGTGACTGCCTTTTCATCCATTCTATGCTATCACCATTCAGACCTCCCTGATGGCGTAGTTGTAACGTCTCCTTGTAATAAACGGGTCCCGGGCTACGACAACCGGTGTAGGCACACGGCACAGTGGATAAGATCACACTTTAAACTGTAGGTCCAGTCCCGATTAGCCTCTCTGTGCATAAAGTGGACTTACCACAACAATTCAATCAATGCTATCACCAACACATTCTTTCCGGCGATACGTAACGGTACGCCGTAAGCACATTATCATATATGAACATACCACAATATTTTGAACACAATAACAAAACCAACTTCAGAAGTACCGCTACCTTTCTTAACAGAAAAAGAAAGCACTGGGCATCACCATTCATCTTCATCTTCGTGATTATCCAAAAGTGGCAGAAATGCAGTAAAATAAATCGATCAATTTTCTGTGTGTGTATGTCCTCATGGCATGGGGCAATGCAGGGTTGGCAATGGAATTTACTAGTTATGTTTCTTACGTAATTTACTTCGCGTAGAAAACCATTTTTTACGCAGATGTAAAAACTAATTTTCTTTCGTAAATTAGTAATATAAAAACTACTTTAATTATATTACATTTTAAAGTTTACATATTTCAGCACAAAATCATTATTTTCTGAATATTGTTCATACATCCACCTCACACCCTCATCCACACTAAAAGTTTCTCAAAAGTAGAACTATTCCTTCACAATTGTTTAAAAATTGAGAGACTTCTTGATACATACGTCTTGCACTAATAATTGTATTTATAACATAAAGATTAGCGACAATATATTTAGATTGGATTTCAAAGGTTTCGTAACAGCTTAAAAATCCTATTTCATTCGTACCTTGCACTTGCATAGGCTAATTATTAGGGAGCAGAAGTTGATGAAATGTCATATTTTTTCTGACATCTCGGACACGTTGCCCATGAAATATACATAATATTACACTTCGTCTAGAACCCAAAAAAGATAATTTTAAAGTCCATTTGTTGTTTTTTTTTTGCATTTTTTGCCAATTTTCAGGTTTTAGGTCATTTCCCCCGATTTTCGTCATTTTCCCGTCATTTTACGCGATATTCGGTGTATTGTTTCGTCATATTTTGTCACTTCTTTCATTTTGGTAATATTCTTGAGTCTTTTCACCAAAGTCAACATAAACCTATATATATCTCGCAGCATTGCAATTTACGAGCAAAAGAAATGCTAAAATGGTGACAGTCTTTGCTGTGTTGGGGGAAACCAGCAGGTGTGAGTCTGGGGCAAACTGGGATATTAATGCATTTTACACCAATTTATTCAGTGTATACGACCTTTTCATTAAATTGTTTCAAAATTATTCGGTTGTTTCCATTGGAAATCGTCGTTGCATATTTTAATTGAATGTGCATGTGGTATCATTTGGTGCCTTTTTTTAAAGCAAGATTCCATTTCGTTTAATTTCCTTTTTATTTCAATTTTTAACCTGAAACTAACAAAGTTAATGGTCATTTTTTTACATTTTTTAGGACATTCTATAGATCATATACCTATATTTTTTAGGTCATCAACTTCCGCTCCCTACTAATTATGATGTGAATGTGAATATGGCGGTTTGTAAAATTCTAATATACAAATTCGGAAGGAATTTTTTAAAGCCTGTTTATGTTTCCTACCACTGCTAACTGCCATACATGAAAATAACCATCGGAAAACCATGTTCTCTTTTAATTTTTATGCTTGATTCTAGTTTTATATGTATTTTATGCATTTTTTATGCATAATTTGCGTGTCACGTATACCCTGTCACAGATAACTGTGGAGGAAAGCCGCGCATAGCGTCAGAGAAGCGAGGGAAATCTATTGGTTAGAGCAAAGCAGTATTATACGCTGCTCGAAGGCTGGTAACTTCAGTCGCTTTCCCCCCCTTCTACGCAATTCCGTTCTTCTTACGTGTTCATTGGTGGAGCTGTCTCGCGTCACTACTTGCGCAGAGACTTGTTTTCGTTTGCCTGCTCCACAGTTAGCTGGGACGGAGTATAGAAAATTGTTTTTTACGCGTAATTGCACAACCCTGGGGGCAATGGACAGTGAGACAGCCTTTTTTCACGTCAGCGCCACATTCTGAAGTCTACAAGTTCGATTTTTGTTCTTTCCCGAGGCTTCAAATCTCTCATAGGTGCCTATACTCCAAACAAAGCTTTTGACAGAGAGTGTCAACGCATGAAAGAGACCCCTCCACAAGAGACACCTGGTGCCAGGGATGCTACAGGATCCAGCATCCCATCACAGGAAAAACAATCCCCTCCTGGCATCCATTGTCTGAAACGTGTTACAGTGACGACCTGACACTGAGTGACGTGGAGTTTCATTGCGTCAAAGTGGCTTGTGGGTCCACGCGGACCAATTGAAACCCTCGAACAACTCTCTGTTTCCCCGCTAATTGTTTCTAATAACAACAGGTGACAATGGGTGACGTAGGAGGCGCCGAGGCGTCAATTTAATTCCCTTACACTCATGTAACGTTTGCGGATTACGAAGAGAAAAAAAATGTTTAATGGCATTGAGTGGATATATGAGAAACGAAAGCTGTATAAACGCATCGTTACGTCATACAATGCTTTATTTGTTCCGCGTGCAGGGGTAATCTTAGGTGCATTTACAGTCCTTTTAGGGAGCGTGGCATTATAACAATAGCGCCATCAGGATTACGACAGTGGAAATTTTAAAAGGGCTATTCATTCAATGAGGCGTGAGCAAGTGTAGGGTGGAATGTTTATTGACAGTACCACCTTCTAGGTTTACCGAGATAAATCATCAAAATTCTATCGGATTATGAAAAAGAAGAATATTTGTTACAAGAATTAACTATTATGTTTTGTGGAACAGGTGGGGGCCACAATAAAATTAATATTAGGGCACATGTGCGTTTATTATTAATTTATTTACCAATCTTTTCTTGTGCGTTGATTGGAATGATTTTGCCAAGGATAGGGACAGATGGAAAGCTTGAGTTGCTGCAGCCACGAACCTTCGGGTATAAGAATGCTAGAGTTAGTTAGTTTCTTGGGCGTTGGGGGAACGATTAAAATGACTAGAAAACATTCACCTCATCGGGAGTTGGCATGTCTTGCACCGAAGGTTCGAGTTCCGACCTGCTCATGGGTGTTCTATGTGAGTGTCCTTTCATCAATTTCATGTACTGCTCTGCCAATGGTTTTTGCTAAGCCCTCTTTATGCACAAATAGGTTAAAAACGGCTGGACCTACAGTTTAAGAGTGGGATCCGAACAACTATGTGCCACCTGGTATCGAACCCGGGATCCCTCTTGTTGCCCCCCTTCCCAATCAAGGATCTACCAAGAATAGAAAGACCCTGGCAAAATCCAGAACTGTACCCTGTCCCAGCTAACTGTGGAGCAGGGCCGCGCATAGCATCAAAGAAGCGAAGGAAATCGAGTGGCCAGAGCGAAGAAGTACACGCAATTCCCGGGTTTCGGCACCATATAACATTACTAAGTTCCGTTCCCTCTCACGTGGAGCCGTCTCGTGTCACTACTTGCGCAGGTTTTAGTTTGCCTGCTCCACAGTTAGCTGGGACAGAGTATAAAGTGAACAGTCCTTTGTTTTATCCTCTCTGTTTCAAGAGCGTGTGTCTGTGCGCTCTGTTATGTCACATTCACATTCAGGGTTAGGCATCAGAAGGGTGTAGCTCGTGCATGCAAACATTTGCACGACATAATCTTAAAAACGAACTGATGACTAAATGGCAAACAGTGTTCTGTGTGATGGTAAAATAAAATTTGATATAGGATCTATGTTGCTCCTTTTATTGCCGTTTCAAAAAGGGGAGGTCAATCTGCCGGACCCTGTACTTATAAGTCCACAAAGTCTGATAAAAAATAACTGATTTTGACTTCACAAAATGTCCGAAAGCAGAAACTTATTGTGGCTAGATTCACCGCAGTCAAACGAACCCCAATGGCTCGTCCACCACTCCCGCTATCTGTGCGGACCAATGAACTGGTAAGCTGAGCTTCGTAATCTTCAAGCGCGAGAATTGGGTGAATATTGAATGGGATGTTTTGCGAGGTTGAAAACCCTACGCAGCATGTAGCATTTACTGCCGCCCACCTCTGGCCAGAATCTTCATTTCACTTTCCCGGCCACGTTCTAATGCGAGGCGCCCGTTCCCCTGGTCCCCCCGTCGGTAACGAATTCCCCAATAATCCTTTTCTCCAGCATCCAGGTAGTGCAGGAGCGGGCAGTTTAGCCTGCGGGTCACGTTCCCAGGGTGATATCATCTCTTCTTCAAATCCTCTCGGAGAAAGACCGAGGGGGGACGAGGGGGGGAAGAGCCCCCCGTTTTACGGCCACCAATGGTAGACTTAATTAAAGAGGCTTAGGAGCATACCTTCACACCTAGCTTTGGGGGAGAGTAAATACCGCCATTGCTAGGTTGTAGCACGGAACAGATGTGTTTAATGAAATTCTGACGATCCTCGGCTCCGGCTAATGATGCCAGCCCGGAGTCCCCGGATGGAGAAGACGGGGAGGGTTCCCCAGGGACCAGGGGGTCATCGTGGGGACACAGGTGGAGCCGAGAGAACGTGGGATGAGATAAAGTGAGAAGAGCGGAAAGATGAAAGAGGGAAGATCCCGAGGAACAGAGGAAAAACCGGAGAGGGATAATTTGGTTTTTGCATGACGGGAGGGACCATATCGGAGGTCTGGGAACTGGATTCTCTGGAAATGGACATCGCGACGGAGATGAAGTTGGGAGTCTTTTATTTTTTCATGCTTGCTCCGGCGCTGCTGTCTTGGGCATCGGAAGACGCTGAGGGACAAGAGATCGCTGCGCTTCCCTAGAAGGGAATGTGTAGCTTGGGAGTTCTACGAGGTTATCCCCACAGAATCAGTTTTGTTAGCATTATAACTAGAGGCCAGATCTTGAGGTGCAAAAAAATCAAGGAAAACCTTAAGTGCATTCATGTGCATCATATAATTTTTCATTTTAAGGCTCTACTGGACCCTTTGGCCTATGCTAGGGCAGCTCTCTTCGTATATTCCTCTCCTTCTGAAAAACAGCTGTGATATTCCAAAATATGATAAATTACATCAGCTTATACGAGGGTTGTTCAAGGAAAAAGTTTCCTTGATTTGCAAAAAATGTATTTCTTAAGTTACAGAAAATAATCAAGTTGCACAGTGTATCATGGTCCTTTCTCACTTTTCAACATAATTTCCAAGGCGGCACAAGCATTTGTCCCATCGCTGCACAAGTTTTTGAAAGCCATCTGCAAAAAATTCGGCGTCCAGGGAACGAAGAACACTTTTCACGGCTGTTTCCATTCCATCGACGTCCGTTTGAATTCTGGAGTGTAGTTCTCATCCCGAGTCACAATACGGCAGAGAATGTTGTTCCCTTCATTGTGGTACCCGGTCGCGTATTTACAAACCCTGGAGTGCTGCAGAACCAGAGGTATATAATGCTTTCTTATTGGCTGTGAGCACTGGAAGTGTTTATGTTCCGTGTCAGTCGTTTCTTACTTGGTCGTTTACAAGAAAATTAGTCTCGTGATTATCTAGTAATATAGTTTGTAATAAAATTGTCGAAATTATGTTAAGAAATATATAAAAATATGGAAAATGTTAAAAATACAATGAATCTTGGCGGTAAAAATCAATATTAAGCCATCGAAAAACAATAGACCCTAAGATTAAATATTTCCAAAAGCGCTTGTAACGTATGTGAAGTGATTACTACATTATAGGAGAAATTTCACAACTTGACATGTGCTAAGTAATACAATTTTGTTTAATAATTTTAAAAATGTGCTCAAAAATGAACCTCAATTTAAAGGAGTTTCTCATCTTGTTGGGATGGATTTCTGAAATCTACATTGTCAACTTGAATCCTGCCATGTAGCGTTAATTTGAAGGAACACTGCATTAACTTCGGGAAGATAGCCAATCAGGAGCCAAATATGGCTGGAGGTTCTGCATCACTATAGGGTTGTAAATACGCTACCCGGTCAGAGAATCCAGGCAACATGTCGTGAGATGTTCTGCAGTGAGTTGTCGTGGGACCCAACGCGATGAAACCTGACTGACACTGATATTTCAGTGTCTCCATAAACAACAACCAGCATCCTGTGGATGTCGATAGGAGCAAGACCATTTGCCCACTCATACCGGATCACAGAACGAATCTCTTCTTTACTCCACACCGCCAAAACACGTTATTCACGTGCCACGCATGCGCGGTAGCCCGCACGAACATTGCATTGTGTGTAAATCTAGAGGAAAGACGAAAGAACACATTGCTAGTTTCATTTCATTTATCGGGCTCGTACTTTCTCAAGAAAAAAAGGGAAACTTTTTCCTTGAACGACCCTTGTAATTTATTCTAGAGCATCGTTTCTCAACCTATGGACCGCGACCAACTGCTGGGTCCCGTGGGAGCGTTTCGTGGGTAGCGAAGATGGGTTTGAAAATGAATTTACTGCGTCTTAAAATACTATTACAGTTAAATAACTAATATACTATATTGCTTTAACAATTTTAATTCAGCCCGTGTTGTATGTAGTCTAAACTCTGCATAATACAATGTTATTCGCGCACTACCACTGCTTTTTAGATGTCTAACTCACAGGAATCGGTTATCTGTCGCTTTCGGTCGCAGCAATGAGTTCTTAATTATCTGCGTGTCGACTCAAGATGTCGCTTGATATTTGTGTGTGTGTGTGTGGTTGCCGAGAGGTGTTAACTGTTGTCATTTCACATTGCTATCGAGACAGCTTCGATTATAAAGCTAACCGCCTATGAACAAATGCGGTTTACATATCTATTTACTTTTCTAGAATGAAGTATGTGTAATTAGTTTAAGCAAGGGTAGAAGAGAGCTTCTCAAAGTACTCAATATTAGAAAAAACAAGATTATAAACTGAGTGCACACCCCTACAAGTAATTCTGCCGGCGTCCATGCTTGTAGGTCCTTCAAGGTGGGTCCCGGACTGAAAAGGGTTGTGATCCACTGTTCTAGAGCAATTACACGAATCTTCATGTGGTTTCCTTTCGAAGTTGTCCAGATATACTCAATCGTTTAACTGAATTACGTGGCCACGAAACTATTGATAATACAGGATGATTCTAAAGTCACTATACATTTTAGTGATATCGTGACAAAATATATTTCTCTTGGATGTTATGTGAAGCAATGCTATCTGTAGAAGAAAGAACAGCCGTTGTTTGTGCTTGTATGCGTGGAATGACGTATGAACAGGTGCGGACGGACTTCGCTCGGAAATTCAGAAAACCAGGTCCCATCAGGCTGGCTATTTAGAACCTGGTCAAAAAATTCAAGCGAGCAGGTAGTGTTGTGTATGAAGAACGTCCTGGTAGGCCAGCCATAACACCACAAATTGTGGAAAATGTACAGGACGCGATCACACGTACTTTGATTGCATAAACACTCGTCAGTAGAGAATCCTTAAGACTTTAGCTTCACTCATCCTTGGCCCTCGTTTCTGAATACAAAAGGAATGAGTTGTGCTGAATTATGTTGTACAGTGGGACCCATGAGTATACCCGTGCAAATTATCCATGCTGGTGCAGAAGTTGTCAACAGCTTGTTTTGAGTTTTCTTTTAATTCTTGAAGCTCTTATTGGGTGAAATAAAGTGCACGAACATGCTGATGGACAATTTGCACGGTAATACTCATGAATTCCACTGTACCTTTCTATGTTGGTGAACTCAAAGCTTAATCGTTTATCGATCAGGGAGTGTTTGTATGCGGAGAATGACATCCCCAGGTCAACAGACACAGAAAACTTCAGAAAAATCCGTCACCACTAGTGTTGCCCACGAGACGAGACTTTGGCCTGTCTCGTCTCGTGGAGTCTCGTGGAAATGCTGTCTCGTCTCGAAAATATTAGTTTGTCTTATGACACATGGTCAATCTCGTCTCGTCTCGAATTTTTAAAAGCCTGTCCCGTCTCGTCCCGTGGGCAACACTAGTCACCACTTGCAACTCGTAATATGTCTGTATACTCATATAAAGATGGACCGAGGATTAATTCATGTAATCGCACATTTTTGCTTTAATTCGTTCACCGCAAACATGTTTTAAGCGCAGAATTGATGCAAAATTCATGTTTAGGTGCAAATTAAGGTGAATAATGTACCACAGAATGGGTCTATATTGCGATATGTAAGAGGCGAGAATCCATATATGGAAGCGCCCAACATTATTCATTTGTATGTGCAGCCTCTAAAGGTCTAATAATTAACACACATTGGCGGTTACAGCGGGATGGGCACGGGGGCACATGCCCCTACAAAAAGGCAGTGGTAGACAAAACTTAAAATAATTCAGGAAAGCAGCACCAGCTCGAATCTCTGGTAAGTATTCCATCTATAAACACAATAGTTATGACGGGTTGCATAACCTCCAGGTTATTTCCCAACCATTCCTACTCCTGGGAAGTTCGATTACCACCGCGCATTAATATGCCTCATACCGGGTGGTCAGAATTAACAGTTCCCCTGCGCAGAGCCATCTGGAGCTCGTTACAAGCAACGGATTGTGGCGAAACTTGATAAACAAGCTATGGAGATCATAGTAAAGTGATTGCTTATGAAAAAGAAAAATATTCCTTATTTCCACCACCAGGTGGAAACGTGGCGCTGAAATAACTAGAAATTGGGGATGCAAAACTTTATTTTTAATTTACGTCAGTATATGAGTTTTCAATACACGAGCCATCAACGTTGATGACTCTTTGGGCAACGTAAGATTCACCAATGATTCAACGGCAGGATGCTGTTCACTATTCACCAGATTTCAGCGCCACTTTTCAATCTGGTGTTGAAAATGTAAACCTTTTTTTTCATATGAATTCGCTTTCACATGATCTTAAAAGCCTCTATATCCAGTTTCACCCCAACCCGATACTTCCAGAAGGCTCTGATTAGGACAACTTTAATTCCAAGCGCCACATTTCCGCCTGGTGGTGAAAATGTAAACTATTTTTTCATAAGCATTCGCTTCCCCATGGTCTCCATATGCACAACCTCTATTTATTTACATATTAGCATGTTATTTTAAATGGCGGAGTTAAGGCTCTATACCAAGTTTCTCAGTAACTGGATGCTTCGAACATGCTCCAGAGGGATCTGGGTAGGGAAATGTAAGGGACAATTCACACCGAAGAGACACGAGGCAAGCGACGCTTGTTTCTTTAGTTTGCATGTTTGTACTGATATAATTGCATTCATCAGTATATTAGTCACCCGAAAAAAGGTAACAAGAGACATTGTTACATCTAAATCGCATTGTAAAATTTGTGCAAGTTATTGAAACTCGGGAGAGGCACGTTGTGCATGAGAAAGCTGAGAAATAAACCTTCGTGAAACCATGTCCCGGTTTATTTACACGATGTTGAAGGCAAATTACAGCTGATAACTGCATCAAAAAACTTGATAAAGCGAAAAAAACGTTGTGTTTAAATCTTAAAACATTGTTAAACAAATTTGAGCTTCAAACACGTTGTAAGGCCTCCGGTTGGGCTATCTTCTAGTCTAAATATAGCTCGTTGGAGTGAAGCATTCACTGCGCATACGCGAACAACAAACTGAGGCGACACGACGCACGATATTGAGAAAACGGCTCAGTCCGAGAGACACGTAAGCGACATGCGACAAGTGCATCTTGCCGTGTCTCTCCGGTTCGAAAGGTTGCATTGATTACTGAGGGTTCGCTTCCAAGCGACACGTGTCGCGTCTCTCTTCGGTGTGAATTCTCCCTTAATTCTAAGCGCCACATTTCCACCTGATGGTAAACATTTGAACTATTTTTCATAAGCATTCGCTTCCCCACGATCTTCATAGCCAGTTTCACCGCAACCCAATGCTCCAGAGGTCTCTGAATAGGCCTACTTTAATTCCAAGCGCCACATTTCCACCTAGTGGTGAAAAATTGAACTATATTTTTTTTCGTCAGCATTCGTAACCACGTGGTATCACTGGCATCCGCCATTAAGCAAAAATGCACAGAAGATACCGGCTTCAATTGTTTCCACTGACAACAAACGGACGCCAACAATGAAAAGAAATAACGCTTCGAAAGAAGGATACCTTCTCCCTCCCACTTGAAATTTTAAGAGGTAATTAATTTATTCCTGGGCGGATGTACCATCTTCAGGTTCAATTAACGTTTTATGAGCGCTGCCTGATGGATAAATAAAGGCAAGGCGAAAGGGAGCAGGGTCGGCATATAGACTCTTGTGAAAGAGGTAAAGCGCTCCTTGAGCTTTTCAATTAACGTGCCTTCCAACCTCCCCGCATTTTAACGCACAGCTCACATGGAAGGCAAAGTTTGGGCCCCGTCCGTCACCGTAATTCTATCCCTTCTTCGGATCATGACGTCATTTGGTAAACGGATCTTCGCCTAATGCATCCATCCACCTTTGCTCCAAAGATGGCAGCAGTTTCGCAAGGGTCTTCCTTTGTCGATACTCCGGTTCTGCCGAACTTATCCAGCTAGATAAAAATTAAGCAGTAAACTTTAAAATAAAGTCTAGGTTGTGTGAGAGGAAATAAACTTTTGAGTTGTAACCATAGCATGGTGAGTACTCTAAGTTCAACGTATATCCCTTGGTTTCAAAGTAAATATTTTTATAGAACACAAAGATGAGAACTATATAACCAAGTTTTTTCTTCAACAACGGTGTTTGTAGCCGCAAGTAATGTAATTACGTATATTGATTGACTGATTGATTTGTTGCTCTTTGCTTTTCTGACACATTTGGCTAATCGCGAAGCTGAGGATGAATGGTAATGATACAGAATGAAATCGGTAAAAGTGCGATCACAAACGCACATGGACAGGGCACAACAACCAACAAAGAATTATACACATCAGAATGAAAATATCAATAGGCCTATATTGAATTTCGAATACCGTGATTAAAATTGAATCTGAAATCCCGAGTTCAACTTGGAATATGGAATCCCGACTTCGACATTGGAATCAATCTGCGTTCCCGACTTCGACATTGGAATCAATCTGCGATCCCGACTTCGATATTGGAATCTGCGATCCCGACTTCGACATTGGAATCTGCTATCCCGACTTCGACATTGGAATCTGCTATCCCGACTTCGACATTGGAATCTGTGATCCTGACTTCGACATTGGTATCTGCGATCCCGACTTCGACATTGGAATCTGCGATTCCGACTTCGACATTGGAATATGGAATCCCGAGTTCCACATTGGAATCTATATCCCGAGTTCAACATTGGAATCTATATCCCGAGTTCAACATTGGAATCTATATCCCGAGTTCAACATTGGAATCTATATCCTCACTGCGACATTGGAATCTATTTGCGATCCCGAGTTCGACACTGGAATCTATCTGCATTCCCGACTTCGACATTGGAATCTACGATCCCGACTTCGACATTGGAATCAGCGATCCCGAGTTAAACTTGGAATATGGAATCCCGAGTGCAACATTAGAATCTATCTGCGATCCCGAATTCAACTTGGAATATGAAACCCCGAGTTCGAATTGGAATATGAAACCCCGAGTTCGACTTGGAATGGAACATGAAACCCCGAGTTCGACTTTGAATATGAAACCCCGAGTTCGAATTGGAATATGAAACCCAGAGTTCGACTTGGAATATGAAACACTGAGTTCGACTTTGAATATGAAACCCCGAGCTCGACTTGGAATGTGAAACCCAGAGTTTACAATGAAGCTACTTACGCACAATTCTTCAAATGATACATTTATCTTAACGCTCCACCACACTGTTGATTTCGCCCCAATGGCCGCGCGGGCAAATATAAACAGAGCAAAAACAGAGGCTCTCCGGTGGAGGGGCACGGTAGGATGATGAATGCAGCAATGCAACACGAGGAAAAGAGAACGTCGGAAATCAAAATGCAGCGAGTATGTGCGCAATATATCTGCCAGCGTGGCGTGACGTGACACGCAGAACTATAGCAAAGCAGGAGTAATTACTCGCAATACGGGGTCAGGAATTTAATCTCCAGTGGACATCGGAGTGGAGTGTGGAGAATAGTTAACATTACCGCTTCACATCCTAGGCTGCCCCCACTTCAAAACTGGAAGGGGGAAAAAATGCAATCCCCTTGGACCGGCAGGTTATTGCACGTTCAGGGACCATTTGGTTGCGTGAAATTGTGCTGTCTCCATGCATAGGGATGCCGGGCGAAGTATTTGCACTAAGTGTTGGCAAGTGGTGGACCAACGTTGTGCACACTGGCTGAGGAAGTGAAGAAATGCACTAATTTACTCCAAAGCTCTGACAGGGTACATGCTTCAGGCTAGGTTTTGTACGTGTCGTACTCGAATCATTACTGCCGGGCCCCGTGGCGGAGTGGTTAGCGCCAGGGGTCCCGGGTTCGAATCCCGAACTGGGCATGCATGTTTGTGAGTGTGCACTCAGCAATTTCATCATGTCATCACTCATCCCCATCTTCGTAAATTAGCCAAAAGTGGCACAAAAAGCGAAGTAAAATGAAGCAAATCAATCAGTCAATCGAATCCTTACTGTGTTGCAGTCCTGCAACGGAACTACTTGAAATTCGGACGGACTGAGATGTGAGGGGAGGGGGGGGGGATGGACACACTGTCCTACATGTCATTGCTTTGACGGCGGCAAACATAATGTTAAAGAGTGAACAAGATAAAGAAAACTATCTCATTTCGATCATTTTTTCACAACACCTATCCTTTTCCTTCATTAGTCATGTTAAAAGGTTGGAAAATATTTAACAGACAATACTTGTGAAATTTGGTGTGTTTTGACGCAATAAATATTGTGTTGACTTATTTATTTAGCTTTTCTTTTACATGGTATAAATGTAAATTAATGTCAATGTCTTGCTTTACACTATATCATAGAACATTTCTTTATCTGCATTAAATCGTGGTATGAATCACACACACACAACACAAAAAAACATATATATATACCTTAACAATGACGAAACCACAATAAAAAAAATACAAACTCATACAGAGAGAGATTGAGAGAGGGGGGAGGGGGAGAGACAGAAAACATTCATGCTTCTAAGGTCATCGTAAATATTATTCATTGTTGTTGAATATATGTGCAATTTCATGAACTCAGACCGTGGATAAAGGAATGTAGCATCAATGCGCGGCTTCGGGGGCGCAGTAAGAATGATAAATTTAGAAAGACCGATAGTTCACAAAAGTTTTCCTTTCGGCATCAAAACATATTTTCAACCAAACATATTTTTATTTCTATGTCCTTACAACTGCAAACAGAAAATGTTAATCACTAGAAAAGTAGAAAGTCAATTGCCAGATTAGAGGAAAACCTTCATTAGTTGAATAGTTCAAGTCATCGATTACGTCACCGAAGGGTAGACGACAGGCAAGAAAATACGCTTTTCTACCGTGTTTTAGAAATTGTAGTTGACACGTTCTTTGGTCAAAAGAACATGATTTAACTAAAAGAGCAATTAATAAGTTCACATGAAAGACTCGAAAGCATTCGCGTGATGCCTCTCAGGGTATGGGGTAATATCTCTCTGCTAGTTCGTCAAATAAAAATCAAAGTTAAGTTTGCACTAAGAAAAAGGAAGTCGATTTTACTTCTTTGCGAACTAAATACTTATATGCCTAACATATAATCCATTACACTCAAAGAAATTAAACTTCCTATAATTCAACTTGATCACTCTATTCCAAAAACCGAGCCCGAACTTCCAAAGTCAAGACAAAACACAATCGTAATTGCCATGGAAACAGCTCTAAACAAGATAAGTATATACAGGTTAGTCACTATCCTGACATTATTAGTGATAGGTAAGTTAAAGAAATTAAGATTTAAGAACAATAAACATTTGTACAAGAGAAAAGGTAATTAATAACAATAAATATTAGTGAATAGTGAATCAAGTAAACAATAGATTTCAGAGTATGGAACAGATCAAAGGAAGATTCACCGTTTTAAGCCCCACTACCCTAACGGAACACACCGGCAGACAGTTAGTGGAATCTACAATTTTCTGGGAGAAATATGAAGAAAATGTATCTTGCACTGTAGCTCTTCGGAATGTAGTGACAAAACTGAAATAATAATAAAAATAAAAAACATGTCGAACATCAGCGAAATTTCAGAATTCCTGTTGATAGAAAACAAAATTCTGGCTAGTAGCATTCCTAACGTATCAACTGCTTATAAGAGGCTGTATTTGACCCTACCTGTGACGTCATCATCAACAGATAGGTAGTTTTCGAAGCTAGAATTGATCAAAAATTACTTGTAGAGCACAATGCCAAGAGTGAGATTCAGTCGACTGGTGCTGTTTATTATCGAAAGCGATGGGGCTCGGGCACTGGACTTGACCAAACTAGCAAGAGAATTTGCTTCCATCAAAAAACGCAGAGGACTGATAGATTTAACAATGTTGTAATTTTTGTAGGAATAGTGTATTGTCAAATGTAATATAATATATACTTTACTACAGTTTGTCTCTCGTAACGCAACTCCCATGCTGCGTTTGGGATCGAACCAAGAACCTCTAGATTCAATTGGGTGATGTAGCTATTCCTCATTCATCTCTCAGATGGTTATCACTCGCTTGGCCTGAATGTGATAAATGCAAGAGGTTACCTTTTAAAGGAATGGCGATAGAAATTAGCTTAGATTAAATATGGGTTTTATACTCTCCATGACTGAACCGATATGGATTGGTTAAGAAAAGGATATTACTTGCCTTACAAATATATGAAGATTGTTCCCACGCTTGTCCTCTCAACTATCACTTGTCTCTTGTCACACACCATCGTCCAATAGTCGTTCCCCACTTTGCTCCTCTCTCACAATCCGTAATCCTTACTCTCTCTCGTATTCTCGCCAACTGATCACACCTCCTGACAATTCCAACACTCATGCCACATACGACTTCCAAGTCAATCACCCGAGCTTTGCCTGATTACTTATTCAGCATTCCTTTCTCTGTTTCCTACTATGCTAAGAATTTATACATCCTACCCAATACCTTGGGTATGATACGCTCTTGTCTTAACCTTTCGTACCAGTTTTTACATTGATTGGTTCCTTGATTGATTTAGTGTTTTAAGTCCACTTTATGCACAGTAAGGCTAATCGGGGCTGGACCTACAGTTTAAAGTGGAATCCGAACACTATGTGCCTCTACCGGGTATCGAACCCGGGACCCTTTGATTCCAAGGCGACGACGTTACCACTGCGCCATCGGGCAGGCCAGTTTTTACATTGATTAACCCCACGCCCCCTATACGCCTTCATGGCGTGGTGCTAAGCACAGGGGTGCACTTTACCTTTTTTACATGTATGCATTTTCATATTTATATATGTCTAATATCAATGATATGCGCCATGTAAAGGAGCACCTTTTAAAGATCACCCTCCGTAAGCGTCTCCGAGTTTCGTCCATCCTCTCATCAACTTTGGTCGGCATCATGATTGTGTGGAAGCCACGCTTTCCACACACACAAAAGTAAATGCTTCAGTTGAAACAAAAAAAAATGCATAAGGTCTCTCTCTATAGCTCAGACCAAATGTTTAAAATGCATCATCAAAAAAGATGCATCCAAAACAGCAACTGATGCATTAAAGTACACCTTTACAACGGATATGCAGAAATGCATCAAACTGTAAACCTGATAGTTGACAAAGACCAGAAAACACACTTTAGAGCATAAGTTTCTAGTGCACCAAATAGATGCACTTAGTTTGCTGTGTGTATGTGGCCTTCCTGGCACGGTGGAACGGACATTGCCATCCTAACAGACATGATCCAAAAATGACGTTTAAGTTGCCGATTCCCTTAGATTCTACCCCTTGCTATTATCCCAGCATAAAATGACCATTAATACGAAGAAACATACGTCACTTGTTTGTAGTGGAAGCAGTGATGTGCGTCCACGCGGAAACATCGATAGTCGACATTCTACACATAGACTATTTTATACACGTACATTACGTAATCTATGTAAACAACATGGCGAAAGGTGAGAACTTAGCAAAGGGCGCCGTGGAATTAAAAGAAAATTATACTGCGTATCAGTTGCTGATTTGTGAGGAGAACTTTTCATACGCTCCCTTCCAAATTTGAACAATTTCTCACCTAGGAAGAAACCTAATATAGGAAATTTTCTAGTGTTTTATGGGAAAAAGACCACTCTTGCCTCACGACTGCCATCTGTTGTTGTTTTTTGCATACTATTTATCTTCTTCCATAGCTGATTAATAGAAGAGAAGATAAATTTTGTTGTAAATAGGATTCTTTTCATTTCGTTAGGAACCAGTATAGTTGAAAATTTCACTTTCCTTTCCTAAAACCCTTGAAAATTAATTTTAAAGCACTTAGGTTGTCTACGTAGTCTATGTAAAGTACAACCAAATATAATATACGCGTAAATTACGTGTAGACAACGCATGTAGACGTAAACTTATAGTCTACGGCACATCACTGAGTGGAAGTTAAAAAAACATCTCGGCAGTTATTTAATTCCACAAGAGGTCATGTCATGTACCACTGAGTACCAACTGAGAACCACATTCCACAAGCTAACGAAAGAAATTTCATTAGCTTTCCCGACAGCCAGCCTGATTTTGCATGAAGATACATTCACGAGGCAGGCAGCGCCCGTTAGGTCTTTGGCCGCTCCATAAATCCACAGAGGGTTGCCTAAATTCAGGGGGATGTGTCCGTCCGGGCGTGGTGGACATGTTCCCATCCACGGAATTTTCTCTCGTTGAAGAGAAGACAAGGAATGCCGAGGGTGGATTTTTTTTAAATATCAATTCGTACCTACTTTCTTTCTCACAATTCAAGCATGTTTAACGAGAAAATATTGTATTTGTTTGAAGACTTGCTATGAGGTTTTACACGCAAGCAACTGGTCTTGGAGGTGATTTCAGCTGTTCGTGTGACATTGTCATTTCGATGACAGATGAAGACCTTATCACACGCTCTCCCTTTCTCTCTCTGGATGAGTTTGAGCGCGTTTTTGTCTCTGTGTCAATTTTCTACTGTATAATCTTATCTTCAAGGTCGTTAGAGTTAGATTATTTCCGTAACATCTTTGGCTGTTATGCATTTCAAGCTTCGGAACGAGTCACAACTCTCGAAGCAGCCAATCAACCAAGCGAGCCGCTGACGTCATCTCAACCCAGAACCCATCGCTAAGCCCCTTGCTCAGGTTCTACACACCCACTAGGCTCGCTAGACAGACTCGCGCAGTCCGCTGGAGATGTTCCGAAAGTAATTCGACTCTACCAGAATATTTTGTAGGAAACGGAAGGGCGGTGTGTCACGTTATTGGCATCTCACCGTGGCCGTGCGGTCTAAATGCGTCACGCTTTGGGTTCCGGCTACATGACGCTCGCGGGTTCGAGTCTCCTGTGGGGGGGGGGGGAGGGGGAGCGTAACAACTTTTCTCCAGAGATTTCGGCCTGTGTATGGAACCGGTTGCCACCCACCATCGTGAGGAAATTGGGGAGCTACGAATGAGTAGTGTGACCCGGTCATGAGAACCTACAACAACAACGAGGAGCACATCGTGCTGACCACACATCACCCGTAACTTGTTGGATGGTCTCCCACCTCGGCAGACCGAGCCCGGCAGTCTGTAAGTAGGCCTTGGCCCTCACGAGCTGTTTTGCCACAGGTTACATATTTATATCAGGCTACTGATAGATTTTTAATAGTAGAAATAATAACGATAATCAATATTATGATCATGTTTATCATTATACAAGATGTTCGAAAAATCATGCAACCGAATTTTTGAACATACGTAACTCTTGAACAATAGACATGAATATTACACTGGCTATTAACTTTGTCTATGTGGATATTTTTGAAACATTAAACAATAAAATAATTCTCTACACGAACGTTCAATACGGGAGAAAAGTTACTACGGTGTAAAAAAAAGTCATTGTACGAAGAAAAAAACTAACATTGATGAAAGACAGCTGTCAAGTCGCTTGCAATAATTGTCCATGTGCTTCGATGGTCTCTGGGTAATTATCGATTTGAAAACAACGATAATTTTTTACGGGTTTTATGCATGGGGTTAATTATGACATATTCCTAAAAAAGAATGCTTTTTTAATTACGAGGTGTACTGGCAACACTGATCGTGTCTGAGAGCAGTGCCAGGTGTGCCCGACATCAGAACTGGGAAATCTCACTTTGTCACGTGGTCCTAGGCTATGAATAGAAATAAAGAAATCAGGTTGCCAACTCATAAGAAATCAGGTTGCCAACACATAGGAAATCAGGTTGCCAACCCATAAGAAATTAGGTTGCCAACTCATATGCAATCAGGTTGCCAACCCATAGGAAATCAAGTTGCCAACCGATAGGAAATCAGGTTGCCAACCCATAGGAAATCAGGTTGCCAACCCATAGGAAATCAGGTTGCCAACTCCAGAAACAGCATCATCATCTCACTGATACGATTAATCATATTTACAATTTCTGATCGATTTTTCTCCTAAATTTTATTCTCTAGACTTCAGGCTTCGCTAGGCAGCCTAGCTATACTAGAATATACGCTCCTGATCTTATTCAACCAATGCCCAGACGAAAGAAAAAGTTGAAATGTATCGTAAGTGTTGGTATAGTCGAAGGCAAGTTGGTCGTTTTGTACGATAATCCGGGACAAAATCAAATGTGTATGTTTTGTCCCTTCATCCCCTGGGTCGCGATTAGCTAAAATAGGCAGAAAAACGACGTAGAATAAACAAAATCAACAAGCGCGTTCGAATAGAATTAAACGTGTAATAGTTTCAAGCGAAAGAATACATGGAAATCATCTTCCCCACTCCCCCCTTTCATACCTCTGTTAAGAAATCCATTCCTAGCCAAGGCCTCGATTTCTTTCCCATTCAATTTGTATGCCATCCAGCGCTTGGCTCAATTCGGATCCTCCTGCCTTACCTGGCACCCCTGCATTCTTCTCAAAAAACCCTCACCCCCTCTTCAAGTGCTTTCCACCCCTCCCCCTCCATCGCGACGCCAACATCTCCCCTTGCAATTTTCTGCAGTTCGTCGCCTTGTGCCTACTTTATCCCTGTACCATATTAGCCTATGTTATTGTCACCCCCGCTGTGGCAGTAATACCGGGATAAGTCCGATGGCAGGAAAATTGATGAAAAATTACGACCTCTCCTCAGCATAATGCATAATGCATGATCTGTACCTGAGACATGCAGCAAGACGGAGGGGTGGATAAAAAAATTTGCGGCAGGTCTAATTTGGCGTGCTGTGTGCTCGACTGCGGTAAACCGGAAGTGCGATTCTTACCGGAAGTTGAGCTGTAGCCTTTGATTACATGCTGCTAGCGTACATTTCGTAGCAGGATTTGGAACAGGAGGAAAATGAGTATGGAAGACAGTCGCGAATGTTTCTGGACGCTAATTATCGTGGGTGAAGTTGTACAAGGGAAAGAGAGATTAGGACATGCGAAGGTTACTTTTCGTCTTCCTGTGGGGTGACGGAAGAATTTGTTAATTTCGAAACGAAATGTGTTTTATTATTGCCTCCAATAATGGTCGGAAAAATGCGCTGGACGCCACCCCCCCCCCCCCCCTTTTTCTGCGGCAGCTTTCAGACCGAAGAGACGAGCAACAAATGTCAATTGAAAACGGGCCTACAGAGGTAAATATTTCCTTTCTAACGAAGCTGCGCGTGTCACCTATGAGACGATGAAACTACTTGACTACGAAGGTATGCTGCTAGGAAAGGAAATAAGTTATCGTGGAAAGAGTTTGATAACAATGAGACTATTTTACTATGAAGGTGTGTTGCTAGGAAAGGAGTTAGACAGGTGATCATGGAAACGATCAGACTATCTGACCAGGAAAGTGTGTTGCTAGGAAAAGAATTAAGACAGGTTGTGGCGGAAAGGGCTTGATAACGATGAGACTATTTTAGTACGAAGGTATGTTGCTAGGAAAGGAATTAGATTACCGCAGAAGGAGTTTGATAACAATGAGAGTATCAGACTATGAATGTGTGTTGTGTTGCTAGGAAATGAATTAGGCGATCATGGAAAGGGTTTGATAACGATCAGACTATCTGACCACGAAGGTGTGTTGCTAGGAAAGGAATTAGATGACCGCAGAAGGAGATTGATAACAATGAGAGTATTTGACTATGAAGGTGTGTTGCTAGGAAAGGAATTAGATAGGTGATCATGGAAAGGGTTTGATAAGATCAGACTACCTGACCACGAAGGTGTGTTGCTAGGAAAAGAATTAAGACTGGTTGTGGCGGAAAGGGCTTGATAACGATGAGACTATTTTAGTACGAAGGTATGTTGCTAGGAAAGGAATTAGATAACCGCAGAAGGAGTTTGATAACAATGAGAGTATTTGACTATGAAGGTGTGTTGCTAGGAAAAGAATTAGACAGGTGATAAAGGAAAGGGTATGATAACGATCAGACTACGTGACCACGAAGGTGTTGCTAGGAAAGAAATTATACACGTTGTAGTGGAAAGGGCTGGATAACGATGATAGAATTTGACTAAGAAGGCGTGTTGTTATGAAATAAATTAATTTAAACAGGTTATCACGAATCGACGACTACAACAAATGCACGCTAGAAACACAGAAGGAGGCCGCTGCAGAAACTTCACCCAAAACTAAAATATGACGTAACAAAGGAGAAAAAACGAAACAGGGGAGTCCATGCGTTCGCCTTTTCCTCCCAGGCTGCTTCCTCCGCAACCAATTCCAGAGCCTCCTCCATCCATCATCATCCTCATGCGCATCACGGTGGCTGGAATAGGGCGGAATCTTCGATTACCTGTAATGCCCCCTCTCGTTGCGACCTTATGATATATGTTATACGGAGCGCGCCATCAAAGGAACAGCCGCCCCCTTCCACTCGCAAAGGAAAGATACCGCGTCCATGGAAGAGCAGTGATTTATTCCATGATGAATAACTCTGCCCGGAGGCGCTCGGCGCCTAACTCGTCCATCTATATCTGGAGCGACGGCGCTGGGGCAGATTTTTATAGCCCCCCATTATGTCACTCCCATCATCCAGGTGCGCCACTGGATAAGGAAAGCGATCGAACAAACAATATCTATAAATTTTACGATTGGATCTCTCTCCTCTCTCGGCTTCCCTTTTAGAAACTGCCACTTGCAGTGTTGCCACTGGTCGATGTCAAAAATGTCTTGGTGATATAAGGTTGAACAGTGGCGTATGCTGAGTCTAAGGCCTGGGCTATCTCACTATGACACCTGATCCTAGGCTATGGAGGAAGGGAGAAGACTAGATTCATTCTTGACGTCTTCAAGGAAGCCACGTTGCCATCCCAACGATAGTCAGGTTGCAAACTTATAAAAAATCAGGTTGCCAACTCCTAAGAATTCAGGTTGCCAACTCCTAAGAATTTAGGTTGCCAACTCCGAAGAATTCAGGTTGCCAACTCCTAAGAATTTAGGTTGCCAACTCCTAAGAATTCAGGTTGCCAACTTCTAAGAATTCAGGTTGCCAACTCCTAAGAATTTAGGTTGCCAACTCCTAAGAATTCAGGTTGCCAACTCCGAAGAATTCAGGTTGCCAACTCCTAAGAATTTAGGTTGCCAACTTCTAAGAATTCAGGTTGCCAGCTCCTAAGAATTTAGGTTGCCAACTCCTAAGAATTCAGGTTGCCAACTTCTAAGAATTCAGGTTGCCAACTTCTAAGAATTCAGGTTGCCAACTCCTAAGAATTCAGGTTGCCAACTCCTAAGAATTCAGGTTACCAACTTCTAAGAATTCAGGTTGCCAACTTCTAAGAATTCAGGTTGCCAGCTCCTAAGAATTTAGGTTGCCAACTCCTAAGAATTCAGGTTGCCAACTTCTAAGAATTCAGGTTGCCAACTCCTAAGAATTCAGGTTGCCAACTCCTAAGAATTCAGGTTGCCAACTCCTAAGAATTCAGGTTGCCAACTTCTAAGAATTCAGGTTGCCAGCTTCTAAGAATTCAGGTTGCCAGCTCCTAAGAATTTAGGTTGCCAACTCCTAAGAATTCAGGTTGCCAACTCCTAAGAATTCAGGTTGCCAACTCCTAAGAATTCGGGTTGGCAACTTCAGAATTGCCATTATCTTCAGTATTTTACTTTCTAGGCTTCAGGCTTCGCAGATAGCCTGGAATATACTTTCCTGAGCTTGAAAATTTTGACAGTGTAGCCATATTAATTTCCTAAGAAAACAAAACGTTCCCGGATCGACTCCCGAAATGAGCATAGCTGTTTCTTTTGTGCGTAACCCTTCCAGATAAGGGGTAGCGTGTGGTCAACACGACGAAACCCCAGTCGTTGTTGCAGGTTTCCATGACCGGGTTACGCTGCTCATTCCTAGCTCCCCAATTTCCTCACGAAATGTCCACCAGGGTGTGAAATTCATGAAGGGACACTCACAAAGAGTGTGAGATTCGAACCCGAGACCCCGGACATAGTACCGCGCTCAGCTAACCAGAGGTAATCACCCTCATAAGGATAAACCTCACCCTCCGAAGACCTGTGGGCGAGATCGTGTGAGGACGAGGGCAAAGTCAAATCCGTGAGGGTGAGGGTGTGTGAGGGTGAGGGTGTGTGAGGGTGAGTGCGAGCCGTGAGGATGAGGAAGGTTGAACGAAAATGACCACCTCTACCGCTAACCAATCCGCCACGGAGGTCAGCGAAACAAATATCAAGGCATTCAGTTTTGTGATTTTTTTCTGAGGAAGCGACTAGCTTGAGTTTCAAGTCCATTTTGTGCACAGGTAGGCTAATCGGGACTGAACCTTCAGTTTAAAGTGGGATCCGAATCACTGTGCAATTCGCCTCCTCCGGAAACCAAACCAGGTACCCCTTGATTACAAGGCGACAACATTAACACCAGGCCATTGGCGAGGCCTACGATGCGAATACCGTACGTACTGACATATTTGTAATGTCAAGAGCCAATTACTCAAAAGTTACTAGATCTAGCAAAAGAATCGCTAAGTTGGCAACTATGCGCTGCAGGCGGCGAAGGTATGAAACTTGTCAGGCGACGACAGTGGCGGTGCCGTGTGGGAACTGAGGGTATCTGTTGCCGTAGCAGCTCGTAAACAAGGCCCGAACGGACGTTTCCTTCCGAAATCATTATGAAATGGATCTCAAACGACCTCTTACTGGGCCATAACTCCATGCAAAGTGCCCCTGTGTACCAAGGCAGGGAATACATAGGTAAGAGAAAAGGATATAAAAAAATGCCTGGCTGCGCTTCGTATAATGACGTCACCGTAGGTTTTAATTTGCTAATGCGATGATACGTATATTAACAGCATCATAGTTTAACCCGCACATCTACGAAGGCAGTGGTTGCTAATTTTGTACAGCGTATCCCCTGGTTGTAGGCAACCTAGCTGTACAGCAGAGCTCAAGAGGTTGCCTAACGGTCAGGGGACATTATATACGGCTGTTTGCCGCCTGAATAGTTTTTTTCCCCACAATTTGTAAAAGTCTCACGCAGGAAATGAGTTCCAAATCGCAAGCAAACTTATAGGTTGGTCCATTTTGTTTATTTTAATTCGCCTTTCTGTCACTTTTGCTTTCATGAAGATGAGGATGAGCGATGAAGGGACATTGACAAAGATCACCCATGTCCAGGCCGGGATTCTAAATAGGGCCCGCTGGCATCGTAGAGCGCTGTGTTAACCACCCCACCATGGAAATCAGCACAAACCCTCAGGAGAAAGTGCATTTTCAAATAAACCAATCACCCTATCCACATTCCAGATAATTTCACCGTATTTTTTTTACCCACCTCATTTTCCTCTTTCTCTTTTATCTCCATGTTTATTTTCTTCTTTCTCTTTTCTTTCTTCATGTTATCCTTCTCCTTTTCTTTGTTTTCCTTTTCTTGTTCTCTTTTCTCTCCATGTTTCTATCTCTTCCTTATGTCTCCATGTTTTCTTTATCGATGTTTTCCTTCTCTTCTCTTTCTCTTTGTCCATGTTTTCCTTCTCTTATCTTTATCACTCTCCATATTTCCGTCCATTCTTTCTTTTTCTTTCTCCATGTTTTCCTTCTCTTCTCTTTTTCTTTCTCCATATTGTTTTCTATTCCATCTTTTCTATCTCCACGATTTCCTCCTGTTGTTTCTCTTTTCTTTCTTTCCTTCTCTTCTCTCTATATCTCTCCATATTTCCGTCTATTCTTCCTCTTTTTCTTTCTCCATGTGTTCCTTCTCTTCTCTTCATCTATCTCCATACTTCCGTCTATTCTTTCTCTTTCTCCATGATTTCTTTCTCTTTATCTCACTCTATATTTCCGTCTATTCTTTCTCTTTTTCCTTCTCCAGGTCTTCTTTATCTTCTCTTTTTATTTCTCCTCTCTTTATCTCTCTCCATATTTCCATCTATTCTATTTCTTTTTCATTCTCCATGTTTTCTTTATCGATGTTTTCCTTCTCTTGTTTTTCTTTCTCCATATTTCCTTCTATTACATTTCTTCTATCTCCACGATTTCTTCATATTCTTTCTCTTTTCCTTTCTCTATCTTAATGCTTTCCTTCTCTTCTCTCTCTTCACCCTCTCTTCTTCGTTTAAAATTTTACATTTACTCCTACAGTTGTCTTTTTCCAATGCTCTCAAACTTTATACTATCACAGCCAAAAATAAATGTGAATTGTTAGTAGTTTCCTTTTTTAAAATCTCTCTCCCTTACACACACACACACACACGCACGAACAAACTGTGCGAACCTCCATGGATAGGCAAGCTTGCTATGACGCCAGAGGTCCCGGTTCCATCCAGTAATTTCATCATTATCAACTATCCTCATCTTCGCTTAGCCAAAAGTGGTAGAAGAGGGCGGTAAAATATACTAAATCAATCAACACACATGCTCTCTCCTTCTCAATTGTCCCTAATTTAGATTCCTATTAGCATATAAGCATAAACAAACTTTAACTTCGATGCTGCGCATACTGACCCCGTCTCGGACAGCCTCATTCTCGTCTAGATCTCGAGACTGACGTCCGTCTCGCCCGCCAGCTTGGAACCCACGCCGAGAGCCATCATCCCTTGTATTTCGCCACCTCCCTCTCGCCAGGGTCGCAACCCGGGAGAGAAAAGTCTGGAGGGGTTGCAAAAAGACAACGGAGAGAGGGGAGAGCCATAAAGGACATGACGCATGCCGACGGGACAATGGACCTTGACAGGGACGACGAAACTCTTGTCACAACTTTCAGAGAAATACGACTGACTGAGAAAAGAAAGATGGCGACCCATAACTGGGAGATATACCTTGGTCGTCACAAGCGCCAGCAATAAATTCCCTAATGCGGTTGTGATACACGCGTGATTCTGTCCCACACGGGCGTATACTTGGGGCAATAAAACACAGTCACATGGGAGCACTTTCCCAAATGTCGTCTATGGCCCTAAGAGTGGACGGTGCATCAAGGACCACTCGCGAAACACTAGCTGAGACTTATGAATCTTGGTGATTTCTGCGGTGCAGAGTTTTGCACAAAAACCTAGATAAATTGTGGCATTCTGATGCGGTTAACTGCTAATGCCGACAATAAACCTAGACAGTGAAGAGAAAAGTACGAAACACTGCTCTCTCCCCCCCCTCTCTCTCTCTCTCTCTCTCTCTTGGGAATCTGTGGAGGAAGGCCGCGCACAACTATAGAGGGGGACAGGGGGCGGTGGAATAACCGCGAAAGGGATTAAGCGCGAAAGAGCACAACAGCGAAACGTAACACAGGATTAAACGCGAAAGGAATAAAAACGAAACGGAACAAGCGCGAACGGAATAAACGCGAAGGGACAAGCGCGAAACGGATTAATCGCGAAACCAAAATTAAAAACCGGAATAAGCGCGAAAGGAATAGCCGCGAAAGGGATTAATCGCGAAACCAAAATTGAACACCGGAATAAGCGCGAAAGGAATAACCGCTAAACCAAAATTGAACACCAGAATAAGCGCGAAAGGAATAACCGCTAAACCAAAATTGAACACCGGAATAAGCGCGAAAGGAATAACCGCTAAACCAAAATTGAACACCGGAATAAGCGCGAAAGGAATAACCGCTAAACCAAAATTGAACACCGGAAAGAGCGCGAAATGAATAAATGCTAAACCAAAATTGAACACCGGAACAAGCGCGAAAGGAACAACCGCGAAACCAAAATTGAAAACTGGAATAAGCGCGAAAGGGACAACCGCGAAACGGATGAAGCTCGAAAGAAATAAGAGCGAAACGGACTAAGCGCGAACAGAATAAGAGCGAACAGAATAAGAGCGAAACGGATTAAACGCGAACGGAATACGAGCGAAAGGAACAACCGCAAAGTGTCACTTTCGCGCTTAATCCCTTTCGCGGTAGTTCTGACGACCCCTATAGAGGGGAGAAGGCGAGTGACCGGCGCAAATTAGTGCGCGCTGCTGCAAACGGCCGGTAGCTGCAGCCTCTCACGGGTTCATTGGCCGATGCCTCTCGAGTCAGTACTTCTGCAGATACTATTTTCGTTCGCTTGCTCCAGAGATTCCCGGAAAATATTGGAGTAATGATAATTTTTGTCATTTGAAGGACTCGGGTGCAAAACATGGTAACATTTTGGTCATTTCTCAGTTCATTAAGAAAACAGGTCATTAGAAGCTACGCTGTAGATAAATTGTTTTCGTTGTGTTTACCAATTTCACAAGGCTTCACTGAGTCCAATGCAAATTGTATGATATGGCAATTTCACTCTAAAACTGAAGGATGGCATACTATATTAATTTATTTATATTGAACTCAACAGGTTTACAACAATTTACAGAGTCCATATTATAATAGTACAATTGCTTATACAATGCATAGAATAACAATACTGTAGTTTCATAACATATTTCCATCCATCATAAGAATAGGCGATAGTAAAGTTGAGGTTAAAAGTGAGAGAAGTGCTACATAATTTTAATAGTGCTCTTACTCCCTTTAGAATCACGAAACGATATGTTCTGTTTTTCTAGCCAATGGATTCATAACTGTTTTCTTGAATTGGAAATATGACATTGCGAACACATCGATGCTTTTATTATCTTTCTCTATAGCATTGTAGACCGCGCTCATTCTCCAAATAGGTGACCTTTTCATGATATTTGTTCGCGCTTTGCTCACATAGAAGATTCCATGCTTGGGTTGCGTTTTAATGTTCGGAATGCGTATTTTCAATTGTGAAAGCCACAGAGGATATCCAAGTTTGCCGTTAAAGATTTTCCAAAGTAGCATAAGGTCTCGGGGCCGTCCTTCTGCGGTCAAGTCTGTCCATATGGAATTGCTCTATTAAGTTAGTATATGATTCGAACCTGGGGTATTCGCCTTCCAGTTTGAATTTCATGTATCGCAATAATTTTGACTGTACACGTTCTAAATTTGCGGCATGTTTTTGAACTCCTAACTAAAAAATTATCAAAATTTTACTTACCATGTTTTACACCCAAGCTCTTTAAAGTGTCGCTTTTGTGTCTCGTGTGGCAGGAATGAGTGATTACATTGATGAAAGGACACTCACATAGAACACAGATGCCCAGTCTGGGGTTCGAACCCAGGACCAACTAGAGACGTAGCGCGCTGTGTTAACCACTCCTCCACGTTGCTCGGCACAAAGGTATAGAAGATCCCTGATTCCTCCATACCAGAATCGCAATAACTTCTGATCTACTACCCTTGCATACATTTTGCGTTTCCGCTAAGTGGCCGATCTCAACAACCATAGGAGCCGACTCCATGGGGCTTGGGGGGCTCGAGCCTCCCCCAATATTAACAATGTGAAGGCAGAGCCCCCCAAAATAATTTTGCTTAAGAGGATCTAATGTATTATTTTGCTTCTCTTGTAAAGTTTACTCTGAATTGTACTACACGAACTTAACTTTAAATACACATTTGAAATGTTCTAGACCATCAACTTTGGGGGGCTGAGACCGCTAAACCATCAACTTTGGAGGGCTATGATCAGAGACAGCAAAACACATGACTTATTACTATATACTAAGTATATAATTATGAGCATTGTTAAAATTTTTACTAAAAAGAGTTTCAAAAGACGATGTGCATGAACTAGGGTAGTGGATGCGACTTTTGGGCTACAAATGGCTCTAACATGACATTCAGAACGAGATCATTGATATATTAGGGAGATCTGTTTTGCGCTCCGTGGTAGCAGATATTAAAAGTCGGGAATATTTTGCTATTATGGTTGACGAAACTTGTGACATATCCAACCGTGGACAATTAATATTCTACATTCGAACTGTGAATAAAAAATTGATATTTTTGAGGAATTCGTGGGTTTTTATTAGGGGCGTGTGGGACGGCATCGGGACGGGAAAAATTTTGGGACGGGAAAGCTCTGAAAATCTCGAATTCTACATGTCATTTTCACTTTAAGTGATTTCTGGATTAAAAACGAACAATTTACGATAAGTTCCAGAAATTGACAATGCAGAAAACGTCGAGAAATAACGACATTTTAAAATGAGCATTCGGTATTTCCCGACTGCTCAGGATCCCGAAAAGTCGGGAAATCATTTCCCGAAGTCGGGATCGGGACTGGAAATTTTTTTCCAGATCCCGGTCCTGAATTTTCGGGATCCGGCACACCCTCCGAGCACTGAGGCCAAAACTTAAAAAAGGGAGAGAGCGAGTCATTCATTAATTTATTTCAGTGATCAGAGGCCCCCCCCCAATAATTTTGACAAGTCGGCGCCCCTGTCTACAACAGTCACCGACCTCCGAGGCGGAGTGGTTAACGTCGCACGCTGTATCATTGTGTGCTCTTAAATTTCATTCGTTAACCAGTCGTCATCATCGTCACGATTAACCCAAAAATAGCAAGAAGCAACTTCAACAAAACATAAGGAAAAGTCTACCGTGGTCACTGGAGCGCCATTAGCTGAGACTAGTATGTCTATATACGATATAATAAATCCTGCGGCCTTTGACCTCCTGCAACGCAGACTTTTCTGATAAAAGTAAATAAGTCAAGGGCATTCCGCCATTGCAAAAACTGGAATCGCTTCTAAATGGGAAAACCACGAAGAATGAATTCTGCTATAATTTTCCTCAAGTATCAAATACCACATACGTGTTCCGAGATATATATGTTTAGATCACATCTCGAATATTTAGAATGATTGGTTCGGGTTATTTTACTTCGCTTTTCTGCCACTTGTGACTAATCGCGAATAGAGATGGTAAAATCCGGATACAATTTTACCGGATATTAATTTTCTATCCAGTTTTCAAATATCCGTATATCCGGATTCGGATTATCTTAAATGTCCGGATATCGAAATGTGTGTATTATTGTATCGTTTATTTATTATATCATACCATATCATATCGTTTATCCGTTTTATGGGCTATCCACATAGGGGTCATGGTTACGAATCCCAGCATGAACATGGGTGTTTGTAAGTGTCCATTCATCAATTTCTTTGACTTTGACTTGCTTTATTTCACTTCGCTTCTTGTGTCACTTTTGGCTAATTTGCGAAGTTGGGGATGAGTGATAACATGATGAAATTGATGAATGGACACTCACAAACATCCATGCCCAGACCGGGATTCGAATCCGGGACCCCTGGCGTCGTAGCGCGATGTGCTAACAACTCCGCCACGAGGGGCGCATTCATCAATTTCATCATATCATCGCTCATCTTCGCAATTAGCCAAAAGTAGCAGAAATGCGAAGTAAAATAAACCAAATAAAAAAATCAAATCGTCATGTTAATATTTCACTGCACGGATTTTCTACAAATCCTTCATAAAATTTGTACTATCCGGATATCCGAAAAGGAAATCGGATAATCTGGATATCAGTTATCCGGATTTTGTGGCCATCCTAATCTCGAAGATGAGGATGAGTGATGAAAGTAATAAAGGGACACTGACAAAGAACGCCCATATCCAGGCCTGGATTCGAACCCGGGACCTCTTGCGAAATGGCTGAAGGGACAATCACATATGGAAGAGAGCCTCCCAGATTATTATATTATACCATTTTTATGGCTCTCGTTTTGCTCTATAAAATGAGACTATAGGATTTTATATAGTTACTCAAGAAGAGTGGAAATCATTTATTTTTCTGTATAATTTTTTTTTAAGAAGACATGAAAGAAAAGGAAGGGAAAATGTGCTGAAGCATCAAAGAGGGGTTCAAAAGGGGATAAATGTGCTAATCTCCCGAAAAGGTGCAACATAAGTGTGTTCATTTTACTTGATTTCATGTCCTAAACCTGATTTCTAGTGAGTTGGCAACCTGATTTCCTATGAGTTGGCAACCTGGTTTCCTATGAGTTGGCAACCTGATTTCGTGTGAGTTGGCAACCTGATTTCCTCTGAGTTGGCAACCTGATTTCTTGTGAGTTGGCAACCTGATTTCTTGTGAGTTGGCAACCTGATTTCTTGTGAGTTGGCAACCTGATTTCCTGTGAGTTGGCAACCTGATTTCCTGTAAGTTGGCAACCTGATTTTCTGTGAGTTGGCAACCTGATTTCCTGTGAGTTAGCAACCTGATTTCCTATGAGTTGGCAACCTGGTTTCCTATGGGTTGGCAACCTGGTTTCCTATGGGTTGGCAACCTGGTTTCCTATGAGTTTCCGATCGGTGTGAAAACCTACATTTTTTGAAAGGTGCCGCACCTTAAAATCCGTTCCCTAATCGTTACTCATCTTCATCTTCGCGATTAGCCAAAAAATGACAGAAATGCGAAGTAAAATTAACCAATCCAATCCATCGATCTATCAAACTGAGAAAATAAAGTATTGAGTAAAACCGAAAGCTATGATAGTTGTACTATACTCAGAATATACAATCCATGAAAAATGGAAACACCACAAGGAGACCCACAATCCTAAATCCTGAATATGTTCTTCCAGAAGCCGGGAGGAGATAACAGAAAAAGCTGCTGACCGCGAAAGTCCTCGAGAATGTGTCAAACCGATGCTGACTGGGTAAGAGGGAGGAATTTGGCGGAAATCTCCCTCCACTACAGGGGGAGGCTGAGGAGTGGGGGTGGCAGGGGAAGATGACATCTGCAGTGGGTAAAGTAGGGAGAAGGCAGGTTGGGCTCTCTCGTCAATACACGCTGGACGATCAATGGCTTACGCCGTGCAGACGCCCATCAAGGCATGGCTGGTCAGAGCCGTGTGACAAGTTTACTTCTTGCGAACGGTTCGTGGAGAACTGTTCCAAAGACTCCTTCGCAGTGGAGAGTCCAAGAACAGGGCATGTAAAGCCAATCTCACACGGCATTTAGGTACGTCCTCACTTCGCCATCGACTCCTAGCTTCCTTACTTAACGATCGTGTGAGAGCTTTCACGTATTCTGTTCCCGACAGAATTAGAAGCCGTCTCTAAATCCATCGTTAATACCATAGAACCAGGCATTCCTTTAGGGAAAGGGTGTTAACACCATCATTTTTAAATGGGATATACAGGTAGGGGTTCCAAAATGATGGGGGGGCATGGAAAGTTTACTTTCTCTTGGTAGACAAGGCTTAGCAAAAGAGGCCATAGTGATAGTGTGGAGGCAAAAATATGTGGAGCAACTATCCCCTAAATCGTCGCCACTGTTTAAGGCTGTCATTTTAATCGGAAGGTGAAATCGGAACATTTTTTACCAATTGACCCCTCTTTTTCCATGCACTAACATTGCGTGTCAGAACCATCTCAGTATGTGTGTATGTCCATTTCATCTCACCAGGTATCAAAACATCTACGTATATACCAGAAGTGTTTTTATGAAGATGCTACATATGCACGGGATGGACAACGTGAGATTCAAACTGTGGGCTGCGAACTGGATGCTGACAGTTCTCGAATATTTCTCTCTGATTCGAGCCTAAACATCACTAATGTGTCTTGTCCTCCCATGTTTGCAGCTCTTATAAAAGTCGAAACCCACCAAATTGTTCATATTCAGGCCTAACCACTCGCAAGTGTTCAAAATTGTCTGTCATAGCTTCCACAGTCTTCTCATATATCGGCACGAAACAAAGGAAATCTTCTAGAATACAGCTGGATCGCGAAACTAATGCAGTGAAAACCCATCCGTTCCCAACACATCTAATGTTTTGTCTCCCGATATGATCACATGTTTACTCATTTATATCCAGTTATGTGCTCAAGGAGGGTTGGTTGGGTCATAACCCAATTTGACCCAGTATTCCTTAAAAAAGAACGCCAAAGACAGAAAAAGATGGCAAAATGAGGACTGACCACCAAAATTAGTATGCTTAACCCCTCTCCCTTCCGAAAATCCTGGGCACGCCTCTCTTTATCTGGGACACATTTCTTTTAAAATCAACTCACCAGAAGTTTTTATCATTTCGATTGGGGACTGAAGTAAGATGCGTTCTTTCTGCAGGTTTGGATATTATCCTTTATGGTGCTGTCGCCTGCCTTCGCACCTAACCTTAACAAAACCCTAATTTTCCATCCTTGTGACTAATCTTCAAGACTTACGAAGATTTCAGGCTGAAGGGACACGCTATACATGTCGTTTGGAATGAGCCAATCAACAGCAACGTTTCACACCGTAGCGCCATGAAAGGCCGCACAAACCTTCTTTTGACTTGTGAAATCCTCAGGCGACACGGTGTGAAATCTTCCTTAGTAGGCCACTGTCATTGTCACCTAGAAGTAATAGCTCTTGTTGACCACGGAAGAAGAATATCTCCTCAACCGGTGGGAATGCCCCTCGGTTTTCTTCTTTCTCCTTTATTTTCTGTGCTTGTTCACTATACAGGCAACATCTTATGTTTGACATACACAGGACATGTATGTACTATGTAGACATTTTAACGAAAAATCAGTCGAAGTCAAGGGTGGCTCGGTGGCTCATGGACACTGACTGATCACTAATCGACTGTATGAACTGAAGTCTCATTTCTGTTGTACCAATCAATCGGGAAATTGAAGCCGCGTATTTATATCCTCATTATATCCTAGAACGTTCTGCAGATAAACGACTCGTAATTATTGCCAGTAGTTCGACTTCTTATCTTATTGAAGAACGTTCCCTCTCGAACTTTCCAGAGATTAAAAATTACAACGAATTGCCCTACATCTGGTGTTAATTTTGTTGTGCAGCTTCAAAATGCTGACAAGTCTTTACATAGTGCTCAAGTTCTCTGCGACAACATCGAAAGCACAAGAAAAGTTTACGTGTAATGTTATCAATAGCAGGGTTATAGAACATTCTCCGTCTTGCCTTGTTAAGTATTTTTCTCCTTGAATTATAGTCATATTATATGTAGTGTCAACAGAAAAATTTCCTGGAAGGGCTACAGGTGTGTAAATCAGGACAAAAGAGGGCGCTATCTACAATAAAAGTAAAATTGTAATAATATTACTGCAAATCTTCATCAATAACATTTGTTCTCCATCATATATATATATAAATCTTGTTATGTCCATACAAATTTACTTTATGCAATAATAACCATTATAAAGATATTATACTTATCTAATATGTAAATTGCACATATATATTGTATTGGATATGTACTACTAACTCGAAGTTGAACCAATTTGCAGCATTCTTACAGTTCGTCTATCTTCAAGATGATATATTATTAATAAATAAAGTTACACAGAACATTAATGACTTATATCCGAATAAATCATTCACTGGGGTCCAATTGTTAACCTAGTACACCTCGGTATTTACAGACCAAAGAGGCTGTAGAAACTGGATTTACATCCAGTATAATCCACCGTGGGATTTGTGTTGCGTGCTGTATAGGTGTGTTTGTGATTTCATTATTCATCCTCATCTCCGAAATTAGGCAAAAGTAGCAGAACAGTAAAGTGAAATTAACCAAATCTGTCAAATCTTGCACTGGTTTATTGGGGATTAACACTGTTTTAAGATTTGTCCGAATCGGACGGTTATCTACGTAGAATGTCATCTGTGTGATAACTAATTATTACTCCCACAATAATGGCTAGAAGCAGTTCACCATTCTATGTCTTTCCTTCTCCGTCAAATCTCTTTCTCCCTCTCTCTCTCTCCCTCTCTCCTACGTTACCTCTTACTCTTCAATGTCGCTTAACCACCCCTTTCTTATTTATTTCCTCTCAGTAGCGGTGTACATACCACTGAACTCGTGAGAAAATTTCCTATTCAATTGAGGTGTCACAAGCTATGGTTTCCATTTAACATTTTGAAGTTGAATTCGAGATGGCGGCCGTCATATGCCCTATAACAATACCCCCCCACAGACACATACCTATTCCAAACCTACAAACCTACAGTGTTAGTTTCGCGGAGCAGTATGTCATTCAACTTTTATTCCGGTGTCTCCATACTCTTGGACCACCCTGTGTATCCCACGATCGTCATTTCATTTGATCTTCCTCTCTTACTTTTTCTACCTCTTTCGCACGCCCTTTTAACATGTTCTCTCCTATTTTGTCCATATGACTCAATCTCGTTCTTTTTCTGTTTCCCTCTCTCTTTCCTTGTTGTCTCATTCCCTCACTTGCGTGTTCTCTCTCAAGCTCTCACAAATATTATTTTATGTTTTGGCTGAAACTACACTTTTCTCCGCTAGAGGCGCTCAAATCCGACCCATGCTATTTTCCTGGTGAATGGCTAGAACTAAGTGCGAGATAGATATATGCGTCCAGAACAGTTTGCATGAGCACCTGCGTGCTTTTACAAGCGCGGTGTCTCCGATGGCGTAGTTGTAACGTTGTTGCCTTGCAATCAAGGGTTCGATAAGCGGTGGAATATACTGGTTCTGTTCCCACTTTAAATTGTAGATCCAGTCCCGTTTAGCCTATCTGTGCATAAAGTGGACTTACTCAATTCAGAATTCATAGTTATTCTGTGTATGTTTGAAGTTATGCTCACTACTGTTACAAAGTGCCGACCTCTGTGGAGGAGTGGTTATCATAGCGCGCTACGATGCTAGGAGTTCAAAGGGACCTTGACCAATCTCCTAGGAGTTCAAAGGGACCTTGACCAATCTCCTAGGAGTTCAAAGGGACCTTGAACAATCTCCTAGGAGTTCAAAGGGACCTTGAACAATCTCCTAGGAGTTCAAAGGGACCTTGACCAATCTCATCACATCATCACTCATCCTCGTCGTCGCGATTAGCCAAAATCTTAAGAACAGCGACATAAACTAACCTGATTCATTCAATTCATGTGAATCAATAATGTTACACCCTTCACCCTTGTATTCCTTATCTCACTCTTGCCAGCCAGCCCCCGTGGAGAAGTGGAGTGGTCGCACTACGACGGCAGGGGTCTCGGGTTCGAATCCCGGCCTGGGCATGGATGTTTGTGAGTGTCCATTCATGAATTTCATCATAGCATCACTAATCCCCATCTTCGGAATTAGCTAAAAGTGGTACAAAAAGCGAAGTAAAATAAAGCAAGTCAATCTATCTCACTTGTGCTTTCTCTTTCGTGCTCTCCTTTTCACATACTGTCTTTTTCTCCCCTTCCTTATTCGTTTTCTCCTTCTCCATCTCTCTCTCTCTCCTGTTCTAAATCTCACTTTTGTATCTAGTATCCCCACTCCTTACTCATTCTCTTTCTGCCACGCGTTCCTTTGTCGGTCTTTGATCTTCTTCCTACTACAACCTCGTCTCCCCACTTCTCTCTCACTCTGTTCCTGTTGCTCTCGCTCTCTTTCTCTTCTTCCTCTTTCGTTCTCTTTTTCTCTCCTACTCTACCTCTTTCTTTTTCTATTTCGTCTTCCCACTCCTCTCATTCCCTTTCTGCCACTCAGGCTCTCCATCTCGCGTTTCTTATTCGTTCTATCTTACTCTCACTTCTACATCATCTTTCTCTAATTTCACATCCTGTTTCTTGTTCTTGTTCCTCATCTATTATCTCTCTCTCTCTTTTTACCCTACTACTACTACCATATACTTGCTTTTTCTTCTCTTCTCCCCACTCTTCTCTCATTCTACTCGTATTTCTATCACTCTCACTCCTTCTTTTTCATTTGTTCTCTCTCTCTCTCACTCTATCTCTCGTCTCCCTACTGCTCTCTCATTCTTTATCTGTTGCGCTCTCTATCTCTTGATCCTCATTCATTCACTTTGTTTCTCTCTCTCCCCTACCTCTAACTTTTCTATCTCGTCTTCCTCATTCTCTTTTTGTCACTCGAGCTCTCTTATGTCTTGTTCTTCAATCGTTCTCCCTCACATGATGCTTTCTCTCTCTCTCTAGAAAGGAGTTCTTCCCTGAATCCCAAAGTACATCCCCCACACAGCCTCCAGGAGCAAAGAGTCCTTCAGGTGAAGCTGTGCCGAGACGTAACATCTGGGAGACATAAAGAACACGTTTGGTGAACCATTGCAAAGTGGAGGGCTCCCGTGCACTTCCGGTTTCCTCCGAATTCTTCTCTCTCCATATTTACGAGCGCTGCTGCTTCCTGGAAAGTCGAGCCACACCGTTACGCACCTGCTTTGCATTTTTTTTTTTCCTTTTTACGGTCCCCGAAGCAACTGAAATGTAACATTCAAATCGGCAGGTAAATGCGCTGGGATTTCTTTTCACACACCTTCCGCCACAAAGAAAGATGGAAAGAAGTGCATGACCAGCCATAATGGACGATTTGCGAATACTCAGAAATGCAGCGAGCAGAACTCCTAAAGTTCCACGACAGTTTCTGCAAATGCAGATTTCCATTCTGAAGTTGTCGAATAAGCTTGTGGTCTGATCATATGCAGCAGGTACATACTTAAAAGGCATTTCCGCCGGTCTCCGTGGCGGAGTAGTTAGCACAGCGCGCCACATCGGCAAAGGTCCCGGGTTCGAACCTCGGCCTGGGCATGGGTGCCCTTTGTGAATATCCCTTCATCACTCATCCTCATTTTCGTCATTAGCCAAAAGTGTCAGAAAAAATAAGTAAACTAAACCAAATCACCCAATCGTTCGACTTTTCATTGGAGATTTAAGATTTTTTTTAGCTCGGGTTAATTTTTGTATTGAGCCATAAAGGTGCTCATTGTAAGCTCCTTTGGCGTGGCAACACATGTCCAGGCTCATTCTTTACTCTTTCTAATATGTTCCTGTCAATCGATGCGATAATTATCAAATTAAATTCATCAATGTGCAGTGAAAATACCATCTAAAGGCCTGCTGAACAGTGATAAATCACGGAAAAGTCGTGATGAACGCTATTTCTTAACGTGGCGGAATCTAGCGGGAAAGAAAAGTACTATGAAGATGTACCGCCAATTTTGAACTGACAGTTTGGCTTTCCCTTGTTATATGGGGGCATTCCTTGTAGATTTCATCGTATATGGGTGTGTGTCTATCATTTACAGGTACGGAGCTTTTCGTAAGCTTCCAATGCTGTAAGATATGGTTTTATTCAGAATTTTTGTACTAAAAATATGGTTTCTTGCAAATCGAATGATGACAAACGGACACTGTGCCCAGAAATCTTTAACTCTTTCTGAGTGGGGAGGAGGGGGAACAAGAAACTGTATCACACTGGAACAACTCCGCCTTAAACTAAAACTGAGCAAGCTCTTGTATGAGGAAGCCAAGTTCCATAAATCAATGCACCATTAGGGGAATGAGGGTACCATCCAGCCTCCTGCTGAGATAGCGAGTGTTCGCGATTTAAAACCCATTCCAGGCTCGCTTATCAGGATGTTGGAGCTCCCAGTGCAGATGGGATGGTACAAAAAAAGCGCCGAGTTCCACAATCGGCAGCTGCCGGCCTAACCTGTCCCTTCCTGGGCTGCAAAGTTTCTTCTGCGGACGACAATGGTCGCGTGCTGCCATTGTAAGGGCTCGACTGTTGCGGATTTAGGCAGTCAGGGGCGCAGAAAGGGGAGAAATTCATTGCAGGGCCGGGGCTTTTGTGTTCTCCGAAAGCAAGAGGTGCCGGGTGAGATCGGCTGTGGCTAACATGGGAACCCCGACGACGCCATGATGGAGAAAAAGAGAAAAACAATGCGAGGGAATCAGGGGGGCCAACTCTGGATCCGAAGATGCTCATGTGTGATAAGCAGGTCTGCTACCCGTAAAGGTCTCACTGTGAGAAAGTTAGCAGAATACATGTTAACCCTAGCTTACCCGAGGAGGGGGGGGGGGTTGAGTTTCAACATTTTTACATGTTTGCTCCCTGTGGTGTTCTCAAACTTTATGTATTATTTTCTTCATAACATTATAAATGTAACGTGTGCACCCCCCCTCGGGATGCGTGCTCCGGTATCACACTAAAGTTATTGACAGTGTACAATTGGTTGGTTATGAGGGTACCCTTTGTAATTATTATAACTACTATATAAGAGAACATATATAAACGGAAAAAATAGTAGTGAAAATAAATTAAAATGGTTTTCGTGAGATTTCGTAAATTATAAAATATGTAGAAATTTTCAGCGAAAAATGCAGGCTCGACCATGACTCGAATCCGGGTCTCTGGCATACCGTGCCATTTCTCTAACCACTGAGCTACTGAGCCGGCCTGGCCTCACCTGATCTTACGCTATAGCTGTTTTACCTGCGTGGAATCGTCCTGCCAGTAAAACAGCGATAGCGAAAGATCAGGTGAGGCCAAAATACAAGAATACAAAATAGAAGGGGGAGATATAACTGTACTAAACAGACTATGGTTTTTGAAAATAGAAAATTAGAAACAAGTCAAAGTGTAGTAAAATAGTTTTGCGTCTTTTTTCAAATCTGTATATGCGAAAGGTATAAGCTCATATGATATTCATGATAATGTTAAAATGAATGTATCATATCAAATCATATAATTACTGATAAAGAATATTTTGATGCTGTAAAGAAATTGAAACCTAAGAGAGCTAGTGGTCCTGATAAAATTCCACCCTATTTACTAAAAGCATGTGTAGAGATATTAAAGAAGCCACTCTGTTTTATATACAATTTAGTTCTAAAATTTCAAAGTTTTCCGAATATATGGAAAACAACTCGAGTTTGCCCAATTTTTAAATCAGGAGACAACTGTAAAATAGAAAATTATAGACCTGCAGTAATCCTCTGTGCGCCCGCAAAATATTAGAGCAAGTATTGTACACAAGAACCTGGAATCACAGTAAATGATGGTTTCATTCCTGGAAGGTCAACAACAACAAATTTAATTAATTTTGTTCAAGATGTTCATGCAGCATTTCAAAATCGATTACCTGTACATACGATCTATCTTGATTTTGCTAAGATTTTTGATTCAATTAATCACAATATTTTATTACGCAAACTTTCAAGTTTCGAGTTGACTAGTGATTTTCTTGCTCTCATGGCCTCATATCTTAATGGTCGAAAAAAATATGTAACCTATAGACAATCGAAGTCGTGTTAATATATTGTGAAGTTAGGTGTACCACAAGGATCGAATCTTGGACCACTACTTTTTGTATTGTTTATAAATGATCTACCACTACAAATTGAATATTCTAAATGTTTCATGTATGCTGATGACATAAAGATTTATAAACAAATTAATAATAATGGAGACATTGGGAAATTTCAAACAGATTTAGATATGGTGTATGAGTGGAGTATAAACAATGACCTTAAATTTAATATTAATAAGTATTCTCTTATGGAGTTATCAAGTAAAATAAATACCTCTAAAATTTACTATTTTATTTGTGGAAGAGCTTGAAAGAATAAACTTTATTAAGGTCCTAGGCATTATTATGGATCGTAATATGATGTTTAACAAACATGTATCATACAAGGTAAACAATGCATTTAGATCATTAGGTTTTCTTATAAGAAATACGAGGAATCTAACTAATGTAGACAGTATTTCTCTCTTGTATAATGCATTAGTTAGAAGTAAGATTGAATATGGTTCTAATGTTTGGTTTACATATTATAAATCCCAGGAGTTGGTAATTGAAAGAATTCGAAAACGATTTTTAAGATATTTGTATTACAAAAAGTATAATGTACCATCATATTATAATAACTTATCATACAATGACCTACTTAATGAGTTTAATTATGAAAGTCTTATTAATAGAAGGGAAATAACACAACAAATATTTCTGTACTAAACAATGACTGGCATCATAGATAACCCTACTTTTCTCCAAAATATATGTTTCAAAGCAAAGAAATGTAGCTTAAGGCTGCGGCAGTTGATGTCTTATGATATTCCTAAAACAGAAAGATTCAATAATTCGCCATTATTTAGAATGTCCTTTGCGTACAACAAAATATCTGTATTGCAATCTAATCTTGATTTTAGTATCTCAATCAATGAGTACAAAAGAATATTAAGTCAAGTGTTTACAACAAAAATTATCAGATTTAGTGTTATACTTAGCAATATATCACTCCATATGAATAAAAATGACATCTTGTTTGTTTGTTTTGTATTGTTTTGCGTGAAGCGCTTTTAAATTGCTAATTGGATGTTATATTATTCTATAGTATAGTTTAGTAATTTATATTACATTATATTTGTGTATGTGTTCTGTCTGTGTTATGTCTCACTGTATTATATTATGTGTTTCTTTTGTTTTTCTTCTTTTGTTTTTATGTTTGGCAACCTTCTGTAAAAGGAGATAATTTCTCTGTTGAAGGAAATAAATAAATAAATTAAGTCTGAACTTGACATGAACGTCAAGGTATTTTCAATTCAATTTGAACTTTAGGTTCTATGATTGATTGATTTGGTGTTTTAAGTCCACTTCATGCACAGTAAGACTAATCGGGACTGGACCTACAGTTTAAAGAGGGATCCGAACTACTGGGTGCCTCCACCGGGTATTGAACCTGGGACCCCTTGATTACAAGGCGACGACGCTAGTACTACGGCATCGGGGAGGCATTTTTAGGTTTTATAAAATAATGATAATAATAAAAAGGTAAAAATATGAGTTTTTATGGCTGTAGGGCAAGATATAAAATCTTACTCTGCTCCCAGAGCTCGAAGTGGATATTCCTAGCGGGGGTTGGTGCTTTTCCCTGTTTGGGGAAAGGTGAGGGGGGGATGTATGGATCAACACAAGAGAAAATATAGTGGACGGGGAATGCCTATCCAAAATATTCTAGTGGGGAATCTTTCATGAGAATTATTTTAACTGAGGGACAGTATCCCCCACTTCCCCCCTCTCTGAGGACTGCTCTCCCGCTTGAGAAAAATCTCCAAAAGTCAAATCCGATTATTTTGGTGCCGTAAACGCAGCTCGATCCTAAAAGTGGATTTGGCGAACGTATCAAAAAACGAAACCGGTTGGAGTCACTGCAGAGGACACGGGGCGCGCGTTGCAAAACAAATGCACCTCGTGAGGCTGGAGAAGGAACCGGTTCCTCTCCCCAACCCCCAAAATCCTCCCCCTGTCTTCATCATCATAACAAAACTGTCCGAGCTATCGAACGTGTGCCGGGCACATATAGTATTCGTTTGGAGAGCATGTACATTGACGGCAGACGCTCCCCCCTTCTATTCATTCATTCGACCCGCTTTCAAAGCGTGGTAAAGCTCACCGATCCGGGGTGGTAAGTCCAGGTTTATATCTCGATTCGTAAAGAAAACGTTTTGATACTGTGTCAGCCAGAGCGTACACAGATCGGCAACCGAAAAAAAAGGCGCCCAACGAGTCTGTTCGTTTGCCTCTGATGCGGTAGAGCTATGACAAACATTGGAGCATTCCACATTCGAGATTAATCATAGCTATTTTTCCCGTCACGCTATTTATTTTCAGTATAAATCCTTTCAATGATGCAATATTTCATGAAAACGACAGTCGTTTTAGGGATGCAAGAGTTGGAATCTCATTTCAATGCATTCTACCAAGAGATAAATCCCGAAGAACCAACTGCGGTGAATGACGAGACTGAATTTGTTCTCTGGTCAACGAAAACGCATCTTTTGGAAATGTCCCCACTGCTCATTCACCGACAAAACCTTCTCTATACGAAATGAAGCGCGAATGCGCGTGAATAGCGTATGTTTGCGACAGATCCTCATGAAATCCACCAGGCAGGATTAATCCCAGTTGCGTTTCAACCATTTTTTCCTGGACCTAAGTAAATTTTCAAGCGTTGCACAGGTAAAATCTTTCTGAGAACATCAAAATCCACTTTCTGTGTAGAATTTTAAGACGTTTTGCGGCTCCTCCAAAAATAAACAGGGTTATTGAACAGAATTTAAACAATTGATTGAATTTTGATCATAGGCGATTCTTGCCCGTCACACAATATGGGGCAGGGGCCAATCCAGGAGGAGGGCGATAGGGGCCCTCGCCCCTACCAACTGCCATATTTTTGAAAATATTATTATGCCTAATTTTTTCAAGACTCGACTCTTCTTATATCACCCAAGTTTAACAAGTTTCAGAATATTTTTTTCTAATGAGTTTGATTTAAGCCACTTTGTGCTAATGATGGACTAATCGGAACTGGGCCTATACTCTGTCCCGGGAATCTCTGGCGCAAGCGAACATAACAAGTGTCTGCGCACTTGAGAGGGCTCAACCAATTGACATATTCGCTCCGCCCACTAGCTTTCTCCCCTTCTCTCCTGCTATGCCCGGCATTGCTCCAGAAATTCCTGGGATAGAATATAGAGTTGAAATTTGAGTCCGAACCACTCTGCTTTTTTTTTTTGGCTTTATTTTACTTCGCTCTTCGTGCCACTTGTGGATAATTTGAGAAGATGGGGATGAGTGATGATATGATGAAATTGATGAATGGACACTCACGAACATCTATGCTCAAGCCAGAATTCGAACCCGGGACCCCTGGCATCGTAGCGCGATGTGCTAACCACTCCGCCACGGGGGCCGGCCGAACTACTATGCAAGATGCCTCAAAAGGAGATCGAACCTGACACCACTGCAGAAATGGGTTTTTGTTTCTTTGTTTATTAATTTTACTCATAGCTGATCGTTGCCGTGGCAATGGGAGCAATTATAATAATATCGACACACAGTAATAACCATATATTTCAGCCCATGCCCTCTATTTCGCCCCAAAAGAGCTAATCCTGCTAACGGAACCATATATTGTTTACACAGGGTAGAATTGTGTTGCTCATCTCGGTGAGATGAGTGACCAGACTAAAATTCGCCCATCCCAACTGTACTTTCTGGATCCGCCACTGATATGGGGGGTAAGCCTCCTAACTAAAACAACAGGCCCTTTTCAAGAAAATAAAATGTCTGTAAAAACTTCCTCACTCAATTTTTAACACTGATAGTCAGTCATAAGTAGAGCTCGGAAGTTGAAGACCTATAAATTGCCAAAAAAAGATTATAAAAAGACCTAAAAATATTATAAAAAGACCTAAAAATATTAAAAAAGGACCTAAAAGCGGAAAAAAGGATGTATATACCGCGTTTGTTGCAACCTGTCCCCTTTCCCGCGCTAGGGAGCGCTCGACAGTTTCAGTGCCAATGAGAAACGAGGAAAAAATCGTCTGCTGGGCAGCGAGGAGCGAATGGAAGCCAGAAGAGAGGCGCTTACGTAGACGCTGTTGCGACGTTGAGTATTTTAATTGGCTGCCTGGCTTTGACTTTCCCCAGCACCGAGAATAGCCAGGGAGCAACTAGCGCGGGAACCGGGACAGGTTGTAACAAACGCGGTTATAAGTGTGATCCAAATTAATTAATAACCAGTTTTAATTACGTATTTAATGAATATAAAATACAAAATTCTGGTGGTAGGGAACACACAGTGCGAAAAAACTATATGAATGAAATGCATCTTCTTTCAGCCAAAAATGTTTTTCTCTTTTCTTTCTTTACTTTATTTCTTTACTACAGAAAGGATGTTTAAGAGGTGATGAACTGATGATTCGAATTGAGAATGGACAGTAAAAACGTAGTCGAAAGAAGGTGAAGTTGGAAAAAAACACGTTAAAACCTAAAAAATGCTAAAAAAGGACCAATAAGCCAAAAAACGGCGAAAAAGGCAAAAAGGGACAAATAAACCCCACCCTTTTCTGGCCTACAATGACCCAAAATGAACATATATTATGTTGGGCCTCGTCTTCGGACACTAGGAAAGAAAAGGATATTTCCTCAACTACCGAGCTCTAGTCATAAGATTCACCAACAAGAACTAAAACTATACTATCTCCGAGGATAGTATCTGCATACACTATAGTTAAAAGCAGAGGCTGTAAAGGGGAATTCGGCACACACACAATGGATAATACGGCCAACAGAGAATTACACTGGGTGCGAGTCCAGGCGCCACACCCTCGCTGGCCTGCAAGACTGCAGTTAACGGGAAGATGTTTAAAGATGAATTATCATGAATATTAACCCTAAACAAAGAAATTTGTCTTCCTGCAATTTTTAAAGATGATAAAATGTGTCTCTCCAGGAAAAAATCAGAATTCTAAATGAGAACAAGGATAATGTCCATGAAAAAAACATGCATTTTTGTGTGGAGCTCTAAAGGAAATACATCTTTTACCACACAGAGAAAAGCAAACACATTAATTAACAGTGCATATAACATATTCTATAGCAAACATCTTACTGCATTAAATGCTGCATATGTACTAAAATACATCTGATTTTATCAATATTATAATACATTAGCTGATTACCCGGCGTTGCCGGGGGTATATATTTATCCCAATCTTGTATTAGACAGGAAAATAATAAATTGTTACTACAGTGTAAAATGTAACTAATTTTAAATGTGATCGTGAATGTTACCAATTAGCGACTCCTAAAACTAAGGATTCCACACTAATATCGGGCGTTTTCGCAACACAGTGTTATATCAGCCTGAATGTTAGACGACCCGAGAAACACTATCGTTGTGCGGGATTGCATAGAGTCACGGATGTCTGTTTGTGCGGAATTTAATATCGGTCGTTTTCGATTATTTTTACATATCATCACTTCCCACCCCTAGGAGTACCAGGGGTGTTTTACCCCCAAAGTATTCTTTCCAGATTGCAAGTGATACGTGTACTAAGTTTGGTTGAAATTGCTGCACGCGTTCGAGAGTTATGCCGTAACAAACATACATACACACCCACACACATACATACATTTTTATATATAAGATAGATAGATTAATCGATTGATTGATTTGGTGTTTGAAGTCCACTTCATTCACAGTAAGGCTAATCGGGACTCGACCTACGGTTTAAAGTGGGATCAGAACCACTACGTGACCCCACCGGGTATCGAATCCGAGACCCCTTGATTACAAGGCGACGACGCTACCACTGCACCATCGGGGAGGCCCAACACATTTCTTGAGTCGATAAAATTTATTAAATATTTTTAAATTTTCTTCTAATGAAAAACTAAATTGTTTTGAAGTTTTGAAACATAATTGTCCATCCTGATGTTGCGAACAATATTTTCTATTTTCTGGAGTGTACAAAATGACGTAATATACTGTATAAAGTATTAAACGTTATTTAAATATCAACTTGCTCTTTGATGGTATTTTTTGATTTCAGATGCTTAGCAACAAATTAATAGAAATAACGTAAATGAATATTAATAAAGATGGGAGATAGTGCATGAAAATTTTTAATAGGAACATACAAGAATCCCAGTGACTCTCTCTTGAATCATATTAACACTTCATCGAATCAGAAGTTTCAATCTGCATGATTGTATCACTGTATCAGCTGATGCATTCGAAGTGCATACATTTTAAATCTGATGCAGTTCATATTCTGTGTGGACGTCCGACAAAAAGTACATTTTCAATATTTACCTGTATAAATGGATCATCAGACAGTTCTCCAACCATTTAGGAACGTTGATAGATTACAATTGGTGAGCCCCCACCCAAAAAAAATAAAAAAATGAGAATTTGTGTATATTTAGTGTATATACTCCAGTCTTTATATTTTTTGTTTGTTTGTTAATGTTTAGTCAGAATACAATTAAATTTAATACCAGCATTGATAAACCGCCATATCGTTGAGAATTTAGAACTGCCATTCTTTGGCTCTTCCTTGCGAGTTTCAGGGGTTATACAGGTAAATTTTTATTTTCAAAAAGTACCACGGCTCTACACCAGCCACACGAATAGAATCTTTGTCGCCCAACCATCTTTTGCGATCTGCATCCAGTTTCCAAGTCGTGTATCGCAACCGTGCCTTGCGTTTATTCGAATTACGCTTGTCTTTTCTATGCCTTCTTTCCACCCCAGAAGACGCACCCCACCTCCGAAGGGAGGATCCTTCCTCCCCGGTTACCAGCGTTCGTGTCGCGCGGAGCTTCAGAGCAACGTAATTACCTAAATCAGTTTAGGATCCGAACCCGTTCGTCTCTCGCAGAGAAGAAAGGAGCATCGTCGGATCCCGATCTCCTGTTTGCAAAACCACAACCTTGCTTTATGGCCTGGAAGCTACCGAGGAAAATGGGGCATCCATTTCTCTGCCGCTGCAGACATGTGCTCCAGCTAGCACCGTACGTCATTCTCATACAACCATCACAACGTTAGCTCTTCACTTTATTACAGGTCCTTCTTCCTTAGCATACAGGGTAAACGATTAAATGGACTCTCGCAGAAAATTTTCCGGGGAGAGGTTAAGATGCCCACAGGTAGAACCGACGTGCCTAATGCCTTTTCGCCTAATTGTTTGTGATTTATGACCTTGCCGCCATTTTAGGCGAAAAGGAATATCCCAGTTGGCCTAAACTGGTTGAAAGAGAAATATTGGAGATACAAACAAGTCCTATCCTAGCGTTAATACCTAAGAATAGGCGAGTCCCAAGGGACGAAACTTGGAGAGAATTCACACCGAAGAGACACGCGACACGACAGTTTCACACCAAAGAGACAAGCTGCACGCGACACTTGTTTTTTGCTCAGTTCGCATGATGATACCGATATAATTGCATTAATCAGCTTTTTATTCGCCCGAAAATAACGTAACACTGTTACATATAAATCGCGTTGTAAAATTTGTACAAGTTATTGAAACTCAGGAGAGGCATGTTGTTCATGAGAAAAGGAGAAATAATAATCACTCGTGGGGTGTAGGAGGTGATTTCCCACGTATAGATCGACCACAAGGAAAAAAACCTTGGGACGAAAAGTCCCCGCGCAGCTTTCACTTCTTCCCTCCACCTCGGGCCATAAGGAAGCATGGTCCACTCTCCCCCTCTCTTACTCGCGGGGGTATGGTGCACAGGAGTCGCGGGTCTGCGCAGGTTGTTTTGCTCGTGGTTCCACTATAGTACACCAACTGTCAACCTCACTTCCACGTAGTACTCCCTGGACTGCATTTTGCAGACTAACAAGGCTCTGGCGACTGGCCCTATGGCCAGTATACTTCTGTATGGTTGTCCTGTGTGCTGAGTGCCCGTTTATAGCCTCAGCTTTTAACGGAAGTCAGAATATTTTAAGAATTTAGTTCTGCAACGTTACAGTTGTTATTTGTAATGGTAAGGGGCTGGACGGGTGCAAAATAGCCTAAGTGCTGACGCACCCAAAATTTTAACATCAAATTAAAATTAAAATTCAAAAATATGCACTCACCTTAAACTGTATACGCTAGACTTTCCAGCGTGGATAAAGCGAATACCTAAACACTAGAGAAATGATTCTCAACCTTCTTGAAACCATGAGCCGGTATTCATTTTATTTTTTTAAGTTAATGCCCTTAGCCCAAGAATTTTCCTCGTAAATACCTTGACAGTATTTAAGATTTTATGCATCAAATTAAATATTGAAAAATAAATTCTAGCATAATCATAAAGAGTAATAATTGTTTGATTACGTGCAGGACTGTTGACAAATATAAAAATATGGATGACAAAGTAGTAACGTCGTCTTGTAATTAAGTCATCCCGGGTTCGATACTCGGTGGAGGCACAGGGCAGATCTAGTTCTGATTAGTCTATCTGTGCATAAATGGACTTAAAAAAACGAAAACTCACAACTCAAGTATGATATTTGGATTGCGTTATTTGTCAACCACTTTCAGTAAAACCTCTCCCAGCTCGGTATAGCTGATACGAGGGTCCGGCGGTTGAGAAACAATGCACTAGAGTACTTTATCTCGTTGACTAATCTATTTTGAACTAAAGTGCCTCTATGAGCTGGCTTTATACGTAGATGAAAGAAAATTACAGCAGATAACTGCATCAAGAAACTTGATAAAGCGAAAAGAACGTTGTGTTTAAGGCTTAAAACATTGTTAAAACATTGTACATATCGACACTTTATTATATCAACAAATTAGAGCTTCAAACATGTTGTAAGGCCTTCGGTTGGGCTCTCTTCTAGAGTCTAAATATAGCTCGTTGGAGTGAAGCATTTACTGCGCATACGTGAACAACAAACTGAGGCGACACGATGCACGGTATTGGGAAAAAGGCACAGTCCAAGCAACATGGGACCCGTGCAGCTTGTCGTGCAGCTTGTTAGTGTTCGATTGCAAGCGACACGCGTCGCATGTCGCGCGCCTCTTCGGTGTGAATTCTCCCTTACACCCCTTCCTTCCAATTGTGTGAACTGTAATGAAATAGCTGTTGTCAGTTGTTTGCAAGGAGTGCTACCGTGAAGAATTTTCTGAAACAATGTCGTTGCTCTTCTGATTGGCTGTTTCGAGCGCCTGCTGTAACGCGTATAAAAAGGCAATCCGCAAGTAACCAATCACTACTTCCCACAGTGACGCAATAGTTAAGATGAAAGGGCAAGGTCTACGCCGGAAACCACAACCGCCCTGGCATACGATGTTTGTTTTTACTGTCAAAACACTTAATTTTGATTCTTTTAATATATATCAGGAAGAACAAACATCAGTCCTTGATTGGTTGCAATATGTTATATGTAATTTATTTTATCTTTTAAAGCACTAAATTTTAATTTCAAAAAAATAAATTAGAAAACAAACAGCAGTGATCGTCGAACTATCTCTTTTTTAACTGTTAAAACACTATTTTTATATTTTAAAATATAAACAAGGGAAACAAACATCAGTAATCATTTAGTTATCAACTCTTTTTTAAACATCAACATTTTAATTTAAAAATTAAATCAGGGAAACATACACCTTGAATGGTTGGAATATGTTATATTAAGTTTGTTTCAATTTTAAAACATTAAATTTCATTTTTAAAAATAAACAAGAAAACAAAATAAATCTGTTAAAGCAACAAATTTTAATTTAAAAATATAAACAATGAAAATAAATAATAGTGATCATTGATCTATTAATATTAACTCTTCTTAAAAGTTAAAACACTAAAATTTTATTTGAAAATATCGGGCGATCCGTTTGAGATGTCAGAGAAGTAAACCATTGTGTACAATAGGTTGATGTACGTATCTGTGAGCAGTTTGTTGTATTATATGCAGAAAGGATGTAAGTTTCGAGTGAGTGCAGGTTTACAGACTTGAGCTATGTGGCGTTAGCGTTCTTGGTAGCTAAAGTTAGTGGTCACGCCGCAACATAGCACAATGCATCGTATGGAATGTGAAATTTTCGAGTGTTATATGCACACTAGTACATCCTTTCTGCATTACAACAAACTGCTCAGAGATATGTACATTAACCTATTGTACACAACGGTTTACTTTTCTGACATCTCAAACGGATCACCCGGTAGCAGGTAGACATCAGGAAAACAACATCAGTTGTTATATTAAAATTTTAAAACACTAAATTTTTATTTTAAAAAATAAATCATCAATAACTCAGTTGGCATGTGTTATGTTAAGTTTGGTTATAGTGTTAAAACAGTACATTTTGATTTTTTTTTTTAAAGAAACAGAATCAATGTTGGGTTTCTTAAGCTTGGTTTCCCGTTGCTTTCGTGTTCTTCAGTCTTCCAGGAGTTTATTACGATTTCAGGTGTAGGAAGAAGGGACTTAAAGGGCCCATCCCACCCCCCAGCATCCACCCCCAAACACACAGTTTCCATCAACGGAGCCTTCCTGTTACGTTTCCATCTGGCTTGTTGTGCCTCACCTCTTGTAATGGGCCTCCCCGAACTGTTACCACACAACTAGTTTTAATTCCGGGGGGTTCTATTTCGTTTGATCGTGTTTGGATCTCCGGCAAGAAGAGGGTGGAAGGGGGTGGGAAAAAAAAGGGAAGTAAAAGGAGGCTGCGGAAATTGGCGTGTTCCCTTTCTCTCCATTCACCTTCCTTCCTCCTCTGTCGATTTCGTCCGCTCGCAATTTCCCTCCCGATCCTTAAGGAATTGCAGGAACGGTTTTCTCCTTACGCGGGGACATTTTCTCTAACCGGGTAAGTAATTTATCTCATTCCATGCTCCCGGCGAGGTGGGGCTTGCCTAATGATTTCCCAACAAACTCCTTCGCCTCGGATGCTCTTAAAAGGTTTCTACGAAGAACAAGCTCGTCCCTCAGTGGGACATGCGTCGACTTGAAGGAATGGAAATTGGTCCGATTGCGAGTACCGGGTCATACGTGGAGAAGTCAAAGAACAATTGCGAGTGTCCTCTGCCACGACCCAACGAAGGGTGGTGTTTGGACGGGGGTGAGGGGGAATTCCCTCTCTGGTTTCTAATTTTGATTGATTTGCTCTTGAGATCCACTTTCTGCTCTGATAAGCTAATCGGGACTGGATCTATAGTGGGATCCAAACCATTGTGTGTCTCCGGAATCAAGCCCGACACCCTTTGACTACAAGGTGCTAGCATTAACACACCTCTATTGGGAAGAGATTGGCTAATCAGGACTGGAGCTAGAGTTTAAAGTGGAATCCGTACCACTGTGCCATGTGCCTCCATCGGCCGGGACCCCTCGACTATATCTGGAGCAAGGTCGTGCATAAGGGCAGAGAAGGGGAGAAAGCTAGTGGGTGGAGCGAAGCAGTACACGCTGCTGCAAACCGCTGTTAGCTGCAGCCAGCCCTTTTCCCCTCCACTTAATCCCGTTCCCTCTTGCGTAGAGACTTGTTTTTCCCTTGCTCCACAGATTCCCGCGACAGGGTGTACGCGCCAGAATTACAACTCTATAGGAGAGAGAGAGAGGGGGGCTAATTAGGACTGGACCTACAGTTTACAATCGGACCCGAACCATTATGCGCCTCTACTGGGTATCGAACACTGGACCCCTTGAATACAAGGCGAAGATGTTATCACTACTCTATAGGAGAAGTAGGTTTATCGGGACTGGACCTTAAGTTTAAAGTAAAATTCGAATCACTGTGCAATGTTCCTGCATCGGGTATCGAACCCAAGACTCTAATTACAAGGCCACAGCATTACAACTACTTGAAAGCAGAGACAGGCTCTAACACCGCCACGGGGGCCGGTGATAGGCTCATCGGAACTGGACCTACAGTTTAAAGTGGGACCCGAATCACTACGTGCCTCCAATGGATATCGAACACGAGGCCCCTTGGCAGCGACGTTACCACTACGTCATCGGGGAGGCTGGGAAAAAAAACACCTACAATCTATATAATGCTCTGATAATTTAAGAGTAGTAGATGGTAACTCCCCTGCAACCGCATTTTGGACTTCCTTTGAAATGATCATAAGACATACAGTCAGATCATAGTTGCACTGGAATATGTACAGGGTGTTCATAAAGTCCCGTTATCATTACACGTAGTCTTTGTCCAGGAACCAGTTCGTCTAAGATATTGGATAGGCATTTCCTTGGCAAGTGGATAGGCAGAGATGGACCTATTCCCTGGCCACCGGCTCTCCTGATATAATACCCTTGGATTTCTTCTTCTGGGGGTATGTCAAAGATTGTATTTATCGCACTTCTGTTCCGGAAAAATAACGGATCGTATCCTGACTGTTACTGGTGATATGCTGGGGCGTGTATAGGCCGCCTTGATGTTCTGAGAGCAACTAGAGGGGCGCACATTGAGGTGTATGGCATATAACAAGTCAATCAAACGAAATACCCCCCCTCATTTTTGTGTTAATATACATGGAATTGCCTTTTCCCCTCCATGCACTCAGTTCCCCTCTCACTCGTTCATTGGTCCTATGCTCTCGAGTGCTACTTGCGCAGTGTGTTCGTTTTTGTGTGCTTGCTCAATAGATACCAGGGACAGACGTTTGAAACTCATTTTCTATATAAACCAAACCAGAGATGATTTTCAGAAAAAAATTGTATTATTACGCTTTTCAGAGCCTGAAAAACGGCGAGAGATAGGGCAAAAATAAATCGAAAAATCTTCCCGTTGGGTACCGTGAGGTACCGTTAGGAACCCCTTGTCGATTTTGGTGAAGCAGAGTACGTACACAAAATTTGTAGGTTATAAGTTCAGGGGGGGAGGGTACAAAAAAGGTGAAGTAATAGATTTTGCAGGTGCCTCCACAACAGCAATCATAGAAATTACTTCTGGATAATTGCAACGAAAATTTATGATGTACACACACACCATCACACATACACACACACTGGCATAGCACAAGAATTGATTCTAATCGTCACGATTAACCTGTAAGGGAAAAAACAACTAACTAACCAATTGCCAAAAAAATACTAATTTTCTCGAATAATCAAGTTTTGATCCAGAAAGTACATTTTATTATACATAATCTAAATATTGACAGTTTCTGTGCAAATGGTGCAATCTTCTACATTATATTTTTTCTTATCTGTAAAAATAATCGAAAACGACCGATGTAAAATGATTGCTGATACAGGAATCAGAGAGGAGGGCAAGAATATAGCGTGGTGGAAGATTATATTTAATATACGCGTAAACTATTATATAAATATATTTTATTGGGCATCCCTTCAATCATAGAACGCAACTAGCTCAAAAAAATTCTGCGTGCGCAAGTGCTTGGGAATACACCATTTGGACGATGTACTTGTTCTTGAAAAGAAAAAGTATTTGTGTAATGTCTTTCTATTTTAACCAGTTGCATATGTTGTCCACCCTTTTTGACACTGGTATATGATGTACTTATTTATATTTGGAAAAAGAAAAGGTTGTACGTTAGAAATGTTAAGAATTTCACCGCAACCGTTGTGTTTTCAAACACTGTTTTGCATTACGTTTGTAAGATATAATGAATCCAACGTGAATCTCTGCGTTGACCGACAGATGGAGCTCGCATATGGGATATCAGGAGGCCACGTCCGATAACCTTCGTCTCACAATCAACGACCTCGTCTCATTGGATTTACTACGTAGAGAGAACAGGAGATACGTCGAGGCGATACTGCTGGGAAACATTCAAAGGAGCAGCAACCAGACACAACAGTCCAGTTGGAAAAGTTCTGTGAAGTCAACCGAGTTATGAGTGGAGTTAGTCGGTTACAATTCGAGTTGACTGCTTTCAGAGCAGGTCCTGCCAGATAACGTATTTGTTAACCCTAAAGGTGACGGTGCTTGCAACATTATTTTGTTAATAATATTTTATTACACTGGATTGTATAGAGGATAGTATTCGTTTAATAATGCGCCGTGTTACTGCCACGCAATAGACCTGTGTTCGAATTCCGGGAAGGGAATTTTTATCTCGCCTACAAGGACCAAGGGAGATCCCTCTGAGACATCTAATTCGAATGGTAAAATGGATGGATGGTGTCATGAAAGACAGAGGTTTAAGTGGTGTCTGTGTGATATCTGTGGATCTTGAAAAAATACAAAAAGACAAAGAATTGTTCATCAACAAAGCGATAGATGTTTGTGAAAAGGAAGCAAGCTGAATGAAGAGTCTACTTAAATAGTGGACCCAAGTCTGAGGTTGCCAACCTCAGATATTTTCAGTTTAAATTTTATGATTTGTAAAATTATAATGATATCAAACCCTTAAGTGAGTTTTTATGACTGAAGAGAAAAATATGAAATGTTTACTAGAAGTGGTAATTCCTATCTTGGGCGGATGCTTGTACGGATCAACATGGAGAAAATGCTGTGGATATGGGAATGCTTATCCTAATTATTCTAAAGCGGCGATGCTTTATGAGAACTTTCTTAACTGGGGGGGGGGTAGCATCCCCAAGCCCCCCCTCACTTTGAGCACTGCTGCACGCCCGAGAAATTACCTGCACACGCCCCTGATGCTCACCTAAACTTTCACCAGAGCGCGGAGCTGATCACAACCCCCACTATGGACGAGATACGTAAACAATATTGATTGACTGATGAATTTGCTTTATTTTACCCCTGTTTCTGCCACCATTGGCTAATCGCGATGAGAATAAATGGTGATATAATGAAATTTATGAATCACAAACGCACATGGACACAACAGAACGCAAGCCTCATAAAGAATTAGTATAATCCAGACGCCCGAGCTTCGTTAGTTTCTGAAACGCAGTCCAGGGTGTACCATGAGGAAGAGAGATTGAATCTTGTAGATTGTATGATGAATAACGAATTCTCTTGAGAATGTAATTTTCTAAATTCACCCATTGGGGTGGGTGGCGCTCCGCCCGCAGGATTCTTTCTCACGGAAGCAGTCACAGAAACTTTTATTATTATACTTATTATTATTACTGCTATTGTTTCATTTTTGTTATTATTATTATTACTACTACTATTACTACTGCTTCTTATGTTTTTTTATAAAATTACATACGTTTGTGATTTCCACATTCTGTACAATTTGCATAACTGTATAGCGAACATTAATTCATGTAGGACAAAAAGCTGTTTTTTTATAGTTAGATAATCAGTGTAAACCAGACTGTAAGCTTATGAATGTAACCCTACTTCAAATAATAATAATAGTTGCTGTAACTTACGGCCTGTAAGTCACAGAAAACAATACTTTTTGTTATAAAATATCTCTACAATTTCACTATTCGAATTGCATTAACACTTTCCAGAAATCTCAGGGGGCCAAGCGCCCCCCCCCCCCATCCCCCTTCGGGCGTTAATGATAGGTGGCACTTTCTCAAGACACCCAAATGTCAACTTGTCTTCTACGTGGTACACCCTGGACTGCATTTTGCCGACAAGCGAAACTCTGGCGTCCGGACTCATGACCAGTGTGATCATCTATGAGACGTATTGTGTGCTGTCCACATGTGCTTGTGATTGTCCCTTCATCTCTTATCATCATTCATCCTCGTCTTCGCAATTAACTAAAAGTGGCATAAATGCGAAGTGAAATAACTCGAATCAGTCATTCATTATATTAAACTCGAACTATGATGATCTTGGAGCGCACAAATAATGTGGTGGGATCATGAACATGTATGATAATCTTGTCATGCAAATAAGAAGAGTGTGGGCTTGTTTCAGTAAGAAACAAGGAAATGTGAGCATTGATAATTATTATGGCCTACAAGATTGGTATTCTTGTTCTAAAGAAACCAGCAGATCATTTTAGAGTTATTTTGTGCTCGATTAATATCTATCATATTGTTCACTGTTATTAGAGCGACATCTATTATTGGGTGATGTAATCTTTTCACGGAAAATATCGACAATAGAAATTAATCATCATTAAATCGTACTTATTACTTATAGATTGCTGTGCTATTGTGAACACACTCTCATCGCTTAACTTAACCCTCTTGTAATTCCTACTCAGATCTGCATGATAATAGCTTTAATTGATGAATTTGGTTTATGTTACTTCGGTTTTCTGCCTCTTTTGGCTAATCGCAAAGAGTGATGGTGAGATTGATGACGCATGATAATAGCGAGACGACATGTATACAATACCACGGTGGCCACTGTAGGAGTATGACAAAACTCAAGTATAATTCCAGGTTTTCAAGGCGAAATTTCCAAAAATTTAAGGGTACAAGCAGATGTTTTAACCTTACGTATTGCCACCTCTCACCATCCACACACACATTGCCATTTAAAGAAATGAAGTTGGATCCAAGATGGCGGACGTTGTCATGAAATGCACCAAAAAGTTTCCCACTATGCCTAACATATTACTACCATGACCAATTTCTGCAATCTACACTCCCTTTCATTTTATAAGGGGTGGTCAAGGACTTTTGACTCACCCTGTATATTAACAATATAAAGGGGCTGTGTGACTCCTGTATCAAAAATTCTAATTTAATTGAATTAAATGGCATATACTATATTTTAAAATATTTAATTTAAGTGCGGAGTTTATTTGCAATTTCACATATTCAGACTCGAAATACATCTTCAAAATAAGCCATACGTATTATGGGATATACTAATCTAAGGAAAAAATGTTAATTCTACAAGAATTTCAAACTGAAATTTACCTAATCGACTTCAAGATATCATATTTTGCAATTATCTTACGTCTGTCAGATGGCTTGTACTGCAAAGGACACTAAAGCTCTCGCCACGAAAACAGCCCAGTCAAGGTCACGCCACCTACCTACTGTGTTGCCAATAAGCAACAATTTCAACCCGACGAAATCAACCGCATACGTACAACACGCGAAGTGACCGAGCATCTTATAAGTGAGAAGTGTGGATACCCTAGAGGGCCAGGGGCGTGGAGGAGGCAAGGGGAAGCCCAGACCTTCACAGGACAGTTTACGTGGCGAGAGCTACAACAAAGTAAACAGATTCTGCTTTATTTTACATACAGTTTTCTTTCTCTTCCTCGATAAAAATAGAATTTAAACTATGAAAAACTTGCCTCATGGAATTTATAAATATTATAAATTCAATGGTATTTGGAATTATGGCTAAGCCGATACCACCTTCAACAGATACCCAGTCAAGAAAGTCATGAAAAGTCAGGAAAAAGTAAAGAAATCAACAAGTGTGTCAAGAAGTCAATAAAAATTCAAGAAATTTTACTTTTCCTCAAGAATTTTTGACTCATTTTGACAATGACTCATTGATTAGTTTATTTCACGTCACTTTCCTGCCCCTTTGGCTAATCGCGAAGACGAGGATGAATTGTGGTAAGATAAGATGGATGAAGGGACAATATATAGGGACGATAACATGAGCGCCAAGTAAAAATTATACTGACTGAATTCAGACGTCAGAGCTTCATTAGTTGGGCAAATGCAGTCCAGGATAAAGCAAATCTAATTCTCTTCTTAAATACAGCTTCACTTTTCATCTTATTTGGCTTATTGGTGGGATTTATTCATTAAATATATTATTTTCTTAATTGCTAAATACCAACTTTATCTGTGTAGGGGTCGAATACCTTTAAAAGTTAAGATAAACTAAAAAAAAAGGGCTAAGAAAAAGTAATGGAAAAGTCAAGAATTTTGGATTTTTATTTTGGTAACCATACCGATTCCCACCGATACCGATAATCTTACCGATTCCGACCGACACAAATACTCTTACCGATTCCCACCGATACCGATAATCTTACCGATTCCCACCGATACAATCTTACAGCTTCCCACCGATACAATCTTACAGCTTCCCACCGATACCGAAAATCTTACAGATTCCAACCGATACCGATAATCTTACCGACTCCCACCGATACCAATACTCTTACAGATTCCCACCGATACCGATAATCTTACCGATTCCCACCGATACCGATAATCTTACCGATTCCGACCGATACAAATACTCTTACCTATTCCCACCGATACCGATAATCTTTCCGATTCCCACCGATACCGATAATCTTACAGATTCCCGCCGATACCAATACTCTAACTGATTCCCACCGATACCGATAATCTTACAGATTCCAACCGACACAAATACTCTTACCGATTCCCACCGATACCGATAATCTTACCGATTCCCACCGATACAATCTTACAGCTTCCCACCGATACCGAAAATCTTACAGATTCCGACCGATATAAATACTCTTACCGATTCCCACCGATACCGATAATCTTACCGATTCCCACCGATACCGAAAATCTTACAGATTCCAACCGATACCGATAATCTTACCGACTCCCACCGATACCAATACTCTTACATATTCCCACCGATACCGATAATCTTATCGATTCCCACCCATACCAATACTCTTACATATTCCCACCGATACCGATAATCTTTCCGATTCCCACCGATACCGATAATCTTACAGATTCCCGCAGATACCAATACTCTAACTGATTCCCACCGATACCGATAATCTTACAGATTCCAACCGATACCGATAATCTTATCGATTCCCACCCATACCAATACTCTTACAGATTCCCACCGATACCGATAATCTTACCGATTCACACCGATACCAATACTCTTACCGATTCCAACCGATACCGATAATCCTACCGGTTCCTACCGATACCGATAATATTGCCGATACCCACCGATACCGATAATCTTACCGATTCCAACCGATACCAATACCAATACTTGAAAATTTTAGCAATCAAAAGATGTTCAAAGTATTTATAATATTAATATTATTAATATTAATGGTTATTTATTCCACTCCAATTTACCAGAGTTTTGCCGTAAAATATTAAACCTGTTATGTAATCTCAACATACAGTTTTTTCCACATAATATTGGTGCAAAATGAATGGAAACTTCCATTTTTGCATAACTTCCAGCATAATTAGACTGCGTGGCATTTTTGCAAACCGCTCGAACGATCAAAATGCCGGAAAAATATCGGCCATGACCGATACATCGGATCGGTATCCGCTCAGCCCTGATAAATTTAAGGTACCGGGGTCCAGAAGTGGCTTCCAATGTCCGGCGCTAGATGACACTAGCGTTCCACAGCGTAATCGAGTGTCGCTCTCCTTGAAGCTCCTGCCTCGCTTGAACACACATTAAGACCTGCCACGCAAACCGCACGGACTGTCCATATCTCTCGCGCATCGCTGGACCCGCCACCAGGGGCAGAGAGCTGCATTTTAGCAATCTATGCAGGTTCATTTCCATCACAATGCCACGAGGAAACCGGTCACACGCACATATCTCCTTCGAGCAGTGCAGCAACCGCGTTCGCTGCCACACATGCACTCGCTCCATTTAGCTTTTTGTCTCTTCGCAGGAGAATGCCAGGCACATAAAACTCCAGTTAACGGCCCCTCGTCGCTTCAGCTCGCAGACTTTTTACGCAATCAGTGACGTCAGAGGATAATAATGACGTTGGCTATAACTGACTGCACCGCCATCGAAGAAAACCACGTACAATCGTTTTAATACTGCATATTCAATGAACCTTATTTAATATTTCATTAACATAGTCCTGATTTTATTTATATTTTTAATTTTTTAACGGATCACAGCACAATTTATAGAAATGTGCCAGTAGAAAAAAAAATGCTTATTTGTGATCCAAACTAAGCAGGTACCGTCCCCCGTGGCGCTACGGAGGTCACGGGTTCGAATCCCGGCACTAGGCATGGGTATTATTTGGTGAGTGTCCCTTCATCAATTTCATATCATCACTCATCCTCATCAAAAGTCGCAGAAAAGCGACAAAATACAAATAAGCCGATATTCTTAGTGCAGAAATTAAATATTTTGCTTTGGAGAAGTGGAATGTTATTCAACGTAGATACTCAATGAACCAGAGACGATTCAAGCATAATTCCAGGTTTTTGATGGCTAAAAATAATAACAATTGTCACAATGAAAATTAATTTATATCAACATTTTACACTAATCATTTACGAATAGTTACTTTGCCATGAATATTGCCAGACTGTTGACAAGGTGATTATTTGTAAATCTCGTTCCAGCTTGACGTCTACAGGTTAGTCCATCTAATTGTACTTCTGATACTGGTTGTCTGTGACCCACTATACTGCTCGCACTTCCAGCTGACGGTTGGGAAACAACGAATCAGCGATTCTCTTCGACTAACATCGGACATTTTCGAGTCACAAGGCATCGGGACGAAACAAATGAGCATAGAATGCACAGCATGTTGCCAAACGTACTGTAAAACGGGTGGGGGGAGAGAGTTGTTCACGACCCCCTTCCTATTTAAATTTCTGAAGTTGATTTCAAGATGGCGGACATCAAGATGGCTGCCGACCATGCGGGTGACGTCAATGTGGTTCCCCCTTGGCCAGGCAACGATTGGTCATCGCCATTTTCACGTTCCATGCCGCAGTGGCCTTGTACTGGGGTGTTAAGTGACTTATTGAGCCACCCTGTATAAAACTTTGTTGTAGCAACGTGCCCCGATATGTAATAATTTGCTCCATTGTGGGGCAATTTTCCGTGTTCCAAAAATGTAACGTTTACAAGTTCATAATGTAAAGCTATTCCATTGGAAAAAAATATATGCATTGCCCAAAGGTGTGATGGTTTAATATTGAAAATTTGATTATTGCATGTGCAGTAGGAAGCTCATAAAAAATTCCGAAGTTGAAATCGTAACAACTAACCCCGGTCTCCCCTACCTCGCAACTGAGATTGTTGACACTCATCGAGGAACACATCCCCGATGACGACTGGTGGTTGCAGATGAAGCTTTGTAGGTCAGCCGCCGGTTGGGCCTTGCATCAGTATATATATATAAAAAAAAAAAAAATAAACAAACCCAAAATTCCAAAGATAAATAACACAACAGTTTTGTAATGTTCAGAGCATTACAAGCGTGCACGAATTCTTTCGAAAATATTGAGTAAACTGAAGTAGCTACCCACTAAAGAAACACATCACTCCAGTGGCGTCCAAGATCTGGGGTATCTCACAATGACACGTGGTCCTAGGCTATGAATAGAAATAAATTTACCAACTCCTAATAAATCGGGTTGCCAACTCATAAGAAATCCACTACCAACCACTACCACTACCAATCCATTACCAACCATTAGGAAATGAGGTTGCCAACTCATAGGAAATGAGGTTGCCAACTCATAGGAAATGAGGTTGCCAACTCATAGGAAATCAGGTTGCCAACTAATAGGAAATCAGGTTGCCAACTCAAAGGAAATGAGGTTGCCAACTCATAGGAAATGAGGTTGCCAACGCATAGGAAATCAGGTTGGCAACGCATAGGAAATCAGGTTGCCAACTCAAAGGAAATGAGGTTGCCAACTCAAAGGAAATCAGGTTACCAACTATTAGGAAATGAGGTTGCCAACGCATAGGAAATCAGGTTGCCAACTCATAGGAAATGAGGTTGCCAACTCATAGGAAATGAGGTTGCCAACTCATAGGAAATAAGGTTGCCAACTCATAGGAAATCAGGTTGCTAACTCATAGGAAATCAGGTTGCCAACTCATAGGAAATCAGGTTGCCAACGCATAGGAAATGAGGTTGCCAACGCATAGGAAATCAGGTTGCCAACTCATAGGAAATGAGGTTCCCAACTCATAGGAAATCAGGTTGCCAACTCATAAGAAATCAGGTTGCCAACTCCAGGATCAGCATCATCTCACCGATATGAATAATATTATTTACAATTTCTGATCTACTTTTCTCTAGACTTCAGACTTCGCAGATAGCCTAGTTAGCCTGGAATATACGCTCCTGCATCACTCCTGTGTAACACAGGACACTGACTTCGTTTCTGATAATTTAGGGTCTGGAGAACTTCCTTTCAGAACCACTGCACTGTTACATCGGAAGAAATATGTAATCGATGGAAAATTTCGGTTTCGCCTCTACTCCCTCATTCGGACGGGATAGGGAGAAGGGGGGGGGGGGTGAGGAAAGAGACGATACAGGAATTCCGAAGCCTTGTTCCAAATCTGATATCCGCTTGTTCTTCCGTGTTTCCTTTTCTTCTGCTTCATTTTTTTTCCTTTCTCCCCCTACCCCAATCTTTCTCCACCCTTTGGCTTGCTTCATTTATGGACGTGTTCTGTATCCGGTTGTGGTCTTGCTGAAAAATTGAAAGTGGTCAAGGGACAAGGAAGCTCAGCGGACCGGCTCCGGATGATAAAACTATCGATGCGGGGGAAATCTTCACTGCTGTACGCAGAGGTTGCTTGTGTTAACGCAAGATATCATTGAGTCAACAGTGTTTCTACCATTAAAGTTATAGTAAAGGATTTGCGGTTCAGGAATGACCGATTGCTTCATTTCTAATATTAAATATATATATATATATATATATATATATATATATATTAAATTAAATAATATTAATTAAATATGTAAATTAATTAATATTGTATTCTTATTACATTGATTGATTGTGTTGGTGTTTTAAGCCCACTTTATGCACAGAAAGGCTAATCGAGACTGGACCTACAGCTTAAAGTGGAATCCGACCACTATGTGCCTCCACCGGGTATCGAACCCGTGACCCCTTGATTACAAGGCGATGACGCTACTACTGCGCCATCGGGGAGGCCCTGAAGGAAGAGGTTGCTGTTATTACATGCATGGGTAAAAATACTATGAAAAGAGATACAACAGCACGTGTAAAACTACTGTTCTGGCAAGGAAATCAATGTCAAATAGACAAAGAATTGAATATTTATTGAATAACACAAAAAGGAGTTAGATCCAATTAACGAAAAGTAAAGTTCCTGATTAATATTTTGCCTATTATAGTAAGTAGCAGTGCGCATAAATCTTTAGTAATTTCTTCAAAGCCGTATGACCCCAATTCCTTGCCTTCCAAGGAATTGGAAGAAATATTTAATTTGCGTACTTTAAGTCTTTGGGGGGGGGGGGGCGCAAAATACGTCCTTGGGTGAATGTAAACCAGACAAAGGCGGTGGTTATCGAATGAAGAAGATAAATATGATGTTTATCCTCGTGTGTCCTGAGTGTCCCTTTAACAGCCTCAGCTTTTGTCCTAGGTAAAGTTACGCGTATTTTAGTCAGATACACTATAGTTTTTGTTCTTGTTAAGTAATGAATGAAAGTATTAGTTTTGAAAATTGTGTACGAAAGTTTTTAACAGATATAATGTATTTCCTTGTTAGGAGACTGTTCTTAATTTTGCTTTAGTTAAGCCTGGCTGGACCTTTAAACAGCTCCTCCTTCTATTGAAAAAAAAATCCTTCCAATTTCTGTGACACTCTGCAGGGCTTTTCTAGAAGGATGCATGATGTGATGCAATTTATCAACATTGAATTTGGGGTTCTTGTTTGGGGTACAAAAAATAGTAAAAATACCATTTAGTGGGTGTGAAAGCAGCTTTAAATGAGGCGTTTGAAGAGTTTTAAAATATTATAACATTTAGGTTCAGTCGTGAATTTATATTGATAACTACAAGCGTTTACCCAATATTTTCAACAGAAATCACATAATTTTACGACAAAAAAAAGACTTCGGTCTGTTGTCACGGGTTCTGAAAATTCGAGGATTTTCCGCTTATGGCGCTGCTGTCGCTTCTGGGCAAGCAACCCTCTGAATGTAATAGCCTATGTGCTGATGAGACACACTCGAAAAATCACCAATCAATCAAACATTAGTTTTTAAGTATTGCATTCCAATTATTAGCATATATTAATCAGAGTTTTGCTTGAAAATATTCAAGAATTACATCAGAATACCTCTAAAAATATAGTTTTCCCACATAATACTGGTGCAAAATAAATGAAAACTTCGAGCGTTGCATAATTTCCAGGGTAATTATAATCCGTGAAAGTATCGCTCGACATTTTCACCAGTGGCGTGCCCAGGATCTTCCAAAAGGGGGGAGGGACATCTTTTAATAGCAAGCCCTCATTTTGCCATCTTTTACTGCTTTGAAGTTCATCTCCCTGTTGGGCACGCCAATGATTTCTACGGACGAAAACGCCGGGAAATTATCGGGCCGGTATCGTTAAATAAAAATCAGCCGATACTTCGTACATTGATATCGGTTCAGCTCTGTCTATATTATACAGTAAAATCTCGTTAATCCGGACTTCGCTTAATCCGGACAGGCAAAACAAAAAGAAGAAGAAGAAGAATGCAAGGTTTTAAATGTGGCTAGAAGTCAACAAGAGAACTTCCCAAAGAAAAGGCAGTCAACCACTGATGAATCTGTTTCCCGCAGAATTTGTACTGTACTGTATAATGTATTTAGGCCTATGCCCTTTAAATACACCATAATAAACTTGTTTTGTTGCTATAAACGGAGTTTTAATACACTTTCTACTGTTCTTTTAGGTTATTTCAGTTAATCCGGACTTTCGTCAAACCGGTCAACTTATCCCCACATTAGTCAGGATTAACGAGGTTTTACTGTAGTTGTACAACATTAAATAGACTCTTGTTTTCGAAATGGGGTGAATATTTTAATCGCGTATGGTATTCTAGTTTTCATTATCATAATATATAAAATAACCAAAGCACTATAAGGCGCGACGCATTGTCCACTGCTCGGACCATTAGTGCACTTTTTTGTTCATAGAGGACTCTCAAATTGAGAAACATTTATTACAGTAATAAAAAGCCTTCTTTCCGTAAGATTAGAATTTTCCACATGAAGAGTCCAGCACAAAATACTGCGGAGAAAATTGAGCGTTAAAACAGGCAAAAAGGTGGAAACTGGAGCCGAAAGAAAAAGTACTGCCCTGGACTTCTGCCAGTTAGTTGGAAGTGAAGTTTCCTTGACCACGTACCACATGCATTCCGAAACTTGAGGTAAGGAACATGTAGAAAGTATAGACTGAACGAAGTGAAAGTATACGAGGGTTGGGGAATAAGTCATTGCAACTTTTTCTTGTCGGGAGAATGCGGGAAGGACACGAAAGTTTGAAATATACAAATGGGGTAGCGTATTGTAATGTGGAATGAATTACAGTGTTTTGAACTTGTATAGTTTAAGTATTGGTTTTATAAATACAGCTAAATTTGTTGTGGAACCAGAACGTATTTTCAGACGCTCCACGCATCCAGTTCCCTCTGCCGTGTTCATTGGTGGAGCCGTCTCGTGTCACTACTTGCGCAGAGACGTGCTCCAAAGATAACCGAGACAGAGTATAACTAAAATGTGTTGCAAAGTACGATAACAATAGGTGAAAACTACAATTCAGGAGAACTAGTAATGGAATAGTGTGTGTTCGAAAAATATATTTGTAGTATATTGTGTACATAAAAGTTGTCTTCAGATTAATAATAATATAATAAGAATAATTATGATAGTCAAATAAAAACAATAAACACTTGCTGTTTACTTCTAAATGCAATAATGGTTTGCATCCTTCCCATAGAAAAAACTTTAATTGCAGACTGAGATAGGTATACAAACGGCTTTCAGCAGTGGCGGCCATTAGCCCCCGCACTATGCTAAACCTTACGTACCAAGGAAAATAAACTGGCCTTGCTCCCCCCCCCTTTTTGCACCTTGCCCCCCTAGTTTTGGAACCCAATCGCCGCCACAGGCTTTCAGCTAAATCTCGTCCATAAATAATAATAAAAAAATCAATTGGATTGGAAGTTTACCTATCAACTATTTAACACTAATTGTTTTAATATGGACAGGCGAAAGATATTGGTACAGGCTCGTTGAATAACAGTATATGTATGTACATGCATTAATATGTATGTACGGTGTATGTGTTGAAGTTTGTCTCAAGGCCACTTCATGCACGCACGTGTTGATCGGGACTGGACCTACAGTGGGATCTGAACCAGGGTTGTTAAAGTTCCAGGAACCATAAATTCTAATGGGTTCCGCAACAGAACCGAAACCTTTTTCTCGTACTATTTTCATTCGGTCCAAGTTGCGTATTGTTTCATTTCAATACGGAACTTGAACCAGATTTAAATTGACCCAGAATAAAGGTTCCTGGACCGTATTGAAATTCATCAGGTAAAAAGGTTCCTGGACCGAATAATAAGGTAATAAAACAATAACTGAGGAAGGACGAGAATAAAGTTTGCAAATACTACCACTTGATGGCGCAAATGCCAATGAAGTGCTTTATCGAAAAATAAAATTTAAAGGCTAAAATTTTCGTAACAAAATTGACAAAAGTTGTAATAATATTAACATGCATATTGTGAAATTAGTTATGAATAGATATGTGTTCCGAACAAAATAGATTTCTACATGAATCAGGAACCTCTCTTTGTAAATTGTTTAAGTTTATCTATGATAAGAAAGACTTAAATCTAATTAGTGATCTTGATTATTAGGTATGGCGTTTTTCTTCGAACATTTTTGTTTGTTTCTTGTTCATAAAGTTGGTTCATGTCTTTAAATAGGGTAATATTTGGTCGAATGTTGTGCCCCTCTAATTATTTATTTGCGTAAATTTCAGGTACTGGTGCATACATACCCATGAGTGTACGCGGGTGGACGTTGGGGTACTTCAGACAACTACGCCTGTAGAGGGGGGTTATGGGGCGCTTGCCCACGATAATATATCTGTAAAAACCGCATTCCAAGGGTGAAATTGTAGCGTGAACACATGGATGAGGGGTGTCATGACAAGACAGCAATTTAAGCTGTTTCTGCTTGTTATCTATGCATCGGAAAAAGTACAAAACAACAATAAAGTGTTCACCAATATGTTTGTGGAAAAGAAGCAAGTCGAATTCAGTTTCTATTTAAATAGAGGACTCAAGTCTGAACTTAACAACGTCAATGTGTTTTCAATTCAATTTTAACTTTATGATTTGTACACTATCTACCAAAAAGTAATTGGGCACGTGTACAAAATGGTTGTCTGGTGGTGCGAACCCTGTTAGAACCTCTTGGAGACACCTCTTGCTGCTATAACAGCAGCCACACTGTCAGGCATGCTCTCGACTAGTTTGTGGATGACGTCCATTGGAATGTGCCGCCATTCCTCTTGCAAGATCTCACACAGTTGGACAATGGAATTTGGCCGCATCTCCCGAGACCTCACCCGCCAGTCCAATGCATCCCAAAGGTGTTCTATGGGATTGATTGATTGATTGATTGATTTAGTTTATTTTACTTCGCGTTTTGTGCCTCTTGGCTAATTTGCGAAGATGGGGATGAGTGATGAAATGATGAAATTGATGATGGACATTTACAAACAACCAAGCCCGACCGGGATTCGAACCCGGGACCCTTGGCGTCGCAGCTATGGGATTGAGATAAGGACTCTGTGCAAGCCAGACCAATCGGTGAACATTGTTGTCGACATACCACTGCATAGTAGCCTCCGAAACATGCTACCTAACATTGTCATCCTGCAAGAAACAGGGGTCCATTCCGTAAAAACGCCACAAGGTTGGGAGCATTTCATTGTCTAGTATTGTACAGTATGCCTGTGAGTTCATTGTACCACGAACAACCACCAGTGGTCCCACTAAATGATTCAAATTAGATACTAAATTAATCACCATCATAGGTGCCCAATTACTTTTTGGTAGATAGTGTAAAATAATAATAATAATAATAATAATAATAGAAGGCAAAATATGTTGTTGTTTTTGTGGCTGAAGGGAAAGATATGAAATCTTACTCTGTCCCTCAGTGTCAAATTGGAAATTCTTAGCTGAAGGGGATGATGCTTGGCTCAGTTTGGGGAAAGGTGGTGGAATGCTTGTAAGGATCAACAGGGGAAAATGCAGTGAGTGGGGGATGCTCATACAAATTATCCTAGTGAATTCTTTTGAGAAGTTTCTTAACTGGGGGCACTGTGCGAATTAAGCTTTCTTTGGGGGGGGGGGTGATGCTCACTCATTGACGTAATTATGATTTCATTTCTGAAGGTAGGTTTTCTTCGGGTATACGAATTTGAATATGTTACCAGTCGGTAAACTAAATTATTTAGAAACCGTCCCAAGCTCACACACAATAAGAGCTATCCTATCGAACTAGTATCACCGAAAAATTGACCAAATTTCTATTGCCAAGTTCAAACTTAATATCCAACTAACCTAACAACAAGCTTCTTGCAGAATTGTGTCCTCCATTAATCCACAAGGCTGCATACTTTTCGGCAGGGAAATTTTGATGACTGGACCAGGGTTGTTAAATATCCAGGAACTCATAAATTCTAATGGGTTCTATTAGTTTCCGCTGCAGGACCTTTTTTCTCGCACAATTTAAATTCGGTCCAAGTTGCGTATTGTTTCATTGAAAAAAGATCCCCGGACCGAATTTATATTAATCCGGGAAAAAGGTTCCCGGACCGTATTTAAATTGATCGGGAAGAAAGGTTCCTGGACCGAATTGAAATACTTTACAGATATAAAGGTCTTTTACGGTCCAGAACCAATTTATGCTAGCTGATCATCTCTCCTGGACCGGAATTGAATTTATTTAAAATTCCTGGACCATTAGCAACCCTGGACTGGACCATTAATGGACACAAATTATTTCTCAATTGTGTTTCTTCCATAGTCAAACACCCCTGGCAGGGATAAAACTATTTTTTTCCCGGGAATATTTTTTTGTGGAGGGATCCTCATGTTAATTCGCATACTGACTGGACAGTGTCCCCCACTTTGAGCACTTCTGCCCCCTTGAGAAAAAATCCTGACTCACTTGACTTCAGGGAGGCTCCCCTTTTTCCACCCAGAATATAAATCAAATGCAAGTTACGAGGCAAGGATTTATTTTGAGGATGGGTCCAGAAGTTCCGGACCCCGCCCCCCCCTCCCGAAAGACTTACCACTTACTGAAATTATATAATGAAAATATAATTGTTTTAGCATGTAATCGATGGTAATTTATTTCCGCTGAACTTATTGAAAGGAAAGAAATTAGAATAACATAGATTTGTGAAGGGCATTACCGAAGATTTGCACACTACTGCTTATGATAATACCCACAAAATAATAATTAGGAATTTTTCTTTTTTGTCAACTGGATCTAATTCCATTTTTGTTATTCAATAAATATTAATTTCTTTATCTATTTGACATTAATTTTCTCGCCAAGGCACTTGTTTTTATACAAATTTTGGCGAATGAATACGTGCTGTTAAATCCCTATTCCTATTCCTATTTCTTGGGGTGGATAAAATATGTGACTCTGGTTCTGTGGTCACGGATACGGCCGGCGCTGGAAATTTTTCAAGGTGAAGCGATGTTCATGGCTCAAATTCAAACTTATAATGCAATTATTACAAATATTTTGTATGCAATTTTTTATTAGTGTTAAAAATTCGTCATATAAATGTCCTGTATTTTGTAAAAAAAATTAATATTATAAAAATAAAGCGAAATAAGTCTCATCGGTTAAAGAAATTTCTCTATGCTTTTACAAGGCAAACGAAGCCTGTAAACGTACTAATGGAAAAATTATATTCAACTCATAACATTAAAAAAAAAAGATTAAGTTTAACAAAACTAATTTAGTCACAGTTACCGGAATACTAAAAATAATTCTAGAATAACAATTTTGAACAAACTTATTCAAGATTTTTTTCCTATTTTTTAGGTTTTTCTCATTGTTTTTACATGTGTTAAATGTTTAATTTGATCATTTTGGCGCACGTAATCATTTTCGCATGTTAATGAGAGGAAACCAATCTAATGGACAACGTAGAAATGTTCACTTTTAAAGTGAAACCGTTAGTCAATTGTTAAGGCCGCTCTGTGTGCTTTTATACTATAATTATATTTACTAGCTTGCAGTGGCGTGCCCAGGATTTTCGAAAGGGAGGGGTTACGTACACTATGTTTGGTAGTCAGCCATTATTTTGCCATCTTTTCCTACACGACGTTCTTTTTTTATAGGAATACTGAGCCAAAGGGGGTTATAAACTCCACCAACCCCCTATTGGGCACGCCCCTGCTAGTTTGTTACTGTGCGTTATCTAAATAATATATTTCATGTATTCATTCTATTGGGTGTGGGCTGAAGCCCACCCTCGCTCATCCAGTGGCGACGCCCCTGTTCGTATACGTCTTTCTACCTATTCATGTAATAATAATAATACAGTATTAATTAATTTACATATTTAATTAATATAATTTATTTAAATATATTTATTCCAATTAATAACCCATGGCGCGACAGTCCTTGGCCTATACCCTGTCCGAGCTAACTGTGGAGCAAGGCCAGAGTATCTGGGGAAATCGAGTGGCCAAAACGAAGCTGTACACGCTGCTCAAATGCTGGTAACTGCAGCAACTTTCCCCTCCTCCACGCAACACCGTTCCCTCTCGCGTCTTCATTGGTGGAGCCATCTCGCGTCACTACGCGACTCGTTTTCGTTCGCCTGCTCCGCAGTTAACTAGGACAGAGTATATCTCCCGACTGCCAGTCTGCCTCCCACAACCCTACCTAGAGGTGTGGAGTTCTTCAACCGATAATGGGGTGACGTGTGGTCAGCACATCGAACCCCCAGCCGTTATAGGAGATATCCGTGACAGGGTTACGCTACTCACTCGTAGCTCGATGGTGGGTTGCCACCGGTCCTATACACAGGCCGAGAACCCAGGCGGACTCGGAACCCATGCCGTCCCGCAGTCGGAGCCCAAAGTACAGCGCCTTATAAGAACCCAAAACGTGTCAATTGACACATATATTTTGATTTCAATAACACGTTAACGTGCATAAACTGCAAATGATGCACCTTTTAGTGTCAAAATACACATAGGATTGTATTAATGGGTATTTTTATGAGATGAAGTCCCGTGTGATGCACTAAAATGCATCAATTTGGAAGATCAGACAAGATCATTTTGAAGATAACAAAATTACACATTTTGCTGTGTCAATTGATGCATTAAAAGTGAAAGTTTGTTATCTTCGAAATGATCTTGTGTGATCTTCTAAATTGATGCATTTTAGTGCATCGCACGGGACTTCATCTCATAAAAATACCATTTAATACATTCCTATGTGTAATTTGACACACTAAAAGGTGCTTCATTGCAGTTTATGCACGTTAACGTGTTATTGAAATCAAAATATATGAGTCAATTGACACGTCTTGGGTTCTGTGTGTACACCGCACGGCCACGAAGGAGGACATTTATTCTAATTATATTATTATTATTATTGAGACACTTGGTCCCCCCCCCCCCCGAAATATATGTCTAGACACTGCCTGCAGAGAGGTATACTTTTGAGTTACACCTTATAAACATGCCAACAAACAAGAAACTGAGAAAATATATAATTTAGGCTAGTAAGGTTTAATCATGAAAGGGAGATGAACTTTAGCACGGCGAGATAACCAGCATCCTGACTCCATATGATTACCTTATCATATTGCGGACAAAGTTTCACATGCTCACATACTCCACACGCATCGTCTACTTTACGTCAGAATCGTCTACAAGATGTGAACAGATCTCTGATCTAGTGCGCGCTCTCTTTTTACGTCTGGTTGAAAGCTTCCAGTCAATCGAGTGGAATGAATGTAAGGCAATTGGAGACAGCGTGGGAAGAAAATAGTTCCGAAAAGGGAATAGGTAGAAGTAGGCATTAACGGTACGGAAGAGAAATTATAGGATTTCAAACGACGGGGAAATTACGTAAAGGACAGACGAAATTACAAGCGAAAAGGATTTGAGCAATCAAAAGAAGAAAATAAACTGAAAATGATCAAACCTTGTGAATGGAATGTTGTTGCTCTCTCTACCTGTGCAACTATCTCTGTTTTACTGTCTTACCCTTTCTCTGTTTTGATTTCCTACTTCTTCTTTCTTATTCTCTCTCCCTCTCTCTTTCTCCTTCTCTCTCTCTCTCGCTCTCTCTCTCTCTCTCTCTCTCTCTCTACATGTGCAACTTCGTGTTTTACTCTTTCCATCTTCAAATTTGTTTTCTCCTTTTCTACTCTCCTTTCCCTCTCTACCAGGCACTTAAAAATATGTTTCGGAGGGGGAGTCCGAACCAAGCGTCTCAGGAATAATAATAGAGAATAATAATTATTATAGCTAATAATAACAATAACAATAATAATGTTTAAATTAAAATAATTATATTAAATCAAATTAATACTAATTACAATACATAAATGAATATTATATTATTATTACACGAATAGGTAAAAAGACTGTATAACAATAGAGATAAAACAGCGCATATTCATTACGTAGCTTACCTGTAGTTAAGATCGGAATAATTTACATAAAAACAAGTGGCCTGGCAATGAATTAATGTCAAATAGATGAATAATTGAATATTTATCGAATAACAAAAATTACGTTACATGTAGTTGGAGAAGAGAAAGTTTCTGATTAATATTTATGCATATTATTTTGAGTAGTAGTGTACATAAATCTTCTTTGTAATGTCATTCAAAGCCGTATGATCCCAATATGTCTTCCAATAAGTTCAGAGGAAATTATACAACAAATGCTAAACGAGTATATTTTAATTATTTAATTTTAGTACCTATTAAGTCTTTCGGGTAGGCGGGTGGGGGTCCGGACCCTTGAAATACGTCATTCGTGTCCTTCAAAGCCGTATAATCCCAATATAATCCTTGTCTTCCAAGAAGTTCAGAGGAAATTATATAACAACGGCTAAACGAATAAATTTTTCATTATTTAATTTTAACACTTGATAAATCTTTCGGGGCGGGTCCGGACCCCCTGGCCCTCCTAAATACGTCCTTGCTCTCTACATCCGTCTCTTTCTCTGTATTTTATCTTTCCTTCCCTTCTTATTTTTTCTTTCTCTTTCTCTAACTTTGCTTTCTATCTACCTTTATCTGTTCATCTTTCTCTGTCTTACTCTATTACGCTTTCTTTCCCTTTTTCATTTGTCTTTCTTTATCTTAAACTCTCCCTTCCTCCCTTTATCTGTGTCTTACTCTTTAACTCTTTATTTTAAATGTATATTTCTTTTTCTCTAACTCTCCCTTTCTCTACTTATCTGCGTATATTACTCTGTCTTAATTTTTTACCTTTTTTATCTCTTTTGATTTGTCTTTCATTTTCCTTCTCTCTCTCTCTCTCTCTTTCTTTCTTCTCTCTCTCTTTCTTTCTTCTCTCTCTCTCTTTCTTCTCTCTCTCTCTTCTCTCTCTCTCTCTCTCTCTCTCCCTGTGTAACTTTTCCTGTGCCTGAATCTCACAACCTTTCAACAATGGTTGTTAAAAGGTCCGGGAACGCATAATTTCTAAGGCGTTCTATTGGGTTCCGAAATAAGACCGGGACCTATTTTCTCGCACAATTTAAATTAGGTCCAAATTGCCTACTGTTTCATTGAAATAAATGTTCCTGGACCGTATTTAAATTGATCCGGAAAAAAAGGTTATTTACGGTCCAGAACCCATTAACAACCCTACCAGGACTCGAACCGAGCATCTCAGGCTTCACTGTGCGTTACGCTACCCATTCCGTCAAGGAGGCTGGCTTTACCAACAGAAAATCCTTCATGCACACTCCTCTCAAACGGTCACTCAGGCCTCGCACACACTCTGGTCATCCATAGAGACAACGAAGCCGCCCACTTTTTTTCCCTACGCGTCGACATCGGAGCTCGCGAAGAGGGAAGATGGGAGACATTAGGGAGGGGAAATTTTACTCTCCTTGCCGGAGCCCTTACAGCCTCCTCTTCCCCTGCGCCCCGAACAATCTCAATTGCCTGCAGCTTGTACGTCATCAGGTCGTAAGTCGGAATTGTTCCATAAATACCCACTTCTTCGGAGCGACCGTTCTTTTACGGATGGACAAGAAGAATTCAGGAGTTTTTGCTCGAGGAAGATGGTCTCTCTCTCTCTCTCTCTCTCTCTCTCTCTCTCTCTCTCTCTCTCTCCTGCGCTGCCCCTGCTCTGCAGTGATTTACAGAGCTGTCCGAAGACCGTCCCCCACGCTTCCGCAGAAATACGTCTCTTTTTAGGGGCCCTCGCCTGCGTGATAGGTGGGGCCGCTGAGCGATGCGGGAAAGCGTGCGGTCGAGGTCCATCCAGCAGTTTCGAACAAGATCCGAATTTCAAATAATCCGATATTTGTTTTCCACGCAACGGATGATCCGGATAATTCGGATTAAAGATGTCCAAATCCGGAAAAAAAATATCCGGATTTCAAATATCCGCATATAGGATATTCTGATATCTGTATTATCCTAAATGTTCAGATATTCGGATTATCCGTACTAGGGATGATCACAAAATCCGGATACTGAATATCCGTAATTCAAATTATCCGATATCCACTTTGGATGCAACTCATAATCGGATATCTGCTTAATTCGAACATCCAGATTATTCGAATATAGAATAATAGATACTATATTCGGATAATCGGAATATCTGGATAGTACGGATAATCCATATATCAGAACAATACGGTTATTCCTGATTAATTGATTGATTTATTTTACTTCGCTTTTCTTCCAGTTTTGGCTAATCGCGACGGTCACGAAGACTGATGATATTATGATGAAATTTGTGAAGGAACCAGGGTTGTTCAAGATCCAGGAATTAAAAAATAATAATTCCGGTCCAGGAGATAAATCAGCAGGCGTAAATGGGTTCTGGACCGTAAACAACCTTTTTATCTGTAACGTATTTCAATTCGGTCCAGGGACCTTTTTTCTGACTGAATTTTAATACGGTCCAGGAACATTTTCTCCCGAATCAGTTTAAACAGGCTCCAAGTTCCGTATTGAAATGAAACAATACGCAACTTGAATCGATTACGGACCTGACGATAAACAATTATCAACTTGTTAGAATGAAAGGATAATGCAGGTGCTGGCTGCATCGAGAATCTAAGGTACAAGGTAGAAATGGGCGAAACGCAAACGCTGCAGTTACGTTACCCCTCTCCATTTAGCCCCATTCTCTCGCGCGTGTTCCTTCACTTGGTTGTAGAAACACCTCTGGCAACACTACCTGTCCCTGTTGTGATATCTGCTGGGCGGCTCCTATTGGCTGCAGTTCTTGGATCGGATGCCGCAGCAACACGTAACGGGTTTGTTTGAGCTCAATGTGACGCCACGCTACAGTTATGTACAGTAACTCTTCGACAAGGGAGTTTTTGAACTGGCCCACGAGAGAACAACAGCGTTATTATTTATTCCCTGTGCTACGCTTTCTACAACAGGAGCGTGACATTCCAATGTAAAACGTACTTGCGGACATTGTTAGAAGGCAACTTTTAATAGGTCAACCCTGGCCCAGCAATTGTAAATACAAGATTTCAATTCCGGACTGGGATAGAAAATCAGCGAACGTAAATGAGTTATATACAGTGTACAACCTTTTCATATTTAAAGCATTTCAATTCGGTCCAGGAACCTTTTTTCCGGATCAATTTAAATTCGGTCCAGGAACCTTTTTTCCGGAAGAATTTAAATTCGGTCCAGGAACCTTTTTTCCGGATCAATTTAAATTCGGTCCAGGAACCTTTTTTTTCCAGAATGAATTTAAATTCGGTCCAGGAACTTTTCTTTCCAGAATGAATTTAAATTCGGTCCAGGAACCTTTTTTTCCAGAATGAATTTAAATTCGGTCCAGGAACCTTTTTTCCGGTAAAAAAAAGGTAAAGTGTTCCCCTGTGCATAGCACCACGCCATGAAGGCGTATAGGGGGTGTGGGGGTAACGCCCCACACTTTCTTGATCCGGTCGTGAGTGGGGGTGATGTGATCAGCATCACGCCCCTGACCGCCTTTACCCCCCAGGGTTTCCCCCAGGTACCCATGTTATTCGACGCTGGGTAGGCGCCGGGGCCGCTTCCACCGTTAGAAAAGTTCCCGGATTTGAACCGGCCGGGGATCGAACCCGGGACCTTGAGCATGGTAGTCAGACGCGTTACCGACTGAGCCACCTTTTTTCCGGAAGAATTTCAATTCGGTCCAGGAACCTTTTCTTCCAGAATGAATTTAAATTCGGTCCAGGAACCTTTTTTTACAGAATGAATTTAAATTCGGTCCAGGAACCTTTTTTTCCGGAAGAATTTAAATTCGGTCCAGGAACCTTTTTTTCCAGAATGAATTTAAATTCGGTCCAGGAACCTTTTTTTCCGGAAGAATTTCAATTCGGTCCAGCAACCTTTTTTCCAACATCAATTTAAACACGGACCACGAACCTCTTTTTCAGGAACAATTATAATACGGTCCAGCAACCTTTCTTCAATGTAACAATACGCAACTTGGACCGAATTTACATTGTGCGATAAAAAAGTTTCCGGTCCTGCAGCGCAATTCAATAGAACCAATTAGAATTTATGGGTTCCTGGACGTTTAACAACCCTGGAAGGGACACCAACAAAGAACGCCAAGGCCGGATTCGAACCCGGGACCCCTGGCGTCGTAACGCGATGTGCTAACCACTCCGCCACGGGGGCCGGCGGGGACACATTCAAATATAACAAAGTACGAAATGAAAATGTAGTATGTATAAAACCCCAAGTCCGTTTTTTCTAGAAAAACAAAAAATAATTTATCATTCCAGTATTTTTCCTTGTCTGTCACAAAGATTTTCGAGATGTCAGTACTATAATACAATAATGAAAATATCGCTTTCCTTCCTGAAAATTACTTTATAAAAATGCATATTCCTCATCGAATAATAAGAAACCGGTATATTTATACATTCATCATTTATTTGCAAAAAAAAAAAACTGGAAAAAGGATGTTATAACCAACAAATTCGAAAAATTGCGAAACACGTTCCATAACTTAATAACAAATATGTGAAACGTTTATTAAATCATTTTCGCTCTTACAGCGTGGAAACTGTGAAACTCCACACAGTAAACACGGGCTTGAAGTTACAAGAAAACGCTTCGCTTTGTGTCCCACCATCCACCTACTTCCCAACGAGCATCCCTCCCCCCTCACGTCTACCGACAACATCTGGAACTCATCACAGACCTTCCATGTGTGTGTGACCATCCCGGCCCTCCCACATTCGGACACGCTCGGCCATCTTCGGATGTTTCCGCGAGACAAAACCTGGCGGCTCTCGCTTGATCGTCGCCGACTTCCACCTTTACCAAAGCCCCCCTTCCTCTTTTCCTTCCCCCCTTCCCCCCACAAACCAGCATGGCGGTCAAGAGGGGAACTGCAAGGAAGTCAAACGGAAAGCTGTTCTTCTTATTGAACCGCTCTAAAAAGAACTGGATCGTTTTGTAAGACGATCCAGCACCTGAAAAAGGTCCCACAAAACAGGATACAAAGTTAACACATCGTGCAGTATCGGTGGTAATTGTGCTGGCGAATTCACAATGAAAAACCTGTGAGTATAACACGTACAGTTCTTTTCGTACGGATTGATTGGTTGATTTTGTTTATTTGACTTCGCATTTCTGCCACGAAGATGAGGATGAGTGATGATATGATGAAGGGACACTCACACAGAACACCCATGCCTAGGTCGGGATTCGAACCCAGGAACTCTGGCATGGTAGCGCGCTGCTGTTTCACACGACTCAGATAATAAACCTTGGTTTTAATAAGAAAGAAACGTTCGAAATGTTATACAAATATTATGTAAGGTCAAAACTGGAATACGCATCTGTTGTCTGCTCTCCACAAATCCAAATCGAAAGATGGCGAAACAAGTTTCTTAGGTTCCGGACACTAAAAATATCCGGCGTCTATCCCAAATATGTTCCAAGCGAAGCATTAAGAAGTTTTCTCAATATACAGTAGTTTCCCTTCACAGCCGAAGACAGATCCATGAATTACTTTTTCTGCACAAATTACTCACTAATAAAATAGACACTGAACTTCTTTCGAAAATTAATTTTTACGCACCGCACAGCAAAGTAAGGCTGCGTAAAGACGTATTCCAAATTTCCAGAGCCCAAACGAAATCTGCAGATGCAGCGCCAATTCGAAGAATGTGTAAATCATTTAACGAAGTAACAAAATCAAGGTACACAGTGGACATCTTTCTAAGCACCCTAAAATTTAAATCCGAACTCCAGACCTAACCTACTTTAGACAAGCGCAAAATACAATGCTGTAATAGTACACGTAATAGTGCCGAAATCACGAGTAGAACAAACAGGATAACATTATAAAGTTTCAAGACAACTTTTTGTATTTTTATCATATTTTTAATGTAGTTACATATTTTAAATACGATGTAAATCTGTGTAATCCTCAGGTTGTTTAGGCAACATTATATACTTAGTAACAATGGTACATGTATATAATTATGTAATCACAGAGTTATGTATCCATCTTAATACAATTTTATATACGTATTCACGTAATGAGAAAGTTATGTATCAATTATGTTTGTGGCAATTATTATGGTATGTACAGTGGGATCCATGAGTATTACCGTGCAAATTGTCCATGACTATTTTCATTATTATTTTTCTCTTATATCCTATGTGTTTTTAAGCGATGGATTTTTATGTATGCTGGTTTAGAAGTTATCATCATCTTGTTTTGAGTTTTCTTTTAATTCTTGAAGCTCTTATTGGGTCAAATAAAGTGCATGAACATGGTGATGGACAATTTGCACGATAATACTCATGGATCCCACTGTACAATACTATAAATGGGCATTTGCCTGTAGTGTGAAGTTTTTATAAACAAATAAAACCCTAACACCCCCTACAATTTTCAGAAAGACCCAAGTTAAGATAATTTTGGCTCTAAATGTAAACAACGTACCCTCCCCCCCTTCCCCAGCAGCAGGCTATCACATTAGGCCCATACTGGGTCAAGCACTTACCACAGCTAAAATCAACGTGTCTCTGAGAACCTGTTAGGGGGCACTCAGCACATATGAAGGCAGAGCACAAAACAACACACAATCTACAGATTATTGCATTGGCCGTAAGTTCAAACACCAGAGGCTCGTTGACCTGTAACATTGCAGTTTCATTACGTGGAAGTGATGTTGACTTTTGGGGGAGGGGGGCTTCCGGAGTCACTCCTTACACCCCGGGTGATAAAATGAAACCTATACAAGGCCGTTGACAGAATACAACACAATTCCCACAGAGAATTACACTGGCTGTGAGTCAAGACGCCAGAACCTCGTTAGTGTGCGAAATACAGTCCAGGGTGTACGTGGAAGAGTGGTTAACATTTGTGTTTCCTTACACCGAGAATCTCCCTAGTTCGCTGCACCCTCTTTGCACTCACGTGTTTGGTTGGTTACAAAAGTGCAACACTGAGGCATCTGCTACGTTGATTTCGTGTCTGCACCATTGCACCACGTTCTGGAGCGGTGTACAGTGTGGTGTATTGTCACGTGGTGCGTACTAACCAATGGAATTAACATTGAAAGCAGCAGACGGGCATCTGTTGAAACTTCTGAACTTGAACACCGCAATTCTTGCGTACAACTCCTACTTGGTTGAACGCAATTTCCTTGCACCAATCTGGTGTCAAAAAGTGCATAGACAGGATCACAAAAAGGTTAACTCGGTGCTTCTGACGGCAGAAAAACCGACCGGGGGTGGAGGGGGGGGGGCGACAAGTTCGACTGCCCCCTAACAAAAATAAAGTAGATGAATAATTGCCATTTTAAGCCAAATATGCATTTTCATGGTATTTATTTACAAGACAGATAATATTTCCGTTGCCCACTTATACTTCTGTCTGCTTCCGTCATTGCTTTATGCAAGGACGTATTTAGGGGGGTCCAGGGGGTCCGAACCCCACCCGAAAGACTTACCAAGTACTAAAATAAAATTATGAAAATGTACTTTCTCGCATTTGTTGTACTATAATCGATGATTATTCACTTCCTATGAACTCAGAAGGCAAAGGTTATTATTATTATTTTTTATTATTATTATAGTTGGATCATACTGCTTTGAAGGACAGTACAAAAGAAGATATAGGCACACTACTTCTAATGATAATATGCAAAAAAATATTAATCAGGAACTTTACTTTTCGTCAACTGGATCTAACATCATTTTTTTATTATTTGCTAAATGTTCAATTCATTATCTATTTGACATTGATTTCCTTGTATTTATACAAATATTGGCGATCTTAAGTACACGCAAACTGGATAATAAATACATGATGTTATATATATTCTTATACCATCTTTTTTACGTATTCGTGGAATAATAATAATACAATATTAATAAATTTATATATTTAATTAATATCTTATTTAATTTTAACTTATTTAAACATTATTATTATTATTATTATTATATATATAAACTATTATTATTATTGAGATACTTGGTTCGCCCCCCCACTCCCCGAAATATATTTCTAGATACGTGCCTGGCTTGATGTACAGTTTGCGGCAATGAAAATGGGACATCTACATCCTCAAACACTCGCTTCCCTGAGGGCGTTATGTGTGTTGTCTGAATCTACGGCGATGAATGGATTTCAATAGCAAATTTTCAATGGCAACTACCACCGCCGTACAAGTAGGCAACACGCACAACGCCTTGCAGGGAAGAGAGTATTTCAGAATCTAGATGTCCCATTTTATTGGCGGCGACTGTACATGTTCTTCATGAAGGATGCCAGGAAATTAACACCACTGATCAAAACATCCCCATGAAGACGATGAGCTCTGCAAAGGGTAACTCCCGACACCCCTTGTCCCTTAGAAGAAATTTTTGGTTTATGAAGCAACCGTGTTATTCACACACACCAGGTGAAGATTTTGTAAAGAGGCCGCGGGTCACATGAGGTTGTACTCTGAACCGGGAAATGTTGAAGTCCCTGTGACTCCATGGTTACGAGTCATCATGAGTTATCGGTTGGAATCATCAATATTGTAACAATAAACAATTAAATCGAACAAATATGATCTGAATACACTTCAGTAACATATGACAAGTAAAGATCCTTTAAATTATACAGCATAGAGCAAAAGATTAAACAACAGCAACTAGATCTGAAAGCCCTACAAAAAACCTTCCCCAACATACACGCGCAAAAAGCGATAGAGGAAAAAAAGAAAAATAAGAAACAAAGTGTTGCGAAAGACAGAAGAGATGTAAAAGAAGAAGGAAGATTCAGGGAGACAAAACAGGAGAGAGAGGAAAGGGAAAGAGAAGTGTCACAGAACTGACAGAAGAAGTAAACGGAAGAAAAAAAGAGTTGTGTGAAAATGTTAGACACAGTTGAAGAGATGTAAGAGAAGCAGGAAGAATCAGGGACACAGGAAACAGGAGAGAGAGGAAAGAGAAAGAGAAGTGTCACAGAACTGACAGAAGAAGTAAATGGAAGAAAAAAAGTTGTGTGAAAATGTTATAGAGACTATGGACAGACTAAAATAGATATAGAAGGCTAAAAACTGCAGAAAGAAGAAGGAATTAAAAGTGGATTAAAAAGAAAATAAAGATACTATAAAATTGAGTATGTATAGAGAAGATTATCAAAAATGTATTTAGGGGGGTCAAAGGGGTCCGGACACCATGCCTCCCGAAAGACTTACGAAATGATGAAATTAAATAATGAAAATATAGCTACTTATTTAGCATTTTTTATATAATCGAGGGTTATTGTGGTCATACGGCATTGAATGACAGTATCAAATAAGATTTACACTCGGCCTGGTCATAGGTTCTCTTTGAGAGTCTCCTTGCATCATTATCATTACTCATCCTTATCGTCACGATTAGACAAAAGTGGCAGAAAAACAAAGTAAAATCAACGAAATCAATCAATTATTAAATTTGTCCGCCTCAAAGGTGGTACAAAGACAATTATGTGTACGTGCCCCTTTTTGAATCTAGCATCAAGAACAATACCCATGGGACGGTTCTGTTGATACTTGTCAGATAAATACAGCCTTTCTGACTTCCCCTTCAAGATATTTAAAATTCTTGCCTCCAATCAAATTCAATATATTTTATATATCTTCTTTTGTTATTCGAATAATAATAATAATTGGCACGTTTGCAGTTATTAATTGTTGCAGCGCCATCTATATTGACGCCAAGAGAGAGGATATCATTTACATAAATTAACTTGTCAGTAGACTACATAATGTATATACATACATGTGAACTTTAGTTGTTAAAACGTACACTAGCCTGGCTATTAGTGTCAATTGTCAAACATCTCCTTTATGCAGTTGCACCGACAATGGACAAAAAAGTTGTACAAAGAAGGTAATTACGGCACGGCACGAAGATATCTGAAACCACTACTTCTAAACCAATGTTTCAAATACGCTGGTTGATGTAACAAGCGACTGGTTACAGCGATAGCAACTTGTTGATAACGCAGGCTAGGGACTCTGGAGACTGAAGCCCCCCCCCCCTAAATCCTACAAAAGTTTCGTTGGAAATCATGCCCGCAGCCAGAATATTACTTCGGGGGGCTCATTCCTTATCAGCCGTCATAAAAGGCGAAAACGTGGGGAGAAGATAGAAACCCTACAACTTACTATACGTAAAATACCACTATGCACTGTTTGCAAGGAAACATTTGAAGGAATTCGGAGTGGCTTCGGCCCCCAGAGCCCACATCCTGGCTACATGCCTAGCTAACAGCACCAATTTTGGCCTATTTAACCCAATAACAAAAATAAACTTTACCTACGTAACCTATTTACGTGCATATTTCTGGTATTAGATGTAGGTTCGGTAGGTCAGGTTTGATGTTGTTAGCATACCTTTCCAAGTTAATTGTTGTAGCTGTCGCTACTGCCTCGAGAAACGAGTGTACAGGACAGGGACGGGCCACAGTGAAGGACGTGCCGAGAAAGATTCGCCATGGGCCACCCAATAGCAGACTTGCCAACACTGTCAAAATGTAATTGCCAAAATTCGTGCTAAAGGTAACGATGCATATGTTGGGATTCTTCCATGTTTCGATCCCGTAATAACAAAGATAATATAAACCAAAGTACTTTTTTTTATTTGTAGAAATCGCCAAAATGTTTAAGTCATCCACTGATCCATCCAAATCTATTATTGATGGAACATTATTTAAATTTTTCACTTCAATGCGTAAATTAAATGTAAAGAACGCATCATCACTAATAATACATCTAGAAACGGGGAAAATAATTCCAAAAATTTCACACCTTTCACTTACTCATAACTTTTGGTATGTAAATATTATCGCGGTGGCAACAATAACACTTGTCCTACTGTACAAAGCCCTAGAAATAAAATATCCAATATACCTCTCCAGGCGGATTCAATATCTTTCCGACTTTCACTCCCACAACACCAGATCATGTGAAAAATCTCTGTTATACATTATCTAACTTCTACGCCAATTCTTTTGCCGTTACAGACTGCCCACCGAAATCCAAGCCTCTTCCTCAATTCTAATATTCAAAAGAAAATTGAAATTACACATCTTAAACATATTGGACCTAGAATAAATTCCCAGAAAACAATGCATAATACTTTTAGCTAACGAAATTTGCTTTCTGTATAGGTAATTGTGTGTGAATGTGTGTGCGTGTGTTCATATAGAAACTGTACTGCATTTATTTTTACTCTTCAGATATAATTTTCATTGTGTTAGTAAAGAATAATCTAGTGCAATTAATGGTTAATCCAGTTTCTGACTCCTCGTATGCAAACTGTATTACTTTCATTTTATTTTAATTGCCACTTTATTTTTCATTCTTTTATTGAATATAATTAATTGTAAAGATACACAATGACCACTATAATTAATGGCTAAGTGGAAGAGAAGGCATTAATGCCTCAACTTCGCCACGTAAACAAAGTCGTAAATAAAATAAATAAAAATCCAATTTTCCATACCTCTTTAATTTAATTGATTCGAACAACACCTCCCCCCCTCGCAAAAATGTTATTCTCATTTATTAATATGTTTTTCTTAGGGTTAAAATCAGGGTGCTAAATCATTGAAAACTGATGGAGGGGAGAAAGTTCTTCATCTTCAAACCCCCTTCCCCACAACCATATGTGCATATTATACGATAAACCTATTTGTAATGTTAATAAAAGTAAAAATAAATTACTCAATTAAAAATATATTATTACTATTATTAATTACATAAATAAATTAATTTGTTACTTTTATACATATCAGATATTGCAAAGAAGGTAATTTCTTTACCAACTGGTTAAAGATGTTAATAAATTATGAAATAGTTGAAGTGGTTTTATTATGTGTAAGTTTTGTTTAGTTTGTGCTTTATGTTATCATAAATCAATTAGATTTCATAGTTATTATTATTTTGCATTCTTGTTTTACTTTTATTGTGCGTATTGATGTAGATTTGTTAACGATCTCTTGAGAGAGAATTCATTCAATACTCACAACTACACTAATTTGTGTGTGTTTACGATACTATTCTTAGTAAAGTATATTTGAAATTAAAAGTAATTGCTTATCTTTGTTTGTTATAACAAAAACTCTCCCCCCCTGGATATTTTTGGTGGGGAGGATTTTTGAGGCCAAGATTGTTGGTGGGGGAGAAATCCCCCGTCCCCCCCCCCCCCGGATTTCGCACACTGGTTAAAATGAAACTAGTACACAATAAAGTTAGGTAATACATAATAAAGGTAAATATGTTGAATTATCTAATTTTATAGGGTTTGCAACCTTCTTTATGGACAATTTATCAGTCAACTTCGAATTCAGGAGCACAAAAAGATAAGTAAAATATATCGACCAAGCAAACAAAATAATTAAATTCAATGGAGAAAAATTTGTAATTTCCAATAATGTTGTATAAAGTAATTAGACTATTTTAATTTTATGCACGTTAAAAGAGGAATTTGATCCATTTTTATGAGACGATATCTAGCTTCATGATATCAATTAGCCAATAGCAAAGTTCAAAGGTACAACTTAGTTAATTTAAAAGTAACCCCCACCCATCAACTCAAGGAACCATCAAACTCTTTCCACTTTTTTTGGAACAACTTCCTAGACATATTTCCCCCCCCGGTTCCTTTAATGAAAATTACTGCGGTTAATATTACTTTGTAACCTTGGTTTTTACTGCAATTATAAACCCACTGGAACAATTCGGGGATCCGCCCCACTGCCCCCGGCGAGGTCTGGTAATTGAAAAACTTTCCGAAATTGTGCTATTCTGCTTACTTAACATTCCACTGCTTTGATAAGATTTTCTTTTGGGCATTTAAGCAAGTTACGGGTTCTTCTTCATCAAAAAGGGGTTTCACCCCTCGCGAAAACGAAGCTTCAAATAGAAGTCTTGTGTGTGCGGGGGTAAGGGGTGAGATCGTGATGAGGGAGTCAACCCTTACAAATTGAAACACGCATCACCGAGCCATTATTAATACACGTACTGCCTTGTAATCATTTTTTCTATGCAAAGTGCAACGTAGATCTGCATGTGGTTCATTTGACCACGATGAAACAATGAAGGAGGGTGTACCACTGCAAGCAGACATGCGCACAAGCAAAACAAAACACGGCATTTGTACATAAACTTACATGTTTTCAACACTGGTACAGTGGGATTCATGAGTATTACCGTGCAAATTGTCCATCACCATGTTCGTGCACTTACTTTATTTGACCCACTAAGAGCATCAAGAATTAGAAAAACTCAAAACAAGCTGTTGACAACTTCTGCACCAGCATACATAAAAACAAAACACATCGGATGTAAGAGAAAAATTAATGAAAATAGTCATGGACTATTTACACTCATGGATCCCACTGAACAATACCAACAATACACAACTTAAGAATGCATTATGGTAATTAATTTGAATAATACTCTCACACAGTTGTGGTGAAATAAAACATTTCATAAGTTAGAATACAGACTACACTCATAACATCTGTAAATTGCGCTCAAATTTCAATATAAAACGTTACGCGATGCTTAAAAAGTGGTCAAGTTGGTCTAATACTCCTCTCACACACGCGCCGTATCTGGCAACACTGAAAACAAGATTCAACCAACTTTCATAGAAGCACAATAAATCTACCTGCATACAAAATCCTGTAACTTTTAGAACAAAAGAAGTGTAGCATTTCTTACTATGATTTTATCTTTCACGATAAACAAACTGTCTAGCATTCACGTTTCGTACTTTTTTGCAACGATTTTTAATTCTGATATCGTGTAATGATTAGATGTAACTGCAAACAGGGGTGTAATCTATCCCCAACACTGTGGAAACACACCCCTTCAAGAAAACAAGTCTTTATAAAATTGTTAACATGAACAAATATAAAAATTGACACTGCAATAACTAAACAATAATAAAATTACAATCACTATTTTTTTCTTTCACCATAAAAAGTTTTACAGATGCCCTCTCCTGAAAGCATCCTTCAATAACATATATTTACAGTACTGTAATTTTGTTGTCAATATTGCAGTGTTAATTTTTATACAGTAATCTCAAAGCTTGAATATAAATTGAGAGTTGTCTAAATTATATAAAAACAAACTGGTGTGAGTTTGTAAACAAAGGCGCCAAAACAATAGATATTTGTGCACGCTACAAATTTTACTAGGATCAGTATAGTGCGTACATGCACGAAGCGCTTCGATAGGTCAAGAAAAACGTTCTCGCTGGGAAAAGCTATCTAAGAAGGACCTCGTGAATATCGCATGAAGTTGGCGGCGAGTGACTGGCCAGCTGAGGCGAAAACATGCGACGCACACTGGGCAAAATTCTAGTTTCTCGTTCGAACAATTTATAATTTAAATCAAGCCTTTTCTTTGCATATCTACAGTGCTGTTTCTTTACCATAGATTGCATGTGGTTCACTGCTTCTCCTGGTTATTCGCAGCGGCTGCATAATAACAGAGATACGTCATAAAACCCTCCAAGAAGAGCGTTTTCCCCCCTCCCCAATATGGCCGCCTCCATTCACTAACAACACGCACACGGGGCGACAGTAAGGCTACGCGGCGAGACACAAAACTCTTTATTTGCAGCGTAAAATGTACCCTGTCTGGCTCCAGACTGACGCGTTTCCGTTACAAAAAGAGTGTTAATGCTTGTCATCACAGAACAAGCAAGCTTGTACTCAACAATGGGGCTTAAACGAGCATTATAGATAAGCCTAATTCGGTATGTTTTGATGTGTATGCTTCTTATCGCTACATAGGCGCACTGTCTAGCTTGACACGCTCACGATACGCACAATGCGTGGTGCGTAATTCTGTGGTAAAAAATAGAAATGACACACTCACCATTTTTTCGTTGCGGTTTCGCCTGTTTTCTTCTACATCTACTGGGGACTTCTGAGGCCATAGTTGTTCGGCTGCTTCACCCATCAAACGCACGAACACATCAAGAGTGTGACACAACACCTGAAGCACAAAACGTTCGTAATTCTTTCAACACGTCCCTCACACCTTTGCGAAAGGTGGTCACTGTTGCTTTCGCTACACAATACACACATTGGCGGTATCGTCTCCACCACGAGTTACCTCAATCGCTACAAACATCATCTGTTTCGCCATTGGTCGATTCCTGCGGCCTGCTTATTGGCCGATGTTTTCACCTCGCAGGTTCAACTCCGCCTTCGTTTTGGTAAGACACGTTACTCGAAATAAGAACACTGGATGGTCAATTACTTGGTGCACTTAATCGCGAGGAAGGTAAGATTCAGGTGGCAGAGATTTTGTCAGGAAAAAACTTGTTTTAGGAAGGGGTGGAGAGAGAGTATCTGCCGAGCGCGTTCACAAAGGAAATTGTCCGCTTTATAAGGGGAACTGACGAGTTTCGGCGAAGCGCCGACAGAGGGCAGCTGCGGCAGGACTGCTGAAGTTTTGCGCCAAGTTGTGTGTTCGTCAATCAGCTGATGCAAGCGAAGTGGGACGTCTGCACTTTGATGCGTTCCTTGACATTTTCGTATGAATTTTATAAAAACCGTTGGCTTCTCACTGCCAAAATATGAATATTTATGAGAATAATATTTCAGAATTAACTTATTAGGTATTTTTCTCGAATATTTCTTGAGTTGGATGCAGTGGCGCAACCACAGGAGGGGCAGGGGGCATTCCCCCCAACCTTGGACGGAAATTAGTTCTGGGGGGCAAACATTGACGGCCAAGTGTACCTGCGGGGGGGGGGGCAATTACCGCCCACAACTTCAAATTTTATGCAAATAAAAACACTATTCGTAAAATTGTTTCTCTCGCAATATCATCCTTTCTTTGTCTTATCAAGTTCAGAACGGTAGTAAGGGGAGCGGTGGGAGTCGGCCCTGGGCACCGAACGATCTAAATGAAAATAAGTTGTAAAATTGATTGACTTATTTGTGGTTTTAAGTCTAATCGGCTAATCGGGACTGGACCTACAGTTTAAAGTGTGACCCGGACCACTGTGCCTCCACCGGGTATCGAACCTGTGACCCCTTGATCACAAGGCGACAATGTTACCACTCGGGGAGGCACAAATGTTGTAAAAGAGAGAATGCATTGGCGTCCCAAGAAATTATTTGCGCCCTATTAAATCAATATTGATTTAAGGCTGGAAAAAATAGGTTCCAAAATTTTTCTTGCTCCCTTCGCTCGCAATGTATCATTGTTCTTTGTAATGAATTGTGGATTCCCAGACAGAGAAATAAGACTTGTGTTATTTGGTTTTTGTCTTAAATGCATGAACAATTGTTTGGAGGAAACTGCACATTTGAGAGACAATTTATGTAATTTTTGCAGTTGGTTTATTGTGAATTGGGTGAATCGGTTGTGTAATGTATTTAAATAATATATGTTGTAATATGTATTAAGGAAACTTTGAATACACACACAATTTAGTGTTCACGTCGCTCCATGCTGCATGTGTGAAACATATATCATGCATAAAAGTTATACATGTTAATGTAAAACAGAATTATATTTGGAATGCATTTACCAAGCATTTCCTGTTTTTCAAAATTAGTTTGTGTGCTTGTTTTCCATTATTAATGTGAAATTGAACGTGTTGAAAAAATAATTCAAATCGTTTGTTTGAACACAAATGCTTTAGCATCAACTTCTACCGCCTTTTTGCATAATTTAAGAGGGTAATAACGTTTTCGATATTACTACTACTACTACTACTAATAATAATAAAAATGTTGGTTCTGGGTTCGAATCCCGGCTAGGGTATGGATGTTTGTGAGTGTCCATTCATCTATTTCATCATATCATCACTCATCCTCATCTTCGCAAATTAGCCAAAAGTGGCACAAAAAGCGAAGTAAAATAAAGCAAATTAATAATAATAATAATGTTATTATTATAACATTATTATTTTTAACATTATTAATATTAGCATTATTTATTATTATTATTATTATTATTATTATTATTGGTACGTTTATTCTGTTACTTGCCCCCCCAAACAAAAAATCGTGGTTGCGCCTCTGTTTGGATGTGTGAAATGATACCAACTCCAAACACAGGAAATAAATAAGAATAGGATGAGCATAATCCTTTGACCCAAGAACGGGACATCATCATTCCTGAAAGTTCGGTTACACATAATCATAATGGCATTATTATTATTTATTAAAGGATGTATCACATAAATGATACATCATAAACAATAAATCGAACATGATCTCCCATTGTCAAAATGTAATTAATCACGGTATTCCTTACACAGCGTTTCTCGTCCTTTCTGATCAACCTTTGATTTTTGTCCTTTGCTGAAGTTGAGTAATTGATTGATTGATTTGCTTTATTTTACTTCGCCTTTTATGCTACTTGTGGCTATGAGTGCATATGATGAAATTGATGAATGGACACTCACAACCATCCATGCCCAGGCCGGGATTCGACCCCGGTACCACTGGCATCGTAGCGCGATGTTCTAACCATTCCGCCACGGGGGCCGGCTGAAGTTGAGTAATGCCAGAAGTATATAAGAGAACTAATCTTCTTGAGAGCAGCTTTCTTCTTCATCAATCGTTCATAAATCTCCCTGAAACCCTTACCCCGCCAGCTCTAGATTTTTCTTTTCAGTTTGTGTCAAAACCAGTGTTGTGCGTCTACGCGTAAACAACTATAGTCTACATTCTACACGTAGACTATTTTATACACGTAGGCGACGTAATCTATGTAAACAACATGGCGAAAGTTTATAACTTAGCAAAGGGCGCCGTGGAATGAAAATAAAATTATACTGCGTATCAGTTGGCAACTTGTGAGGAGAACCTTTCATACTCTTCATTGCAAATTCGAACAATTTCTCACCTAGGAAAAAACCTAGCGTAGATAATGTTCTAGTGTTTTTTGGGGAAAAGACCACTTTTGCCTCGCGACTGCCATCTGTTGTTGTTTTTTGCATGCGATATATCTTTTTTCATAGATGATAGAAGAGAAGAGAAATTTTGTTGTAATTAGGATTCTTGTCAGTTCGTTAGGAACCAATGTAGTTGAAAATGTCACTTTCCTTTCATGAAAGCCTTGAAAATTAATTTTAATGTACACCGTGTCCATAAATATACTGTCATACTTTAAAGTGGTATTACGTCGCTTTGGATAATCGTATTTAAATGAAATTGGTGACAATTGAAAGAAAAACTCAAATATTTTTGTGCATGTCAACAATGGACAACAATGAACGAGATCAAACATAGAAACTGAAATAAATTCACTCCTGACAACAATGGACGATGCGGGTTCATTGTTGGATATTTAGCAGGCAGGCAGGTTACATGTGAATGTTTTCCTTTAAAATTGTGTTGCTATTACAGAAGATTTAAGAACGTAGTTGGTGTGTTTTAGAATATCATTACACGCAGAGTTTGGTGAACGTGTTGGTGTGTTTTATCATTCCTCGCAGAGTTTGGTGAAGGTTCAGCGTGCGGATTGAAGTGGTTATGGAGACCCCACAAGAACGTAGTTGGTGTGTTTTTATGGGGTTACAGAACAGATTGTGTCTATGTACCCCCATTCCCTCAAAACCTGCAAGAACTGCAAATTTGCATCACTTCTGCAATCCAGTCCATTCCTGTGGATATGTTGGAGGAGCGTGTGTGGCATGAATGGGAATATCGCCTTGATGTCTGCAGGGCCACTCGTGGGGGCCACATTCAATGTCTATGAGTTGTAAAATAAAATATTTTTTGTTTTGTTTTTCTTTCAAATGTCACCAATTTCATTTAAATACGATTATCCAAAGCGACGTAATACCACTTTAAAGTGTGACAGTATATTTATGGACACGCTGTACTTTAGATTGCCTACGTAGTCTATGTAAACTTCAAACCAATGTAATCTACTCGTAGATTACGTGTAAACAACGTATGTAGAATTAAACTTATAGTGTAAGGCACATCACTGCCTGTGACCAACAATTTTTTCAGAGGTTAGATAAAAGGATATTTTCGTTCCTTAGTCGAAGTACAGATGTCCTACATCACAATATAAAAACTATTATAATTAGTAAACAATTAATTTATATATTTCGTACTATTAACTAAGAGCAATAATCAGAACATTGTTCAAAGTTATAATAAAAGTTTCCATAGTAGTGTTTATTCTCGTTTCTGATGCGACTTAATTATATTTAATTACAAAATTACATGTGTTCAAACTATTATCTTACATATCACAGTGTCAATTTTAATTATATCCAATAACATTCTCTATCATGATTTACTTCACTGTTCATTTAATTTTGACCCTGTAGTGAATGTACGTTTTTTTCATATCAATTGATATTTTCAATTCATGACTTCATTCTATAATTAATAATAATAATAATAATAGTGCATATTAACTATTTTTGATTAAAATATTTTAATACTATTTTTATGTAATGCTTTGTTTTGAATATGATTTCAGTAATTTTGAATAACTTTAAGTATGTCAAAATTAATCAATGAAGTCAGGATAAATCAGGTTAGTTGGTTAATTTGAAGCATTAGCGTCTTATAAACTGATATTAAACCGTACACATTATTTTGATGTTGTGTGAGGCCACCTGAACAGCGGAGCCTCGGGCGAGGGTCCGAGTTGCCCCAGCCTAGGTGCGGCTCTGGATAAGATGTTAATATGATCGCAAGGCAGTTACGAATTTTTCTTAGTTGTATATACATTTTCCCCCACATATCACACTTTAGAAAAGGACCCTTCCTTGAAAGGTTGGGGGTTATAACCAGTGATGTGCGTCTACGTGTAAACAACGATAGTCTACATTCTACACGTAGACAATTATATATACGTGGATGACGTAGTCTATGTAACTAACATGGCGAAGGTGACAACTTAGCAAAGGGCGCCGTGGAATTAAGAGAAAATTATACTGCGTATCAGTTGCTGATGTGTGAGGAAAACTTTTGATACTCTTTCTTCCAAATTAGAACAATTTCTCACCTAGGACAAACCTAACAGCAAATATTCTAGTGTTTTATGGGAAAATACTAGTTTTGCTTCAGGACTGCTATCTGTTGTCTTTTTTGCATACTATTTATCTTCTTCCTTAGTTGATAATAGAAGAGAAGAGAAATTTTGTTGTAAATAGGATTCTTTTCAGTTCGTTAGGAACCAATATAGTTGAAAATTTCACTTTCTTTTCATGAAACCCTTGAAAATTAATTTTAATGCACTTTAGATTGTCTACGTAGTCTATGTAAACTACAACCCAATGTAATCTATACGTAGATTACGTGTATACAGCGCATGTAGACGCAAACGTATAGTCTACGGCACATCACTGGTTATAACACCGACAGCACTTACTCGTCTACTCTAGGTCAATGTGCCTACCTCCCTGACAGACTGGTTAGGACAGCACACTACTGCTCCAGGGGTCTCGGGTTCGAACTTGGGCATGGGTGTTCTTTGTGAGTGTTCATCAAATTCATCACCAAATCAATCAATCAGTCAAACCTAGGTCTATTTTTCTTTCTTCCTTTCCTTGTTCCTTTTTCCTCCTTTCTATGTTTATGCCTCTTCTTCTGTTCCGTTCTCATTCTTCCTCCCTTTCTCTACTTTTGTTTATTTCTTTATCTTCTCTATCTCTTCTTTTTATATTCCTGTTTCTTTCCTTCCCTAGTTGGTTATCTTAGTACGGTTACATTCAAAGCCATAATATTCGTATTTACATTTCTGTATATAACAGTTTCATTCACTATACGTTAAACATAAAATGAACAGTTTAAACAAATTGTTTAAACATAAAATTCTTATCTATTTCTTGCTATATTTCTGTCTTTCCTCTTCTGCTTCCATTTTTCCTTTTTTCTCCAGTTCTTAACTTCATCTTCTTCTCGCTATCTCTTCAGTTTTCTTTCCTTTTCCCTCTGTTTCCCGTTCTCTTTCATTCAATATTTCTCCTTCTTTTTCTCTAACCCTCTTTCTTCGTCTCTTTCTCCCTCTTTCGTTTTGTTCTTAGTTTCAAGAGATCTATATTACTTCCCCTTTCTATCTTCTTTCTCTCTCTTAGTTTATGTACATCTTTCTTTCTCCTTTATTCCCGTCTTCTTTCTTTCTTTTCTTCTCAATTTTTTAGCTCTTTTAGGATGAATTCATAACGTCGTTGCCTTGTAATCAAGGGATCCTGGGTTCGGCACCTGGTGGAGGCATTAGTGATTCGGATAGGTTCAGCACCGATTAGCCCAGTGGTACTCAAACCGTTTTCTCATTGTACCCTTTAGTCGTAACTAACCGTCTAACGTACCCCTACCGTCAGGAGTGTATCTTCTAGGTTAGCTAGGCTATCTGCGAAGCCTGAAGTCCAGAGAAAAGTAGATCAGGAATTGTAAGTAATATTATGCATATCAGTGAGATGATCCTGGAGTTGGCAACCTGATTTCTTATGAGTTGGCAACCTGATTTCTTATGAGTTGGCAACCTGATTTCCTATGAGTTGGTAACCTGATTTCTTATGAGTTGACATCCTGATTTCTTATGAGTTGGCAACCTGATTTCTTATGAGTTGGCAACCTGATTTCTTATGAGTTGGCAACCTGGTTTCCTATGAGTTGGTAACCTGATTTCCTATGAGTTGGCAACCTGATTTCTTATGAGTTGGCAACCTGATTTCTTATGAGTTGGCAACCTGATTTCATATGAGTGGGCAACCTGGTTTCCTATGAGTTGGTAACCTGATTCTTATGAGTTGGCAACCTGATTTCTTATGAGTTGGCAACCTGATTTCTTATGATTTGGCAACCTGATTTCCTATGAGTTGGTAACCTGATTCTTATGAGTTGGCAACCTGATTTCTTAGGAATCCCCAACCTGATATCTTAGGAGTTGGTATTTTTTTTCTATTCATAGCCTAGGACCACGTGACATTGTGAGATAGCCCAGATCTGGGAATCAGTATACGCCACTGCCAACCATACGTTTTCTCTGAATTTTGGGGGGAATTTTTTTGACGTTTTTGATATGTTGGAGGCGTGTATCTGCAATGGAGCAAAATGGCATTCGGGCTGTACGTGGAAAGATGGTAAACAAATAAACAATAGAATCCTACATTTATTATTTTATTAGGTGTTCCTATGTTTACAATGTTTATGATTAATTACAAGAAAATAAATGCGAAACACATGCATGCTAAGAAGTAAATAAGAAACTTTGATTTTCATATACAGGGTTTCTATAAATTAGTTAGCCTATATAACATTGTCGCACGTTGTTAGTTTCAGACGTCGCCACTGGAGGCGTGAGCGTTTGTTTGTTACACAAGTACTGACTTTTATTGGTCGTGGTGGAACGATTCCGTGGCCACCTCGTCGACGTTGCTGGGAAGAGGGGGAACAAACACATGTTCTTTAATGTAACCCAAGATAGAGAAATCCATGGGGTCAACTCAGGCGAACGAGATGGCCACGGAATCGTCCCACCACGACCAATCCAAGTCGGTACTTGTGTAAGATAAACAAACGCTCACGCCTCTAGTGGCGGCGTCTGAAACTAACAACGTGCGACAATAAACTTGAAGATATGCTGCATTCATTGATGTACGCGTACCAGGTGGTTATAATTAAAGTGCCGGTGTTCAGAGTGGTACAGCACGGGTTGTAATGAGAGTAGCAGTCTGAAACTTCGTAGATATGCTAATGAAGCAATGCGCTCGCGAATTATGCAAAAAAATATTTAGTTCCAATTCTCGCCACCAGGGTAAAAATGGCGCTGTAAGCAGTCAAAACTTGGTATAGTTACAGGAAAAACACTATAAATCGCAGAAAACAATATTCTTTGTAATAAAATATCGCTACAATTTCACTATTCGAATTACATGAACATTACTAAAGGAAAAAGCAACAAGCGTCACCAACCACAACCAGGGAGCTCACACAATGGTTAGGCAATGTCACCGACTTTGACGTCAGAGTTACGGAAAATCCCACGTTTTGACTGCTTACAGCGCCATTTTTTAACCTGGTGGCGAGAATTGGAACTATTTTTTTGGGCATAATTCGCGAGAGCATTGCTTCATTAGCATATCTACGAAGTTTCAGACTGCTACTCTCATTACAGCCCGTGCTGTACCACTCTGAACACCGTCACTTTAATTATAACCACCTGGTATAAACCATTTCTGTTACACATACAATTTCTTCACAATTAACGGATACTTTTGTATAACTAATTTATAGAGACCCTGTATTTTACCAGAGTTATTGATAAAAAGTACGGAACAAAAATAAGTTTTTAAACGGACTGCCAAGCACAAGTTTTGAGCTTTTATTGTAAATCCTCAGAGTTTCTAGTAAGAAGGGTGCACACACGTAAATGTTTAATTAAAAATAATATTCCTAATTATAATGAAATTAAACTGCATAGCCTGACAGTTTCTTGAAGTCTGGTTGTGCACTTTCAAGCGGAGATTCGGCTCCAAATTTAATCTATTATAGATTTCGAAAGAGTATTTTATTTTATAATATCTGAAAAGAATGATGAGAGTGCCAATGACAACATAAGCCTTATTTTCCTGTTGAGTTTTAAAGCTATGAAGTTTGAAACAATGAAGTCTGCTCTACACACCTGCAGGAAAAATATTGTCGTGTGGGTATTCTCGACATTTCTCTTCCGAGCTGATCGCATACCCTCTTCAAATCATTCATGTAGCCCTGGGGTTACGCGTACCACAGTTTGAGAACCACTGGATTAGCCTATATGTGCCTAAAGTAGACTTGGAACAAAAATTCAAATATCCATGGCTTATTCGTGATTCGAACCCACCACTGCTTTTGATACACGTGCGCTAACCGCCTACCCACGGAAGACATCGTGTTAGGTGCTAATCGCTATATCGTACTAACAAGTTGTCTCCTGCTGTTTGGAAATATATTACAAATTCTATACCATCATTTTATCTCTGATTGCACTAGATAGTTGAATTATTCCTTTCCGGACTAGACTGCCAACAGGAGCCTTAGGACAAGGGGGCAATCGGCCCATGGACTCTGCTTCATAATAAGATGTTAGGTCTCTTTGAAATCATCAAGAGGAGAAAATAATTGCTTTGTCAACCCAGGAATACAAAATTTAGAATAACGTATGACGCAGCATATGTGGATAATACAGGCAATATGTTATCTTTTATATTGAACGTGAAGAGGGTTGGCCAATATTCTCCACACACACAAACACAAAATACAGATAGGGCCTCCCCGATGGAGCAGTGGTAGCGTCGTTGCCTTGTAATCAAGGGGTCTCGGGTTCGATTCCCGGTGGTTCTCACTCTAAACTGTAGGTCCAGTCCCGATTAGCCTTACTGTGCATAAAGTGGACTTAAAACACAATATCAAATCAAAACACAATACAGATATTATTCCAACACATATAAAGATAATTTTCGGAAAGTTAAAAAATCGTAGTACTTAAAACATAAGGAATTTAGACATAAATACAATAAGACTGTGTTCAAATGCAGATTAATGTAGAAAATATTTTGTCCTAAACATAAGACAAATTACAACTTTATGTCATAGAATCGGCAATTTTTATCATTTTCTATCAAAACTAAATTTCTAAAAGATGCTGCTAAGATAAATTATGAACCTGCTCTTCCAATGTAGAAATTTTAGCGAAAAATGCAGGTTCGATCAAGACTCGAACTCAAGTCTCGGGCATTACGTGCCATTGCACTACTAAAATTTTTCTTTCATTATTCATACAATAATAAACAAGTTACACATTTTAAATTAATATGATTTTGTTATGATATATCTCGTACTCATATACAACTGTTTGGTACAGCAGATTTTTGCATTAATTCAAGATAAACAAATTCCTTAACATTATATGCATATTAAATATTCTTGCAATTTAATATACAAAGGGGTCAGTGAGAGATAGTCACAAGCCACAAGTTTGATCTTTTTGAGTTAAGCATACCATTATGTACAATGAGCAACCCTCTGTCCAGGAAGTGCGAGATATTGCAATATTTCCCATCGGATGTCAGTATAATACATAATTGAAGTCCTTGGCCCTCCCAGCAGGTGGTAATCTGTGTAGTAATATAAGCCACACGGAGATGGACGTTGGAAAAGAGGATTTTGGTGACAATAGTGAAGGAACTTATAAGTCAGATCTTTTTATAGTTATTGTGAAGATTCATGACACCTGTCAGCCAAGGACGTATATAGGGGGGGGGGTTCCAGGGGATCCGGACCCCCCGAAAGATTTATCAAGAACTAAAATTAAATAATGAAAAATATATTATTTTAGCCTTTGTAGTATAATTTCCTCTGAACGTATTGAAAGAAAAGGATTATATTGGAATCATACGGCTTTGAAGGACAGGAATGACGTATTTAGAGGGTTAGGACCTCCCACCAGAATGACTTATTAAGTACGAAAATTAAATATAATGAAAATATACTCGTTTAGCATTGTTGTATAATTTCCTCTGAACTTATTGGAAGACAAGGATTATATTGGGACCATACGGCTTTGAAGGACAGGAACGACGTATTTAGGGGGTCCATGGGTGCGGACCCCCCCCCCCCCCAAAGACTCACCAAGTACTAAAATTAAGTAATGAAAATATTATCTTTTGTTGCATAATCGATGGTTATTAATTTCCTCGGAACTTTTTAGAAGGCAAGGATTATAATGGGATCATACGGCTTTGAAGGACATTACAAAGAATATTTATGTACACTACTACTCAATATGCATAAAATATTAATCAGAAACTTACTTTTCTCCAACTGCATGTAACATCATTTTTGATATTCGATAAATATTCAATTATTCATCTATTTGACATTAATTTCATTGCCAGGGCACTTGTTTCTATGTAAATTATTCCGATCTTAAGCTACGTAATGAATATGCGCTGTTATATCTCTATTGTTATACAGTCTTTTTACCTATTCGTGTAATAATAATATAATATTAACTTAAGTATTGTAATTAGTATTAATTTTATTTAATATAATTATTTTAATTTAAACATTATTATTATTATTATTATTACTATTATTATTATTCCTGAGACACTTGGTTCGTCCCTTCCCCAAAACATATTTCTAGATACGTGCCTGCCGTCAACTAGCAGTTCAGGGTAGGAGGAATCTTCGGTTATTGTAATAATGAAAAACAATTGTCGTTATGTTCACTGTGGCTTGTGACTATCTCCACCGACAGTCATGTGCTGCATAAAACATTGATTGTTAAAATCCGCTGATCACATAAACTTAATATGAGGTATTTACCGTAAAAAGCAAGTAAATATCTATGTTAAACGTGATTCATTAAGTGAGAAGTGCCGTTAAGCGGGGGGTAGTATTGTAATGTTTATTTCTTGTGGCTTGTGACGTCAACTGTTCATGCTGGGTTTTCTCACTCCCGCACCGATTGGACTGACATTTGCAGAGAAGCGGCATGCTTCTTCACACACCGTCTTGGACTCTGGTCGATAGATCGTCTTACCCTCTCAATGTTTTCAGGGGTTCGTACAATTCTTTCACTTCGACCGGGTTTACTGTCGGTTACACAAGCAGTTTGTCTAAACTTATCAATCCATTTCTTTATTGTGTACTCGAAACTTTTGCCTGAAATTCCTCTGTGTGCCTACGACACTTTCACTATTTTTAAGTACGTTTCCACAGTAAATGCACGGTGAGCTGCTACCCAACGCTCCATCTCGAAACAAATGGCCTACGCCATTTGTACAACAACTGGCGCGGTGAATGCAATCCTCATTGCAGGGCCGGCAGAGATACGAACCTCGGAAAATGGTAGTTGAACGCTGCCCAACCCTATACAAAGAAACTTTAACACTCCATGGCTTGCAGAACCATGCACGAAGAGTGATAAATTTTCAACAGAAAATAAAGGATTGTTTAACAATACGAAAACAGGAATGGGTAGGTAAACATGATAATCATCCACATAAATATAAGATAACAATGTGTAATCTACGTAGAACTGTCTCCAGAGAAAATTGATGAAAAGAAGCGTGCACACGAATTACATTTGGGAATGGTTGAGAGTAGGCTAAAGTTATACTCCGTCCCAGCTAACTGTAGAGCAGGCAAACAAAAACAAGTTTCTGCGCCAGTAGTGACGCGAGACGGCTCCACCAATGAACACGTGAGAGGAACGGAATTGCGTGGAGTGGGGGATAGCGACTGCAGTTACCAGCCTTCCCAGCAGCGTCTACTGCTTCGCTCTGACCAATAGATTTCCCTCGTTTCTCTGACGCTATGCGGGCCTTGCTCCACAGTTAGCTGGGACAGGGTATAGTTGGGAATTCAACCACTTTGGCAAAGGAAACCCTCGAAGAGTATCATGTAATAGCAATAGATACTCAGCACCCATTTCTCACTCCAAAATCTACTGCTGCTCCTGCATTTTACAAAAGAAAAATTTTAGTTCGATTGATGAGTTGTTGTTTTTAGTGCACTTTATGCAGAGTAAGGCTAATCGGGATTGGACCTACAGTTTAAAGTGGGATCCGAACCACTACGTGCCTCCACCGGGAATCGAACTTAGGACCCTTGATTACAGGGCGACGACGCTACCACTGTGCCATCGGGGAAGCAGAAAAATTTAAGCCTAAAGCTATGACGTACATGGCTGTGGACTAATTGTCGTAGAACTGTCTTGAAAAAGTTTGCAACAGGCTGGTTCCATGTATAGGTAATGTTCGTAAGTTCAGAGGCGCAACCACAAATTTGTGTGTGTGTGTGGGGGGGGGGGGGCAAGTACCAGGATAAACGTACCAACAAGAACAACAACAACATTAATAATACTAATAATAATAACAATAATAATGGCTGCGGTGGCTCAGTCGGTAACGCGTCTGACTACCATGCTAAAGGTCCCGGGTTCGATCCCCGGCCGGTTCAAATCCGTGAACCTTTCTAACGATGGAAGCGGCCCCGGCACCCACCCAGCGTCGAATAACATGGGTACCTGGGGGAAACCCTGGGGGGTAAAGGCGGTCAGGGGCGTGATGCTGATCACATCACCCCCACTCACGACCGGATCAAGAAAGTGTGGGGCGTTACCCCCACACCCCTATACGCCTTCATGGCGTGCTGCTATGCACAGGGGAGCACTTTACTTTTACTTTTATTATTATTATTATTATTATTATTATTATTACTAGTGGTAGTAGTAGTAGCATCAACGACGTTATTATCCTCATCAATTAAGCAAAAAGGGGGTAGAAGTCTGTGCTAAAGCATTTGTTTGGAACAAACGATTTGAAATATTTTTTCAACACCGTCAATTTCACATTAGCTAATAATGGAAAACAAGGACACAAACTGTATTTTTGAATGGCAGAAAATGAATGATAAATGCATTCCGAAGATAATTATTTTTGTACATATAAAATGTATAACTTTAATTTACAACATATGTTTACACATATGCAACATGAGGCGACATAAAGTAAGAAAATACATATACAACATGCTAACATTAATTGTGTACGTATTCAAAGTATATTCAATACATATATACAACAAATATTATTTAAATCCATTACAGAAAACAATGAAAGTGCGAGCAAGAAAGTTTTTAGATCCAATTTTTCAATTGAAAACAATATTGATTTAGTAGGGCACAAATAATATCACTGGACGTCATGGCATTCTTTGTTTTTCAACTATTTTCATTAAAATCGCTCGGCATCCATGGTCGACTCCCGCCGCCCCCTAGCTACGGCTCTGAACCTGACGATACCGAGATAAGAAGGCATTGCGAGCGCAGCGAGGAAAAAATTTTGCGAAATGTATTTTAACATGCATAAGATTCGAAATCGAAGGGGGCACTCTGTGCACCCCCTGCAGGTGCTTTTGACCGTCAATGTTTGCCACCCTAGTTGCCCCTAATAGGGCGCAAATAATATCACGGGGCGCCAAGGCATTCTCTCTTTCACAATTTATTTTCATTTAGATCATTCGGCACCCATGGCCGACTCCCGCCGGCACCTAGTTACGGCTCTGAACGTCACGAAACTGAGAAAAGCAGACTTCGCGAGCGAAGCGATCAAGAAAATTTTACGAAACGTACTTTTATTTCCATAGAATTTGAAATCGAGGGAGGCAATTCTCCTCTGCACCCGCAGGTACCCTTGGCCGTTTATGTTTGCCCCCCTGCCCCCTCCTGTGGTTGCGCCACAGCGGAAGTTAAATGCTTTGCTTAAATATTTTGCCATACAATATTCCATGCCATGTTGGGAGATTGTTGTGGACCTAAAAGGGATGAGGAGTCAGGAGAGTGGAGAAGGTTACATAATTTAGAACTACATAATTTGTATTCACGTCCAGATATTATTAGAATGATTAAATCAAGAAGAGTTAGGTGGGCAGGCCATGTGGCACGAATGGGAGAGGAAAGAGGAGTTTACAGGATTCTTGTTGGGAAACCTGATGGTAAGAGACCTGTAGGAAGACCAAGACGAAGATGGAGGGACAACGTTGAGATGGACCTAAAGGAAATCGGTAGGGATGGAAAAGAGTTTATAGAACTTGCTCAAGATAGGGACAGATGGAAGGCCTGTATTGCTGCAGCCATGAACCTTCGGGTTTAAGAAGGCTAGGGAGTTAGTTAGTTAGTTAGTTGGGAGTTTGTTGCTCTCCTTTCGTCAGTCCTGTCTTTGTATCAAGTTCACTTTGATACAGGTTTTGTATCGTATACTTTCTGTTCCCAGCGGACACACATATTATACAAGTGCTGTTAAAATATAAGCATAGTTCTTAGGTATAGCTTCCGTGTTCATGGACAAGGTTAAAGGAATTGTGACCAGTATCAATCGAAGCATTTTCGCTGTGTAGCTATCTGGCTGTTGCACTAGTGTCCGGAGATTTCGCGTGTTGAATAAGGCCGTATCCCCTCCACGTGCGTTAGGACTATAAGACTAGGCCACCTGTCTCCCTATGTTGCACCGCTGGGTGATAAGCAAAGCTCGGATTCTTAGGTTCTAAAAAGTGTGCTTTTAGGTTCCTAAAATAGGCTCTAAAAATTCTAAAATAGGTTCGAAAAACCCTAAAATATACTACGTTCCAGCTAACTGTGGAGTGGGCAAACGAGGACAAGTCTCTGCGCAAGTAGTGACGCGAGACGGCTCCACCAATGAACACGTAAGGGAGAATTCACACCGAAGAAACACGCGACATGCAACACGAAACACGTGTCGCTTGGAAGCCAACACTCAGTAATCTATGCAACCTTTCGAACCAAAGAGACACGGCAAGATGCACGTGTCGCATGTCGCTTACGTGCCTCTCGGCCTGTGTCGTTTTCTCTATAGGGGCTATCCACCGGAAGGAAGTGCCTTCGCGCGGACGCCATACTTGTAGCACAACAACTTCCGGTTCGTAGGCTCACAACATGCCGCTAAAGGGAGCTGAGATTGTGTCATGTATGAAAGGAACGAATGAGTGTGTACAAGGAGGATGTAAACTACGATCAGGGCTAAATAATCTTTCATGGATCTCTCTTCATCCATTTCCTCGAGATCTAGGTGCCAAAATTATTGCATTCAAGCTGTCAGGCGTGAAAATTGGAAGCCCATTAGCAGGAGTAGACTCCGCAGTAATGACAACGGATGTGCAGGAACCCAAAAAGTCGGGACCTGAAAAACAATCCCGTTCCGATCCAGGCTTCGGAAAAAATGATGCGTTCCCTACATATTTTTTTTTGTACTAAATGTCCGAAATTTATTGAAATTAGCAGTTTTTATTCCAGAAATGCAAAATAAATCATCACCCGAGGGTAAAATTGTGTGTATAATTATTATTATTTTTTAGTATCGGGTAATGTTGAATATTTTCCGCTCCTATAATCTCCCAATTTAGTCGGGAAATAGCATTATTTTTCCCGTTTTGAACATCAGGACTTTAAAAATACCCCGTCCTGTTTCCTTCCCAACCAAAAATTTTGCGTCCCGCAACACTTGCACTTCATTAAAAGTAGAAGAGAAATCATTCAAATCTCGATTTTCTCTCTGTTTTGGTGATATGAGCAAAAATATTACTTTTCCTTTCAAAAGATGCTCGGTCATGGCCAGATAGGTTACACGTTAAGTTCTTGAAGTACACACGAACTGTATTAAATTTTTGTGTAACCAGATTTTTTTTTGTGTGTGTGTAACCAACCAGAGGAAATAAATTTTTGTGCAACCAGAGGAAATATTTTTTTGTGTAGCCAGAAAATTAAATGCGGGTACTATTATTAATTTTCGTCTTTTGTAATGGAAATATTTTCAACATTGATAGATAGAGTGCCTCCCCGATGGCGCAGTGGTAGCCTCGTCGCCTTGTAATCAAGGGGTTCCGGGTTCGATTCCCGGTGGAGGCATATAGTGGTTCAGATTCCAATTTAAACTGTAGGTCCAGTCCCGATTAGCCTTACTGTGCACAAAGTGGACTTAAAACACCAACTCAATCAATCAAATCAACATTGATGGAGAAGAGGTCCTAGGTTTGAACACCATGGTGAGGCAATGGTGTGTCATTGTATTTGTCCCATCATTAATTTTTCCAGTTTATTATTCATCTTCATCGTCATGTTTAACACAAATAGCAGAAAATTGACTTAAAATAACAATGAGCGTTTTGTATTTCTGCGTTCAAACGAGAACGAAACCAGCAAGTGTGCATTATCGCATCCCTCTGACTCGTCCTGACTGAAGAAAGAAGAAAAGAAGCTCCTTTTTCCGTTTTTTATATGTCCGTACATCTCGTACTTTTTCACTTAAAACATAAATGTATGCATTTAAGCGCTCTCGCTCTGTAGGAAAAATTACTTTCTATTTAATTTGTAGGCTACAAATATCGCCAATGAAACGACGATCAGCAAATGGATGTCATCTTGGAATAATGCCGTATTACTTCCTAGTTGCTCATCCAATTGATATGCAAAGGCCTCTACTTTGCCCTGATATCTCTTATTCTCCTCGTCGTCAAGTGCTTTTATATGATCCATTTCATCCGGTATACAAAACGAGAAGAAATGCCACAAGTACGCGCTTGAATTACCCGGCCGCCGTGAACCGGAAGTTATTGTGCTACAGTTCGACAATCGATTGTGCCGTTCGATATGTTTTTGTTTACTCGTGGATAGCCCCTATACCGTGCATCCTTTTGCTTCAGTTTGTTGTTCGCGCATGCGCAGCGAATGCTTCATTCCAACGAGCTGTATTTAGACTCTAGAAGAGAGCCCAACTGGCATTATGTTTGATCCTCTAATTTGTTGATATAATAAAGTATCGATATGTACAATGTTTTAACAATGTTTTAAGATTTAAACACAACGTTCATTTCGCTTTATCAAGTTTTTGATGCAGTTATCTATCAGCTGTAATTTGCCTTCAACGTCGTGAAAAGAGGCCGTGTTTTGGCCATTTACCTGACTGCTTTTATTTGAAAATGGCAGCTTACGGAGGCACTTTAATCTAAACTATATTAGTCAACATGGTAAAGTACTCTAGTGCATTGTTTCTCAACCGCCGGGCCGCGACCCGATACCGTGCCCTCGTATCAACTATACTGACCAGCGAAAGGTTGTGCTGAAATGGTTGACAACCATCATCATCCCAATATTGTCATATTTGAGTTGTGAGTTTTCGTTTTTCAAGTCCGTTTTATGCACAAATAGACTAATCAGAACTGGATCTGCCCGGTGCTATCCCGGTTATTAAACCCGGGATCACTTAATTACAAGGAGACGACGTTACCACTTTGTCTTCCATATTTTTATATTTGTCAACAATCCTACATATGTAATCAAACTATTATTACACTTACGATTATGCTAGAATTTATTTATCAATATTTAATTTCATAAGTATATGTTAATTCATCCATAAAATCTTTAATACTGTAAAGATTTACGAGAAATATTCTTGGGCTAAGGGCATTGACTTAAAAAGAATACCGTGACATTGTTTCACGAAGGTTGAGAACCATTTCTCTACTGTTTAGGTATTCGCTTTATTCAGGCTGAAAAGTCTAGCGTATACAGTTTGATTTCAGTGCATATTACGTATTTCTCAGTTTTCTCGTGCACAACATGCCTCTCCCAAGTTTCAATAACTTGCACAAATTTTACAACGCATTTTAAAATGTAACAATGTCTCTTGTTACGTTATTTTCGGGTGACTAATAAACTGATTAATGCAATTATATCGGTACCATCATGCAAACTGAGCAAAGAAACCAAGTGTCGCTTGCCGCGTGCATCTTGTCTCTTCGGTGACAAGTGTAAATCTTTACAGTATTAAAGATTTTATGGATGAATTAACATATACTTATGAAATTAAATATTGATAAATAAATTCTAGCATAATCGTAAGTGTAATAATAGTTTGATTACATATGTAGGATTGTTGACAAATATAAAAATATGGAAGACAAAGTGGTAACGTCGTCTCCTTGTAATTAAGTGATCCCGGGTTTAATAACCGGGATAGCACCGGGCAGATCCAGTTCTGATTAGTCTATTTGTGCATAAAACGGACTTGAAAAACGAAAACTCACAACTCAAATATGACAATATTGGGATGATGATGGTTGTCAACCACTTTCAGCACAACCTTTCGCTGGTCAGTATAGTTGATACGAGGGCACGGTATCGGGTCGCGGCCCGGCGGTGGAGAAACAATGCACTATAGTACTTTACCATGTTGACTAATATAGTTTAGATTAAAGTGCCTCCGTAAGCTGCCTTTTTCAAATAAAAGCAGTCAGGTAAATGGCCAAAACACGGCCTCTTTTCACGACGTTGAAGGCAAATTACAGCTGATAGATAACTGCATCAAAGACTTGATAAAGCGAAATGAACGTTGTGTTTAAATCTTAAAACATTGTTAAAACATTGTACATATCGATACTTTATTATATCAACAAATTAGAGGATCAAACATAATGCCAGTTGGGCTCTCTTCTAGAGTCTAAATACAGCTCGTTGGAATGAAGCATTCGCTGCGCATGCGCGAACAACACACTGAAGCAAAAGGATGCACGGTATAGAGAAAACGACACAGGCCGAGAGGCACGTAAGAAACATGCGACACGTGCATCTTGCCGTGTCTCTTTGGTTCGAAAGGTTGCATTGATTACTGAGTGTTGGCTTCCAAGCGACACGTGTTGCATGTTGCGTGTCGCGTGTTTCTTCGGTGTGAATTCTCCCTAAGAGGAACGGAATTGCGTGGAGGGGGGAAGCGACTGAAGTTACCAGCCTTCCCAACAGTGTCTACTGCTTAGCTCTGGCCAATAGATTTCCCCCGCTACTCTGGTTCTATGCGCGGCCTTGCTGCACAGTTAGCTGGAACAGGGTATAGGTTCTAAAAATCCTAAAAATCTGAAGTTAGGCTCAAAAATCCTGAAGTATGTTCAAAAAACTTAAAACAGTTCAAAATTCCTGAAAGCTACTAATTAGATATAGTCACCTGCAATGAAAATGGGACACCTATATTGTGAAATACGCACTATCTTGCATAACGTTATGTGTGTTGCCTAACCTTACGGCGATGGCAGAACTTACCATTGGAAATTTGCTATTAAATTCCACTCTTCGCCGTTGAGCTAGGCAAAAATTGTTTTCATGTAACCCACAGTCAAACTCCGCAATTTTGTCTGTGAGGATCATCTTATATGCTGTAAATAATCTTTCAACCAAAACATAGTCAGTGAAGCAAACTTCAATGCTCAAATGTGTCGTGAATGCTACAAAGCACCGTACTAACGTGAAAGTGAGCAAGACCACACTTATCAGAAGATTGCACTTTGGACTGTACAGGTAACAGTGGCACCAGACATTTCGCTTTGTTTAGAGCTTTGAAAAGTCACAAAGGACTTGGAGGAAGGGAAATGGACAGAGAGTACGTCTCAAACACGTTCGTCATTGAATTTTTACATGACCAAACAAAGCAAATGCCTCTGTGTGACATAAAAATCCTGTAAAACAGTTAAAAACCTAAAAAAGGCTTTATTTAGGCACATAAACCTAAAATAGGTTCTAACAAGCAAAATATTTTTTTAGGCACTGTAAAACTTAATCAGTTGTTGCGGTTTTTTAACGAAACGTTGACATAACTAATTATTTCTTACATACCTGTAAAGGAAAAAAAAATAGGTTAAAAACCTAAAACACGACGTCAAGTGGTAAGTAGAGACTGGATTTTAAAGGGGGAAAATTTCCTCTAAAAATGACTAAAAAAGGGAAAATTATTTCCAAAAAAGGGGAAAAATGACTGTAGTCTTTTCGCACTCCACTAAAACATTATTTTAAATTTTAAAACCATTGATATAGTTATATAAAGGGATACATTAAGTTTCGTATTAATGTATCACTTTTTATATATGAATGATATATATTGTGCTTTCTTTTAACATAATATTTTTAGTGGAGTGCAAAAATAAACTATAGTCCTTTTTCATTTAATTTTTTAAAGGTAAAGTACAGCAAATAATCTTATAGCTTGCTGCCACTTGCACCTGGCTTCGCCATTTTACTGACACTCAATATTGTCGTCACTGTCACACAGTTAAGTCAAAACTATTCTAGAAAATTCACAATAAAGTCTAAATCTAGCAGATAAGTTCACTTTCAACCCAAGAGGCGTGCCGCTTACAATGCGTTTCTTACTGCTTAAGCTCAGATTGCATTGTTGCAACAATCTCTGCAAAGTACTCCCAACACTCATTGAGGGAAGGGAAGGTAGAAGGCGCGTGTTCTTTCTTTCCTCTAAGCTGCACCAAACAAGACAATTGTTGAATGTCTTGTTCAGGCAAAATACAGTCGTACAAAATATTTGATATCTTGTCAATAAAGGACCAAGGAAGATTTTGTTTTTTAAAGGAAGGAACGTAGGCTGAAAAACTCCTGTCTTCTCGTTTCGCCCATTCCCCTATCGCCTAGTACCGAAAAACTTGTTTTATTGGCCCAAATGATAACACGCGCCAGAACGGAAGCGCCGTTTCGCCCAGAGGAAATTTTTAAAAGGTGGTTTGAATGTGAACGGAAATGTGAAAGTAAAAAGCTAATAATCAGGTGTGGCTTCCAGAGAGGAGCCTTGTCGCATTGTTTAATGCATTAATAACAGAAATACAGATACACGTATATAAGAATACACAGTAAAAACACAATATCAACAATAGTATTAGTCAGTGAGGTTAGGTTAGGTTAGGTTAGGCAAACAATAGTTGCGCGACATCCTTCGTTGCATTTCCAGTACGATTTGTTAGAAGATCCGAGTGAATTCGATCATTAAAACACAGTAACTTGCCACCACGTTTCGTTAAAATGAATGACACAGGCATGTTGGATTTGATGGTGATCTACACTGCTCAAATTAATTAGGGGATCAGGCAGAAATAAGTAGGGGATCAGACCAGATATGTTGTCAGCGCCTGTATGAGCTACAATCAGCTGCTAAAGCCCCGTAAACGAAAGTTCCAGTGCCTTAAACATGACGTAACCTTTGCACTGGTGATATCAAAGGGTTAGAGGGGAGGAGTGTGTGCGTGCTGGTGTTGTATGCTAGTTGTCTCTGGTTAGCGATACAGTTCAGTTGGGGAAGGCAAAGGTTCAGGTGAGAAAGGCAATGCCGCACCAATGTGATTTACCGGAAGCTATGGCTTGGAGAGTCATAGGAAGGATTGAAGCTAGTCAGTCACAACGCCAGGTAGCACACGCCATTGGAGTGTCGCATAGTGTGATATCCAGACTATGGAATCGTTTTGAAACAACAGGAAGTGTTCACAGAAGACAAGGCCAAGGTCGTCCACGAGCAAGGACCGTTATCTCTTAATCACAGCCCGTCGGAACAGGGGGCAGAATGCAGAGCTACTGCAACGTGACTGGCAAACAGCAACGGGACGCAGAGTGTCATCTCAAACTGTCCGTAATCGTCTTCATGAAGGTGGCCTCTATGCACGTAGGACCATGGTGTGTGTTCCATTAACGTTACAACACCGTATAGCCCGTAGAAACTGGGCGGAGGAACATCATGGTTGGGGACATGCCGAATGGAGGTCCGTTCTGCTCTCTGACGAGTCGCGATTCAGTCTGAAACCTGACAGTCGACGTGTTCTCATTTGGAGGGAACGCGGAACACGAAACAACCCAGCTTTTATGCACGAACGCTCCCGATATGGTGGCGGTGGACTGATGGTGTGAGCAGGAATCAGTATTGGTGGACATTCGGACCTGCACATCATCCATGATGGCAACCTGACAGCTAGAATGTATAGAGACGAGATCCTCGGACCTTATATCGTGCCTTATGCTGGTGCCATTGGTGATTATTTCCGTTTCATGGATGATAATGCTCGTCCACACCGAGCTGGGTTGGTGGACGACATGCTGGACCAGGAGGGTATCGAGCGTCTGCCCTGGCCAGCTTGCTCTCCAGACTTAAATCCAATCGAGCACATCTGGGATGCACTAGACCGACAAGTTGCAGCTCGATCAGCACCTCCCACAACTCGTGCAGAGCTGGAAATTGCCCTTCTGGCAGAGTGGCGACGTATCCCCCAACAGCTGATTGATTCCATGCCACGCAGGTGTGCAGCAGTATTGGCCGTTAGGGGAGACCATACACCGTACTAGAGGAGAGTTGCTGTAGTGTTTGTGTCTGTTTTGGTGCTGTCCTACTGATGCTCTAATTGTCATATCATTAATGTCATTAACATCAGGTATCATGACAGCATATCTTGCTGTAACTAATCTCAGAATGAAATAATGGATCTGGTATTAGTATGCCTATATGAGTTTTGATATCTGGTATGATCCCCTACTTATTTTTGCCTGATCCCCTAATTATTTTGAGCAGTGTATTTCAAACCCACGCTTATGTAGGTGGGGTGTAAAGAGAAAGGACACGTGGCTCAACACGATTGGGAATTTTTACTTTCACATTTCCATTTGGGCGAAACGGTACTTCCGGTCTGGCGCGGGTTATCACTTGGGCCAATAAAACAAGTTCTTCGGTACTGGGCGAAACGGGCATGAATCGAAAAACTAGTCAATAAAGGGACCAGAAAGATAAATGTTTTTAAAAAAGAGGGGGGTAAGTAATATGGGGCTGAAAAAAGGGGGGGAAAGGTAGTGAAAACCATCTAATCTTGTTGGTGAAAGATAATTATCAACACTGTTGTTATTTATTCCATGATCCGTGTTGAAAAATAAAAAAGGACTTCCCTTTATAATCCGGTCGCTAGTGATAAGTTACTCTGATTGCTTACCTTACCACAAGAAATAGGTAGCTAACGATCGCAATCGTATTGCAAATATTCTTGGCTTGGAAAGGTGCTGCCAGAAACCAAACTTTTGCGAAGGCGTATTTATTTAAATAGTGCGCTCTTGATATAAGCAATACATTTCGTAACACATTTGTTTCATTCAAACCTTGTATATTTTTTCATCTTTCATCTTAAATACCTTTCGTATTTATCGTTCAGGCTGTATTTCATTCTGAAAATATACTAATTTAGCCTTCTGATTAGGCTAAATTAGAGGTAGATGAATGAAATATTTTGAATTTCTTAGTTAGGTTAAAATAGGAATAGATAAAATAAAATACATTGAATTTCTTGATTAGGTTAATAAAGGAGATTGCATTAATTAGATTTCTTGATTAAGCTAAAATAGGGATAGGTGAATCAAGTACAAGTATGGCCTGTACATTGAATTTTATGATTAGGTTAATATATGGAAAGATGGAGCGAATTTAGTGAATTAAATGGCTGTAGTAACACTTCTAATACCCGAATCTGATTGTCTGGGATGCTTCCGATTATTGTATCTGATTCAGTGAGAAACAAGCGAATAGTTTCCTTCCTACGAAAGAATGAGAAGGGATGAAAACTGCAAATTCCGAATTCCTGAGGGGGGGGAGGTGGATAGGTAGGTTACAGTCTCTCTCTCTCTCTCTCTCCTCTCTTCCTTTCTCTCCATCTATCCCTTACTTTCTCTCTTTTCTTTTTCGTTCTCTCTTTCTCTCTGTCTTTCTATATCTCTCTTCCGCTCCCCCTCTCTCTCTTTCTTTCTCTTTCTGTCTCACTTTCGCTCTTTCTTTCTCTTTCTCTCTCTCTTCCTCTTTCGCTCCCTCCCCCTTTCTCTCTCTCTTTCGCTCTCTGTCTCTGTCTCTTTTCGTCTGTCCCACTTTCCCTCTCTCGCTCTTTCCCTCTCCCTCTCTCTCTATTTCTTTCTCTTTCTCTATCTCTTTTCCTCTTTCGCTCTCTCCCTTTCTCTCTCTTTCTTTCGCTCTCTCTTTTTCTCTATCTCTCTCTCTATTTCGCTCTTTGTCACTTTCTCTTTTGCTCTGTCCCACTTTCTCTCTCTCGCTCTTTCTCTTTTGCTCTGTCCCACTTTCTCTCTCTCTCGCTCTTTCTCTCTCTCTCTCTCTCTCTCTCTCGTTCTTTCCCTGTCTCTCTTTCATTCTCTCTCTCTTTCTCTTTCTCTCTCTTTCTCTCTCTTTCACTCTTTCTTTCTCTCTCTCTTTTTCTCTCTATCTCTCTATTTCGATCTCTGTCTCTGTCACTTTCTCTTTTGCTCTGTCCCACTTTCGCTCTCTCGCTCTTTCTCCCTCTCTCTCTTTTTCTTTCCCTCTCTCTCTCTCTCATTCTGTCTCTCTCTCTCTCTCTCTAGATAGGCTGCGGTGGTGAAACACGATAAGTGCTCCGCATAAAGCTTCTCCTGTTTGGAAGAAGTCTGTCGGCTGTTTACCTTGAGCTGGAATCTTCTTTCGGCGGCTACATTCCCTCCTTATTGATCGCCCGTTGGCTTCCATTCTAAGCCGTCGTGATTGGGGCCGATAAAGGCTGTGACTAATGATGAAATATCAAAGTCCGGGGAAGCCCACCGCCGGAATATTGGATGTTGATTGGTTTGAATTCGCTGGAGACTCGAGGTGGCATTTAAGGGTCTCAGCCTCTCAACAAGGGAATTCCTTCTCTTTTTTATCTCAAAAACTGCGTAGGCTGCAGGGAGGGTCTGTCAAGTTTTTCATCGTGGCATCATCATCGCTCTCATCATCATCTTCTCTCTAGGGTCTTACGGGTGACCTAGTTGCATGAGATTGTGGGGGGGGGGATACCGAGGCTGTTTACCGGTGGCTAGAAATGGAAAATTTCACGAAACGGGACACTTTACCTTCATTAACATGGTGTTTTCTTTGTTTCATTTTTTTTTGTCTGTCATTACAACTACAATTGAAGCAAGTGGCTAAAGTACATTTATAATAATTAAAATTTGAATTTGAATTCTATTACTCCATATAAACCCTCGTACATTTGTATTTGGAGGATTCAGTACAGTTCAGACAAAAATATAATTTCAAAATTTCTACAATTTACAATTTAAGTATTAACTGACGTTGTAATATTCCTGATTTAATAAAAATTCTTCCAATTTGATTGTGATATTTTCTGAATTTATATCATTCGGTAAGTTATTGAGTAGTTTGACTGCCATCTATTCGGGTTCTTCTTGAACTAATGTTAGTCTGGTGGAGTATGGTTATAGAAGTTTATTTCGAGTGTTACATGTATGTTCTATTGAGCTTCATGGAATAATATTATTTCTCACATATAATGCTATTTCATATATGTACAGTGAAGGTTAATATTTTGTATTTCTTCAAGAATGTTTTTCACGATTCCCTAGTATTCTAAACATCAAATAATACAGAGTACATTGGACACAAATCTTCTGGAATTTTCTTCCCTTTTTGAAATTTAAACAGAAAAGAATCGTCAATGTAGTCAGCTTGCCCAATCGGGATTTTTAAAAATTCAATGTACAGTCACCGTCAATAAAAATGGGACACCTAAATCCTTGGACGTATACAGGGGTGCCCATCCCCCCCCAAGGCCCATGACGCACTCCCCCCAAAAAGGTAGAACATCCCCACCTTTATGCCGAATTAATTACTCAAATTATTCTTGCCAGACAAAATTTACGGAAAAATATAATACCAAAGGTGCAACCACGATTTTTTGTCTGGGGGGGAGGAACCAGGATAAATGTACCAATAATAACAAAAATATTAATTATGGCTTTATTACTACTACTACTACTACTTAGTAGTAGCAGAGCGTATAGAAGAGAAAGTGTGTGCACTTCGTTTTCTTCCCGTAAGCCAAGTGAATAGAGCGGTGCCCCACCGAAACACTGGCAGCACCTTCGCTTGCGAGCGTCTTCTGCTTGCAGTGCGGCCGCGCTTTACGTAGAGCGTTGTGTTTTGTTGTGCTAGAATAACATTGTGTACTTTTATTAATGACAACGTTGTTACGTTATTGAGTTTAGTGTCGTTAGATTTGTGATTGATCCGTTGTGACTAGTTTGTGTTGTGTTCAACGCATTATTATTGTGTTTGAGACAGCAGCGAGCGAAAACTACAAGATGCCTACGTGTTTCGTGCCCGGCTGTAGATCTGGATATGACCGCTGTTCTTCAGGCAGTAGACATTTTTTTAGGCCACCTAAAGACAGTAATGGTCTCTCAAAATGGGAGAGTGCCATCCCTAGAAAAGATAAAACACTAAGTCATAATTGATATGTGTGTGATATTCATTTTTCCACTGACCTTTTAGTGAAAGTGGATTCGTTCATAGTGGAAGGCGATACAATAGAAATTCCACGACAAAGGTGGAAATTAAAACCAGAAGCAGTTCCTCATATATTTCCTAATCTGCTCAAATACCTCTCTAAGACAGTTAAGAAGCGAAAATCTCCCATGAAAAGGCAATCCTTGCGGAGAGATGATAATAAAGTAAGTACTCGTCGCAATGTATCATTAAGCTTATCAGTAGAGGATGATTTGCTTCACACTGCCGATGCTAGCAATACAATAGCATTGCTAAAAAAAAAAACTTAAGAATCAGAAACGCAATTTAATTAGAACGCAGAATAAACTAAAGGTCGCACAGGCTAAAATAAATTTGCATGAAAAAGGCGTTAAAGATGCTAAATTAAAGACAACGGTCACACAGTCAAAACAGTTCGCGTCTCTTAGCAAAAATCAAAAAATTGTAATTGATACAATCTTAAAGAAATGCCAACCGAAAAGTAAGACAGGAATGAGATACAGCAGGGGTCAGAATTATTGGTTTTAGATCTGACGGTAGCCAATCTAACAAAAAGTTATGGAAATGTTTAGGAATTTCCGGAAACAGAAACAATCTTAAGTGCTCTATACTCAATTCAGCTGACTCTAGTAGAAAACTTCGGGCATTTTTAGACGCACCACATATATTTAAATGCATAAGGAATAACTTCCATGATAAAGTGCAGGTGTACTATAATGGTGATATTGTTGATTATTCATTTTACAGAAAAGTGTATGAACATGATTCATCTACTGAACTTCCCGGTATGCAAGCTTGCTACAAAGTGACCTCTGCTCATTTGGATCCTAATTCATTCCAACGAATGAATGTAAGACTCGCAATGCAGCTGTTCAGCAGATCTGTGGCTAATGGAATAAAATTTTATCGGAATATTAATGCAGAGGGGTTAGAAGGCAGTGAAACAACGGAAAATTTCACAAGGGACCTAAACTGCCTGGTTAACGCATTAAATTCATTCACTCCTGCACAGGCACTATATAAAGGATCAGAAGCACATACAACTTTAATAAAATGGCATGCTGTCCTTAGAGATAATCGAAATTCCTTCGCTTCAGAATAAACTATAGAGTCCTTAAGAGTGACTTTAGAAAGTACTTTAGAAGTGTCCGAATATTTTACAAGTACGTTTTGACTGGAAAATTTAATCAAGATCCCCTAGAACGCCATTTTGGTATATTTCGGTCGTTCACTTGTGATGATCATCCCTCCACTGTGGATTTTCTGCACTTACATACGCTGCAATCAATTTACGTATCATCAAAACTTGCTTTATTTTCGGGTGGAAACTGTGAATACAGTACTTAATCTCCTCTGATGTCTTTTGTTAATCAAATGCGAACTCTGGCAAGAGCAACAGAAAACAAAAATCTTTCGGTGAAGAAGCAACCTGAAAATAAAATAAGGGAAAAATTTCCATTGTTGAAGATGAAATTCGAATACCGGACTGGGAAAACAACATACCGAACTTAAATGAACGAAGTGTTGGTAAAGCATACTTGGCGTATCATTTGGCAGGATACATAGTGCGGTATATTTCCTAAGTGACGGATTCTAAACTGTATACAACTTTTCTGCACGGGGAACCAACTAATGTACCTGCCTCACTTACGCTAATCCAAGACTATGGTTCGGGCGACGGCTGTAAATACCTTACCTATGCATCGAAAAGTGTTTATGATGTGCTGTTACGAGTGGAAGAATTTGTTGCAGAAAAAATATCATGTGCTAATAGTTTATGGGGTGATATATTTTTTGAGTGTTTGGACAATTTAAATATAATTGCTGTAAAAACTTCGCAATTAGGATGCTGTGAAGATCATGTGCTGCGTACGCTACCTAAACTCGTATTTCACTATCGGAAATGTCGATTTTTCTTCCGCACCAAGGAGATAAGAAAGGAATTAAGTGCCTCGAAGACAGCAAAGTCATCTCGGAAATTCTCCAAACTATCCAGCTGCTGAGCTTTTCTCCAAACGTATGTAACATGCATTTTTGTTTATTATGTAGTTAGTTATGTAAGCAACGCGAGCATCTTCCGCGCCGTCTCAAACGTCACCACTGCCATCTAGGCGGTGGACCACGGCAACTCAGGGAGTGCGCACACTATTTCTTCTATACGCTCTGGTGGTAGTATCAAACACGACGTTATCCTCATAAATTACGCAAAAAAGGGGTAGAAGTCTGTGCTAAAGCATTTGTTTAGAACAAACGATTTGAAATATTCAAATTTTCAACACCGTGAATTTCACAATAGCTAATAATGGAACTCAAGCACACAAACTGTATTTTTGAATGGCAGAAAATGAATGATAAATGCATTCCGAATACACATGTGTAACTTTCATGTACAACATATGTCTTACACATAGGCAACATGGAGCGACATAAAATAGAAAATGCATATGCAACAAGCTAACACTAAATTGTGTACGTATTCAAAGCTTATTCAATACAAATATACATTTTTCTAAACCCACACCCACTCAACCCAGAGAGAGTAGAAGTACTAATAGCTGAAGCTAACCAGATGCAGTTACAATCTCCAATAGGGACAAGTTTCCCATTCCGATCTAGAGTTCGGAAAATGGTTTATCGACTTAAGGGATTATCAAACAGTTGGGAAATCTCAAATTATCAAAAAATTAGAACCCGAGGAATACTTAAAACTTCAATGGTAACAAACCATATCGGGGACTTCTAATGAAATTATAATATTCACACTATAAGATCACAAGCAGCTGCTTCGGGCAGAAATTACATGTGGCATTATAGAATTCGTGAAATGTCAGGAGTTTTCTGAGTATTTTCCAGAGAAATTCCGAATCTATCATGAAATTGCAGACAGTTGCTTCACAGTCCCATCTGGTGTGTAGAATCAATTTCTATCCCATCCGTATCCCGTTCTATACGCTTGTAATTAATGAGAACAAAATAAGTCGGAAGAAATTTTTACGAATAAGTCTCTGCGCATAGCAGATAGAACAGGTAACCTGGTAATTTTACAGAACCTAAGGAGGGGGGGGGGTTGGACCCCTCAAATATGCCCATGATCTGGTCTAGATATTGAAATACTTTCTTCCCTGCAAGGCGTTGTGTGTGGTAGGAAATGCCATTGAAAATTTGCTATTCAAATCCACTTATCACCATAGATTCAGACAACACACATAACGCCTTCAGGGAAGCGAGTATTTCAGTATCTAGGTGTCCATTTTTATTGTCGGTGACTGTACATATCCTCAATACTTTGTCTTAATAATGGTTAATAAAAGAAACAATATGTGCAAGTGAAAGATACTTTCATATTGCTGTTTTGCATATGATAAGCCCTTGTGGGGGTAAACCCCACCCCATAATTTACCCAGGCGCGGATCCACGGTGAGGGCGAAAGGGGCGATCGCCCCTCCCAACTACCATGTATTTGGATATATTATTATGCCTAATAATATTCAAGACTCATTCGTTCTGTATTTTTATTACCACGTTTAACAGGCTCGAGAAGTCCACTGTATGATCATGATAGGCTAATCGGGACTGGATCTACAGTTTAAATTTGGATCAGAACGAGTCTACAAGATCCGTTAAAAGGGAATCGAACCTGAGAAAACTGCAGAGAATGCTTTTTTATATCTTTGTTTATTCTCTTTAGTCCTCATAGCTGGCCTTCAGTTTACCTTGAAAATGGAAGGAATTATAACAACAGAGGTGTAGCAAAGGGTGGGCGAAGGGGCCTTGCGTCCCATGAGTTTATTATTTTATTTTAAAAAATGTAATAAATAACGTGAGAAAAATAGATGGAAGGGGCTAATTTTTGTGAGCGGCAAAACTACAACATTATGTATTTATCCGGATATAAATTCTAGTGAAACATTACAGTTTGAATGAAAACGTCAACTATTTAGTATTTTCAATAAACCAGGCGGTAGCCGTCTGATTTTAGAATATCCAGGAAGCCAAACAACAACAATGAAACGCTTTATGAGCATAAACACAATTTTTAACTTCTTATAATTTAGCGGTTCCAGAAAATCGAGAAACATTATACACAGCAGAAACGACAGAAAATTAAGGAAACTTCACGTATTTGGTGAAATGTGTTTCGAAATATGACCAATTACTACAAGAACATTTAGAAGTACACAATAAAATGAGATTCACAATAATTATCCACGTTCTGAAATTAAAAATGAACGGATACAGGTAAAGAGCAACGATGTAAAAATGGATATATTAAAAGAAAAAGTAAATTTAGCTAAGCCCACGTGCAGTTTCAATATTTATTTTCTTTAAGTTCGAAACTTCTTCCTTTGCATTCTACATTATTTTGTAAGTTGGTGTTTTAAGTCCACTTTATGCACAGTAAAGCTAATCGGGACTGGACCTACAGTTTAAAGCGGGATCCGAACCACTATGTGCCTCCACCGGGTATCGAACCCGGAACTCCTTGATTACAAGGCGAAGACGCTACCACTGCACCATCGGGGAGGCCTATTTTGTAAGTGAACGTGACCTAACACAAAACAGCACAACAACGTTTAACATGCAACAATTATTGTTCATTGTTGAAGCTCGTTACTACATTCTAAAACTGACTGCCCGACGCGAAAAATAAATCTTTTCTACCACCGGATATCCATGCAAGAGTGGGGAGATGCTGGCTGCTGCTGGCAGTTGCAGGATAGTATGTACGTTGTTAATTTTATTATTTTCAGTTGCTCTTCTGTAATTTCTGGCTAATAGCAATGATGTGATTAAAGAACACTCACAAGGGCACCCATGCCCAGACCGAGATTCGAACCCGGGAACTCCTGCGGCAAGATCGAAAGTCGGCCACTTAACACACTCTGTCACCGAACCGGCGTGTTTACGCTATTAATGCTACATTGATTTGGCTTATTTTACTTCGCTATTCTGCCACATTTGCCTATTCGCGAAGATGAAGATGATGGAACAGTCACAAAGAACACCCATTCCCAGGCCGGCATTCGAACCAGGGACCCTTATTAATGCTACATACAGCCTCTGACAATAAAGTTCGGTGAATGATCCTGAATATCGAAAGTAGACGAATTCTTAATGAAACCTACCTTACTGTCCTTCGAAGTAGTCCCCTCCCATGGCTATGCACCGTTGAGAACGGCTGTAAATCACGCATCAAGTCGTTGCTTATCACTTTCTTTAACAGTGATGGCATGATCCACAAGGAATTCCTACCGGAGGGAAAAATAATTTTTCCGCCTTGGCCTTCTTCCGACGGGGTGATGCAGGAGAACGCCATGCCATGCTTTGACGTTTCGTTTCAGGGTCGTGCCTCACACACCAGCTCTCATCCTCCTTAGCAATGCATTGCAAGATATTTGGATCTGAATCCTTCAGATTTCTTTCTCTTCCCACGCCTCAAAATCGCTTTGAAAAGTCAGAGATTTGAGGATATTCCGGAGATCCAACGGAACGTGACGAGGGTCTTGAACACCATCCCGAAAGAAGACTTTTCTAAAAGTTTCCAGGACATGTACAGTCGTTCTCAACGGTGCATAGCCATGGGAGGGGACTACTTCGAAGAACAGTAAGGTAGGTTTCATTAAGAATTCGTCTACTTTCGATATTCTGGATCATTCACCGAACTTTATTGTCAGAGGTTGTATGTTCAAAGGTGTTTGTCTGTGGTCAACAGGTCTTAGAGTGTCAAAGCCTTCTAACCAGATTTCAGTTAGATGGTGATAGTGAACTCATAGAATCCCATCGCTGCTGCTGTATACAGCTTGATAGATTAGAGTGCAGAATTGCTAGTTATTATCTTAATCTGCTATTTTATCTACTAGTTATATCCTGTGTGTTATATTTTGTGCTAACAAAATATAACACACAGGATTTTCCTGAAGAAACTTGCATTCTTGCTGTAGCACGATTATGCCTTGTTTCCATATTAAACACATTTTGCTAACGAAGGCAGTTTTTTTTTAAAAAAAAAATTAAAAGCACTTTTTGGGCAACTGCCCCCCGGGCCCCCCTATTCGCCGCCACTGTACACAGATGCAATCGACATTTATATCGAGTGTATTTGCATGTGATATATCAAGTCGATTGCAGTTGGTTCTCCGGCGCAAGGCTGTAAGGTACAAATGGCTTTGCGTCCCTCTTCCAACTGAAAAAAAGAGGCCCTCGCAGATGGTAGAGACGTTGACGAAGTTGTGAGGCTTTGAACTGACATCTACCTGTACCGACGTTAGTTGGTCCCATCTTTTCAGGACCTTGAGAGACATAGATTGCCCACGAACTATATAATATGGAAAGCATATCAGACGTCTAACTTCACGGCCTCAAAATCAACAACGCAAGGATCCATTCTATGTCCCAAATTGTGGAATCTAAACTTGGAGCCATCTCTTAAAAAATTAGGAAATATTTCGGAGATCAAAAGCACAATAGATTTTGCAGATGAGGTAATAATTGTTATGGAAGGTAATTCAAGAACAGACTTGGAAAGATAGACCAGTATTGCGATAAACTCTTTCGAGGACTTGTGTGATACGGCGAAAAATTGCCACCCAGAGGACCCACTTTATAATCCTAAAAGGTAAGCTGAATGCTAGTAAACACCCACAGATGAAACTCAGAGAAAAATCTTAGAAGAGTAAAGAAAGGTAAATATCTAGGTATGAAATTATGAGAAATGCAACGATGACACGGATTACGCAACTTCAAAAGCTGAGTCTGTAATAAATAAATTGTTAGCAATGTGTTTGAACACATTCAGACTCCCTATGTCGCTTACAAACCCATACACATTCATAATCTACAACGCGATAGTTTATTTCGACGGACCAATCTGAGAACACTATACTCCGTCCCAGCCAACTGTGGAGCAGGCAAACGAAAGCAAGTCTCTGCGAAAGCAGTGACGCGCGACAGCTCCACCAATGAACACGCGAGAGGAACGGAATTGCGTGGAGTGGGGAAAAGCGACTGAAGTTATCAACCTTCTCAACAGCGTCTACTGCTTCTCTCTGGCCAATAGATTTCCCTCGCTTCTCTGACGCTATGCGCAGCCTTGCTCCACAGTTAGCTGGGACAGAGTATACCTAAAATATACAACATATATAATAAAAATAACATCATCACAAACGAAGACCAAATAATGGAACACAGAACCGCCATATACTGGTGCAAGGAAAGCCAAGAAGAGAGAATCTACAAATTGATTGGTAGATATGTCCCTACCATTGCAGAATTATTTCCCAGATCATCCAGGAGTGGAAGGGAGAATGGACTAACAGTGCAATTGTAGGTTCGGTGAGGTACCCGACTCTGAAATTCGCCCCTCCCAACAGTAATGTCTGGGTCCGCCACTGAATTTACCTGTTGTTATGTTTTATAAACAAACACACAACATAACCCGTAGCGCAACAGTCCATGAGGGCCAAGGCGAAGGCCTACCTACCAACCGCGAACCTCATGCCTCAGCAGAGGTGGTCAGCGCGACGAACCCCCAGCCATTGTTGTAGGTTTCCGTGACCGGGTTACGCTACTCATTCGTAGCTCCCCAATTTCCTCACTATGGTGGGTGGCCACCTGTCCCATACACTGGCCAATATCTGAGGAGAGAAGTTCTTATGCTTCCCGCATGAGAGACTCGAACCAGCGCGCGTTCCGTAGCCATTCTAGAAGCAGAAATGTTTTATATGTTAAAATATGAAAAATATAACGCCTAAGAAATAAAATATACCATTTTGTCTAAATCTTATCGACTGCCTTCACGATTAGCCAAAAATGGCAGAAAAGTGAAGTAAAATAAACTAAATCCATCATTAAATTATTTATTTTTAACTCTTTCATTCATGTAATTCTTCTTTAGTACTTATACGACGCTTTTGTTAAAATTATACTACGATTTATAAAATGATGAGGTGGTAAATGAGAACACGGGCAACTTTCTTTGCAACACATCGACCAGAAAGTTTCAGAAACTTTGGGCTTCCCGGATGGCGTACTGGTAACATGCACAGTGCTTCTGACTGAATTGAATTGATGTTTTAAGTCCACTTTATGCACCGTAAGGCTAATTGGAACTGGACCTACAGTTTAAAGTGGGATCCGAACCACTATGTGCCTCCGCCGGGTATCGCACCCGGGTCCCCTTGATTACAAGGCGATGACGCTACCACTGCGCCATTGGGGAGGCCCTGCACAGTGGTTCGGATCCCACTTTAAACTGTAGGTCCAGTTCCGATTAGCCTTCCTGTGCATAAAGTGGACTTTAAACATGAAATCAATCAATCACGTTTACTTTGTTCCCTTTTAGAAGTAATGTGTTTTTAGTTCTTACTAATCATTAAAGGAATACCTCAATACCATCCCGCCTCACTGCATGCGAATAGCTAGTACCAGGCAGGGATGGAAATTTGCTGTAATTATCGTAAGTCATAATATGTTAGTTTTCTTCTGTTAAGCGCCGTTTAATGGAATTATAATAAAATAGTCCATAATAGAGGCCTCTGGTCCTCATTTTATCTCTTGAGGCTTCGTTACTGTGGATATTCATATATTCAATAACCATATATTTATTATTTATGTAATAAATATAACAATACAATATAATAAGCTATTTAATTATAATTACTATATATATACACACACGGGGGGGGGGAGATGTAAAAACTGGTTGACGGATTTGGAAAACCTGGCCCCTTGACTCTACGGACTCTCTCAAGAAGCAGCATTTTTGCCCCTGAAGGCTACCCGCCACGACAGACATTCATGATTACCACCAGCATTTTCTTTTTGCCGGACAACGACAAAATATTTAGTACGTGACAGACAGACATGAAAAGGTCGGCATGAAGATATTAACGTCTGCGAATAAAACTTAACGAATCTCTAATGCAAAGTAATGCCTCCCCGATGGCACAGTGGTAGCGCTATCGCCTTGTAATCAAGCTATAGAACATTTCCGCATAATTGAAATTTTACTGTTGAATAAGTCGATTTGTATACATTTGGAAGCAGATAAATTTTAGATAAACATACGATGGGTAAATTAATGTAACTTTTCTGCGAAACATAGGCCACTTCGAGAACCTGAATGAGAGTTTCACATTCAGTAATCTTCCATTCACAAAACCCACTGCACTGCCGCTTTTGTTTCTTGGCACGACCACCAGAGTCCGCTCGTACTTGCAAGAACTGGGCTCGAAGAGAAGAGCGTGCGGATAGAAATGTACGTCATTGTGTATGGGCCAAAAAGCTCGCGTAACGTACTTGCGTAAATACGCAGCGTATTTACGTTGCGTAATCACACGTAAGTGTATGTGCGCCTTTAGACCGCACGGCCTCAGTGTGGGACTATTATATTTTACTTTAGAAATAAAGTCCCATCATTGTATTCAAGTATTCTCGCAACTTACGGCAGTTTTATCGAAACATTTCATAATAAATAAATAAATAAATAATAATTTGTTATATCTCCAACATAATACTTTTCAACAGGATGGATTGATTCGAATCAGGTGATTTTTTTTAAAAAATGATTGATTCAAATCACTCTAAGTAAATAATTTATAGAATAATAGGATAGTACATAAGGCTTTTGTAGATATCAGAATCACTTCTGGTGAAAGTACATTACTCTCTTAATCATTTAATGGTGTTTATTAGGTTCTGAGATAGGAAAATAAAGGAAATAAAATATATGTACTGATTGTGTGAAGCTCATACGGAAGGAAATGTAAAGACAGGATTTCCCTTGATTTAAAATTGAATCATTTTATGGGCAAAAATTGCAAACATTTTGTGTAGAAAAATATACACAATACTAATCATGTTAAACCATAAACAGTGTTATTATCATCAAACTGTAAATAATCATGGCAGCTGATATTTTTCGAACTATCATTAAAACAATCTACAAATTTCAGCTACAAAGACTAAAAATATTAAAGTTAATATTATAAGTTACAATTATAGAGTACATCCAGAATGTTTAATTTTCACTGGAAGAAAAGTTACTGAAATTATTATTAGTTTCATTAACAAATTCAACAAACATTTCCATAGTAGTTACAGTATCAGAAACAGAAAAATTTATTTTACATATTTATTTTATTTGCTTCTATAAAATATCCCGGCAAGGGCATGGATGTTTGTGAGTGTCAATTCATCAATTTCATCACATCATCACTCATCCCCATCTTCGCAAATTAGCCAAACGTGGCACAACAAGCAAAGTAAAATAAAACAATTCAATCCGTCAATGCTTTAATCAAACTGTTCAAATATTATACACGGCCATTTACCAGAAAAAGCTTTTCTATAAAAAAAAAAACATATATCTATGTGCATGGTGCCAAAAACCATGCAAGCAATTTTAACCATGTTTTTTTGGTAAGGATGTCGAATCGATCCTTCCTAATACAAATATGTATGATACATCGTTGGAAAAGGTAGGAATCAAGGATTCCAGAAATGTGGGATTTATGGTGAGGAAACGAGAGAAGTAGATAGAAACACGGTTTTAAGTTTGAGGAACCTCCATTATAAATAAAACATAATCATCTTAATTTACGTGAATAAAAAAAGGTAAAAAGGTCAAGTGTTCCCCTGTGCTTAGCACCACGCCATGAAGGCGTCTAGGGGGTGTGGGAGTAACGCCCCACACTTTTTTGATCCGGTCGTGAGTGGGGGTGATGTGATCAGCATCACGCCCCTGACCCCCAGGGTTTCCCCCAGATACCCATGTTATTCGACACAGGGTGGACACCGAGGCCGCTCCCAACGTTAGAAAAGTTCCCGGATTTGAACCTGGTTCGAACCTGGAACCTTTAGCATGGTAGTCAGACGCGTTACCGACTTTTTTTATTATTTACTTTTTTATTTATTATTATTTTTTTATATAGGCCTAAAAGGAAAGCCGCTAATTGGAAGCTTCCCCCATCACACTTCATTCATTCATATCATTTTCACTCAAATTTCTAGTTCAGGACTTTTCAGGACAGAGAATCACAAACATCCACGTCCGAGCCGGGAGTCGAACCTGGGACCTCTGGCATTGCAGCGCAGTGTGCTAACCACTTTTTTTTTCTTTTTAAAGGAAATACCCCCTACACGGAGGTATCCCCCACCATTCACGCTTTTTCTAACTTTTACACTTTTCAATTGTTACAGTTTCTCAGTTCCTTATCATCTGGACAAACACAAATAAACATGCCTTACCCGGGACTCGAACCCGGAACCCCTGGCGTTGTAGCGCGCTCTGCTAACCACTCCGCCACGGAGGCCGACTACCGACTGAGCCACCGCGGTCTCTTTTACGAGAATAAGTAAGTTAAATGCCTAATTTGTTATATAAGGATTTTTGGCTTAGTTCTCTTAGCATAAATAATACATTTACAGTGTATTTATGCTAAGAGAACCAACGTAACGGGCCTAATCTAACGTAGGCATTCCTCGAGAGACGTCACAACCCATGTTGTCCTCACCTTGTACGATAAGGAAGACAAGTGAAGTCAGGGTCTCCCTTATTGCACAACGATCAGACAACCTTGAACAATAAAAAAACAACATATTTTCCCAAACAAATTGAAGAAAAACAAATTTAAATAATGAAAATAATTTACACTTATTAAAAAAATAGCAACTTCAATGCCCAAGAATAAAATGAAAATCATAAATACGGATAAAAACACGAAATATAGAATGTTTAAGCATCTATATCCACGTTGAAAACCAAAGTTCGACCTGGCAATACTGTGTGTTTACACCATGAATGTGAATACAAAAAAGAAAGCTATGGTAAGTAATGTAAGAAAGTTTGTATTATTTATTTCTCAGAACAGGAACATCTAATTGAAAAATGCAGTGCCAAATAGGAGCTCGAATGAAGTACTACGAGTTAACATGTTTTTTTTCTTACGCCGAATGGTAAAACTACAAGTGTCGATTGTGCAGTATTGTCGTTTGTTAAAAAATAAAAATAAATGATTTAAAAAAAAATCAACAAAAATATTTTCTTAAAATAAAAATCATGATACCCTGATTTTCAGTGTCATATATTATTAACACTATCCGTGGTCACATCGTTGTTAGGAAACTATGGGAGGATAAAGGCTTATAACCAGGATGAAGATCAAGAGGCACTAAAAATTCTAAAAACAGTTAGGCACAAAAGGCACCGAAAAACAAAATAGGCACTCGAAGTGATGAACATCCACAGATGTTTGCATCATTTTCCTGGAGAAGGGATGGCCCTTGCAGAAAACACCCAAATGTCAAAGTCCCTTCATCGAAAAACACCCTGGAAAGCGTTTTGCAGACTAACGAGGCTCTGGCGTCTTGACTCACAGCCAGTGTAATCAATCCTGTCTGGGGCCCGTAATGTGTGCTGTAAATTTGTGCTTATTTTGATTTGCTTTATTTTACTTCGCTTCTTGTGCCACTTTTGGCTAATTTGCGGAGATGGGGATGAGTGATGATATGATGAAATTCAAGACTAAAATTGGTAAACGCTGTAAGTGCCACAATAATTCAAACACCGTTTTCCACGTTAAACTGTGAAATGTGCCATGCTTTATAATGTGGTAAACGTGAAAAGTGGCTGGTAGCGCTCTAAGTAGTTCAAAGGGCGTGTAAAGAGGTCACTAGTGTGCACGTTCTTACGGGCTGATGTGCGGAACGATGAGATTTCCCAACACTTTCGCTTTTGGCACTTACAACGTTTTCCACTTTTAGTCTTCAATTGATGAATGGATACTCACAAATATCCATGCCCAGGCCAGGATTTGAACCAGGGCGGGACCCCTGGCGTCGTAGCGCAATGTGCTAAACACTCCGCCACGGGGGTCGGCATAAATTTGTGGTTCTTATTGTCCCTTCATCTGTTTCATCTTATCATCATTCATCCTCATCTTCGCGATTAAAGGTCTCTTCTACCCTTACGGTGGCTGATCGTATGCTGGTAATGAAAGTAGGGAGCGGGGAAGCGACCAATCCAGCACGATAAGAAACGCAGCAGCCAGTAGAATGAGGGTCACGTAGTACTTCTTCCAGCCGCATCGTAACTCTGGACGCCACTGCAGTTGTCTGGTTGGTCTGTAATCCCCGCTGCCAACTTCCCTTGCCAGAAAGAGGATCGGCCGCCGTAACGGTACAGCCCAAAAGTGACAGATACGCGAAGTAATATCAATCAAGAAGGCTAAGGGTGGTCGGTGTCGTGTCATTTGCGCCGAAGCTTCTTATCGGTTCATTTGCGCCTTGGCATATGTCAAGACCTTCCTTGGCTGGTTTTCCCACAATCCAGTGTGTCATCACCGCCGCGCGCACGTGTGTTTATGGGCACATGGTGCATAGTGCATAAAGTGGACTTAAAACATAAAATCAAACGTATGTTTATGACGTTGCACAGCTGTGTTTACACTGAAATGTTAAACCTATCCAGAGAGTCAAATATGACTTTTATTTACTTATCTCAAAAGACGTTCCACAGGATTACTTGTATCAATTTTATTCCACAACACAAAATACATAAATCAGCATCAGCCTATTAACTATTGTTAAAACATTGCAAGCATTCTACAAGTACTACGTAAATGTACACTTGTTATGTTATTTTTGGCAAACATTATATAAGTAATTGCTACGGATAGCTATATAAACACAATATTTCGATCCACTTGCACAAGAACAGTACAAACGTTATTTGAATTCTTGTAGGTATGCAAATGCTCGAAGGCATCCTCGAAGATCGTCTGAGCTTCTGTACTTCGAAAGAACACACTCAACACATTTGTCCATTTCGATGTATTGGTATTTTCATATTCTCAGCCATCTTGTCGTCTCTTACAAGTCTCAGTTTTACATAAATACTAATTTCCCAATGTAGATCCCTCATATATACTTTCATCTTACATTCATTTACCAATCACCTTCCTTTTCAATCGAAGATAAACACAGCTCCAGCTGGGCAACGTCATATACACCGGTGCGCTCGGCGGTAATGACACTACGGATTGCGGGAAAACTCACGGAGGAAGGTCTTGACATATGTCGCGGCGGAAATGAACCGATAAGAAGCCTCGGTGCAAGCGACGCGGACTCGGGGGGTCACAGTGTTCTTGCTTTGTCGCATGTTGCTTTACCCTCAGTCACAAACCACTTTCCGGTGTGGTGTACCTTTTGCACCAGCGCAGTGGCGGATCTTGGAATTGCACTTGTTTGGGGAATTTTCCAGCTGAAGTCCATTCTAACTAATATTTACATAGTTGTAATGTAATACAGTGCTTTTCACTGTCAAGTCATCCGGGCGGTTGTATTGTTTTATTTATTTCTTGTGGCTTGTGACTATCTGTCACGTCAGATAAGATAGGATAAGAACTTCAGTCATGTATTATACTGCCATCTAGATCCGGCGGCATCATCCATTTCAATAATCCACCGATGGTTGTATGAAATCGAAAGTAAGGGATTACCGGATAACAATATTACTATGTTATCTTCACGTCAGCCACGACGCTATAAAGAAGTAGCTGAAGAGGTAAGAGGAGGTGGGGCGACACGCCAATATAACAATACCATGTGCAAAATGTATATTTATGACAAAAGTTGGTCTATGTGGACCGGAGCTAGGGATGGCACCATAGTGGGTCAGGGGGCGGGCGCTCCAGTTTACAGATAAACGAGTGCACGAAGGAGCCAGACCTGACTCCAAAAAAGCTAAGTTGGCAATAGTGCTCGCTGGAAACACTCCTTCAAGCCCTTAAGTGGCAGACTTTTGAATCTCGCAATCGAAGTTTCTGATCTCAAATCCAAGCCTGGGTATATAATACAGGTTCTTTGTGACTGTTCACTCATAAATTTTATCTAATCATCACTCATTCTTATCGCCGTGATTGGCCATAGTGGCAGAAAAGCAGTGCTTAATAATAAATAATTCGAAGATTATTACTATTGAATCTTACCCGTTTCGTATTCGGATCAGCTAACCTCAAGTTGGGCCATAAGAAAAGAGTATTTATTTATGTATTTATTTCCATGTGGAAAAAAACATTTAGGTTATTATTTACAAAATTAACGTAATTTTCTTGCGACGTATAGATGGCAGGACTAGCACAAAACTGCTCTTGACGAAAAGCTCTGGTCAAAGTGAACCGAAGTAAAAGGTCATTATTGTATAAATAGCGTGAAAAATTGTGACTTACTTTCCTTTTTAGATATGAATCAGTCAATGAGAAGATTGAAGACAAATTCAAAAAGTTTAAAATATTCTAATATTAATATCTGCATTAATAAGTGTGATAAAAATACTATTGCCAAGTTACATAAGTAAAGCCTCAGATAAGCATTTGCACAGCATATCTACGTATACTGCTACAAGTTACAACAAATTTACAATATTGTAAAGTTACAATTTAACAGTCTGCCTGTTATTTTATTAATACAGAAGGAGCACGCATTTTTGGCAGCGCAGATGAATTCATGTCGTGTCGTCACTTCTCTGTGCAGTGGCACATATGTGTTATATACACGTATATACAGGCTCTCATTTTGTGATATCTAATGGCTAAGTATTGTGCATCAGGATACACCTCCATTCCCAATAAATTCTTGGTCAAACAGATTTTGGAGATTTGAGGATACTCCGGACATCCAACGAAACGTGACGAGGGTCTTGAACACCATCCCGAAAGAAGACTTTTCTAAAAATTTCCAGGACATGTACAGCCGTTCTCAACGGTGCATAGCCATGGGAGGGGACTACTTCGAAGGACAATAATGTAGGTTTCATTAAGAATTCGTCTACTTTCGATATTCAGGATCATTCACCGAACTTTATTGTCAGAGGTTGTATATCCAAGTTGAAAACCAAAGTTCGAGCTGGCAATACTGAGTGTTTATAACATGTATTTTGTTAAAGGAAGCCAGAAATGGTAAGTAGCACATTTTTTATTATTTCATAGAAAGGTAACTTCAAATTGAGAAGTGCACAGTGGCAATTCGAAGTGTTACATACGTACTATTAGCGAACAATATATTTTTTTTACTTTCAAACGGTAGAACACAAGAGTCGATTGTGCAGTCTAGCCTGAATTCCTCCCCATGTTGAAATTGATGCGTTTTCTTACATCGATTATTAAGCTAGACACGATACTTGAAAAATATGAGAGTGAGAATTTTCAAGTTGCAGCTAATCAAATGGAAATTTCGACTTTTCCGCCGGTCAAAAGCTTCATCAAACTGCCCTCTTTCCGTTGTTATCTTTTTCTTTTTCTATATTTGATATTCCCAAGAGAACAAATCAAATAATACTCCCATAAGCGCAATGCATTTATCCTTGCCTCCTACGGCCATCCTGGCAGTGTTGCCAAACCTGATGGGCGTAAAAGAGCTAAATTTCACACTGAGTTAAAACTGACTTTCAAGGAGCTAGATTTACGAAGTGACTCCTAGGGTAATTTTAATTTTAGGTGTCAAAGGGGTGGGGGCGATGCTATTACCGTTAACTTTAAAGTAATGACAATTTATTCTGTTTTCTTCCGGCGGCATCACCCATCTCAATAATTCACCAATGGTCGTATCATATCAAAAATAAAGGATTCTCGGATAGCAGTATTATGTCATCTCCACGGCGGTATAATAAAGTAGCTGGGAAGGTAAGAGGGAGTGGGACGACGCAGCCAATATAACAATATCACGTCACATGCAAAATGTATAATCATGACAAAAATTGGTCTATGTGGGCCGGAGCCAGTGATGGCATCATAGTGGGGTATAAGGGTGGGTGCCCCATTTTACTCCGATTTTCTATCACTCTTGGCTAATAGCAAAAAAGTATGATGAGTGATGATGTGATGAAATTCATGAAGTGACACTCATGTCCAAACCAGGATTCGATCCCCGGATACCTGGTGTCGTGGCTTTGCAACTCCGCCTCGTAGGTTCGCTCAACACCTAAAGTTTTCTCACAACTTAATTACTGACGGTGTGTCTATAAAATGTTTCATGTACACACAAAAAAGAAAATGCATCATCTGAAATATAAAAAAATGCATAAATTATGTAGTTCAGACCAGTGGCGGCCGGCGGCAACTATGATGGGTAGTGCCAACGTGATAAAAAAAATCGATAAAAAAACCTCCGCAATGTCCCCCCTACCGCCCCACCTTGAGGTTGCTACACTGACCAAGATGTTTATCCTTGCTTGGTAACGTGGAATACATCGTGTGTTTAAGTAATAACGTACTAATCCGATTCATCTTCACTCACTAACTTATCTTTATACACTATACGACACTTCCCTAAAAATATAACAATTACAAGAGGAAAGGAAAAACAACTCCTATCACCTTCTCCTCCTCCATGCACACGTATTCTAACTGGATATCGAAAATATCTTTGTTATGAAAAGAAATTGTCGAAATGCCAAAGGAAACTCGCATCATCATCATAGGATTTTTTACTTTTATATTTTAAAAATAAGTCTGGATGGCCCTCTTGGTGCATCTATCTATTATCAAAAATGTTCATTTAACTTTGGAAAAATACTAGGTTCGTTTCTCCAAAAGTAGGCAGAAATTACTTCCAAATCTTACAAATCAGTCGTATTTAGCGACTTTTCTCTGAAGGTGGCAACTGTGTCAACAATGCGAAAGTTCCCTCGCCGCTGGCACTGTTTCGTATGGGCTAACCCCGCCCACTGCCACTTTGTTCTCGGCTCATGGTGGAAATGTTCCTCGCGGAGACTTCTTCAACCCTCTGCACGTGTGTCAACTTGGTTAGGCCAGCTCTTGGGCGGCACGGACTGTTGCCTCGCGAGGGTACGAACGAAACAGCTGGAGATGCTGTAAGGAGGTTGGGGCGGTCGTCACGTCAGCTTTACCGATTGCAATATTCGAATCCCCTTGTCTGTAAACTATCAATGTATTCATTTAACAATACTTGGCGAGGTATGCGTTTCTTCTGAGGATAGTGCCATGGCATGGCGCTTCTACCCCTTGAGCCGCCGCTGGTTCAGACCAAAAGTTTAAGTGCATAATCGTGAAAGATGGAGGAAGATGCATAAAAATGCATCTACGCAAACTGTCCATTAATGTGAATCTGGACAGAAATATTAGCTTGATGCACTTTGTCGTTTCCTATACGAAAATGCATCACACTGTAAACAAGTGTCTTTGCAGAGGCCATAAAACAGAGTTTAGTACACCAATAGATGAGTTTGTGGTGTATTAATTGAATTAGATTTGAAGCATATAGTTTTCTGTTTGTACTTTTCAGTGTACTTACTAGAGCTGAGCCGACACAGATGCCGATGTCTCGGTATTGGTAAGTAAAGTATCTTTTGGAATTCATCTATCGATACCAGCCGATACTTTTCACGGGGTCCGCAAAAATTACGCGCGACATTTTAATTATGCTGAAAATTATGCAAAATTCAAACTTTCTTTGTATTTTGCACCAACTTTGAACAAAAATTATATTTTGTGATTACATAATATCTATTTTAATATTCTGATGTAAATCTCGAATATTCTCAAGCAAATTTCTTGGTAAATTGATGCTTGTAATTGGAGAAGAATATTTACACAACAATATTGATCAATATTTCCAGCCGAACCCGGTGCTATATATTGAATGCGGAAACCGTACTGCTTGGGGGCTGCCCAAGGAAATGACGTCACTGCTGGGGAACCAACAAAATTCTTAACAAGGCCTTTCTCGAACCAATTTTTCGCTGACGTTGCAGATCCACAACACCCCAAAAATATTTTTAAAATTGTATTTAAAATGGTAAATTTTTCTGAAGTCTCTGTTATTAGCATCAAACAAGTCCCATTCTTCAATATTTTACTTAAAAATAGTAGTATTTTTTTCTGATGACGTCATGTTTTCTATATTTTTTTACCTGGCAACACTGTCATGTGTGAAACCGTGTAATTCATGTGACTGTGTTCGTCACATATCCTGCTAGAAACCACGCTGGTTTGATTTGTTGGAGTTATTATGATATATTTATTACTGTACCATATATGCAACGTCAGAGTAAAATGCTATAAAAAATTATTTGCAACTTTCTATCTAGGAATCTGTCCTAACACATTTATGTTGCGTTTCAGATTTAAAGTTGAAAAGTTGATCACACTTGATGAAGCATTACCGGACCTCCATGATGAAGTGGTTAGCACAGCATGATAGGATGCCAGGAGTCCTGGGTTCGAATCCTGGTCTGGGCATGTGTGTTTGATTGATTGATTTCTTTATTTTACCTCGCCCTCTGTGTCACTTTTGGCTAAATTGCGAAGATGGGGATGAGTGATGATATGATGAAATTGATGAATGGACAGTGACACTCACAAACATCCATGCCCAGGCCGGATTCGAACCCGGGGTCTCTTCATCGATGCCCCAAAAGTGGCAGAAATAAATCAAACCAACCACTCGAGCATTACATATGTTTGCAAATTCATCCCATGTGGAAGCAAACATTGTCGTTCTTCCTCCAGAGACAGCAGAAGTTTACAGATAAAGAAGAAAACCGATGACAACATGATCGTCGCTGAAAACATCCCCTCAGTGGGGGAGAGAAAAATGCATACTCAATCTGTAACAATTAATGATGATCAGCAGTCAACTGACAACAATAAATTCATTTTCATTGTCACCCTGTATATTGAAACAAAATGGTATTTGTTTCGCATTATCAGTGCCTCTAACAGTAATGTAATGTGATGTTGTAGTAATTTTGTCCAGCTAATACGCAATATTCCTGTAAAGTATATTTTTCAGAGCACAGTAATATTCATAGTGTATACAACTATGTAAAGAATTGCAATTAAGTGCCCGACCCTGTGGCTGAGTGGTTAGCACATCGCGCTGCGACGCCAAGGGTCCCGGGTTCGAATCCCGGTCGGGCTTGGTTGTTTGTGAATGTCCATTCATCAATTTCATCATTTCATCACTCATCCCCATCTTCGCAAATTAGCCAAGAGGCACAAAACGCGAAGTAAAATAAACTAAATCAAATCAAATCAAATCAAAATTGCAATTAAGTGTGCCACAACTGCATAAGTAATACTTTATGTTGATAAAAACTTCTCATACACAATGGTTGTAGCTATGTTATAGAGGAATAAAATTATTCTGGTAACAGTCAAACAAATTTTCTCAAATCTTATAATTTTTATACCTCTTTACGCGAATGTTGCATATATGCAACACCAACATTTTTGTAGTCACCCTATACATGAAAACAAAAAGCATTGGTTTTCGATTTTTAGTGTCTAAAAGTTATTTAATGTAAAGCTGATGTAAATTTAGCAAGTGAAAAACTCGAGGCACGAAACACGAAAATTGAAATCGGTTCTCAAGCTTCTTCAATTTTTTTTATACATATCGTAAGTGTACTTGACAACTATCTTTCACATTTTTCTCCTTTGATATAATTCATTGTTGCACATTTGACTTGATTTAATCATTTATTATAATTATCTAACTTCTCATCTTTGTTTTAATCATCCCTTACGCCTTTCTCCTTCGTTAGAATTAGTTTTATCCTTTGTCACTGGTGCTGCCATCTGTTATTGTTTAAGTCAAATATTTTCCTATTATCGCTCCTATGGACACGTAACACCATGGTTACACCGTTACTAAAATATAGGGTCTAAGGGAGGATAAGGACTTATAAACAGGATGAGAATCAATAGACAAAAACCTCACAAAAGAGATAGGCCAAAAAGCACCGAAAATTCAAGATAGGCACTAAAATTTATGAACATCGCGTCACTACTTGCAAAGATGGAAGGAATACTTTGAAGAATTGCTGAAGGATGAAACACAAACTAACAGGACGGAGGTTCAAACAGGAAACGAAAGAACAGAAGATACAGAAATGGAGGATGAAGGAGAGGAAATAAACGATATCAAAGTAGAAGAATTAAAAGCAGCATTAAAGAAAATGAAGTTAGGTAAGGCTAGTGGACATGATGGTTTAACGCCAGAAATGCTTAAATACATGGGAAATGCTGGAGAGCAACTGTTTTTGAACCTACTGAATGTTATATGGGAAAAGAAAACTGTACCGAAGGAATGGGAGATATCAGTAATAATCCCAATCTTCAAGAAAGGGGATAATAGAGAATGCAGAAACCATCGGGGAATCTCATTGCTCAGTGTGCCAGGAAAGATATATTCAAGAATCCTGGAGAATAGACTCAGAAAATATGTCGAAGAGCAATTAGAAGAAAGTCAAGCAGGCTTTAGACCAGCAAGAAGTGTACAAGACCATATTTTCACCCTCAAACAAATAACAGACAAGACAATAGAATACAATAAAAAGGCACATGTATGTTTTGTAGATCTACAAAAGGCTTTTGACAGAGTTCCTTGGAATGAGATATGGAAATCTTTAGAGAAGAAAGGAGTGGATATAAACCTAATAAAAGCAATCCAAAGTTGGTACAAAGGATGCAGATGCTACGTGAGGACGAGAAACCACCAGTCAGAGGAATTTGAAATAACAACAGGAGTTAAACAGGGAGATATACTATCACCATATCTATTTATAATCTTATTAGATGAAGTAATAAAGGAATGCCATACAAAAATGAAACAATTTCATGTAGGATACTGGAATATGAAATCAATTAAACTAACAGAGCTCATATACGCTGATGATATTATACTAATAGCTAATACACAGGCTAGTTTACAATATAACCTAAATATTCTTAATGAAGAATTAAAGAAGAAGAATATGGAAATAAATACGGAGAAAACTAAAACAATGATAATTAGCAGAGAAAAGACAAACCATAAGATAAAACTGAATAACAAACCTTTAGAACAAGTGACAAATTTCAAGTATCTTGGAGTAATTATAAACAGTCAAGGAAAAAAAAAAGGAGGAAATAAGAGATAGTATTATGAAGACAGGAAAGCTATATCAAATGATAAACCGAGGATTTATAGGCAAAAAAGAAATATCTACCCAAACACAATTCACTGTATATAAAACAATTTATATACCAACACTTACATATAGTAGTAAAAATTGGACAATGACTGGAAAACACCTGCAAAGTGTACAAACAATGGAAATGAGGTACCTTCGAAGAATAAGTGGGAAAACCAGGAAAGATCGGATAAGGAATCAAACCATTCGGCAATCTTTAAATGCTCAGCCACTACAAGAAACAGTTGAACGTAATCAACTCAGATGGTTCGGCCATTTGAGCAGAATGAGTGAGACGATACTGCCAAAGCAGATATGGGAAGCACGTCCACAAGGAACAAGACCAAAAGGAAGACCAAGAAAGACATGGAATATGAGTGTCAAAGAGATTTTGGAGAAACGAAGCATAAGATGGAAAGAGGCACAGGAAAAGGCGTTGGACAGAAACGTCTGGAGAGCTCTCTGTAACCCCTCGACACCGGCAGGTAGAAGAGGACGCGACTAAGTAAGTAAAGTAAGTCACAACTTGCGCAGAAACTTGTTTTCGTTCGCCTGCTACAGAGATAGTTGAGACAGAGTGTACATTTCCTGAACAAGGAACAAAAAAAGGCATTTGCAACATGCAATAGTGCCCACGCAATGTTTTGGCGCCACTGTGCGTAATTATGCTGAGTCTACTATTTCAGCAGGTAAAATGCCGTTTAATTCCCAAAATCGTCCTTTGGCAACTGAAAGTACGCCGCAACAGCAATTCCTAACAAGCTATTTTTACATAGGTTCGACGCCGCGATCCTGTTCCTATATAAATCAATGGTATCACGTTGTGTTGGCCCCGAAGCCGGTCTCCAAAGGTCGCAATGTGATATCGGTTGACTCTCTCAGGGGTCCCCCAGGCCAAAGGTCATATGAGAATTCCCCAACCTATGCATAAATTTTCCTCCATATGCTCCGATAATGCCTCTGTGGCGAGAACTCCGGTACACAGGAGACCTAGCCCTCTCGCTCCACACGCAAATGACATGATACACAATCAACGGATTATCTCTTTCGCATTTTCATGCCGACCTGACGGGAAGTAGTGGCTAAATAAACGTACAAGAGAAGGGCCAAAAGATGTATAATCTCTGTTTATGAGTTTTCGGCGAACGAGAAAGAAGCAGCGTTTTCTCTGGTACATGGAAATTTGATACCCCGCGGGTACAGGGGAGTGACGTAATGCAATTAGTGGGGTAGAATTTCCCTTACCTCATTGCAGTTACGAGTAATTCCTTGTTGAAATATCTCAAAATATTTTTGTTTGAGCTTTCGTTGGAAATCCACTTTATGAAGAGATAGGCTAATCGGGACTGGACCTACAGTTTAAGGGCCTCCCCAATGACTCAGTTGTAACGCCGTCGCCTTATATCCCGGGTTCGATACCCGAATTTCACATTAAAGTGTAGGTCCAATCCGGTTAGCTTCCTGTGCATAAAGCGGATATATAAAGAAAACTCAAGTTTGAATTTGGAATTAAGATTTGGGTCCGTCAGCACTGAGGCTAATTTGCACACTTCACATTATACGGGGTGCAGCCCCTTACTGTAACTAAGAACTGTCATGTTCTTAACCAAAATATTAAAACATTCTGACTTCGGTTAAAAGCTGACGTTGCAAAAGGGCAAACCACAAACCACAAACCACAGCCCTACAGAGCATTATACTGGCCGTAGGACCAGTCGCCAGAGCCTCGTTAGTTTGGGAAATGAAATCCAGGGTGCACTACATGTAAGTGAGGTTGACAATTGGGTGTACTACACCACCGTCCGACATATCCAGAACTTCCCATATTATTTCCCAATTTTTGAGGTGGCAGAAAAGTGCATTGAATTTAAGCTTCAAATATAACGTTATCATTTCTTAAAAATGGCAACCTGAAACCAAATAGGACTACAAGATAGATCATCCCCTTTAATAGAACAAATAATATTATTTCATGATCATAAAATACTAATTTTAATTATAATTACAACACTAGTAGGATACTTATTAATATCCCTATTAAAAAACAAATTAACTAATCGAATATTATTAGAAGGACAAACACTACAAACAAAATGAACAATTATACCAGCAATCACTTTAATTTTTATTGCACTACCATCATTACGACTACTATACAGGGTGTCCCAAAAGTAACGATTCATTTTCATGAAAAGCACGTTTAATAATAGAAACGTCCATATGCATACAAAGGGCATATTTGAGGCATTAGATATCAATAAAGTTCAACATTGCTACCGTGTATGTCAACGCACAAAGACCACCGTTCCGCCGTAGCACTGAACACTCTCTGTAGTTGATCATGTGTGATGCTGTTGACCGTCTCCACAATCCTTCCATGCAGCTCACCCAGGCTTGCGATTTTAACCCTGTACACAAGGGTCTTGATATAATCCCTCGCGAAGAAGTTTAGGGGGTAAGGTCAGGTGACCTCGGAGCCCAATAACGCAGTGAACCTCTACCGGTCCACCGTCCCAGGAATTTGCGGTTGAGGTAATTTACTAGACGAAATGAATCAACCCTCACTAACAATAAAAACAATTGGTCTTCAATGATACTGAAGTTATGAATACACCCCAGAAAACTCAAATCAAATCACCTACAGTTTAAAGTGGGATCCGATGCACTGTGCAATGTGCCTCTACCGGGTAGCGAACCCGGGGCCCCTTGACTACAAGGCGACAACGTTACGCCTTCCCGATGGTGTAATGCTATCGTTGGAGCCTAGTAATCAAGTGGTCCTGGGTTCGACATCCGGTGGAGGCACATAGTGGTTCGAATTCCACTGTAAACCGTAGGTCCAGTCCCGATTACCCTATGAACTTTTGTTCATAGTCTAATGTTTGCTTTCATGCAGGCAAATTTAAAAGGAACCACATGTAAATGTTGCACTTATGTCCTACATGTAAAAACTTTCATTCACACAATCTAGGTACTTCAAAGAGTTCCGCGTCAGATAAAAATAGTTGTTTGTGTGCTCTTTATTACCAATTTATTGGACTACGGTGCTTCCAAATAAGCAGCTAATGTGATGTCTCGTGACTTCATGAATTGTTTTGACATACTTAAAAATATTCAAACTTACTGAAACCATATTCTAAACATAGTGGTACAGGGTGTCCCTTAAGGTATTTTACAACTTTGATGTCATACAGCACAACTTGTAATTAACATAAACAAACATGCAATGTCCCATTTGATTTACCAACGCATGTAATTTTATTGTGTATTAGTCTACTTCAACATGCGTACCTGTGTGGCGCGTACAACATCTAATCGAAATTCCAACTCTGTCCATTCATTCGCTCTCTAGCATATCCCTGTCTACTGTGGCAATGGCAACTCAAATCATCAAGATCAATAACAGGAGTGATGTGCACTGTGTCGTTGGCATAGCCCCACATAAAGAAGTCCAGGGGTGTCACGTCAGGGGATCTAGGAGGCCAGGCAATTAGACCATCTCTTCCAATCCAACGTGCAGGAAATTTCGTGTTCAGAGCATCTCTCACCTCTAAGGCCCAGTGTGGTGGTGCACCATCTTGTTCAATACCTGACGAAAAAGCTCTGAGCGGTGGTGAATCACCTACAACAAGGTTCCTGTATGTGCTGCATGACTTTGAAATTGTAGAGTACCTTTTGGGACGCTGTGTACATAAAAAAACCGTGTTCACATATTTCAATCAAATATACTTACTTAAATAATGAAATCAAAAAGTGAAAAATTACTAAACAATGTAAATTCACTACAACGTCGAAATTCAATGAGAAGAAAAGAAGCGTAAATTATGATAGACATGTTATTGAATATGATTTAAAGTTGCCATTTCGATCCTAAAATATTAGTTTTATATTGAACACACCTAGTTCTGTAATTAAATATAATGAACGTCGCACCAGTATCACTTGGGGCATGAAAGGGAACAATAATTTAGAAACGTTTATAAGCCTTTCATATGTTCTGTTTTAACCTTCAACATGTGATTATTGCTCTTAGGTAATATTAAGAAATATCAATTAATTGTTAGTAGTATCGGCCGTATAATGTTACAAATTTCTTTGTTCTCCCCTCCCCAAGGTGTTCACAAAAGTAGTAAACAAGTGTACCTGTGTGCACACGCGTTCATAAAAGTTGTAAACAAGTTTGATATGTTTGACATGTAGTGAATAGAAGTGGAGGGTGAATAAATTATGTTCTTTTGTTATTAACAAAAAGAAGGAAGGTTCAAAGTAAATGAAAATAATATTTTTGTATATTTATACTAAAGAAAAAAAGGTTATATTGTATGTGTGTCAAAGGTGAATGATGCGAGAGTTTTTTACAATAGGGCAACCGTGAGAGCGCAGGTGTTTGGAAGATGAGAAGGTATACTCGAAGAACCGCAGCTGCTTTTCTAGTGTACAAAAGAAGATGTAATGAAAAGGTTTTGTAAAGCGAAGGGGAACCGGAAAGAAAAGAAGATGTAATGAAAAGGTTTTGTAAAGCGAAAGGGAACCGGATAGAAAAGAAGATGTAATGAAAAGGTTTTGTAAAGCGAAAGGGAAGCGGAAAGAAAAGGAGATGTAATGAAAAGGTTTTGTAAAGCGAAAGGGAAGCGGAAAGAAAAGGAGATGTAATGAAAAGGTTTTGTAAAGCGAAAGGCAACCGGAAAGAAAAGAAGATGTAATGAAAACATTTTGTAAAGCGAAAGGGAACCGGAAAAACAGAAGATGTAACGAAAAGGTTTTGTAAAGCGAAAGGGAAACGGAAAGAAAAGAAGATGTAAAGAAAACGTTTTTTTGTAAAGCGAAAGGGAACCGGAAGGAAAAGAAAATGTAATGAAAGAGTTTTGTAAAGCGAAAGGAAACCGGAAAGAAAAGAAGATGTAATGAAAACGTTTTGAAAATCGAAAGGGAACCTGTAAGAAAAGAAGATGTAACGAAAACGCTTTGTAAAGCGAAAGGGAACCGGAAAGAAAAGAAGGTATAAAGAAAATATTTTCTAGAGCGAAAGGGAACCGGAAAGAAAAGAAGATGTAATGAAAAGGTTTTGTGAAGCGAAAGGGAACCGGAAAGAAAAGAAGATGTAATGAAAAGGTTTTGTAAAGCCAAAGGGAAACGGAAAGAAAAGAAGGTATAACGAAAACGTTTTGTAAAGCGAAAGAGAACCGGAAAGAAAAGAAGTTTAAAGAAAAGGTCTTGTAAAGCGAAAGGGAACCGGAAACAAAAGAAGATGTAATGAGAAGGTCTTGTAAAGGGAAAGGGAACCGGACAGAAAAGAAGATGTAATGAAAACGTTTTGTAAATCGAAAGGGTACCGGAAAGAAAAGAAGATGTAATGAAAAGGTTTTGTAAAGTGAAAAGTAACCGGAAAGAAAAGAAGATGTAATGAAAAGGTTTTGTAAAGCGAAAGGGAACCGGAAAGAAAAGAAGATGTAATGAAAAGGTTTTGTAAAGCGAAATGGAACCGGAAAGAAAAGAAGATGTAATGAAAAGGTTTTGTAAAGTGAAAAGTAACCGGAAAGAAAAGAAGATGTAATGAAAAGGTTTTGTAAAGCGAGAGGGAACCGGAAAGAAAAGAAGATGTATTGAAAAGGTTTTGTAAAGCGAAAGGGAACCGGAAAGAAAAGAAGATGTAATGAAAAGGTTTTGTAAAGCGAAAGGGAACCGGATAGAAAAGAAGATGTAATGAAAAGTTTTGTAAAGCGAAAGGGAACCGGAAAGAATAGAAGATGTAATGAAAAGGTTTTGTAAAGCGAAAGGGAACCGGAAAGAAAAGAAGATGTAATGGAAAGGTTTTTTAAAGCGAAAGGCAACCGGAAAGAAAAGAAGATGTAATGAAAACGTTTTGTAAAGCGAAAGGGAACCGGAAAAACAGAAGATGTAACGAAAAGGTTTTGTAAAGCGAAAGGGAAACGGAAAGAAAAGAAGATGTAACGAAAACGTTTTGTAAATCGAAAGGGTACCGGAAAGAAAAGAAGATGTAATGGAAAGGTTTTGTAAAGCGAAAGGGAACCGGAAAGAAAAGAAGATGTAATGAAAAGGTTTTGTAAAGTGAAAAGTAACCGGAAAGAAAAGAAGATGTAATGAAAAGGTTTTGTAAAGCGAGAGGGAACCGGAAAGAAAAGAAGATGTATTGAAAACGTTTTGTAAAGCGAAAGAGAACCGGAAAGAAAAGAAGATGTAATGAAAAGGTTTTGTAAAGCGAAAGGGAACCGGATAGAAAAGAAGATGTAATGAAAAGTTTTGTAAAGCGAAAGGGAACCGGAAAGAATAGAAGATGTAATGAAAAGGTTTTGTAAAGCGAAAGGGAACCGGAAAGAAAAGAAGATGTAATGGAAAGGTTTTTTAAAGCGAAAGGCAACCGGAAAGAAAAGAAGATGTAATGAAAACGTTTTGTAAAGCGAAAGGGAACCGGAAAAACAGAAGATGTAACGAAAAGGTTTTGTAAAGCGAAAGGGAAACGGAAAGAAAAGAAGATGTAACGAAAACGTTTTGTAAATCGAAAGGGTACCGGAAAAAAAAGAAGATGTAATGGAAAGGTTTTGTAAAGCGAAAGGGAACCGGAAAGAAAAGAAGATGTAATGAAAAGGTTTTGTAAAGTGAAAAGTAACCGGAAAGAAAAGAAGATGTAATGAAAAGGTTTTGTAAAGCGAGAGGGAACCGGAAAGAAAAGAAGATGTATTGAAAACGTTTTGTAAAGCGAAAGGGAACCGGAAAGAAAAGAAGATGTAATGAAAAGGTTTTGTAAAGCGAAAGGGAACCGGATAGAAAAGAAGATGTAATGAAAAGTTTTGTAAAGCGAAAGGGAACCGAAAAGAATAGAAGATGTAATGAAAAGGTTTTGTAAAGCGAAAGGGAACCGGAAAGAAAAGAAGATGTAATGGAAAGGTTTTTTAAAGCGAAAGGCAACCGGAAAGAAAAGAAGATGTAATGAAAACGTTTTGTAAAGCGAAAGGGAACCGGAAAGAATAGAAGATGTAATGAAAAGGTTTTGTAAAGTGAAAAGTAACCGGAAAGAAAAGAAGATGTAATGAAAAGGTTTTGTAAAGCGAGAGGGAACCGGAAAGAAAAGAAGATGTATTGAAAACGTTTTGTAAAGCGAAAGGGAACCGGAAAGAAAAGAAGATGTAATGAAAAGGTTTTGTAAAGCGAAAGGGAACCGGATAGAAAAGAAGATGTAATGAAAAGTTTTGTAAAGCGAAAGGGAACCGGAAAGAATAGAAGATGTAATGAAAAGGTTTTGTAAAGCGAAAGGGAACCGGAAAGAAAAGAAGATGTAATGGAAAGGTTTTTTAAAGCGAAAGGGAACCGGAAAGAAAAGAAGATGTAACGAAAACGTTTTGTAAATCGAAAGGGTACCGGAAAGAAAAGAAGATGTAACGGAATTGTTTTGTAAAGCGAAAGGGAACCGGAAAGAAAAGAAGATGTAATGAAAAGGTTTTGTAAAGCGAGAGGGAACCGGAAAGAAAAGAAGATGTATTGAAAACGTTTTGTAAAGCGAAAGGGAACCGGAAAGAAAAGAAGATGTAATGAAAAGGTTTTGTAAAGCGAAAGGGAACCGGATAGAAAAGAAGATGTAATGAAAAGTTTTGTAAAGCGAAAGGGAACCGGAAAGAATAGAAGATGTAATGAAAAGGTTTTGTAAAGCGAAAGGGAACCGGAAAGAAAAGAAGATGTAATGAAAAGGTTTTTGAAAGCGAAAGGGAACCGGAAAGAAAAGAAGATGTAATGAAAAGGTTTTGTAATGCGAGAGGGAACCGGAAAGAAAAGAAGATGTATTGAAAACGTTTTGTAAAGCGAAAGGGAACCGGAAAGAAAAGAAGATGTAATGAAAAGGTTTTGTAAAGCGAAAGGGAACCGGATAGAAAAGAAGATGTAATGAAAAGTTTTGTAAAGCGAAAGGGAACCGGAAAGAATAGAAGATGTAATGAAAAGGTTTTGTAAAGCGAAAGGGAACCGGAAAGAAAAGAAGATGTAATGGAAAGGTTTTTTAAAGCGAAAGGGAACCGGAAAGAAAAGAAGATGTAACGAAAACGTTTTGTAAATCGAAAGGGTACCGGAAAGAAAAGAAGATGTAACGGAATTGTTTTGTAAAGCGAAAGGGAACCGGAAAGAAAAGAAGATGTAATGAAAAGGTTTTGTAAAGCGAGAGGGAACCGGAAAGAAAAGAAGATGTATTGAAAACGTTTTGTAAAGCGAAAGGGAACCGGAAAGAAAAGAAGATGTAATGAAAAGGTTTTGTAAAGCGAAAGGGAACCGGATAGAAAAGAAGATGTAATGAAAAGTTTTGTAAAGCGAAAGGGAACCGGAAAGAATAGAAGATGTAATGAAAAGGTTTTGTAAAGCGAAAGGGAACCGGAAAGAAAAGAAGATGTAATGAAAAGGTTTTTGAAAGCGAAAGGGAACCGGAAAGAAAAGAAGATGTAATGAAAACGTTTTGTAAAGCGAAAGGGAACCGGAAAAACAGAAGATGTAACGAAAAGGTTTTGTAAAGCGAAAGGGAACCGGAAAGAAAAGAAGATGTAACGAAAACGTTTTGTAAATCGAAAGGGTACCGGAAAGAAAAGAAGATGTAATGGAAAGGTTTTGTAAAGCGAAAGGGAACCGGAAAGAAAAGAAGATGTAATGAAAAGGTTTTGTAAAGTGAAAAGTAACCGGAAAGAAAAGAAGATGTAATGAAAAGGTTTTGTAAAGCGAGAGGGAACCGGAAAGAAAAGAAGATGTATTGAAAACGTTTTGTAAAGCGAAAGGGAACCGGAAAGAAAAGAAGATGTAATGAAAAGGTTTTGTAAAGCGAAAGGGAACCGGATAGAAAAGAAGATGTAATGAAAAGTTTTGTAAAGCGAAAGGGAACCGGAAAGAATAGAAGATGTAATGAAAAGGTTTTGTAAAGCGAAAGGGAACCGGAAAGAAAACAAGATGTAATGGAAAGGTTTTTTAAAGCGAAAGGCAACCGGAAAGAAAAGAAGATGTAATGAAAACGTTTTGTAAATCGAAAGGGAACCGGAAAGAATAGAAGATGTAATGAAAAGGTTTTGTAAAGTGAAAAGTAACCGGAAAGAAAAGAAGATGTAATGAAAAGGTTTTGTAAAGCGAGAGGGAACCGGAAAGAAAAGAAGATGTATTGAAAACGTTTTGTAAAGCGAAAGGGAACCGGAAAGAAAAGAAGATGTAATGAAAAGGTTTTGTAAAGCGAAAGGGAACCGGATAGAAAAGAAGATGTAATGAAAAGTTTTGTAAAGCGAAAGGGAACCGGAAAGAATAGAAGATGTAATGAAAAGGTTTTGTAAAGCGAAAGGGAACCGGAAAGAAAAGAAGATGTAATGGAAAGGTTTTTTAAAGCGAAAGGGAACCGGAAAGAAAAGAAGATGTAACGAAAACGTTTTGTAAATCGAAAGGGTACCGGAAAGAAAAGAAGATGTAACGGAATTGTTTTGTAAAGCGAAAGGGAACCGGAAAGAAAAGAAGATGTAATGAAAAGGTTTTGTAAAGCGAGAGGGAACCGGAAAGAAAAGAAGATGTATTGAAAACGTTTTGTAAAGCGAAAGGGAACCGGAAAGAAAAGAAGATGTAATGAAAAGGTTTTGTAAAGCGAAAGGGAACCGGATAGAAAAGAAGATGTAATGAAAAGTTTTGTAAAGCGAAAGGGAACCGGAAAGAATAGAAGATGTAATGAAAAGGTTTTGTAAAGCGAAAGGGAACCGGAAAGAAAAGAAGATGTAATGGAAAGGTTTTTTAAAGCGAAAGGCAACCGGAAAGAAAAGAAGATGTAATGAAAACGTTTTGTAAAGCGAAAGGGAACCGGAAAGAATAGAAGATGTAATGAAAAGGTTTTGTAAAGTGAAAAGTAACCGGAAAGAAAAGAAGATGTAATGAAAAGGTTTTGTAAAGCGAGAGGGAACCGGAAAGAAAAGAAGATGTATTGAAAACGTTTTGTAAAGCGAAAGGGAACCGGAAAGAAAAGAAGATGTAATGAAAAGGTTTTGTAAAGCGAAAGGGAACCGGATAGAAAAGAAGATGTAATGAAAAGTTTTGTAAAGCGAAAGGGAACCGGAAAGAATAGAAGATGTAATGAAAAGGTTTTGTAAAGCGAAAGGGAACCGGAAAGAAAAGAAGATGTAATGGAAAGGTTTTTTAAAGCGAAAGGCAACCGGAAAGAAAAGAAGATGTAATGAAAACGTTTTGTAAATCGAAAGGGAGCCGGAAAGAATAGAAGATGTAATGAAAAGGTTTTGTAAAGTGAAAAGTAACCGGAAAGAAAAGAAGATGTAATGAAAAGGTTTTGTAAAGCGAGAGGGAACCGGAAAGAAAAGAAGATGTATTGAAAACGTTTTGTAAAGCGAAAGGGAACCGGAAAGAAAAGAAGATGTAATGAAAAGGTTTTGTAAAGCGAAAGGGAACCGGATAGAAAAGAAGATGTAATGAAAAGTTTTGTAAAGCGAAAGGGAACCGGAAAGAATAGAAGATGTAATGAAAAGGTTTTGTAAAGCGAAAGGGAACCGGAAAGAAAAGAAGATGTAATGGAAAGGTTTTTTAAAGCGAAAGGGAACCGGAAAGAAAAGAAGATGTAACGAAAACGTTTTGTAAATCGAAAGGGTACCGGAAAGAAAAGAAGATGTAACGGAATTGTTTTGTAAAGCGAAAGGGAACCGGAAAGAAAAGAAGATGTAATGAAAAGGTTTTGTAAAGCGAGAGGGAACCGGAAAGAAAAGAAGATGTATTGAAAACGTTTTGTAAAGCGAAAGGGAACCGGAAAGAAAAGAAGATGTAATGAAAAGGTTTTGTAAAGCGAAAGGGAACCGGATAGAAAAGAAGATGTAATGAAAAATTTTGTAAAGCGAAAGGGAACCGGAAAGAATAGAAGATGTAATGAAAAGGTTTTGTAAAGCGAAAGGGAACCGGAAAGAAAACAAGATGTAATGGAAAGGTTTTTTAAAGCGAAAGGCAACCGGAAAGAAAAGAAGATGTAATGAAAACGTTTTGTAAAGCGAAAGGGAACCGGAAAGAATAGAAGATGTAATGAAAAGGTTTTGTAAAGTGAAAAGTAACCGGAAAGAAAAGAAGATGTAATGAAAAGGTTTTGTAAAGCGAAAGGGAACCGGAAAGAAAACAAGATGTAATGGAAAGGTTTTCTAAAGCGAAAGGCAACCGGAAAGAAAAGAAGATGTAATGAAAACGTTTTGTAAAGCGAAAGGGAACCGGAAAGAATAGAAGATGTAATGAAAAGGTTTTGTAAAGTGAAAAGTAACCGGAAAGAAAAGAAGATGTAACGAAAACGTTTTGTAAATCGAAAGGGTACCGGAAAGAAAAGAAGATGTAATGGAAAGGTTTTGTAAAGCGAAAGGGAACCGGAAAGAAAAGAAGATGTAATGAAAAGGTTTTTGTAAAGTGAAAAGTAACCGGAAAGAAAAGAAGATGTAATGAAAAGGTTTTGTAAAGCAAGAGGGAACCGGAAAGAAAAGAAGATGTATTGAAAACGTTTTGTAAAGCGAAAGGGAACCGGAAAGAAAAGAAGATGTAATGAAAAGGTTTTGTAAAGCGAAAGGGAACCGGATAGAAAAGAAGATGTAATGAAAAGTTTTGTAAAGCGAAAGGGAACCGGAAAGAATAGAAGATGTAATGAAAAGGTTTTGTAAAGCGAAAGGGAACCGGAAAGAAAAGAAGATGTAATGGAAAGGTTTTTTAAAGCGAAAGGCAACCGGAAAGAAAAGAAGATGTAATGAAAACGTTTTGTAAATCGAAAGGGAACCGGAAAGAATAGAAGATGTAATGAAAAGGTTTTGTAAAGTGAAAAGTAACCGGAAAGAAAAGAAGATGTAATGAAAAGGTTTTGTAAAGCGAGAGGGAACCGGAAAGAAAAGAAGATGTATTGAAAACGTTTTGTAAAGCGAAAGGGAACCGGAAAGAAAAGAAGATGTAATGAAAAGGTTTTGTAAAGCGAAAGGGAACCGGATAGAAAAGAAGATGTAATGAAAAGTTTTGTAAAGCGAAAGGGAACCGGAAAGAATAGAAGATGTAATGAAAAGGTTTTGTAAAGCGAAAGGGAACCGGAAAGAAAAGAAGATGTAATGGAAAGGTTTTTTAAAGCGAAAGGGAACCGGAAAGAAAAGAAGATGTAACGAAAACGTTTTGTAAATCGAAAGGGTACCGGAAAGAAAAGAAGATGTAACGGAATTGTTTTGTAAAGCGAAAGGGAACCGGAAAGAAAAGAAGATGTAATGAAAAGGTTTTGTAAAGCGAGAGGGAACCGGAAAGAAAAGAAGATGTATTGAAAACGTTTTGTAAAGCGAAAGGGAACCGGAAAGAAAAGAAGATGTAATGAAAAGGTTTTGTAAAGCGAAAGGGAACCGGATAGAAAAGAAGATGTAATGAAAAGTTTTGTAAAGCGAAAGGGAACCGGAAAGAATAGAAGATGTAATGAAAAGGTTTTGTAAAGCGAAAGGGAACCGGAAAGAAAAGAAGATGTAATGGAAAGGTTTTTTAAAGCGAAAGGCAACCGGAAAGAAAAGAAGATGTAATGAAAACGTTTTGTAAAGCGAAAGGGAACCGGAAAGAATAGAAGATGTAATGAAAAGGTTTTGTAAAGTGAAAAGTAACCGGAAAGAAAAGAAGATGTAATGAAAAGGTTTTGTAAAGCGAGAGGGAACCGGAAAGAAAAGAAGATGTATTGAAAACGTTTTGTAAAGCGAAAGGGAACCGGAAAGAAAAGAAGATGTAATGAAAAGGTTTTGTAAAGCGAAAGGGAACCGGATAGAAAAGAAGATGTAATGAAAAGTTTTGTAAAGCGAAAGGGAACCGGAAAGAATAGAAGATGTAATGAAAAGGTTTTGTAAAGCGAAAGGGAACCGGAAAGAAAAGAAGATGTAATGGAAAGGTTTTTTAAAGCGAAAGGCAACCGGAAAGAAAAGAAGATGTAATGAAAACGTTTTGTAAATCGAAAGGGAGCCGGAAAGAATAGAAGATGTAATGAAAAGGTTTTGTAAAGTGAAAAGTAACCGGAAAGAAAAGAAGATGTAATGAAAAGGTTTTGTAAAGCGAGAGGGAACCGGAAAGAAAAGAAGATGTATTGAAAACGTTTTGTAAAGCGAAAGGGAACCGGAAAGAAAAGAAGATGTAATGAAAAGGTTTTGTAAAGCGAAAGGGAACCGGATAGAAAAGAAGATGTAATGAAAAGTTTTGTAAAGCGAAAGGGAACCGGAAAGAATAGAAGATGTAATGAAAAGGTTTTGTAAAGCGAAAGGGAACCGGAAAGAAAAGAAGATGTAATGGAAAGGTTTTTTAAAGCGAAAGGGAACCGGAAAGAAAAGAAGATGTAACGAAAACGTTTTGTAAATCGAAAGGGTACCGGAAAGAAAAGAAGATGTAACGGAATTGTTTTGTAAAGCGAAAGGGAACCGGAAAGAAAAGAAGATGTAATGAAAAGGTTTTGTAAAGCGAGAGGGAACCGGAAAGAAAAGAAGATGTATTGAAAACGTTTTGTAAAGCGAAAGGGAACCGGAAAGAAAAGAAGATGTAATGAAAAGGTTTTGTAAAGCGAAAGGGAACCGGATAGAAAAGAAGATGTAATGAAAAGTTTTGTAAAGCGAAAGGGAACCGGAAAGAATAGAAGATGTAATGAAAAGGTTTTGTAAAGCGAAAGGGAACCGGAAAGAAAACAAGATGTAATGGAAAGGTTTTTTAAAGCGAAAGGCAACCGGAAAGAAAAGAAGATGTAATGAAAACGTTTTGTAAAGCGAAAGGGAACCGGAAAGAATAGAAGATGTAATGAAAAGGTTTTGTAAAGTGAAAAGTAACCGGAAAGAAAAGAAGATGTAATGAAAAGGTTTTGTAAAGCGAGAGGGAACCGGAGAGAAAAGAAGATGTATTGAAAACGTTTTGTAAAGCGAAAGGGAACCGGAAAGAAAAGAAGATGTAATGAAAAGTTTTGTAAAGCGAAAGGGAACCGGAAAGAATAGAAGATGTAATGAAAAGGTTTTGTAAAGCGAAAGGGAACCGGAAAGAAAAGAAGATGTAATGGAAAGGTTTTTTAAAGCGAAAGGGAACCGGAAAGAAAAGAAGATGTAACGAAAACGTTTTGTAAATCGAAAGGGTACCGGAAAGAAAAGAAGATGTAACGGAATTGTTTTGTAAAGCGAAAGGGAACCGGAAAGAAAAGAAGATGTAATGAAAAGGTTTTGTAAAGCGAGAGGGAACCGGAAAGAAAAGAAGATGTATTGAAAACGTTTTGTAAAGCGAAAGGGAACCGGAAAGAAAAGAAGATGTAATGAAAAGGTTTTGTAAAGCGAAAGGGAACCGGATAGAAAAGAAGATGTAATGAAAAGTTTTGTAAAGCGAAAGGGAACCGGAAAGAATAGAAGATGTAATGAAAAGGTTTTGTAAAGCGAAAGGGAACCGGAAAGAAAACAAGATGTAATGGAAAGGTTTTTTAAAGCGAAAGGCAACCGGAAAGAAAAGAAGATGTAATGAAAACGTTTTGTAAAGCGAAAGGGAACCGGAAAGAATAGAAGATGTAATGAAAAGGTTTTGTAAAGTGAAAAGTAACCGGAAAGAAAAGAAGATGTAATGAAAAGGTTTTGTAAAGCGAAAGGGAACCGGAAAGAAAACAAGATGTAATGGAAAGGTTTTTTAAAGCGAAAGGCAACCGGAAAGAAAAGAAGATGTAATGAAAACGTTTTGTAAAGCGAAAGGGAACCGGAAAGAATAGAAGATGTAATGAAAAGGTTTTGTAAAGTGAAAAGTAACCGGAAAGAAAAGAAGATGTAACGAAAACGTTTTGTAAATCGAAAGGGTACCGGAAAGAAAAGAAGATGTAATGGAAAGGTTTTGTAAAGCGAAAGGGAACCGGAAAGAAAAGAAGATGTAATGAAAAGGTTTTGTAAAGTGAAAAGTAACCGGAAAGAAAAGAAGATGTAATGAAAAGGTTTTGTAAAGCGAGAGGGAACCGGAAAGAAAAGAAGATGTATTGAAAACGTTTTGTAAAGCGAAAGGGAACCGGAAAGAAAAGAAGATGTAATGAAAAGGTTTTGTAAAGCGAAAGGGAACCGGATAGAAAAGAAGATGTAATGAAAAGTTTTGTAAAGCGAAAGGGAACCGGAAAGAATAGAAGATGTAATGAAAAGGTTTTGTAAAGCGAAAGGGAACCGGAAAGAAAAGAAGATGTAATGGAAAGGTTTTTTAAAGCGAAAGGCAACCGGAAAGAAAAGAAGATGTAATGAAAACGTTTTGTAAATCGAAAGGGAACCGGAAAGAATAGAAGATGTATTGAAAAGGTTTTGTAAAGTGAAAAGTAACCGGAAAGAAAAGAAGATGTAATGAAAAGGTTTTGTAAAGCGAGAGGGAACCGGAAAGAAAAGAAGATGTATTGAAAACGTTTTGTAAAGCGAAAGGGAACCGGAAAGAAAAGAAGATGTAATGAAAAGGTTTTGTAAAGCGAAAGGGAACCGGATAGAAAAGAAGATGTAATGAAAAGTTTTGTAAAGCGAAAGGGAACCGGAAAGAATAGAAGATGTAATGAAAAGGTTTTGTAAAGCGAAAGGGAACCGGAAAGAAAAGAAGATGTAATGGAAAGGTTTTTTAAAGCGAAAGGCAACCGGAAAGAAAAGAAGATGTAATGAAAACGTTTTGTAAATCGAAAGGGAGCCGGAAAGAATAGAAGATGTAATGAAAAGGTTTTGTAAAGTGAAAAGTAACCGGAAAGAAAAGAAGATGTAATGAAAAGGTTTTGTAAAGCGAGAGGGAACCGGAAAGAAAAGAAGATGTATTGAAAACGTTTTGTAAAGCGAAAGGGAACCGGAAAGAAAAGAAGATGTAATGAAAAGGTTTTGTAAAGCGAAAGGGAACCGGATAGAAAAGAAGATGTAATGAAAAGTTTTGTAAAGCGAAAGGGAACCGGAAAGAATAGAAGATGTAATGAAAAGGTTTTGTAAAGCGAAAGGGAACCGGAAAGAAAAGAAGATGTAATGGAAAGGTTTTTTAAAGCGAAAGGGAACCGGAAAGAAAAGAAGATGTAACGAAAACGTTTTGTAAATCGAAAGGGTACCGGAAAGAAAAGAAGATGTAACGGAATTGTTTTGTAAAGCGAAAGGGAACCGGAAAGAAAAGAAGATGTAATGAAAAGGTTTTGTAAAGCGAGAGGGAACCGGAAAGAAAAGAAGATGTATTGAAAACGTTTTGTAAAGCGAAAGGGAACCGGAAAGAAAAGAAGATGTAATGAAAAGGTTTTGTAAAGCGAAAGGGAACCGGATAGAAAAGAAGATGTAATGAAAAGTTTTGTAAAGCGAAAGGGAACCGGAAAGAATAGAAGATGTAATGAAAAGGTTTTGTAAAGCGAAAGGGAACCGGAAAGAAAACAAGATGTAATGGAAAGGTTTTTTAAAGCGAAAGGCAACCGGAAAGAAAAGAAGATGTAATGAAAACGTTTTGTAAAGCGAAAGGGAACCGGAAAGAATAGAAGATGTAATGAAAAGGTTTTGTAAAGTGAAAAGTAACCGGAAAGAAAAGAAGATGTAATGAAAAGGTTTTGTAAAGCGAAAGGGAACCGGAAAGAAAACAAGATGTAATGGAAAGGTTTTTTAAAGCGAAAGGCAACCGGAAAGAAAAGAAGATGTAATGAAAACGTTTTGTAAAGCGAAAGGGAACCGGAAAGAATAGAAGATGTAATGAAAAGGTTTTGTAAAGTGAAAAGTAACCGGAAAGAAAAGAAGATGTAACGAAAACGTTTTGTAAATCGAAAGGGTACCGGAAAGAAAAGAAGATGTAATGGAAAGGTTTTGTAAAGCGAAAGGGAACCGGAAAGAAAAGAAGATGTAATGAAAAGGTTTTTGTAAAGTGAAAAGTAACCGGAAAGAAAAGAAGATGTAATGAAAAGGTTTTGTAAAGCGAGAGGGAACCGGAAAGAAAAGAAGATGTATTGAAAACGTTTTGTAAAGCGAAAGGGAACCGGAAAGAAAAGAAGATGTATTGAAAAGGTTTTGTAAAGCGAAAGGGAACCGGAAAGAAAAGAAGATGTAATGAAAAGGTTTTGTAAAGCGAAAGGGAACCGGATAGAAAAGAAGATGTAATGAAAAGTTTTGTAAAGCGAAAGGGAACCGGAAAGAATAGAAGATGTAATGAAAAGGTTTTGTAAAGCGAAAGGGAACCGGAAAGAAAACAAGATGTAATGGAAAGGTTTTTTAAAGCGAAAGGCAACCGGAAAGAAAAGAAGATGTAATGAAAACGTTTTGTAAAGCGAAAGGGAACCGGAAAGAATAGAAGATGTAATGAAAAGGTTTTGTAAAGTGAAAAGTAACCGGAAAGAAAAGAAGATGTAATGAAAAGGTTTTGTAAAGCGAGAGGGAACCGGAGAGAAAAGAAGATGTATTGAAAACGTTTTGTAAAGCGAAAGGGAACCGGAAAGAAAAGAAGATGTAATGAAAAGGTTTTGTAAAGCGAAAGGGAACCGGATAGAAAAGAAGATGTAATGAAAAGTTTTGTAAAGCGAAAGGGAACCGGAAAGAATAGAAGATGTAATGAAAAGGTTTTGTAAAGCGAAAGGGAACCGGAAAGAAAAGAAGATGTAATGGAAAGGTTTTTTAAAGCGAAAGGCAACCGGAAAGAAAAGAAGATGTAATGAAAACGTTTTGTAAATCGAAAGGGAACCGGAAAGAATAGAAGATGTAATGAAAAGGTTTTGTAAAGCGAGAGGGAACCGGAAAGAAAAGAAGATGTATTGAAAACGTTTTGTAAAGCGAAAGGGAACCGGAAAGAAAAGAAGATGTAATGAAAAGGTTTTGTAAAGCGAAAGGGAACCGGATAGAAAAGAAGATGTAATGAAAAGTTTTGTAAAGCGAAAGGGAACCGGAAAGAATAGAAGATGCAATGAAAAGGTTTTGTAAAGCGAAAGGGAACCGGAAAGAAAAGAAGATGTAATGGAAAGGTTTTTTAAAGCGAAAGGGAACCGGAAAGAAAAGAAGATGTAACGAAAACGTTTTGTAAATCGAAAGGGTACCGGAAAGAAAAGAAGATGTAACGGAATTGTTTTGTAAAGCGAAAGGGAACCGGAAAGAAAAGAAGATGTAATGAAAAGGTTTTGTAAAGCGAGAGGGAACCGGAAAGAAAAGAAGATGTATTGAAAACGTTTTGTAAAGCGAAAGGGAACCGGAAAGAAAAGAAGATGTAATGAAAAGGTTTTGTAAAGCGAAAGGGAACCGGATAGAAAAGAAGATGTAATGAAAAGTTTTGTAAAGCGAAAGGGAACCGGAAAGAATAGAAGATGTAATGAAAAGGTTTTGTAAAGCGAAAGGGAACCGGAAAGAAAAGAAGATGTAATGGAAAGGTTTTTTAAAGCGAAAGGCAACCGGAAAGAAAAGAAGATGTAATGAAAACGTTTTGTAAAGCGAAAGGGAACCGGAAAGAATAGAAGATGTAATGAAAAGGTTTTGTAAAGTGAAAAGTAACCGGAAAGAAAAGAAGATGTAATGAAAAGGTTTTGTAAAGCGAGAGGGAACCGGAAAGAAAAGAAGATGTATTGAAAACGTTTTGTAAAGCGAAAGGGAACCGGAAAGAAAAGAAGATGTAATGAAAAGGTTTTGTAAAGCGAAAGGGAACCGGATAGAAAAGAAGATGTAATGAAAAGTTTTGTAAAGCGAAAGGGAACCGGAAAGAATAGAAGATGTAATGAAAAGGTTTTGTAAAGCGAAAGGGAACCGGAAAGAAAAGAAGATGTAATGGAAAGGTTTTTTAAAGCGAAAGGCAACCGGAAAGAAAAGAAGATGTAATGAAAACCTTTTTGTAAAGCGAAAGGGAACCGGAAAGAATGGAAGATGTAATGAAAAGGTTTTGTAAAGTGAAAAGTAACCGGAAAGAAAAGAAGATGTAATGAAAAGGTTTTTTAAAGCGAAAGGGAACCGGAAAGCATAGAAGATGTAATGAAAAGGTTTTGTAAAGTGAAAAGTAACCGGAAAGAAAAGAAAATGTAATGGAAAGGTTTTTTAAAGCGAAAGGGAACCGGATAGAAAAGAAGATGTAACGAAATTGTTTTGTAAAGCGAAAGGGAACCGGAAAGAAAAGATGTAATGAATAGGTTGCGGTATTGTTACAGAGTGAATAGCCCGCCTATGTGAACGGCAGTTTTTGGAAGTACATAACTAGTTACAAGTTACTAGGTTACAAGTAACAGTTACTTTTTTAGAAAATATAACTGTAACTAGTTACTTTTAAAAGTAAGGAACTGTAACAGAGTTACTTTTTACGATAGATGTAACGTTTTAACAGTTACAACTGTAATGAACAATTTTCATTTTTTAAAAAGTTGTGCCCAATCCCCAGGCCCGTAGCCAGGCAGGGGCCAGGGGTGCTGAGCCCCCCTTGGAACTGCCGTTAGCCCCCTGGCATTGCCATCAGCCCCCCTTTACATTAGGTAAACTATTTTGCGTAATTTGTTTGCAGTGAAGAGTGAAAATGTAGACAACTCACAACTTTAAGGATAAATCCACTGAATATGAACAGCATCTATTACATCCACTCATTTTGTTTATGAGCAGAAGTAGCTGCAAGTATTTAGAATATTCTCTAGACTTCAGAAAGTTATTTCATAGAGGAGCTGCTTTATCTGTACCTTCACTGTCCCTGTTGCAACCTCCCGTTTAGACAGAAATCTGTGACTTTGATGTCATCGTGCAAATTCCCTCCGCATCTGCGTCAAAGGTCAACAACAGCTCCCACGTTCTGGGAAGGAAGGGGAGTTTAATTGCTTCGGCAGGGGGTGGAACATACTGTAGGCACTGTGATTCAATATTGTGCGTTTTTTGTGTATGATATACATATCTGTATCATCTAAAATAGTATGGGGTGTGTAAGGGATAATTTCAGTATCAATCAATTAACACTTCAAGAGATGTTTTTAAAGATGTAGAAAAATGTAGTATTTGTGTAGTATATGATATTTATAAATGAATGAGCGCCCCCCTACACACATAATTTACCTTCATTTAATATTTTTTTTTAAAAAATGGACTTGGTTTACAAAGCCCCCCTTATAAATCGTGAGCCCCCCCCCCTCGAGATCAATTCTAGCTACGTGCCAGCCAATCCCCCCAAATAGAAAGAACTGGCTACGAAGCTGCTCCCAGTTAGTGGTCAGAGCCGTGCCCAAGAATTTCTTAAGGGCAAGAAGAACAGTTTCCAGGTTGAAACAGACACGAAAAGTCGAAACTGCTCCTCTTCCACAGACCTTTCCCCGTGGCGAGCTGGGATAAGAGAGCTGTGCGCTGGACGGTTATAGGAGGAGAAGAAAACTTAGCATTACGCTTATGGGAGCATTATTTCACTTGTTCTCTTGGGATGGCGTAGAGAAATATATGAACGGAAAGAACACAGGTTGAATATTTGATTGGCAGCCGGAAAATTCGAAACATCCATTTGCTTAGTCGAAACGTAAAGTTGATTCTCCATAAGGAAATTTCCACGTTGAAATTTAGAAGAGGCCAGTGCTCCCACGAACTCCACTTAACGATGTCCCTGAGTTAAATTAATAGTGTTGGTCTTATATAAAGACCTACTGAATACAATTCACCAAAACAATAGTCTTGTTGTGCAATTAATTAACGTAAGATTGACTAGTAACTGTTTGGATTCTCTTGTCCAACGAGGGCCTCCACGATGGCGCAGTGGTAGCGTCGTCGCCTTGTAATCAAGGGGTCCCGCGTTCGACGGCCGGCGGAGGCACAAGTGGTTCGGATCCTACTTTAAACTGTAGGTCCAGTCCCGATTAGCCTATCTTTGCAAAAAGTGGACTTTAAACACCAACTCAATTCTCTTGTCCAATGAACTTCTTACATTTTATTTATATATATATTTATTTTTAACCAACAATAAGAAACACGTAAAATATTGTTGAGTATTTTTTGATAATAAAATTGGTGTAGACTGTCAGTTTTATAGTTTTGAAATGTTTCTTTTTCAGCCATTGCACTGATTACATTTGATAGAATAATGCATTTAGAAGTTTACATTTAAAAATCTAATGGGAATTATAGTGTTGTGAGTGATTTTTATACTGTTATGGGAGGGATATAGAATAGAAAGAATAGAAGTAGAATAGAAATTTACTTCTTCTGACATAGAAACATGAGTTACCCAGTATCACTCCCATCAATCTGCACACACACACTCACACACGCACACGCATGAGTTGCAAGTATGTAAAATCATTAAGTAGCTTCCATAACTGTAATGTTAACCATAGATGGCACTGCAATTGCATAAAATAAATATTATAATTTCTAAGTAATATTCATTCACTATTAAAAATATTTTTTAAGAATAATAAGTAAATATATAATAGTTCATTTAAGTGATTCTCAAAAATCAAAAATTAAAACAAATTCGTTCTTCGAGAAGAAATACTGAAGAGTTCTTTTGGATGAATTAAATAAATATCCCTACTTTTATAATTTAAATGTTAAATAAAAATTGAAGGTAACCGCTTACTATGGGGGGTAACGAATTTCTTCAAATTCACAGGGGAAAGTACTTACGGAAATCATTTTCTGTGGCGTTGTGGAAGTTTGTGAATGTAGTTTTGATCCATTTTAATGCGAATGCATGTTGTTTTCTGCGAAAATCTCTGTCTGACACGCTGTTTCTGCTGCCGCCATTTGCTTTCTGCACGAGAGCACAATGTTCCGTGTGTTAGATGACGTAATCCTCGTAGTCAGTGTTTCAAACTCGCCTTTTTTCCACTAGAACATGACGCGTCGAGTATTTTTAATTTTTTCTTTAACTATGCTTGCCTAACATAACCTTACGAAAAATTGTTTGTGTGGCTAACGTCAATGGTTTTTGTAGCTAACGTGAATGGTTTGTGGGGCTAATGTCAGTGGTTTGTGAGGTATTAGCATAATTTCAAATCCGGGCACGAAAGTAGGTATTTTCCGGTGAACAAGGTTTCAACACTGCATAAATCGACAAAACACTCGCACAACGCGCGATGAACCAGTACACTATCTCCATAATGTGTGTTAGAGAATGGAAATAACAAGTAGGTAACAGTAAGTACTCGTAATTGTAAGAAGTAGACATTATCTTAGTTAGAAATGCATTATTTCACCTTAGGAAATGTTCCGCATTCCAAAATAGTACGTTAGCAATGTAAAAGAAGTGCGAAATATATGATTTATAGGTGTCACCCCCATAGTAAACTAGAACCAAATTTAATTCTGAGACAATGAACATTTTTGTTTATTTTTGTGGGGTACAAATTGCAACACGTAATTTGTACCTGATGAGAGAGATAAAAAGATTATTTCGTGGGGTTTATAAATGTTACAGAATATGATTCTGAGGTAAATGTAAAGTCAAAATGTATATTTATGAACACAGATATCGTATGAGAGGGGAGATATTTTCTCTCGTCTTGCAAGGAAAATCGGTAAGAGGAGGAAAAATGTAACTACTGTACTATACATGTCATGTCAGCGCCCTTCTATGACGTCACTATTGACGTCCACCAACCGTTGCCAAATTTATTCATTACACTACTCGCACACTTCCACAGATGTGATCGAGGGGTTATACCCTTCATCATTTTCCTCATATCATCACTAATGTTCATCGTCGCGATTAGCCAAAAGTGACAGAATAGCGAAGTAAAATAAACCAAATCTATCAATGAATACTAACACTTAACCATTTTTGTAGGTTTTTTTTTTTGTATTCTTTATTTTCTAAACCTTACATTTTATTGTAGGGATATATTGTGTAGTTTCTTGGAGAGTCCCTGCAGGTTAGTACAATTTCAACTCACTTCCGGACTGTCGCTATCCCGCAACCTGATTCCCGTCTCTTCCTTTGATTCAATGTTCCCTCCGAGGCTTCTCTGGTCAAAACTTGTTTGATAAAACGAGCCTCGGAAATTGATGAGAGACTGGCCGCGTCCCTGTGGACCTCCTGGTGACAGGTTCTCTCGGATACCTTCGCTCCACACGTGGAGACTTTCGGCCATCTTAGCTGGGTTGCCGTTCTGGCTACAGACAAACCGAAGGAGGAAATCTGTTCGGAGCAATGGACGTGTAACATTGTGCAATATTAGCTGGTTGTTACGTACTCGTGCTTCCCTCATTAACGTAGAACTGTTAAACTCATTTTCGACACACACCAAGGATATATATAGGGGGAGTCCAGGGGGTCCGGACCCCCCCCGGAAGACTTACCAAGTACAAAAATTAAATTATCAAAAATACAGTAAAACCTCGTTAATCAGGACTAATGGGGGATAAGTTGACCGGTTTGACGAAAGTCTGGATTAACATAAATTACCTAAAAGAACAGTAGAAAGTGCATTAAAACTCCGTTTATAGCAACAAAACACATTTATTATGGTGTATGTAAAGGGCATAGGTCTAAATACACTATACAGTACAGTATGACGAGGGTATTCCTGTATCAATGCGGCTTCTACCCGAAAGCCTGCGGGAAACAGAATATCTTCAGTGGTTGACTGTCTTTTCTTTGGTAAGTTCTCCCATGGACGTTGGATGTACGTATTCATAGCCGTTACGGAGCAATATAACGAATGTCATTGTTGACTTCTAGTCTTGCATTCTGCTTTTTTTCCCATTTGCCTTTTGCCTGTCCGGATTAAGCGAAGTCCGGCTTATCGGGGTCCGGATTAACGAGGTGTTACTATATGCTTTGTTTAACATTTGTTGTATAATCGAGGGTTTTATATTTCAACTTATTTCAAGGCAGTAAATATTTAGTTTTTATTATTGCTTTATTTAACATTTATTTGATGTGTGTGTGTGTGTGTGTGTGTGTGTGTGTGTGTGTACAATGACTTATAACAACAGCATAATTATTTTATTGGGAGACGCTTGAGACTAAACTATCCTACCGCACTGTGAGGGACATATTTAGGGGTGATGCCCATGGGTCCGGACCCCCCTTCCTCTGAAAGACTTACCAAGTGCTAACATTAGCTAAACAATGAAGATATATTTGTTTAGTATTTGCTGTATAATCGAGGTTTGTTTATTTCCCCCGAACTTTGAATGACAATACCAAAGATATTAATCTGAAACTTTAATTTTCGTCAACAAGATCTAACATTATTTCTTGTTATTTAATAAATTTTCAATTCTTTATCTATTTGGCACTGATTTCCTTGCCAGGGCAGTTGCTTTCATACAAGTTTTAGCTATCTTAACTACCTACATGCGTTTATATCTATTCTTACGCCGTTTTTTTACCTATTAATGTAACAATAGGAATACTATATTAATATAATATTATGATAATTACAATGCTATTACTATTATTATTATTATTATTATTATTATTATATCTGATACACTTGGTTCAGACCTCGCCCCCAACAAATAAATTTCTAAATACTTTCCTGACACTCTCAATAGGGTAAAACGAGAAGAGACCCCGCACTTTTTCATAACTGAATAGGAAAAAATCATCTCTGCTTTTGTGGAAATTTATCGACATGAAAACTTAACTACAGTCCTTGCACTTTAAGAAAAAAATAATTGGCATCCATTAGGAAGAATTTAAATGGAAGTTTTTTTCAAATTACAAAAGCATTGAATTTTGAGTGTCATGAAAAAGACGAGGAGAGATGCCGCACTGACTCACTTTTGCTTCTCTAAGTTCTTCTCACGAATATTCTTTCTTCCACAGCCCTCACACAGTGTTCCATACACAGTGCAGGTTTCGTGTAACCATCTCGAACACGTAACACACTGGATCCAGTCAGATTTGAAAGCCGTGAGGAAGTAATTCTCCAAGCATTCCACACAATTGTTGATGTCTTGCTAAGATCCACTCGCTGTAGCATCTGGCGCAGGTTGCTTTGTGCCGGTTGTTTTTTTTCTTTCTGTCCTGTCTTGATCCTGGAAGTTGATTGGGAGTTTTTTGGTTTCATATTTAAAAGCCAAGACACGCCCACTGTAGTAAAACCTGATCAGAGTCATCTATCGGCAGACGGCTGAACTTGTAGGACTTGAAAATAACCCCGCCAGACCCCGCTATGGTTCGAGTAAAGGACATAAAATGGTGTTTGAAAATGCAAATCAATGTTTGCACTGGCGTATTGTCACAATGGGCCTCTCAATTTGAAAAAAATAAAAATCAGTTTACTCAGGAAGGATGCAAGAAAGCCTTGCAAGGTTAAATTTTTACAGTAACTTAGAATCGGGTTCTACACGCCGATCAAAAAACTGAGATATTTGACAGCTAATATCTTTTAAAATATAGAAGTGTTAAAAATTGTCAATATTCACTGCTAAGATTCATCCATTCTAATGAATTTACCACAGAGCTCATGCAAATGCCTCAAATAGTTTTCGAGTAAAAGTGTACTGAATGAAGGTCTCTTTTTCTGCTGCCCATGATATGGCCTCTTAAGGGGTGTCGGTGTCGTGTCGTTTGCGCCCAGGGTTCTTATCGGGTCATTTCCGCCGTGACATATGTCAAGACCTTCGTCGGCGTTTTTTCCCACAACCCGGAGTGTCATCACCGCCGCGCGCACGTGTGTTTATGGGCACACGGTGCATAGTGCATAAAGTGGACTTAAAACATAAAATCAAACGTGTGTTTATGACGATGCACAGCTGGGTTTACACTGAAATGTTAAACCTATCCAGAGAGTCAAATATGACTTTTCTTTACTTATTTCAAAAGACGTTACACAGGATTACTTGTATCAATTTTATTCCACAACAGAAAATACATAAATCAGTATCAGCCTATTAACTATTAATCATTTATCGTTAATCTCCAAAAGAACATTGTAAATACAGTAGTATTGTTGGGCCTCCCCCATGGCGCAGTGGTAGCGTCATTGCCTTGTAATCGAGGGGTCCCGGGTTCGATACCCGGTGGAGGCACAAGTGGTTCGGATCCCACTTTAAACTGTAGGTCCAGTCCCGATTAGCCTTACTGTGCATAAAGTGGACTTAAAACACCAATTCAAACCAAACCAAGTAGTATTGTTAAAATATTGAAAGCATTCTACAAGTACTACGTAAATGTACACTTTTGAAGTAACTTAAATGCGCCAGTCTATTACACTTAACTATTATACACTACTTAAAATCGTCAAAAACATTATAAATACAGTGTAATTTTTTGCAAACATTATATACGTAATAGCTACGTATATATAAACACAATATTTCGATACACTTGCACAACAACAATACAAACGTTATTTGAATTCTTTCCACGCGTTGTTTCTATCATTTCCATACTATCAGCCATCTTGTCGTCTCTCTCAAGTCTCAGTTTTACATAAATACTAATTTCCCAATGTATATCCCTCATATATGTATACTTTCATCTTACATTCATTTACCAATCACCTTCCTTTTCAATCGAAGATATACACAGCTGGAGCTGGGCAATGTCATAAACACACATGCGCGCGGCGGTAATGACACTCCCGATTGTGGGAAAACCCACCAAGGAAGGTCTTGACATATGTCGCGGCGGAAATGACCCGATAAGAACCCTCGGCGCTAATGACTTGGCGCAAGCGACACGGACTGGAGGTGAACTCCAACTGGGGGTTGGCTGACCAAAAAGTTGACCAGACATTGAAAAACTGGCCCTTAGAGTGTTCTGCAGTGTGCTTATCCAAGAGAAACTTAACTAAACATCTTCATTATGCAAAATATAATCTATTGCAGCCAAGGCCGCCAGCAGGGAGGGGCCGGGGGGGATTGTCCCCCCTGAGATTTCTAGAGAGAGTTAACATAATTCGAATGGTGAAATTGTAGAGATATTTTACAATTTCTTATATGTTTTTGGGACTTACCGTAAGTTACAGCAACAATTATTATTATTATTATTATTGAAGCAGGGTTACATTTAAGCTTTCAGTCTAATATATAACTATAAAAACAGCTTTTTGTCCTACATGAATTAATATGTTAAGTATACAGTTATACTTTTTAATTCGAATTCCAAGGGGCTACGAAAAAATTCGAATTATCCGAAATTCGAATTAATCAGAATATAATAAAAAAAGCACACCAATGAAATAACACACTGTATTACTGCATTAATACGCAAACAGTACACCTTACCTTACAACTGCTATGTTTTATCCATCCAGGAACAGTACACTTATTGGAATATTCGCATCACGTGATTATTTTTCGTTCCTCTTTCTATTTCTCTAAACACTTCAACTTTCTTATCTAATGTTAAGCTACTGTACGCACCACGTTTCCACATTGTGACTCCACTAAAACACATAGACAAATGACCCCTTCAGTCCGGCTAGCTCTGGGGATTCCCACTCTTATCTGCCGTCGGCACATCTGTTAACCATAAAAACAACCTTTTCAAGAAGAGAATGGGAACGAGTCATCTTTTGGAATTTCTTATGTAGCAACCACTTTGGTCTTTCTTGGAAACAACATATGTTAAATTATTGGAAACCTGACTTCGAATTTTCCAAATGTAACCTTCAAAATTCGAATTAAGTAATCATTTTTAACATTGTTTTAGACAGGGGTTTCAAGGGGAATGTGCTTTTGTTCGATTTATCCAATAATTCATATTATCGAAGTTCGAATTAAAGAGAGCGCACTGTTTGTATAGATATACAGAATGTGAAATTTATAAATGCATGTAATGTTTTAAAAGAATGTACAATAAGTGTGTAGTAGTAATAATAATAATATCAGTAATAATAACAGTAATAATAATAATAATAATAATAAAACTTTCTATGACTCGGCCCCCTTGAGAAAAAAATCCTGCGGACGCTCTTGATTGCAGTGTTCTCAAACTTGTTTCTCATTGTACACTTTTAGTCGTAACTAAACATCTATGTACCCTCACCATAGGTTTTCTCCGAATAGTGGGTTTTGGGATTTTTTTTTGGCCGCCTAATATGTTGTAGGCGTGTATCGGCAATAGAGCAAAATGGCATTAGGACTGTATGTGGAAAGATGGTAAACTAATAAACATTAGAATCTTAGGTTTATTATTATATAGGGTGTTCCTATATTTACAATCTTTATGATTAGTTACAAAAATGAAAATAAGAAGCATGATTTTAATTTTACCCCACCCGCCTTACAGCCCAGATCTCGCACCTTGTGACTTTTTCCTAGGCTGAAAGAGCACCTGAAGGGACACCGTTACGTCAGTGATGCGGAAGTGCAAGCAGAACTGCGTCGCTGGTGCCGGAAAAGGACGCTTGATTTCTTCGCCGAAGGGATACAACAACTTGTCCGCCGTTGGCATTTATGTGTGGACAATGATGGTGACCACGTGGAAAAGTACACCCTGCTAGAGGACATTACAAGCTTTAAGAAAACATATAGTTCAGGTAAGTATCTTGCATATTATTGACGTTTAGTGATGGGTCGTTCGTGAACGAACCGTTCCTTCTGAACTACTCCCTCTTGGGAAGTGTGAAGTGCTCGCTCCTTCGGAGTGAACGAGCAGTTCCCCGTTCCAGCTTTGCGTGTATTGTTACTGTTGTGTATGTTCTCTGGTTTTCTTGTGGGAAGTCGAGTAGTAACTGCAGTTCCCTCTCCCCTAATCCTTTTCACTCAAGCTAACTCCAGCAAGTCCTCCCCCACCCCCCTTCACTTCAGCTGCACGAAACCAACATCGGGAGGAGTCGGTCGTTCGTTCCTTTGAATGGCTGCTGGAGTGAGCGAGCTCCAGTGAAGCGTTTCCCGAAAAGGAACTGCCGTGGTAGTTCCTCAGAAGTCGCGAGCTTTGCTTGTATGTTGCCAACGCTCCCAGTCGATGACTCACTCCTACAAACCATCGAGAGAGAGAGAGAGAGAGAGAGAGCGCGATGTCCCGTCTTTTGTTGCCGATTGTTGATAGTGGCGGTTTTCCGCGTAGATATTCGTGCAACTCTGTTTACAGTAATGCTGCAGAAGCTCAACAATGAGGGAGGGATGGGCAAGTAATTCACTTTTAACCCTTTTTCTGGCATATTTTCGCAACTCGCATTGCAAGGAACTGTAGAAGGAACTTGATAGATATAAGATCATCATATCAAACTTACGACAACGTTCCGTTTCCGTGCTATTCCATTTTGTCAAAGTAAAAGTGGGGCCGGGAGGCGGAGAGAGCTTGAAAAATACGAATGCTATTCCTCGTAGTCAAAGGTTTAGCGTCCTTTCTTCCATTCTCTTGCGGGTGTTTGTTTGACCGTGTATCCATTTAATTGCATGAAAGTCTGAAAAGGTGGGGAGGGGCGATGGCCATCCTAGAATATAAATTTCAACCTAAAATTTGTACATTTTACCCATACGTATAATTTCATTTCAATCTCAATTTGTTAATTATTAGAAGGGCGTTATAGGTGCATGCTAACTTCAAACTGAAGTTTTTTTAGGGGATTATACTATTTTGGAAGAAAATATGCATCGTTTGACACCTTGTAAAAATACCTTGTTTGCCCTTCCCTGGAAAAAATACAGCGGACGTCCATGTTTAAAATATTTACAATTATTTTTCCTCGTCTATCACCAGGCGCTGTAATGCACTGCGACAACAAGGGGTAGGAATTCATTTTTGGAAAGGAAGAGGGGAGAATATAACTTGTCCAACCCTTCCTTTCAATGAGGACTTTTTGTCCGCTAAAGTTCAATTATCCATTAAAATGTATTTTCATTCACCCCCCCCCCCTGAAAGAAGCTCCCGAACCTCGGTCGGTCAGTCGATACATTGTTTCCTATAGCTGTTTAATATGTGCTCGAAGGCGGATTCCTCCCCTCTAATTATTTTCATCCACTCCAGAAGCAGTCTCTCAAATCCCCTCCTCCGCCCAACGAAATCAACTTCGAGCTGTGTTGGTATGGTAGCTCCTCCTGTGAACGACTTCTTTAACGAGCAAGTTCCAGTGAACTACCTTTCTAAAAGGAACTGCCTCGTCCGAGAACATGCTCCGTGGCTTCGTAGTTCCTTTGAATGACTTCCAGTGAACGAGCTCTGGTGAACTGCTTCCCGAAAAGGAACTGCCATGACCCATCACTATTGACGTTAAACGCCCTCGTAATAACAATATTGAGGTAAGACATACAGCACTGAAGCAAACATGTACGATCCATCGACGAGTAACATGTAAAATATCAACTCATTAGTGTAGCTAATTCTTGCAGTCATTTCAAAGCATGCTCTAGTTAAAATATGTTGTTAATGCACAAATAATTCACAAAATGGTCCATCTAATTTTGCCTTTAAAAATTCATTAACTATATTTTAATGAGAAAAGTGTCTTTAATACATCTTAATTTTTTTTGTAATTTTCATTCCTTTTGTCACGCACATATTAATGCGCCATCTATGAACAGAAAATGTAAATTCTGAAAATTTCTGAAAATCAATCAAATACTGTATTGGGCCGAAAATATGCCAATCTTGAAGATTCGAGGGGAAAACAAAAAGACAATACCCGGATATAAGCCGGGGGGAAGGGGGGGAGAATAATAAAAAAAGTTGAGGGAAGCTAAATTACAACACATTTCTTTCCTTGTTAGGCATGCTACTTTCGCTTGCCCCACTATTCACTTCACCACTCTCACTGTTTTATTCACAATACAGCTGGCATTTTTCACAGACGCTATTGCTCTCACCACGAAAGTAGACCAGTCAAGGTCACGAGTTTTCGGAACTTCACCTTGCCTCCGCCACGCCGCTGGCTCTCCAAGGTTGCCACACTTCTTCCAAGCTGCTCAGTCGACACTTCGCGCGTTGTACGTATGCGGTTAATTGCGTCTTCGCTGGTGTATTGTGTAAGGATTATTTGGTTTTGCATTCATTATGAATGACATTAAGGAACAGCGTCCCACGTGCGGTACATTAGCAGGTGGAAGTAATGGTGTTTTACTTGCCTGCCGCACGGGCTAATACACGAAGTAAGATAATCATTGGAAACGTTTACAAGTTTATCAGAAATCTTGCCTATAACGAAGAAGCTTTTAAAATTAATTTCAATATTTTATTACAAACTTTCTAGCTGAAAATTTTGCATGCTCAAATAGAACGCGAGTTAGCAAGTGACTATATTTTACATTACATTTTTGCGATTGTTGGAACTTTTTAATTTTTTACTTCAAATTCTTATATATTTTGTGTGTAAAATATATACTGTAAGTAGAGGTTGACCCCGCTAAGGACACTTTTCTTCGTGGGTGGTCCTTTATTCGCACGTAATTATAACTAATTTGCACGGGTTTTAATTAATTTGGGCGTACTTAGAATTCATTTGCATATCATTAGAATATTTTACATTTATGTATTTGCATGTTTATAACTTTTATGAATATATAATTATTTATTTTATGAAAAATATGTATATAGAAGGTAATTAGAGGTACTAAACGGTATGCATATGTTTTTATATTCATTACTGCAAAGTATGTAATGTATAAATCGATAATAATTAATGTTTATAGTATTGAAAATAAGAGTTTACGGTTTATGAACCGCTATGAACGGTGGTAATGGGTGTAGGTACAGGTCCAATTACGATTGGGGACGGTCCCGGTACTCGAACCCGCGATATGTAATATTATTAATTAGTACTATGTAATAATGTATGTTATTATTGTATGAAACACGATGGTGCAACACGCTAGACAGAATACTGTCTCTGAATCTCGACTCGGCTCTGATGCCAGACAGAGAGAATGAATTAATATTCAGCGCAGGTAGACGAGAAAGGAATTTTGGGGAAGCGCGTTCAAGGTCAAATGACGTCACAACGTCAGAACAAAGAAGGAATCTGAATCACCAATCAGAGAACGCGTCGGTAGATTTTCAGAACCGGTTTTTTCAAGGTTAACCAGTACGCAAGAACAGGGGAAAGCTATGCAATACTGTAGGGCAGGGGAGGTATTCAACCAGACAACAAAGGATGTCTGAGAATGCGCAGCAAGGGTCAAATCTCTGAAGCTATGCGGTTTCCGCCGCCAATTAATATTCCGCTCAGGTTTGCCTCCAAGGCACAGGACGCTTTAGCGCAGGTTTTTTTTATCTGTACTATGAAGAAGGGAGAGCTATTAGGGACGGGGCCTACAGTTTTCACCATTTGCTTTTATCACGGGGTAACGAACCTAGGACCCTTTGATTATTGATTTAGGTAGTAAATGTATGTTACTGTGTGCTATTTAACTTAATTTTGAGTTTATTTTTTACCAAACTTTGACTTTATGTCAAACATTTTCTCAGCTTATTCTTATTTTTACCAAAATAACACTATTTGTACTATTCAAGCAACATTTTTTATTAAATTTTGGACTCACAAAGACATTTTTTTCTACGTTTAACTTATTATTTTACAACTTTATATTAATTTTTTTACCAAAATAACACTATTTGTACTAATCAGGCAACATTTTTTATTAAATTTTGCACTCACAAAGACATTTTTCAACTTTTAACTTATTATTTTACAACTTTATGTTAATTTTTTACCAAAATAACACTATTTGTACTATTCTGGCAACATTTTTTATTAAATTTTGCACTCACAAAGACATTTTTCAACTTTTAACTTATTATTTTACAACTTTATGTTAATTTTTTACCAAAATAACACTATTTGTACTATTCAAGCAACATTTTTTATTAAATGTTGGACTCGCAAAGACATTTTTTCAACTTTTAACTTATTATTTTACAATTTTATGTTAATTTTTTACCAAAATAACACTATTTGTACTATTCAGGCAACATTTTTTATTAAATTTTGCACTCACAAAGACATTTTTTTCTACGTTTAACTTATTATTTTACAACTTTAAGTTAATTTTTTACCAAAATAACACTATTTGTACTATTCAAGCAACATTTTTTATTAAATTTTGCACTCACAAAAAACATTTTTTCAATTTTTAACTTATTATTTTACAACTTTATGTTAATTTTTTTTACCAAAATAACACTATTTGTACTATTCAGGCAACATTTTTTATTAAATTTTGGACTCGCAAAGACATTTTTTCAACTTTTAACTTATTATTTTACAATTTTATGTTAATTTTTTTACCAAAATAACACTATTTGCACTATTCAGGCAACATTTTTTATTAAATTTTGCACTCACAAAAAACATTTTTCAATTTTTAACTTATTATTTTACAACTTTATGTTAATTTTTACCAAAATAACACTATTTGTACTATTCAGGCAACATTTTTTATTAAATTTTGTATTTACAAAGAGATTTTTTTACAACTTTTTAACTTATTATTTACAAGTTTATACCTATTTTTAACCTAAATAACACTATTTATACTATTAAGGAAATACTTTTAGTTATATTTTCGACACACAAAGTGTGTGTTCTCAACTTCTATCTGTTTATTTCACAAGTTTAGGCTTATTATTAACAAAATAATACAATTCAATCTGTTCAGGAAAGACTTTTAGTCGCATTTTCGACACACAAAGTGTGTGTTCTCAACTTCTATCTGTTTATTAGGCTTATTATTACTCAAATAACATTATTTATACTATTCAGGCAACATTTTTTTATTAAATTTTGGACTCAGAAAGATATTTTTACAACTTTTTAACTTATTATTTTACAAGTTTATACCTATTTTTAACCTAAATAACACTATTTACACTATTCAGGAAAGACTTTTAGTTACATTTTCGGCACACAAAGTGTGTGTTCTCAACTTTTATTTGTTTATTTCTCAAGTTTAGCCTAATATTTACTCAAATAGCATGATTTGATCGTGTCTTTTATTACATTTTGGACACACACACACACACACACACACACAGAGAGAGAGAGAGAGAGAGAGAGAGAGAGAGAGAGAGAGAGAGAGAGAGAGAGAGAGAGAGAGAGAGAGAGAGAGAGAGAGAGAGAGAGAGAGAGAGAGAGATTTCCAACTTTACAGTATTATTCTCCAAGTTTACTCAAATAACACAATTTAAATGTGTTGTGAATTAGATTTTGTACACACGACGTGTGTTTTGTCAACTTTAACCCTTTCATTTTTAAGTTTATTTTACCAGAGTAAGACGGCTTAGTCTATTCAAGAAAGTTTTCAATTATATTTTCGACACACAAAGTATATTTTGTCAACTTCTACCCTTTTATTTTACAAGTTTAGGCTTATTTTTACTCAAATAACACAATTTCATCTATTTAGGCAACATTTTGTTTCTTATATTTTACTCACAAAGACATTTTTTTCAATTTTTAATGTATTATTTCACAAGTTTATGTAATTTTTTATTCTAATAACACAATTTTAACTATTCAGGCAACATTTTTTATTGCGATTTGGATTTACAAAGAGATTTTTTTAAATTTTTGTATTAAATTTTCTATTTATTGTATTTCACATTCACTAATTTTTAAAGTTTTACTTTTTATTTTTATCTAAAAACTAAAGAAAAAAGTATTTTTAACTAAAAGTTATTTTATAGTTTTCGGTTTTCAGATTTCCAAAATGCTATTTTTGGTTCTGTATTTCTATATTAGGATATTACAGTTCTAAGGTGTGTATAATATTTCAAAATATTTTCAGGGTGTATTTGTTAATGCATTTGGATGATAACTATTAGGTTTTTGGACGAACTAATGTTAAGAATATTTCAACCAATCAGAAAACGCGTCGGTTTTATTTCAACCAATCAGAGAAGGCGTCAGTTTGCTTATGAGGTATAAAAACTGCGTAAAAGCAAGCAGAAGCTATTTTGAGAAGTATTTCTGAAGCATTGCGTCAGAGAAGACATCAAGTTGTGATTATTGTCTGAGATTTGAAGACAAAGAACTCAAAAGAAGCTATAATTAAGGTAAGTGAATTGTTACATATATGTATGGTGCTTTTAAATAATGCGTAAATGCAAATATTGAAACGAAGAAAACGTCAATGCAAACCAAAAAGAATATGCGTAATGTGAACAAGTACTACAACTATTTTTCTATTTTTCAGGTGCTTCTAATTTTGTATGTGTGACTGAAAGGGACCATTAGTAAAAGATGGCGTCTTCAACCTCCACAAACAAGGCTAACCACACTGCGGTGAGTACCTCGCAAGAGATTTTACCACTGGAATGTATATTTCTCCACTAGTTTTTGAAATAATATATAAATCCAGAAAACAAAGAAACGAAAAAAGTAAATACAGAAATGAATATGCGTAATATAAACAAGTACTACAAATATGTTTCTATTTTTCAGGTGTTCTTATTTGTGTACCGGTGAGTGGAAGGATCTGTTACTGGAAATAACGCCAACAAAGTAACCAACAAGGACATGAGTCAAATAATTGCATCATGTCCATGTTTTTCCAATTATATCTATAAGGACTGTGTGTTGGAGACTTTGAAGAGGTATACACCTGGCAAATATATTATATGCTGGGGATGTTATTCTAATCAAGGCAAACAATTAGCCCACGATTGTGTAGTTAACCATTTCTACGAGTGTGAGTGCGTATGCTGTAAAGATGAAGATTTACTCTCTGAACGTTATTTTATTTGCCAAGGAGAACGCTGTTTGAATAAATGCCAACGATGTTTTAAGTGGATGTGCGAGAGAATCCAGTATTATTTACAGGACTTGGATAACACAAAACATATTTTTGATTTTTATATTACTAACCATGAGGATGTTGCGGATGCTTTGACGGCACACGAGGTACAGACAGAATACAAAGCTTTTTATAGTGTATTATGTGAAATTTCAAACAATATCGAACTAGTGAAAACTCTTATAGATCCTATACGCTCAGCAGAGCTTACTTATGGTAGCACAGGATTTTTGTGAGAGTTGAATAGAGACTGACTAATAACACCGAAAATGGTGCAATACATTATTGATGTACAAGGATTTATTTATAACAGAAAATTTATATTGCGTGAGATTTGTGTGAGTTCTACAAATTTGGACACTGTGTATTATGCGCTTGTGAGTGTTCCCGATTATTTCAAAGAGAACAAAGAATCGCGCTGGGTTAAAGACAATCTCCATGCATTAATGTATGATATTCCTTGTGGATGTGAAATATACTATGTCCGGAGGGCAGTTAGGAACTTGAACTGTCAAGGTGGTACATTTTTCTGCAAAGGAAAATCCCAAATTATCAAAGATTTGTTTAATATTGATAACATTGTTGATTTACAAACTGTAAACTGTCCATCCCTTAAGAATTTGTATATGTTTCAAGGAGGATTGTGCAAGTATCATTCTGATACTTCTCCCCCAGCTGAACAAGGTTGCGCATTCAGAAATGTTCAAAGACTTGTATGTTGGTACAATAATAAAAATATTAATGTGTAATGTATTTAGTGCAAATAATAAAGATTTGTGAAAAAGAAATGTTTTCTATGTTGTTATTTAGTTTTAAAGCCTTTATTCAAGGTATTTTCAAGTATTACTGGTTTTTTGGCTGCATCAACACATGGGTTATTTCTATTTGGTTTATTATACGAGGCTACAATCACTATATGTCTATGAGGACTAAAATCCACTGATTGAACCTTAAAGCTTAGGTTTACTATGTATATTGATTAAACACAGGACAACACGAATCTTACAGAGGATTGTAGGAGGCATAGGCCCACACACCAGCGCCTTATTAGCCTGCAAGAACAACTTGTATGTTGAATTGTGACTGTTTAGCAATAATATTTATAAAGTTTAAATCATTTTCATTAGATTATATATATATTTTGGATTCAAATAAAACACTCAAGTTAAGTTTTTTAAGTTTATTTTTATTTAATATACAAATATAGAATATATCAAATTTACATATATGAAAAGTACTCTACCAAAGAGCAAAAGTCACATAGGGATTACGATTTAGCCGATGCTGAAATTCTTCCATGAGGGATTTGTAGTAAGAGAGAAATTTTTGCCACTGTTTAAAGTTGAGGGTGACTCCACCAGAGATGCTGGTGATTTCCACTTTTATATTTTCTCCACTGCCCTCGAAGGTGAAGTAAGGTTCTCCTATAATGTCTATAGATCTGAATCTGTCTTTTTGTGTGGGGAATCTGTTTTTGTAAGTGTCGAAGATCACATCTGATTTGTAGACGCATGATGGGTACTCTTCTTTATTTAGGACAATGTATTTTTTCATGTTTCTAAATCAATTCAGTGTCTACGAAAGTACCTCGAATAATGATATCCATGTTGGCATCGATGATGAATCTGGTTTCTGGTTTTATGTTGTTCATTTGGTGTGTGCCTCTGATAGACTGCATTTTGGTTTGGTATCAATAAAAAGTTTTAAAAATATGCAACTAGTGCTACAAAAGGAACGGAAATTATCGACAATTTCTGGATTATAACTAAAATTCAGTTTGCCTTTTACATACCCAATATTTACATACCAACACTAACTAGACTTCGATTTATATAAATGTAGCAGGAACTATATTTCTGAGAATCAAACTATATTAGGATTATATGTTAAACTTATACAAAACCAGATTATTCTATGTAAGTATATTTATATTGACTGGATTATTTAACAGATCAAACAGAAAGAAGGCAAATTCCACTAAACGTAGGTGATTGCATGAAAATAACTAGGTCAAGGAGTGACCAACAGTGAGCTGAGGTTATATATAGAGGGTCGCTCTTCATAATTCTTACCTTCGCTGGATCGGCGAAGGAACGCACTTGTGGGCGGTAGAACCTGAATGGGCTCCACCAAGACATCGGAGACTCGAAGCAGATGTCTTAATGGATGAACCCAAGTAGGGTCATAGGCGCTAGGGTCAATTTGGTTATTTCTTCTTGTATGAGGAACCAATTTGGCCAACTCCCCACATTAACTTACATTGCTTATAACTAATTAAATTTGAAGAAAAATTATAATCTCTTAGACTGTAAACATATTTTATATTTAGGCTGCACAAGATCCAATGATAAAATTAAAAAATGGTAATCACCCAGACAGGGACTCGAACCCTGGACAGATAGGTTAAAACCCATCTGAGCACAAGGTATTCTTTTTTTTTGAAAAGTTAGTTATGTTAAGAAATATCGTTTGAGAACTCTTTTGGTCTGGGTCGACAGAGAAGGAGACAGCATTTCCAAAATTTTACAGACTGGATGTATTTTACCATCACTATAGAGGTTTTTACTATATGTAATTCGAAACGCTAGAGTTCAGTTAGCTTTCAAAATTGAAGTTACATAGTACAATATGTTGAAGTTTTTGTGTTTGGCACGCATAACAAGTTACACTATATCTAATTACGGACATATAATACTAAAACTTTGCTAGTAGTTGATGAGATGACAGTAAATTTGAGAGTTTTAGCATTATTTGTCCTGAAATGGATATAAGTGTAACTTGTTAAGTGTGCCAAACACAAAAACTTCAACATATTGTACTATGTAACTTCAATTTTGAAAGCTAACTGAACTCTAGCGTTTCGAATTACATATAGTAAAAACCTCTATAGTGATGGTAAAATACATCCAGTCTGTAAAATTTTGGAAATGCTGTCTCCTTCTCTGTCGACCCAGACCAAAAGAGTTCTCAAACGATATTTCTTAACATAACTAACTTTTCAAAAAAAAAGAATACCTTGTGCTCAGATGGGTTTTAACCTATCTGTCCAGGGTTCGAGTCCCTGTCTGGGTGATTACCATTTTTTAATTTTATCATTGGATCTTGTGCAGCCTAAATATAAAATATGTTTACAGTCTAAGAGATTATAATTTTTCTTCAAATTTAATTAGTTATAAGCAATGTAAGTTAATGTGGGGAGTTGGCCAAATTGGTTCCTCATACAAGAAGAAATAACCAAATTGACCCTAGCGCCTATGACCCTACTTGGGTTCATCCATTAAGACATCTGCTTCGAGTCTCCGATGTCTTGGTGGAGCCCATTCAGGTTCTACCGCCCACAAGTGCGTTCCTTCGCCGATCCAGCGAAGGTAAGAATTATGAAGAGCGACCCTCTATATATAACCTCAGCTCACTGTTGGTCACTCCTTGACCTAGTTATTTTCATGCAATCACCTACGTTTAGTGGAATTTGCCTTCTTTCTGTTTGATCTGTTAAATAATCCAGTCAATATAAATATACTTACATAGAATAATCTGGTTTTGTATAAGTTTAACATATAATCCTAATATAGTTTGATTCTCAGAAATATAGTTCCTGCTACATTTATATAAATCGAAGTCTAGTTAGTGTTGGTATGTAAATATTGGGTATGTAAAAGGCAAACTGAATTTTAGTTATAATCCAGAAATTGTCGATAATTTCCGTTCCTTTTGTAGCACTAGTTGCATATTTTTAAAACTTTTTATTGATACCAAACCAAAATGCAGTCTATCAGAGGCACACACCAAATGAACAACATAAAACCAGAAACCAGATTCATCATCGATGCCAACATGGATATCATTATTCGAGGTACTTTCGTAGACACTGAATTGATTTAGAAACATGAAAAAATACATTGTCCTAAATAAAGAAGAGTACCCATCATGCGTCTACAAATCAGATGTGATCTTCGACACTTACAAAAACAGATTCCCCACACAAAAAGACAGATTCAGATCTATAGACATTATAGGAGAACCTTACTTCACCTTCGAGGGCAGTGGAGAAAATATAAAAGTGGAAATCACCAGCATCTCTGGTGGAGTCACCCTCAACTTTAAACAGTGGCAAAAATTTCTCTCTTACTACAAATCCCTCATGGAAGAATTTCAGCATCGGCTAAATCGTAATCCCTATGTGACTTTTGCTCTTTGGTAGAGTACTTTTCATATATGTAAATTTGATATATTCTATATTTGTATATTAAATAAAAATAAACTTAAAAAACTTAACTTGAGTGTTTTATTTGAATCCAAAATATATATATAATCTAATGAAAATGATTTAAACTTTATAAATATTATTGCTAAACAGTCACAATTCAACATACAAGTTGTTCTTGCAGGCTAATAAGGCGCTGGTGTGTGGGCCTATGCCTCCTACAATCCTCTGTAAGATTCGTGTTGTCCTGTGTTTAATCAATATACATAGTAAACCTAAGCTTTAAGGTTCAATCAGTGGATTTTAGTCCTCATAGACATATAGTGATTGTAGCCTCGTATAATAAACCAAATAGAAATAACCCATGTGTTGATGCAGCCAAAAAACCAGTAATACTTGAAAATACCTTGAATAAAGGCTTTAAAACTAAATAACAACATAGAAAACATTTCTTTTTCACAAATCTTTATTATTTGCACTAAATACATTACACATTAATATTTTTATTATTGTACCAACATACAAGTCTTTGAACATTTCTGAATGCGCAACCTTGTTCAGCTGGGGGAGAAGTATCAGAATGATACTTGCACAATCCTCCTTGAAACATATACAAATTCTTAAGGGATGGACAGTTTACAGTTTGTAAATCAACAATGTTATCAATATTAAACAAATCTTTGATAATTTGGGATTTTCCTTTGCAGAAAAATGTACCACCTTGACAGTTCAAGTTCCTAACTGCCCTCCGGACATAGTATATTTCACATCCACAAGGAATATCATACATTAATGCATGGAGATTGTCTTTAACCCAGCGCGATTCTTTGTTCTCTTTGAAATAATCGGGAACACTCACAAGCGCATAATACACAGTGTCCAAATTTGTAGAACTCACACAAATCTCACGCAATATAAATTTTCTGTTATAAATAAATCCTTGTACATCAATAATGTATTGCACCATTTTCGGTGTTATTAGTCAGTCTCTATTCAACTCTCACAAAAATCCTGTGCTACCATAAGTAAGCTCTGCTGAGCGTATAGGATCTATAAGAGTTTTCACTAGTTCGATATTGTTTGAAATTTCACATAATACACTATAAAAAGCTTTGTATTCTGTCTGTACCTCGTGTGCCGTCAAAGCATCCGCAACATCCTCATGGTTAGTAATATAAAAATCAAAAATATGTTTTGTGTTATCCAAGTCCTGTAAATAATACTGGATTCTCTCGCACATCCACTTAAAACATCGTTGGCATTTATTCAAACAGCGTTCTCCTTGGCAAATAAAATAACGTTCAGAGAGTAAATCTTCATCTTTACAGCATACGCACTCACACTCGTAGAAATGGTTAACTACACAATCGTGGGCTAATTGTTTGCCTTGATTAGAATAACATCCCCAGCATATAATATATTTGCCAGGTGTATACCTCTTCAAAGTCTCCAACACACAGTCCTTATAGATATAATTGGAAAAACATGGACATGATGCAATTATTTGACTCATGTCCTTGTTGGTTACTTTGTTGGCGTTATTTCCAGTAACAGATCCTTCCACTCACCGGTACACAAATAAGAACACCTGAAAAATAGAAACATATTTGTAGTACTTGTTTATATTACGCATATTCATTTCTGTATTTACTTTTTTCGTTTCTTTGTTTTCTGGATTTATATATTATTTCAAAAACTAGTGGAGAAATATACATTCCAGTGGTAAAATCTCTTGCGAGGTACTCACCGCAGTGTGGTTAGCCTTGTTTGTGGAGGTTGAAGACGCCATCTTTTACTAATGGTCCCTTTCAGTCACACATACAAAATTAGAAGCACCTGAAAAATAGAAAAATAGTTGTAGTACTTGTTCACATTACGCATATTCTTTTTGGTTTGCATTGACGTTTTCTTCGTTTCAATATTTGCATTTACGCATTATTTAAAAGCACCATACATATATGTAACAATTCACTTACCTTAATTATAGCTTCTTTTGAGTTCTTTGTCTTCAAATCTCAGACAATAATCACAACTTGATGTCTTCTCTGACGCAATGCTTCAGAAATACTTCTCAAAATAGCTTCTGCTTGCTTTTACGCAGTTTTTATACCTCATAAGCAAACTGACGCCTTCTCTGATTGGTTGAAATAAAACCGACGCGTTTTCTGATTGGTTGAAATATTCTTAACATTAGTTCGTCCAAAAACCTAATAGTTATCATCCAAATGCATTAACAAATACACCCTGAAAATATTTTGAAATATTATACACACCTTAGAACTGTAATATCCTAATATAGAAATACAGAACCAAAAATAGCATTTTGGAAATCTGAAAACCGAAAACTATAAAATAACTTTTAGTTAAAAATACTTTTTTCTTTAGTTTTTAGATAAAAATAAAAAGTAAAACTTTAAAAATTAGTGAATGTGAAATACAATAAATAGAAAATTTAATACAAAAATTTAAAAAAATCTCTTTGTAAATCCAAATCGCAATAAAAAATGTTGCCTGAATAGTTAAAATTGTGTTATTAGAATAAAAAATTACATAAACTTGTGAAATAATACATTAAAAATTGAAAAAAATGTCTTTGTGAGTAAAATATAAGAAACAAAATGTTGCCTAAATAGATGAAATTGTGTTATTTGAGTAAAAATAAGCCTAAACTTGTAAAATAAAAGGGTAGAAGTTGACAAAATATACTTTGTGTGTCGAAAATATAATTGAAAACTTTCTTGAATAGACTAAGCCGTCTTACTTTGGTAAAATAAACTTAAAAATGAAAGGGTTAAAGTTGACAAAACACACGTCGTGTGTACAAAATCTAATTCACAACACATTTAAATTGTGTTATTTGAGTAAACTTGGAGAATAATACTGTAAAGTTGGAAATCTCTCTCTCTCTCTCTCTCTCTCTCTCTCTCTCTCTCTCTCTCTCTCTCTCTCTCTCTCTGTGTGTGTGTGTGTGTGTGTGTCCAAAATGTAATAAAAGACACGATCAAATCATGCTATTTGAGTAAATATTAGGCTAAACTTGAGAAATAAACAAATAAAAGTTGAGAACACACACTTTGTGTGCCGAAAATGTAACTAAAAGTCTTTCCTGAATAGTGTAAATAGTGTTATTTAGGTTAAAAATAGGTATAAACTTGTAAAATAATAAGTTAAAAAGTTGTAAAAATATCTTTCTGAGTCCAAAATTTAATAAAAAAATGTTGACTGAATAGTATAAATAATGTTATTTGAGTAATAATAAGCCTAATAAACAGATAGAAGTTGAGAACACACACTTTGTGTGTCGAAAATGCGACTAAAAGTCTTTCCTGAACAGATTGAATTGTATTATTTTGTTAATAATAAGCCTAAACTTGTGAAATAAACAGATAGAAGTTGAGAACACACACTTTGTGTGTCGAAAATATAACTAAAAGTATTTCCTTAATAGTATAAATAGTGTTATTTAGGTTAAAAATAGGTATAAACTTGTAAATAATAAGTTAAAAAGTTGTAAAAAAATCTCTTTGTAAATACAAAATTTAATAAAAAATGTTGCCTGAATAGTACAAATAGTGTTATTTTGGTAAAAATTAACATAAAGTTGTAAAATAATAAGTTAAAAATTGAAAAATGTTTTTTGTGAGTGCAAAATTTAATAAAAAATGTTGCCTGAATAGTGCAAATAGTGTTATTTTGGTAAAAAAATTAACATAAAATTGTAAAATAATAAGTTAAAAGTTGAAAAAATGTCTTTGCGAGTCCAAAATTTAATAAAAAATGTTGCCTGAATGGTACAAATAGTGTTATTTTGGTAAAAAAAATTAACATAAAGTTGTAAAATAATAAGTTAAAAATTGAAAAAATGTTTTTTGTGAGTGCAAAATTTAATAAAAAATGTTGCTTGAATAGTACAAATAGTGTTATTTTGGTAAAAAATTAACTTAAAGTTGTAAAATAATAAGTTAAACGTAGAAAAAAATGTCTTTGTGAGTGCAAAATTTAATAAAAAATGTTGCCTGAATAGTACAAATAGTGTTATTTTGGTAAAAAATTAACATAAAATTGTAAAATAATAAGTTAAAAGTTGAAAAAATGTCTTTGCGAGTCCAACATTTAATAAAAAATGTTGCTTGAATAGTACAAATAGTGTTATTTTGGTAAAAAATTAACATAAAGTTGTAAAATAATAAGTTAAAAGTTGAAAAATGTCTTTGTGAGTGCAAAATTTAATAAAAAATGTTGCCAGAATAGTACAAATAGTGTTATTTTGGTAAAAAATTAACATAAAGTTGTAAAATAATAAGTTAAAAGTTGAAAAATGTCTTTGTGAGTGCAAAATTTAATAAAAAATGTTGCCTGATTAGTACAAATAGTGTTATTTTGGTAAAAAAATTAATATAAAGTTGTAAAATAATAAGTTAAACGTAGAAAAAAATGTCTTTGTGAGTCCAAAATTTAATAAAAAATGTTGCTTGAATAGTACAAATAGTGTTATTTTGGTAAAAATAAGAATAAGCTGAGAAAATGTTTGACATAAAGTCAAAGTTTGGTAAAAAATAAACTCAAAATTAAGTTAAATAGCACACAGTAACATACATTTACTACCTAAATCAATAATCAAAGGGTCCTAGGTTCGTTACCCCGTGATAAAAGCAAATGGTGAAAACTGTAGGCCCCGTCCCTAATAGCTCTCCCTTCTTCATAGTACAGATAAAAAAAACCTGCGCTAAAGCGTCCTGTGCCTTGGAGGCAAACCTGAGCGGAATATTAATTGGCGGCGGAAACCGCATAGCTTCAGAGATTTGACCCTTGCTGCGCATTCTCAGACATCCTTTGTTGTCTGGTTGAATACCTCCCCTGCCCTACAGTATTGCATAGCTTTCCCCTGTTCTTGCGTACTGGTTAACCTTGAAAAAACCGGTTCTGAAAATCTACCGACGCGTTCTCTGATTGGTGATTCAGATTCCTTCTTTGTTCTGACGTTGTGACGTCATTTGACCTTGAACGCGCTTCCCCAAAATTCCTTTCTCGTCTACCTGCGCTGAATATTAATTCATTCTCTCTGTCTGGCATCAGAGCCGAGTCGAGATTCAGAGACAGTATTCTGTCTAGCGTGTTGCACCATCGTGTTTCATACAATAATAACATACATTATTACATAGTACTAATTAATAATATTACATATCGCGGGTTCGAGTACCGGGACCGTCCCCAATCGTAATTGGACCTGTACCTACACCCATTACCACCGTTCATAGCGGTTCATAAACCGTAAACTCTTATTTTCAATACTATAAACATTAATTATTATCGATTTATACATTACATACTTTGCAGTAATGAATATAAAAACATATGCATACCGTTTAGTACCTCTAATTACCTTCTATATACATATTTTTCATAAAATAAATAATTATATATTCATAAAAGTTATAAACATGCAAATACATAAATGTAAAATATTCTAATGATATGCAAATGAATTCTAAGTACGCCCAAATTAATTAAAACCCGTGCAAATTAGTTATAATTACGTGCGAATAAAGGACCACCCACGAAGAAAAGTGTCCTTAGCGGGGTCAACCTCTACTACTGTAGTCATCTATGAACCTTAAGAATGTTTCACTATTTCTTCCAACCCTCTTGTGTCACTACTTCCACATTTTTTTTTAATTTGAAGTAAAAAATATTTTTCCTTGTGAATTTCATGGAAACATATTTTTATTTTTCTCCTGAATGGTCAAGAAAGTGTTTCAATTTAAAAAATACCTCGTAATGTTCTAACATTTTCTTCGGAATTATTATTGAAAGTTGAATTTATTGCTTACTGGCAACACTGTACGTGAGTGGCGTGACCTTGACTGGACTATTTTCATGGCATTAGCCATAGCTGTATTGTTGTATTATTTAAAAATGAGAAATATGCACCATATTTTAACAGCATACGAAAAGATGAGATATCGTAAAAAGCTAAAGTCGCGAATATAAGCCGAACCTTAAATTTCACAGTTGAAATGTGGATAATAAGTGCGATTGAAAATCTTGGAGGAATATAAATATTTTATGTTGAACCGCCCCTGTTATTGTCCCTTATAGCTGGCCCACGAATTGAAATCTGATTACAAGTATTTTAATGAACGTCTCCTTCACGTGTATGAACGTACGTTGTTCTCAAAACAGGCATCTACGTCACAAGAGTAGATTTAGTGCGGTGGAATCGTGGCGCCGGCGTACGTCTCGGTCTTCCATGCCTCTTCAAGATAGAAGCCGGGCAGTCATAAATTCCCCCGCAGGCCCGCCCCTGCCACATTGATACATCACATAACAACAGCCCCCATGTGAAATAGGACCAAATGCGGTTAAGTGACCTGTCCCTATAATACCTCTCCTTGCTTTGTCCTTCCCTCGCCGAGTGGACGGTTTTGCAGCAACAACTGCCGAAAGACCCATAGACAGAATGCAGAAAATGTTTAATTTACAATGATTATTATGTACAGTGTGATTCACAAGTATTGATCAGTAATCTATCCATGACTATTTTCACCCTAAGTTTTTTTATGTCTCGGCTGAGCCATTTGCCAACGCCAGGGCACCTGTTTTTCAATTTTTCTATCCTTTCTAGCAACTCCTATGATATTCCGAAATCCAAAAAATTACATATGCTTTAGAGATCCTTCTAGGCAGTGATGTGCCGTATACTATAAGTTTACGTCTACATGCGTTGACTACACGTAATCTACGCGTAGATTACATTGGGTTGTAGTTTACATAGATTACGTAGACAATCTAAAGTGTATTAAAATTAGTTTTCAAGGCTTTCATGGAAGGAAAGTGTCATTTTCAACTACTTGTATATTGGTTCCTAACGAACTGAAAACGAACTGAAAAGAATCCAATTTACAACAGAATTTCTCTTCTCTTCTATCATCAACTATGGAAGAAGATAAATAGTATGCAAAAAATCAACAGATGGCAGTCGTGAGGCAAAATTAGTATTTTCCCAAAAAAAACTCTAGAATATTTATTGTTAGTTTTTTTTTCCTAAGTGAGAAATTCTTCGAATTTGGAAGGCTACGTATGAAAATTTCTTCTCACACATCAGCAACTGATACGCAGTATAATTTTCTTCTAATTCAACGGCACCCTTTGAACGTTTTCACCTTTCGCCATGTTGTTTACATAGATTACGTCATCTACGTGTATAAAATAGGCTACGTGTAGAATGTAGACTATCGTTGTTTACACGTAAACGCACATCACTGCTTCTAGGGCATTAACGTGAATCTGTAATGGCCTGGACATTACATTGTAATTCTTTGTTATGTAGTTAAAATATTGTGTTTGTTCGTTTTTTTAAGTTTGCAAATATTTATGTTATAGACAACTAGTATCAGATAGAAAATCAACTAACCTTAATGTGCCAGGATCTGGCAACATTTAACAAACTGATAGGTTTATCAACTAGCTAAAAATACCATAGCAAAGGGAGAATAGTGGTAAAAAATGTCGAGAATAATGGTAATATGTGGTTTAAAGTTTATAAATTGCTGTTAAGAGATTTTATTTAAATATAAACTGTTTATAAAGGTGAAATAGTAAGTTTTGTTTTCCACGCCTGGTGATTACAAGAGTCTTGCAACAACGACAAGATGAGCGAAGGGTAAATTCCTGAGCTGACTGAAAGGTATGTAACAAATCTTAGTGTGCTTTACTTTCACTGTTGCCTAGATAGGAGACTTACATAGCCACGAAACTATTCACATTATTATTTGGTGTAATTTTGAAATTTTTGGAACTTCTACTTAAAAGAAAGCTGGTGATGGCCACTGGCGGAGTGATCAGCGCAGCGCGGACATGGATGTTTGTGTTTGTCCAAAAATGAGAAAACAGAGAATTTAGTAAAAATTCGTACATCCGAAAACAGAAAAAGTGAATAACTTGGGATACTACCGCATAGGGGTATTCCTTTAAATAAAAAAAAAAGTCAGTAGGGCGTCTGACTGCCACGCGGGAGACCCGGCGTAGGCCATCTAAGGTCGGAATCTTTCCGGCCTTGTCCCCGGATAAAGCTCGCCCAGTCAGAAATCAACGGATACCTCAGGGCAAAAGAGGGCGGACCGTGGTGCTGATCACATCACCTCCAAAATGGATTATGTCGAGATTGTGTGCATGACATTTTGTGAAGATCAAAATTTTCAAATGAAACCAGTAAGGAAGTAAGTGGAAGATGCGAACCAAGGACATATTTAGGGGGGTCCAGGGGGTGCGGACCCCCCCCCCAAAACATCAAGTACTAAAGTTAAGTAATGAAAAATATATTCGTTTAGCCTTCGTTGCTTAATTGCCTCTGAACTTATTGGAAGACAAGGATTATATTAGGATCATACGGTTTTGAAGGACAGAAAGGACATATTTAGTGAGGGTCCAGGAGTCCGAACCCCCCGAAAAACTGACCAAGTACTAAAATTAAGTAAATAAATTATTAACATTTGTTACATAATCTATGGTTATTACTTTCCTCTGAACTTTTTAGAAGGTAAGGATTATATTGGAATCATACGGCTTTGAATGGCATTACAAAGAAGATTTATGTAGGCTACACTACTACTCAAAATAATATGCATAAAATATTAATCAGAAGCTTACTTTTCCCCAACTACATGAACAATAATTTCAATTTTTCGTTAAACATTCAATTATTAATCTATTTAACATGAATTTTATTGCCAGGGCACTTGCATTTATGTAAATTATTCCGATCTTAACTACAGGTAAGCTACGTAATGAATGTGCGCTGTTATATCTCTATTCTTATACAGTAGAAACTTGATAACTCGAACTTGAGGGGGAAGAGAAAAAAATCGAGGATTTCGACTTATCAAGGTTCGAGTTATTGAGGGCCAAAATCGCCGACTTCGAGTTATCGAGATCTAAAGTTTCCTGACCCTACTGAACATTAACAATGATGGTTACATAAACGGCAGGGTGGGGGAAGTTCAAGTCCCGATACGATTGTTGATCACCTGATATTGTACGTACGCACCCTACACTTCGACTTATTGAGGTCCGTGCGACAAAAGTCGAATTACTTTCGGAACATCTCCAGCGGACTACGCGACTCTGTCTAGCGAGCCTAGTGGGCGTGTAGAGCCTGAGCAGGGGGCTCAGCGATAGGTTCTGGGTTGAGATGACGTCAGTGGCTCGCTTCGTTGATTGGCTGCTACGAGAGTTGTGACTCGTTTCGAAGCTTCAAATGCATAACAGCCAAAGATTATATGGAAATAATCTCCCTCTAAATTCGACTCATAGAGGTTTCTCATACTCAACCTTCGAGTTATTAGCTCGAACGGCATCCCATAAACTGTACAAAAATTCGTCTTATCAAAGTTTGATTCGAGTTGTTGAGGTAAAATTAGTATTGAGTGTTATCGTATGGACAATTCAAATGGATTACAAAAAAATCGACTTATCAAGGAATTCGAGATGTTGAGGTTCGAGTTATGAAGGTTCCACTGTACAATCTTTTTACCTAATCGTGTAATAATAATATATATTAATTTAAGTATTGTAATTAGTATTAATTTGATTTAATTTAATTATTTTAAATTAAGCATTATTATTATTATTATTCCTGAGACACTTGGTTCGGAACCCGCCCAAACATATTTCTAGATACGTGCCTGATGCGAACGCACCTTAAAATGCCCCCAGTTACTATTTTTGCCTTTGAAGCACTTTTAAAGTCAAGGTTAAAAATTGTAATTACAAACCCGCCCCTTTAGAACGCAGCTATGTACTGTCCACCTTTACAATTTCAGCCCCCCCCACGAAAAAAGTCCTTCCTATACGCCAGTGTTGATGGACAATTTGCTTGGTAATGCTTATGCGTCCCACTCTACTATCATGCACAGATACTGACCTCTGTGCTGCTGACATTCTCGGAAAAATTCCCACATGATTGATTGAACTAGGTTCTTTTACTTTGCTTTTCTGCGGATTTTGTCTAATCGCGACGATGAAGATGAGTGATAATATGATTAAACTGATGAAGGGGTACTCGCAAAGACCATCCATGCCCAGGCCGGAATTCGGACCAGTGTCCCCTGTCGTCATTATGCGCTGAGCCATACTCTGCCACGGAGATAGGTGAATTCCCACATGCGATCAGTAACCCTGGGAATCGAACATTGATCTCCCACATGGCAGTCAAGCACCCTATATACTGAACCACTATTTAAAATTCAGATTTAACCTAATAAGTAAAGACCCGTGTATTCTGGTAAGGATAATAATAATGAATATTAAAACAGATGAACAAATTGAAATTCAATATTTTTGGAACATCAAGACTGTCTCCTTCACTTTGCATTTGCGTTAGACAAAGTATATCCAGAAAGGTTCAAAAGTGAATCTCGCCACAATTTCCAGCTCCACCTATTTCTTACAAGGTTAAGCCATTTTCTGTCCAAATTACTGTTATTACTACTACTAGAAAAAATTGATAGTGTGGGAACTTAATTTCATCAGTTCATATTGGCAATCAAAGATGGCGCTCACTTTTATTTAATCTTTTTATTAATCATTGTAAAGAATTTGAGTATTATTCAATCTCCTACACATTATTGAAATAGACAATCTTAAGTGAATAAGTCTTCTTATAAGACAATACCGTACAATGTAGTATATGTAAATAATACATTATAGTATACAAAAGAACACTATTTAAAATTCAGATTTAACCTAATAAGTAAAGACCCGTGTATTCTGGTAAGGATAATAATAATGAATATTAAAACAGATGAACAAATTGAAATTCAATATTTTTGGAACATCAAGACTGTCTCCTTCACTTTGCATTTGCGTTAGACAAAGTATATCCAGAAAGGTTCAAAAGTGAATCTCGCCACAATTTCCAGCTCCACCTATTTCTTACAAGGTTAAGCCATTTTCTGTCCAAATTACTGTTATTACTACTACTAGAAAAAATTGATAGTGTGGGAACTTAATTTCATCAGTTCATATTGGCAATCAAAGATGGCGCTCACTTTTATTTAATCTTTTTATTAATCATTGTAAAGAATTTGAGTATTATTCAATCTCCTACACATTATTGAAATAGACAATCTTAAGTGAATAAGTCTTCTTATAAGACAATACCGTACAATGTAGTATATGTAAATAATACATTATAGTATACAAAAGAACACTATTTAAAATTCAGATTTAACCTAATAAGTAAAGACCCGTGTATTCTGGTAAGGATAATAATAATGAATATTAAAACAGATGAACAAATTGAAATTCAATATTTTTGGAACATCAAGACTGTCTCCTTCACTTTGCATTTGCGTTAGACAAAGTATATCCAGAAAGGTTCAAAAGTGAATCTCGCCACAATTTCCAGCTCCACCTATTTCTTACAAGGTTAAGCCATTTTCTGTCCAAATTACTGTTATTACTACTACTAGAAAAAATTGATAGTGTGGGAACTTAATTTCATCAGTTCATATTGGCAATCAAAGATGGCGCTCACTTTTATTTAATCTTTTTATTAATCATTGTAAAGAATTTGAGTATTATTCAATCTCCTACACATTATTGAAATAGACAATCTTAAGTGAATAAGTCTTCTTATAAGACAATACCGTACAATGTAGTATATGTAAATAATACATTATAGTATACAAAAGAACACTATTTAAAATTCAGATTTAACCTAATAAGTAAAGACCCGTGTATTCTGGTAAGGATAATAATAATGAATATTAAAACAGATGAACAAATTGAAATTCAATATTTTTGGAACATCAAGACTGTCTCCTTCACTTTGCATTTGCGTTAGACAAAGTATATCCAGAAAGGTTCAAAAGTGAATCTCGCCACAATTTCCAGCTCCACCTATTTCTTACAAGGTTAAGCCATTTTCTGTCCAAATTACTGTTATTACTACTACTAGAAAAAATTGATAGTGTGGGAACTTAATTTCATCAGTTCATATTGGCAATCAAAGATGGCGCTCACTTTTATTTAATCTTTTTATTAATCATTGTAAAGAATTTGAGTATTATTCAATCTCCTACACATTATTGAAATAGACAATCTTAAGTGAATAAGTCTTCTTATAAGACAATACCGTACAATGTAGTATATGTAAATAATACATTATAGTATACAAAAGAACACTATTTAAAATTCAGATTTAACCTAATAAGTAAAGACCCGTGTATTCTGGTAAGGATAATAATAATGAATATTAAAACAGATGAACAAATTGAAATTCAATATTTTTGGAACATCAAGACTGTCTCCTTCACTTTGCATTTGCGTTAGACAAAGTATATCCAGAAAGGTTCAAAAGTGAATCTCGCCACAATTTCCAGCTCCACCTATTTCTTACAAGGTTAAGCCATTTTCTGTCCAAATTACTGTTATTACTACTACTAGAAAAAATTGATAGTGTGGGAACTTAATTTCATCAGTTCATATTGGCAATCAAAGATGGCGCTCACTTTTATTTAATCTTTTTATTAATCATTGTAAAGAATTTGAGTATTATTCAATCTCCTACACATTATTGAAATAGACAATCTTAAGTGAATAAGTCTTCTTATAAGACAATACCGTACAATGTAGTATATGTAAATAATACATTATAGTATACAAAAGAACACTATTTAAAATTCAGATTTAACCTAATAAGTAAAGACCCGTGTATTCTGGTAAGGATAATAATAATGAATATTAAAACAGATGAACAAATTGAAATTCAATATTTTTGGAACATCAAGACTGTCTCCTTCACTTTGCATTTGCGTTAGACAAAGTATATCCAGAAAGGTTCAAAAGTGAATCTCGCCACAATTTCCAGCTCCACCTATTTCTTACAAGGTTAAGCCATTTTCTGTCCAAATTACTGTTATTACTACTACTAGAAAAAATTGATAGTGTGGGAACTTAATTTCATCAGTTCATATTGGCAATCAAAGATGGCGCTCACTTTTATTTAATCTTTTTATTAATCATTGTAAAGAATTTGAGTATTATTCAATCTCCTACACATTATTGAAATAGACAATCTTAAGTGAATAAGTCTTCTTATAAGACAATACCGTACAATGTAGTATATGTAAATAATACATTATAGTATACAAAAGAACACTATTTAAAATTCAGATTTAACCTAATAAGTAAAGACCCGTGTATTCTGGTAAGGATAATAATAATGAATATTAAAACAGATGAACAAATTGAAATTCAATATTTTTGGAACATCAAGACTGTCTCCTTCACTTTGCATTTGCGTTAGACAAAGTATATCCAGAAAGGTTCAAAAGTGAATCTCGCCACAATTTCCAGCTCCACCTATTTCTTACAAGGTTAAGCCATTTTCTGTCCAAATTACTGTTATTACTACTACTAGAAAAAATTGATAGTGTGGGAACTTAATTTCATCAGTTCATATTGGCAATCAAAGATGGCGCTCACTTTTATTTAATCTTTTTATTAATCATTGTAAAGAATTTGAGTATTATTCAATCTCCTACACATTATTGAAATAGACAATCTTAAGTGAATAAGTCTTCTTATAAGACAATACCGTACAATGTAGTATATGTAAATAATACATTATAGTATACAAAAGAACACTATTTAAAATTCAGATTTAACCTAATAAGTAAAGACCCGTGTATTCTGGTAAGGATAATAATAATGAATATTAAAACAGATGAACAAATTGAAATTCAATATTTTTGGAACATCAAGACTGTCTCCTTCACTTTGCATTTGCGTTAGACAAAGTATATCCAGAAAGGTTCAAAAGTGAATCTCGCCACAATTTCCAGCTCCACCTATTTCTTACAAGGTTAAGCCATTTTCTGTCCAAATTACTGTTATTACTACTACTAGAAAAAATTGATAGTGTGGGAACTTAATTTCATCAGTTCATATTGGCAATCAAAGATGGCGCTCACTTTTATTTAATCTTTTTATTAATCATTGTAAAGAATTTGAGTATTATTCAATCTCCTACACATTATTGAAATAGACAATCTTAAGTGAATAAGTCTTCTTATAAGACAATACCGTACAATGTAGTATATGTAAATAATACATTATAGTATACAAAAGAACACTATTTAAAATTCAGATTTAACCTAATAAGTAAAGACCCGTGTATTCTGGTAAGGATAATAATAATGAATATTAAAACAGATGAACAAATTGAAATTCAATATTTTTGGAACATCAAGACTGTCTCCTTCACTTTGCATTTGCGTTAGACAAAGTATATCCAGAAAGGTTCAAAAGTGAATCTCGCCACAATTTCCAGCTCCACCTATTTCTTACAAGGTTAAGCCATTTTCTGTCCAAATTACTGTTATTACTACTACTAGAAAAAATTGATAGTGTGGGAACTTAATTTCATCAGTTCATATTGGCAATCAAAGATGGCGCTCACTTTTATTTAATCTTTTTATTAATCATTGTAAAGAATTTGAGTATTATTCAATCTCCTACACATTATTGAAATAGACAATCTTAAGTGAATAAGTCTTCTTATAAGACAATACCGTACAATGTAGTATATGTAAATAATACATTATAGTATACAAAAGAACACTATTTAAAATTCAGATTTAACCTAATAAGTAAAGACCCGTGTATTCTGGTAAGGATAATAATAATGAATATTAAAACAGATGAACAAATTGAAATTCAATATTTTTGGAACATCAAGACTGTCTCCTTCACTTTGCATTTGCGTTAGACAAAGTATATCCAGAAAGGTTCAAAAGTGAATCTCGCCACAATTTCCAGCTCCACCTATTTCTTACAAGGTTAAGCCATTTTCTGTCCAAATTACTGTTATTACTACTACTAGAAAAAATTGATAGTGTGGGAACTTAATTTCATCAGTTCATATTGGCAATCAAAGATGGCGCTCACTTTTATTTAATCTTTTTATTAATCATTGTAAAGAATTTGAGTATTATTCAATCTCCTACACATTATTGAAATAGACAATCTTAAGTGAATAAGTCTTCTTATAAGACAATACCGTACAATGTAGTATATGTAAATAATACATTATAGTATACAAAAGAACACTATTTAAAATTCAGATTTAACCTAATAAGTAAAGACCCGTGTATTCTGGTAAGGATAATAATAATGAATATTAAAACAGATGAACAAATTGAAATTCAATATTTTTGGAACATCAAGACTGTCTCCTTCACTTTGCATTTGCGTTAGACAAAGTATATCCAGAAAGGTTCAAAAGTGAATCTCGCCACAATTTCCAGCTCCACCTATTTCTTACAAGGTTAAGCCATTTTCTGTCCAAATTACTGTTATTACTACTACTAGAAAAAATTGATAGTGTGGGAACTTAATTTCATCAGTTCATATTGGCAATCAAAGATGGCGCTCACTTTTATTTAATCTTTTTATTAATCATTGTAAAGAATTTGAGTATTATTCAATCTCCTACACATTATTGAAATAGACAATCTTAAGTGAATAAGTCTTCTTATAAGACAATACCGTACAATGTAGTATATGTAAATAATACATTATAGTATACAAAAGAACACTATTTAAAATTCAGATTTAACCTAATAAGTAAAGACCCGTGTATTCTGGTAAGGATAATAATAATGAATATTAAAACAGATGAACAAATTGAAATTCAATATTTTTGGAACATCAAGACTGTCTCCTTCACTTTGCATTTGCGTTAGACAAAGTATATCCAGAAAGGTTCAAAAGTGAATCTCGCCACAATTTCCAGCTCCACCTATTTCTTACAAGGTTAAGCCATTTTCTGTCCAAATTACTGTTATTACTACTACTAGAAAAAATTGATAGTGTGGGAACTTAATTTCATCAGTTCATATTGGCAATCAAAGATGGCGCTCACTTTTATTTAATCTTTTTATTAATCATTGTAAAGAATTTGAGTATTATTCAATCTCCTACACATTATTGAAATAGACAATCTTAAGTGAATAAGTCTTCTTATAAGACAATACCGTACAATGTAGTATATGTAAATAATACATTATAGTATACAAAAGAACACTATTTAAAATTCAGATTTAACCTAATAAGTAAAGACCCGTGTATTCTGGTAAGGATAATAATAATGAATATTAAAACAGATGAACAAATTGAAATTCAATATTTTTGGAACATCAAGACTGTCTCCTTCACTTTGCATTTGCGTTAGACAAAGTATATCCAGAAAGGTTCAAAAGTGAATCTCGCCACAATTTCCAGCTCCACCTATTTCTTACAAGGTTAAGCCATTTTCTGTCCAAAATTACTGATATTACTATTACTAGAAAAATGTTATGGTGTGAGAGTTTAATTTTATCAGTTCATATTGGCAATCAAAGATGGCGCTCACTTTTATTTAATTTTCTATTATCATTCTAAAGAATTTGAGCATTTTTCAATCTCCTACTAGTCATTGAAATAGACAATCTTAAGTGAATAATTCTTCTTATAAGAAAATATCGTATAATGTAGTATGTGTAAATAATACATTATAGTATGCAAAAGAACACATACTGTTTCACGGGAAGTATTATACATATTTGCGAACAGGAAGAACTTGCAGTATCTAAATCTTTCATTTCCATAACGATTCCATATCTTAGTTCATAACTACAGCTTTAATCATAGGCGTGCACACAGGTCGAATGGGAAAAAAATCCACCAGCAATATACCAGAACTTAGTGGAAAGCCTGCCCCGAAGAGTAAATGTTCTAATACTAGCGAATACATGTCCGATATCTTATTAGTTACCTGGTTGGTGTCTTTGGAAGGAGCAGCACTGGGTGTCCGGTGGCTTTTGGCTACATAGTGTACAATATAATACATATAATGTACAGGGTGCCTCAGAAAGTCACTTAACACCCCCGATACAAGGCCACTGCAGCGCGCAACGTGGAAATGGTGATGACCAATCGTTATCAAGCCAAGGGGGGACCACATTGACGCCACCCGCGCGGTCGGCGGTCATCTTGAATTCAACTTCAGAATTTTAAATGGGAAGGGGGCAATATGATATATCAAATCAGGCTAGAATTTCACGAGAAATGCAATGGTGAAGGTTTTTTCGACGTATCTTTAGCCAGTAAAAATTAATGACTGAATTCTTGTACCAATTTGCTCCTCTTTGAGGTGTTAGAAAAATGCCTTAAAATTTGTTTAGCGCATCGGTAATGCATCGAGATCAAAGTGACGTCTAGGGAGAGAAGTTGCACATGTAGAGAGAGAGAGAGAGAGAGAAAGGGTGCAGGCAACAACACCCACAAATATGCACAGAGAGAGAGACTTCATTCTTCTGAGTTTTTTTATATTATCCTTCCTTAATGAGCAGTGGCGGCGATTAGTGTGGGAAAAGCCCCCGCACTATGCTAAATCTTATCTACCTAGGGGAATGTACTGTCTTTGCCCCTTGCCCCCCCCCCCCCGGTTTTTGGACCCAATCGCCGCCACTGTTAATAAGGTATATTTGGAGTCAAAACTAATTGCTAATTTTTGTTGTTATAACAAAAACTGTACCCGCCCCCTCGAAATATCTTGGTGGGGGGTAGGGGTGTTTTAGGACAAGGTTGTTAGTAGGGGATGAATTCTTCCTACCTCCCAGTGAGGATTTCGCATTCAGCTGCCTATTATGTTTAATCTACAAAATAAATTCCAAGTTGGTTTCCTTCAAGGAAAAAAAAAGTCGAGTAATCCAGAATTTTCGAAACTTATAAGGTCCAAATAACATATTAATAAACGGACATAAATATCGTAAGAACTAGCAAAATGTTCCTGGCATCTTCCTACGGTGACGTTAATAAAAACTCCTTTGCAAATGTAACGCGTGCAGGGCCGGTCGTTCTCCTACCCTCCGAGCCGATTCCCTGGGGGACATACATAACCGTAAAAGCCATTCCGAAGTGTGATTGTCTGACGGCGTGAAATTAGAATGGAAGTGTCTCTTAGTGGGTCCATACCTGTCTGCTTTCCTCTGCATTTCTTCCTGCAGGGGACGAACGATTATGGCCGGCATTATGACTGAGAGGGCGTTTGGAAGAACGACCGTGTGGTTGAAGGATTCCGTTTCATCCTTTATTTCTACTTCCACACGCAGTGTTGCCTACTCTAGAAATGAGGAATTGTAACGTCCTTGTATTCTGGTCTTCTCAAGTTCCAAGCAACTATAGAGCGACCACAAACAAAAGACCCTTCGGCTACAATCCTTCGCGCACCTTCCCCGCGATCCGTTCAGCTCGGACCATAAGGAAGCATGGTTCACCCTGACCCTTCCCTCCACGCGGGAGTACGGTGCACAGGAGTCGCGGGTCTGCGCAAGTTTTTTTGGCTGTGGTTCCAATATAATGCTGTAGTTTTGTAATCAAAGGATCCCGGTTCTATTCCCGATACGGGGCAATGTACGAGGGGAGTGTGAAAAGTTTTGAGCCTCAAAGGAAAGAGGTGTTTTTGAGTTACAGTTTCTCATTATGATTTCTCTACATAATTACATAATATCTATAATGACCCCCAGATCAATGCACTTATGCATTCTGTTCTGCAATTTGTTTCAGTCATCTGGTAGAATGATTTGTCCTGAGTCTCACACCACTGAATGACCACCTTCGTGCGTGTGGAAGTGACGTCCTCGAAGTGAATTCTTCATGGCAGGGAAAATATGAAAATCTGACACGGCCAGGTCGGGGAATAAGGTGGATGGGGAAGAGCGGTGAAGCCACACTCGACCGAATCAGCCTGTGCAGTGAGACCTTGCCGACAGAGGTACCGAATCACGGCCCTCTCTTCTCTGACACTTCATTTATTTTCAACCTGACAAGAAAATTATAAGAAAACATGTGAATTTCATAAAAGTTCGCACAGAGTGTCCTAAAACTCAAATCTTACATCCTCCCAAATTTTAACTACCTAGCATCATCACTCCTTCCATGTGAGGCTCAAAACTTTTCACTCTCCCCTCGTACCTATGTGACCCCTCATAACAAACGTAACACAAATCTCACAAGATAGAATTTTTTAAGATCAAAATTAAGATCAAGACTATCATGGTGGTTTAGTTTAGGTTATTAAGCAATATATATGAATCTCTAATATATGAGGTGGAGGTATATACAGGTGTAGACCCGATCCTCTTATTCTACATTTAGATGTGTTACGTGTCCATAGGAGCAATAAAAGGAAAATATTTGACTTAAACAATAACAGATGGCAGCACCAATGACAACTGTCATTCTAGTTGAAAACAGGAGTTTCAAGTTCGAAAATTTGAGACATCATGTTGTTATCAAATGCAATCATGATCTTGATCTGTAATGTATCGTGTTTCATTCAACGCAGAACCATATTAATTGAAAGAAATCTGTGTAGCTAATGAGCATTCAGAATAATACATATTCATTGCCTTGCATGTAATCTTTCATTGTTTGTAATATACAGCATTTATAAATTAAACGGGTTTTTATAGTGCATATTTAAGTGCATATTTTACACTTTTTTAATGCATATTTTGCGTTTTTAGTGCATAACTATTCGAGACCTACATATTATTGTATATTAAGACGCGGCATTTTGGGGATATGTCTTCTTGGCTCCATTTGACCTACAGGTATATTGTGCATTGTAGGGTTTGGATGGAGAGGCTCTTTCGTCCAGAATTCTATTTTAACTTCGTCGAGCATATCTGTATATTTAAACGTATCTAACAGTTAGGTACAGTCGAAAGGTGATGAATACATAGATACGTCTCGCTGCAGTCAAATCATCTCAACTACAGCGCGACAATAGACATTCTTCCCATTGTTGCAACACTGTTATTCAATTACCGAAAAATTCCAGGAATTGAAATTATTTTCTCACACTGTTCGTTATTCAGAGGTTTTAATTCTGCGCTGGTGTATAGTTATCAGTGTCTGTTACTGAGAATTCCCGCTGTTCACAAGTAACTTCTCCACATACCCCCACGTATTTCTCCCCGTCAGGGGTGTCCACAGGGGAGTTTCATGACGGGCCTGCGTTATGGTAATTTTTTGGGGGAACAAAATTTTATACCAATTCTATATATCTTCACACAAAAATGGAGGGTGATAATTTCGTTTGATTTACTTATTATGGATTTTTAGTTATGGTTATTATCAGTGGCGGCGATTACGGGTGGCGAGGGGGGACAGTTCCCCAAACTTTTCGCCACTTTTGCTCCCGCACTATGTTAAACCTTATCTACAAAGGGAAATATACTGTCTTTGCCCCCCAGTTTTGGAACCCAATCGCCGCAACTGGTTATTATGTACAGTTTTTAGACAGGTTGAAATGAAACATCACCGCTTATGACTTTAGAATCGATTTGGAAGGGAAGGACGTGCTGTTCGCATTAATACAAGGCTAGTCAAGCAGTCAAACTGCTAAGAATAAGGTTCAGTACACTAACAATGGCGGTGAGCCTGAGCAGTTTTGTACGATGTTAGCAAACATGAAAGTGAGCCTCAAGTACCTAAAGTAAACATATATTGCTTTAATATGTCTGTATTACATTGTTCCGTAAATTTTGTCTGACCAAAATAATTTGAGTAAATAATTCGGCATGAAGGGGAGGGCGCGAATGTTCTACCTTTTTGTGGGGGAGTGCGTCATAGGCCTTGCGGGGGATGCGCACCCCTGCTTCCCGTCAAATTGTTCGTTACTTAAAGATGAGGCGTCCGTTAAGATTACATTCACTCTAATATTGTATTAAAATTCACTTTCTTGAAGCGAGACTAATTGAGATGGCAGGTATAGTTTAAGAAGATTGTCGGTACATTATTTATATTATACATTTACAATCTGGGATCTAGAAAAGGCGATTGTGCAAATAGACACTTTTGACTTAAATATATTTTTTTTAAGATCGAAAAGTTATGATTTTTTCGGTAATATTTTGATACAATACAGACAGAACTGAATTTTCACAAATACCTTTTTATTTGATTATTGAGAATTTCACCTAAAATGACAAAGAAGTATTGTCCATGTCAATAACACGTCGTCCATGCTAATTGACTCTAGACGTGTCAGTGTTAATGACAAACCAGGCATCTTTCAAACCATTCAAGAAGTAAATTATAATTTTATTGTAATTTTATCATTAACTAACTAACTAACTAACTCTCTAGCCTTCTTAAACCCGAAGGTTCATGGCTGCAGCAACACAGGCCTTCCATCTTTCCCTATTTTGAGCAAGTTCTATATACTCTTTTCCATCCCTACCGATTTCCCTTAGGTCCATCTCAACGTTGTCCCTCCATCTTCGTCTTGGCCTTCCTACAGGTCTCTTACCATCAGGTTTCCCAACAAGAATCCTGTAAACTCCTCGTTCCTCTCCCATTCGTGCCACATGGCCTGCCCACCTAAGTCTTCTTGATTTAATTATTCTAATAATATCTGGACATGAATACAAATTATGTAGTTCTAAATTATGTAACCTTCTCCACTCACCTGTCTCCTCATCCCTTTTAGGTCCAAAGATTTTCCTAAGGATCTTATTTTCAAATACTCTCAATTTATGTTCCTCTTTCAATGTAAGGGACCAAGTTTCACATCCATATAATACTACAGGCAAAATTACTGTTTTGTATATTTTAACTTTTAGTTTCTTAGATATTAAACGAGAAGACAAAAGTTTATGAAGAGAGAAGTAACATGCATTTCCTGAATTAAGCCTACTTTTTATTTCATCTTTAATATAATTTTCATTTGTTAATATTACTCCTAAGTATTTGAATTTGGAAACTGGTTCAAACGAGTTGTTATCAATAATTAGAATTTGATTATTACCTAACACTTGGTTTCGGCCTGTAAGCATATATTTAGTTTTATCTTTGTTAACTTCCAAACCTATCTCTTTAGCAGTTTTGAAAAATATTTTAGCATTATTCTTAATTGTATCCACATCATCCCCCAGTAAGTCTACATCATCTGCATATGCTAACAACTGAGTCACACCATTTAATTTTAGTCCTTCTTTAGTTTCTTTTACCTTCCTAACAGCATATTCTAAGGCAAAATTAAAGAGCAATGGAGATAATGCATCTCCTTGTTTTAACCCATCATGAATTGTAAATTTGTCAGACATATTAATACCCACACGAATTTTACTTTCTGTTTCACTGGTGCATACTTTTATCATACTAACAAGCTTCTTAGGTATTCCAAACTCAACTAATATATTATATAATTTATCTCTTTTGACTGAATCATATGCTTTTTTGAAATCAATGAATAGCTGATGGACATTTTGATTATATTCCCACTTTTTTTCAAGTGTCTGTCAAGTGTGAAAAATTTGATCTGTAGTTGATCTGTTACGTTTAAATCCACATTGATAATCACCTATAATTTCATTAGCATATGGGGTTAGTCTTGTTAAAAGAATGTTAGATAATATTTTATATGTTGTTGAGAGTAGAGAAATTCCACGGTAATTATTGCAGTTCATTTTATCACCTTTTTTAAACACAGGAACAATTATGGATTCTTTCCACTGTTGAGGGATTTCTTCTTTATTCCATATTAAACAGATTAATTTATGAATTTGATACATTAATGAATTTCCACCATATTTAATTAACTCAGCTGGTATTAAATCAATGCCAGGTGCTTTGTTATTCTTTAGCCTTTTAATAGCATCTTTAACTTCAGTCAAGTTGGGTTCTGGAACTAAAGGTTCTGCTGTGTGTACTTCATTCACTTCTGATTTATCTCCTACATGGACATTTAAAAGGTCATTAAAGTAGTTCTTCCATCTATTTAGAATATCACTTGGGTCAGCTAGAAAATCACCGTCTTTATCTTTTATCAAGTTTACTTTAGGTTGCCACCCCTTTCTAAATTCATTTACACCTTTATATAAATCTCTGATATTTTTATTTTTGCTGTTTGTTTCAATTTCGTTAATTTTGGTTTTCAAGTAATCTCTTTTTTTACTTCTAAACGTGCGGTTAACTTCTCGCTTTATTCTATTATAATTGTTTAGATTTGTATCATCAGAGTTATTTAACCACCTAAGTCTAGCCTGATTTCTTATTTCTATTAGATTATGACATTCATTATCAAACCATGGCTTACTTTTTCTCGGTTTATGGTATCCTATACTTTCTTTAGCTGCTGATTCTATTGCATTACGTATGTGCTCCCAATTCTTATTTACGTCTGTTTCATTTATATTTTCATAATCATTTAAATCCTGCAAAACATCAAATCTATTTGACAGTTTAATTTGGTAATCTTTCTTAATTCTTTCATCAGTAAACTTTCCTGTATCAAATTTTAGAACTTTTAGATTTTGTTGCTTATGATTTATCACTGAGAGTCTTTCTCTTAATTTAGCAATTACTAAATATTGGTCACTAGCACAGTCAGCACCTCTATGTGTACGAACGTCAATTATACTAGTATGCCTTCTCTTATCAATGAGAATATGATCTATCTGATTGTGAGTTTTACCATCTGGAGAAGACCAGGTATATTTATGGATATCTTTATGTTTAAAAGTGGTACTTTTCACAATTAAATTCTTTGAGGTTGCAAAAGTAATCAATCTTATACCATTATCATTACTTAATTCATGAAGACTTTCTTTACCAATCGTGGGTTTAAATGTCTCTTCTTTGCCAATTTGTGCATTACAGTCACCTAACAGAATTTTCATATCATACTGAGAAAATTTATCAAAGACCTGTTCTAACTCTGCATAAAAATCATCTTTAGTATTATCATCTTTATCTTCCGTTGGTGCATGTATGTTTATTAAAATAATTTTACACCACCTACCCTGTAAAACTGCATATGATATCCTATCATTAATAAATTCTACTGTTTTAAGAGCCGATATAATTCTATTATTTATGAAAAAGCCTGTTCCAAAATTATGATTTTCAGTACCACCATAGAAAAAAGTATAATTTTTAGTTTTACAATTCCCTTCTCCTGGCCACCTAACTTCCTGGACAGCTACTACATCTAATTTATACTTAACTATCTCATTAACCGTACACTGAAATGCCCCAGGCCGGTAAAGGCTCAGAACATTCCAGGTGCCTAATTTAACATCCTTCTTCCTAACGTAGATCTTATCCTTAGTCCAGGGACCTCCCAAAGTAGTCCCCACCCGGAGATCCGAACGGGGGACTATTTTACCTCCGGAATATTTTACCTTGGGAACATCCATGGCCTTATATTGTTGTTTCTTGACATGTGTTTTTACAGTGCAGAGTTGTCAGCTCTACGCCTAACCCCCAATATGAATGGAGGAACTACTACACAAGACAAACACAAACACATTAGACAGCACAACTACTACACAAGACACACATAAACACATCACAACTATAACAAAATATAAACACAAACACACCACAACTACTACACAAGACAAACAGAAACACATTATAAAAAGGCATGCAGTAGAATTTAAAAATATTTTTTGTTAATTATAACGTATGTTCATGTATACGTTATACAATAATGTCTTATTAATGCTACGAGCTCTACACCTGACACCCCTCTAACAAAACTATTTATGGATGCAATACCCCTTCGTCCATGCATGTGAAGTACATGGCAGCAGTAGTCCATATCCATGACGACGAAACCAATGGTTTCTCGCAGAGAATCATAGAATCATATAGGGAAAGGGAAAATATAATTCCTGGAAACATGTAGTTAAGTAATCCTTCTGTGTTAACAGGCTGCAACGTGCCACCACTCGTAACTCCAGGGTATGGAGATCCGAATTGGCAACACACCACTCCTTGCTCCAGCTGGTCAGTTGGGAGCACCAGTTCTCACCCAGGAATCGGGATTATCATTAGTCTGCTGAATTGTACTTAGTACATGCTAATGGCAACAAAGTCATACACTTACCTTCGTTTCAAAAGAAAAGTATTTCTAACCACAGGCTCCGACTTGGGGGTTGGGGTGGAGGCCCTCCATTCGTGTAGAGGCACACATCTTATATGTGTTTACATATATAAAATATTGTTTATGCCAACTTAGTCCCCCCAAATTTTATTTAAGTTGGCGATTGTGTTTGTAACCCAATCAGTCAACAAGATTACTCCAAAGAGCACGCTTGAAATAGTGTTTCCATCTACAGAAAAATAATATTCTTGCCTTCCAAAACTCAAAATTTGGATGTGCTGATGACGTAGGATCTTTGGAACAAAGTTTATTAGCATCACCATTCTATTTTTTGTTGGTTGCTTTTCCTTTTCATAGTTTTGATTGATTGATTTGTGCACAGTAAGGCTAATCGGGACTGGACCTACAGTTTAAAGTGGGATCCGAACCACTATGTGCCTCCACCGGGTATCGAACCCGGGAACCCTTGATTACAAGGCGACGACGCTACTACTGCACCATCGGAGAGTCCTTCCTTTTCATGGCATAATGAATTACCATACTTCTTTCAACAAAAATATTTTTACTTCATAAATGAATAATAATATTTGAGAAGGAATTGCACTTCAATGTGCCATGTGAGGCACATCCATGCTAATGAAAAATTGCATGGATATATTTTCTTTACCTCTTATTTAATATAATTGGAAGAAAATACAGAGTTGTGTACCTACAACATGGGAACATTTTGAGAATTACTCAACAAGCTTAGTAACTATTACTACAGAACTGGGACTTTCATTTGCTCCCTAATCGTAGAAGCACCAAAATCTACTTTGTATAACTAACTCTCTAGCCTTCTTAAACCCGAAGATTTATGGCTGGAGCAACACAAGCCTTCCATCCTGAGCAAGATCAATCCAGTCTTTTAAATCCTTAGGTCCATCTCAACGTTATCCCTCCATCTTCGTCTTGGCCTTCCTACAGTTCTCTTACCATCAGGTTTCCCAACAAGAATCCTGTAACCTCTTCTTTCCTCTCCCATTCGTGCCACGTGGCCTGCTCACCTGCCCATTAAAAGAAGAACATAAATTTAAGAGTATTTGAAAATAAATTCCCTAGGAAAATATTTGGATCTAAAAGGGGATGAGGAGACAGGTGAGTGCAGAATAACCTTTTAGAATTGCACAATTTGCATTCATGTCCAGATATTATTAGAATCTACTATATGTACTGAAGCTAATTGCATCTGAGACTACGATTAGAATACCGTAAATATTTAAACATTTGTTGGTATTGATGGGTGCATGGTGGTTGAAGAGGCATAAGAACTCAACATCTCTCATTCATCCTGAGGATCACAAATCTTGGCGATGGGTTTCGAAGTGGATGCCCGCAGGCGAAGGCACCAGGTAATGAAGGACATTCACACAATACTGTTATGGTTATGATAACGATAACGGCGTCACCATAAGATTTCATGGCGTCATTTATGGATTCTCCGATTGTCGTCACTCACTGCAGCGCCATTACCTTCGCTGTTAGTTGCTTCTGGTTTAGTAACGGTTTCCTATTGAATATAACTCCCACGACGTACTGCCAAAGCGAACGTAAAGTATGAAATTATGCCTAATGACTCCTCGGAACGGTTAGTGCTTGTGAATCTCAACCTTAGAGATGCTTTGACGACAAAATATAAAGACAATTGATATTGAAAACATATCTCACTGCATTCGAATTCTATACGAGCTCATGTATTTAATGAAAATATAGTGTCCACGTTTGACGACAAGTAGCGTATACCATGAAAATTTTGGGATTACAACACTAGATATAGAGAAGGTAGACAATGTAATACTATTGTTTACTACCGTATTGTTATTACTAATGTATTACTATGCAAACGACCAATGTGTAGATTTTCACTTCCACTTGACAGATATAGAAGAATAATAAACTCAGTACTGTTGAAAATTCTGATAGAATAGAGATTGTTAAATATAAATGTAGCCCATAATCGTGCGCACGGGCGGCAAGGGGAGGCAGATGCCATTCCTTATACTCTCACTTAGAAATTTAGTGTAGAGAAATCTTATCATCGTTAGCTATTAAACAGTATTGTTCTCTTTAGAAAACAAAGTATTTTCAAGTTACAAGCAACTACGCGGAGGAATTTATTTCCTATGTAACTGGACTATTTCACTTCGTTCTCCAGCAAATTACTTGTTATTAAGACTCAGATATTTTATTCGTTAGCCTAGTTCTGTTACACCTATGTGGTCACAGAATTAATTGGTCTCAGAATAAATTAGTCACAGAATAAAATTGTCTCGGAATAAATTTTTCTCAGAATAAATTGGTCACAGAATAAATTGGTCTCAGAATAAATTAGTCACAGAATATATTAGTCAGAATATATTAGTCACAGAATAAATTAGTCACAAAATAAATTGGTCACAGAATAAATCGGCCACAGAATAAATTGGTCACAGAATAAATTGGTCACCATAGAATAAATTAGTCACATAATAAATTGGTCTCAGAATAAACTAGTCACAGAATATATTAGTCACAGAATATACGATAGGTCATACTAAAAGTTTTTAGACACGCGCAAGTAAAACACTGGAGACCAAAAGTATGAATGCTATAATTTTTCAAAGTATTCTCCATGACAGTTGATACACTTGTTCATCCGCTCAAACCAAGTGTGAAAGCACTGGGACCACACATCTGCAGGCACCTCTTGAATGCACTGAACGAAGGCGGTGACTGCCTCCTCGGGAGTAGGAAATGAAGAACCTCGTAATGTATCCTTGATTTTAGGGAACAGGAAGAAATCACAAGGGGCGAGGTCGGGACTGTAAGGAGGATGAGTCTTTGAAGAATTCAATTGTTCGTACTGCTGTATGGCTGCGTGCATTGTCTTGATGCACAATAATGCGACTTCGTGGGCGTTTTTCACGATCTCCGGTAAACAAACCGTAGTGTACCATTCAGCGTTAACGGGCCGACGTCCCTGTAGCGGCACTGTTGCAATATGGCCCGTCCGACTGAAGAAAGTGGCAACCATTTGTTTGCCAACACTTCGTCCCTTCCTGACTTTTGTTGGTGGGTCTTCATCCGGGAAGATCCACTGCGTCGACTGTCGTTTGCTCTCGGGTTCATAACAGTACACCCAAGTTTCGTCACCTGTTACGATGTCATACACTGCATTTGATTGTTCTTGGTTAAATTTGTCCAGCATTTTCACGCACCACGTGACCCCTGCCTGCTTTTGCTCCTGAGTAAGATGGTGTGGGATCCATCTGGCACAGAGCTTCCTGACACCAAGGCGGTCATGCAGGATCGTTTGAACCTGACTCATACCAATACCCAGAGTTGCACTAATAACTGCATATGTCACCCGGTTATCCTCCTCTATCATGCGACGCACTCTGTCGACGTTTTCTTGAGAAGTTGCTGTCACAGGACGACCATCACGTAATTCATCACTGAGTTTCTGACGTCCACGTCGAAATTCTAAAAACCAATTAAACACAGTCGCACGGCATGGGGCTTCCTCCTGAAATGCATTTCGGAGCCTTTCATAACATTGCTGCTGCGTTAAACCTGCTCGAAAATCGTAAAAAATCATTGCTCTGAAGTGCTTCCGTGTTAAATCCATTTTAATGTACACACACGACAATAATTGACTAATTTCTGGCACACAACAATTAACAACTATAAATTCTGCAGCATTATCACACTTCACAGACTACTAACTTCAACATATCCTAGAGACAATGTATTGCTGCAATCAGTGTTGTCGCATCTAAAAACATTTAGTGTCACCCACGTATTAGTCACAAAATAAATTGGTCTCAGAATAAATTAGTCACAGAATAAATTGGTCACAGAGTAATTTTTTCTCAGAATAAATTGGTCACAGAGTAATTTTTTCTCAGAATAAATTGGTCACAGAATAAATTGGTCTCAGAATAAATTAGTCACAGAATATATTAGTCACAGAATAAATTAGTCACAAAATAAATTGGTCACAGAATAAATTGGTCACAGAATAAATCGGCCACAGAATAAATTGGTCACCATAGAATAAATTAGTCCAAGAATAAATTTGTCACAAAATAAATTGGTCTCAGAATAAATTAGTCACACATTGGAAATGAATAAACTATGTGTAGTTGTTTTGAATCTGCTGTACGAAATCAAGTTTACGTGTAAATTAGTCTGAACCAAAAACAAGGAAAATAAAGGGGAACAGAGAACCTTTGTGCCGCGGAAGCTGGAATTCTTCTAACAGAGTGATTTTCGGTGTTTGGTTTGAGTTGCTGTTTTAAGTCCATTTTATACACAGTAAGGCTAGTAGTGCAGGTGGCCCGGTACTGAATAATCATTTGAGGCTCGAATCATCATTTGAGGCTCGTCGTAGCCTTTTATGATGTATATTTTGAGGGCAGAGTTGGCAACACTGTGGGCCCACTGTAGCCTTTTATGAGGGGGTCTATTGTTTTCTGTTTACATCTGGTAACACTGCCGTAGTTTGACAGTGTTGTTAACCTACTGGTTTTTTTTTCACTGAGGCTTGAATCATTATTTGAGGCTCGTCGTAGCCTTTTATGATGTATATTTTGAGGGCACAGAGTTGGCAACACTGTGGGTTTTTACTGTAGCCTTTTATGAGGGGGAGGGCCTATTGCCCCCTGTTTACATCTGGCAACACTACCGTAGATTTTTTGACAGTGTTGTTAACCTACTGGGTTTTTTTCACTGTAAATTTTTATTAAAGGGTCTGAGGGGTCCATGTATTTTTTATGTCTGGCAACACTGTTGGGGGCCTAGTGTTGGCGACACTGTGGGTTTTTACTGTAGCTTTTTATGAGGGGGACCTATTGTCCTCTTTTTATATTTGGCAACTCTATTGGATGTTTTTTTTTGAGGCTTGGGTTTTACCAACCCATCCGAAGAAAATTCCACTATATGATTTTTTACTGGCTAAGCTAACCTACAAATAGAAATTGCCAACACCGACGAGCATCAAATGATGATTTCGAGCCTCAAATAATAATTTCGAGCATCAAATGATGATTCGAGCCTCAAATAATAATTCAAGACTCGTCGGTGTTGCCAACCCACTCTACAAAAATTCCACTATATGATATTTTGAAGCCTTTCACGGTGTATGTTAACCTCACAAGCAGTGTTGCCAACTCGGGGGCGAGGCGTAGCCTTTTATGGTGTATGTTAACCCTACCAGCAGTGTTTCCAACTCGTCGTAGCTTTTCACGGTGTATAATTTTTACACGCACGCGCGTGTATTGTGACGAATGCACTCTCTCATCCTTGAAGGATGAATGCACCTTATCGTAATTTTCCAACTGTGGGACCAAATGTTTATATATCGTGACCTTTGTAAACCTCTTTCGGGAACAATATGTCGCACACACACACGCGCGCGCGCGTGCCTGTATTGTGACGCAAGCAAACAAAAAAAACTTTGCCTGTCATTACAAAAAAAACTTTGACCGTATTCTTAAATAACTAACAAGGACAATGAATCTTTTTGGCTTCCGCAAACAAATCAACATGGAGACTGCACCGCCAAATTTCAATAACCTCTTACCTTCCGTATTATCTAAACTCAATGGTTTACTGATTGTTCATCTCAACAGCATTTGGACGAAACTGAATGACGATGTGGGCAAGATGTTTTATGTTTTTAATAACAATTTACATTTCTACGAAATTCCGATCGACGGGAAACTTCAAATCACCGTGAATCCGGAAAACGCAGGCGAAATCAAAATTTCTACCGGCAAGAATATTTTTCGAATCAAGCACGACAAGATGCTTTCTAACATTACGTACGATGTTTCTGCAGGAGATTATTTTTATATGGAACTTCTCGGAGATTACGACAAACTCATTCCTCTCTTTGTAGAATTACGAATCGTTTATCCTATTATAAATAACCGTTAACCAAAAATGCCTAACGACATTTTCGGCAACACCAAGCGTGTAGACCACGCAGAAGAGATTCTCATGTTGGACATTCGAGTTAAGAAGTTGAGGACCGATTTGATTGCTTTGCAGGAGACCTTAAACAAAAGTTTAGAGTCGGAAATCGCTACGCTCCAAACGCAATGTCTCGACCCCATTCTGAAAATCGATTCCGAACTGAAGACGCTGATAAAAAATTATGTCGACGTACCTTCTTACGACAACGTTCAAAATATACAGTTGAGCGTGGATTCGCTTCAAAATGATTTGGCCAAATTACAGCAATTTCAATCGAAAAATGAAGATTTGGAAAAATTAAAACTCGAAATCGAAGAACGAACTTCCGCAATAGAAAAGAATTTCTCTGAACTTCAAACCGTCGTGAACGATATAGACGCAGAACGCTTACATGTCGTTGTTTCCAAATTACAAGAAGAATTCACCAGCACGTTGGAAGAAATTAAATCCAAGTTGCAGACTTTGGAAGATACAATGACGAACCTACCATCGTCGGACGAACTGCAGGTCATCGGTAAAAGCGTCGCGAACATAAAAATTCAATTGGAGGCCTATCAAGATTTCGAACACATTCAAACCACCATCGCTACGCTTCAGGCGTCCTTGGAATTGATCAACGAAGAAATTAAAAATATTCACGCTGAAGCAAGAGCGTTGACGAGCATTCAAGACACGTTGAGCACGGTTCAGCAGAAGATCGAATATTTAGAAAATTTGAACGTCGAAACGAATCTCGCTCATTTTCATCACGTACTCGACAACATACAGGGTGACTTGGAATCGTTACGGACGAGCGTGCCTTCGAGCGAAGATTTGGAAAAATTGAAAACGGCGGTGACGGCACTATCCGATTCGAACGACATCAAAAGTTCATTGAGCGATCTCGAGAGTAGGGTGGCCAATCTCCCCACCTCCAAAGAATTGCACGCTTTGAAAAGAAACATATCTCGAATGCTGAAACGACTAGAAACGGAAACGGCGAACGAGGAACAGATTCGAGACGAAATTAGTTCGCTGGTGTCAATGCTACCCACTTCGCAGAGCGTCGCCGACCTTCACACGCAGTTTACAGAGATGCGAAGGATCGTGAACGATCTTACCGAGAAGAGCTCGAAATTGAATCAAGTCGAGAACCTTCAGAACATTGTCGTCAACATCAGAGATCAAGTTGGAGTGCTGGAATCCACGAAGGAATCGACGCTGGCCTCTTTCGGTGCCAAGTTGCAAGAACTCAACGAAAACTACAAGCAGTTGAACGTGGAAGTGAAAATCAAACCGTCGTTTTCTGCCGTAACGGATACCATAATCGAGCATTTGCTGCCCATCGAAAATAAACTCGGACAAGTTCACAGTAATCTGCTCGGCGTCGACACTAAATTCGCTAAACTGCATTCTCTGCAAGCCATCGAAATCAACAGCGTACCCAATCAACAGAGAATCTCCACGTTCGTCGAAGGTAACAAACTGTACATGTTGCATCCTTATCATCCGTACTACAAGTTTCTCCTCGATGGCACGATTCAGATAAACGAATTTTCGTACTGGTCTCACGGTAGAAAAGCTAGCGTTCCCACCATGACTTTGATATCGAATCGTGGTGTCCAGAAAGCAGGAAACATTCCTCTGGCACGTTGGAACGAAACGCGCAACATATATGAAATACACGAAGACGAAGATCTTACCGTTTTCGACGTGAGTGCCGGCGATAAGCTGATCATTCAAAACACGAGCGAAGTGCCACCCTCTTTGAATCCCATCACGCTTGTGCTTCTCTTGAAACGTAATCTCTAAAAAAAATGTCTAGGCAAGCCATCGTCGAAGAATTGCATAAACCTGCACGCCGTAACTACGAACGTTTGGCTGTGGTAACCAAGGGCATCGACGACCTCTGGCAAAGCGACCTCGTGGAGATGAGTAGCGGCAATTTGAAAAACGTACATAAATTGAACAAGGGCAACAAGTACCTCCTCACCGTCATAGACACATTTTCGAAATTCGCATGGGCTCTACCTTTGAAGGCGAAAACGGGAACATGCGTCACGGAAGCATTCAAATTAATTTTTCGCGAAAGCGGCGGCAGACAACCACGGTTTCTGCAAACGGACAACGGTAAAGAATTTTACAACGCCGTATTCCAAAAGTTTATTCAAAAACACAAGATTCAACATTATTCGACCTTCAGTCACATCAAAGCCAGCATCGTGGAAAGATTCAATCGAACCTTGAAAACACACATGTGGAAACGATTCACGCTTCGGGGAAATTACAAATGGGTCGACATCCTGCCGGAACTCGTCGACACCTATAATGATACGGTACACAGAACAATAGGCATGAAGCCAGCCGACGTTACCAAGTCCGACGAGCAGCGTTTAATTTCTACAGTTTACTGTCCAAAGTACACACCCACGACAAAAAAAGCTAAATACAAAATTGGAGACCGGGTGAGGATCAGCAAATTCAAACGCACCTTCGAGAAGGGATTCACAAAAAATTGGAGCACGGAACTCTTTACGGTGGTTCGAGTTCTACCCGGAAACCGACACACGTATATAATAAAAGATAGTGGCGGCGAGATTTTGAAAGGAAGATTTTACGAAGAGGAACTCTCTAAAACGAAACACCCCGACACGTACCTCATCGAGAAAGTATTGCGTAGGAAAGGTAACAAACTGTTTGTCAAATGGCTGGGACTTCCGGAAAAGAGTTGGATCGACGCGGACGAAGTGATCTTGTGAGTACGTGGAACGTGGTGAAGCGTCTACCGGATCCGGAAAGTCAAACGAGAAAAAAAAAAAAGAACGGCGAGTTGCTTCCCGACAGCATCCGCTGTCTGATCGTAGGTCCTTCGGGGTGTGGGAAAACGACACTGCTCGTGGACAATTTTCTCCTCGCACCGAATTGGTTAGATTGGAAGAACAGGCACCTGTACGTGTTCTCGAAAAGTTTGGAGCAATCCAAATACCAGCAACTGATGAAACTGTACGATGGTCTGGACATTGCAACGTTCGCCTCGGAAATAAAACCACTCGACGATTGTCGTGAAAATTCAGTCGTTGTGTTCGACGACGCCATCCTGGAAAATCAAAATGAAATTCGCAACTTTTTCACGCAAGGTCGTCACAAAGGAATGGATTGCTTCTACCTAGCTCAAACGTTTTCCAAAATTCCAAAACAGTTAGTGCGCGACAACGCTAATTTCATATGTTTGTTTCGTCAAGATCACACCAACCTCAAGCACGCGTACGATGACTACGTAGGCGGAGACATGAACTACAATCAATTTTCGGAACGCTGCTGCTCTACTTGCTGGAACGGTGACGATTTCGGATTCGCGACGATCGACATGACGAGGAAACCCAACGACGGAAAATACAGAAACAAAATCAACGACTTTCTAAACGTTGCAACGTTGTGAGAAACGACGTGTATAAATAAACGTCATGACGAAACGAAAAATCGAAGACGAAAATCTCAAGCTTCGCGATTACCTCGCAAAACGCTTCAAAGGTTGGAAATCCGAGAATCGCGGATTCTACGAAGAGAAGAAACGTCAGGATCAACCCGTGATCGATGCCATCAGCAGTCTAAAAGGTAAAAAAAAAAGTAAAGTGTTCCCCTGTGCATAGCACCACGCCATGAAGGCGTACGGGGGGTGTGGGGGTAACGCCCCACACTTTCTTGATCCGGTCGTGAGTGGGGGTGATGTGATCAGCATCACGCCCCTGACCGCCTTTACCCCCCAGGGTTTCCCCCAGGTACCCATGTTATTCGACGCTGGGTAGGCGCCGGGGCCGCTTCCACCGTTAGAAAAGTTCCCGGATTTGAACCGGCCGGGGATCGAACCCGGGACCTTGAGCATGGTAGTCAGACGCGTTACCGACTGAGCCACCGCGGCCACATCAGCAGTCTAGGTAAAGAAATTAAAAGTGTCACGGAACAAAATAAAAATTTGATCAACGAACTCGTACCGCTCGCAGCTAAAAGTTACGCCGTACCCACGCCTATTTCGAGCATTCCTTCGACGCCGTTCGAACTGAAGGATGCACCGGCACGACGTCGAGCCATAGGCAGCACGTCTTCGGATAAAATCGAGTTGGGACCTTTGGCACGAGACTACTTGAGCACGGGGAAATTCGACAAGGATGAAGTGTTCGGATTGTATCCCAGCATGGAAACCAGCGAAGGCGGCGGTGTGGTGTGGAAGATTGGGAAATCGAAGGTGACCTTCGAAGGCAACGACATTAAAGTCAATTTAGGCGACAAGGATAGTTGGAACAGGTATCCGGGTACGGTGGGATTTTGGGAACTCGTTGCCAAAAAGCAGCCGAAAGATTACACCGACGAAGATTACCAAAGTTACAAGGAAATTCTGATCATGACGGATGCCTTGTACCAGAACAACGACGCCTCGCAGAATAGGGTGAAATCGAGCAGCGGCGAGAAGTACAGGAATCTCATCAAACCGATTTGGAACCAGGTCAAAACAGGCAGCGGCGTCAAACGCTACAACACGTTACCCAAAGAATTCGTTTGGGTGGACGACGTTAGGAAACTCGTGGACCGATTGTTGGTGATAGCCGGCGAAGAGAATGCAGGCAATCGTAATTTCTACAACGAGAAGGTTGGCATCGTGGACATGATCAGCACGCAACTTTCCAACTTCATCGTGAACGACGACAAGGGCATAGGTTACCTGATCAAAATCATCAACACGCTGCCTCCGAAATTTTGGAACGTGGCCGAAGGAAAGGGACTCGTGAACGACATCATCAACAAGTTACCTTTCGAGATGCATCTACCTGGCTACCAGTACTGCGGACCGGGTACCAAACTCGAGAAAAGATTGGAGAGAGGAGACAAGGGTGTGAATCCGTTGGACGCGGCATGCAAAGATCACGACATCGCCTACAACACCACGCAGACGGATCTGGACGCACGTCACGAAGCAGACAAAAAATTGGAACATGCAGCTTTCGAAAGGTTCGTGAGCAGAGACGCATCGCTGGGTGAACGGGTCGCCGCACTGGGTACCACCATCGCCATGAACACGAAACAAAAATTGGGGTGGGGTATATAAATAACATACCGTAAAAAAACTACACAAGAAAAAATCTCAGAATATATATATAAATAACATACCGTGAAAATAACACATAGAGCATCAACATGAAGCCCAAGGGTGTCGTGTACCAGATACCATACTCCAATCTAAAAAATCTAGGTGCTCTCGATGGGTTACTCACCAAGAAACAACGCGAGAAGAAACGTTCTTGCTTGTCGAAAGGACACGGAATGAAATTACTGCTCAGCACACCTCAATTGAAAAGATTGCAGCGTTCGCGGAAACAGCAAAAAATCGGAGGTTTCATATTCAGCATCCCCGCCATCCTGGCAGCATTGGGGGCCGTGGGAAGTTTGGCCGGCGGAAGTGCCGCCATCGCGAAAACCGTCATCGACTCGAAGAAGAACAAAGCGGAATTGGAAGAACAGAAACGTCACAACCTGGCCATGGAGAAGAAAGGGGGGAAGGGCGTGATGAAGAAGTTTAAAAAAAAGAAACAACAGCACTCACCAACCGAGACATTGAATCTCTGATCGGACCGTTACGAATCAAACACTTCAGAGGAGTTTTCATGTCCGACTCGTTACCTTCAAGCGTTAAAAGAAGAGAATGCGGAGTAGTCAACTTGGACGGTCAAGAAAATCCAGGCACGCATTGGATATGTTACCACAAAAATGATGATAAAGCATTCGTTTTCGATTCTTTCGGAGGTGTTCCACCTACAAATTTAATTCATTATCTGAAAACGAACAAAACCTCTATATACTACAACGACGAACGCATTCAAAATTTCGGAGACGTGAACTGCAGCCATCTCTGCCTCTCCGTGCTCGCGTTTCTCTCTAAAATAAATAACCCTACGATCGAGGATTTCCAGAAAGCATTGTGGAACCTCAAACAGCATCACTAGGATGGGCGTGTTCCATCTCACGAGCGAATCTTCAATCTTGAAACTCACGCTGCACGACGACATCGTCTATCCTAAATCCGTGGCTCTGCGTGCATTCTACAGCATGTACCTCATACCTAACGTCACGCAGCACAACAACAAAATTAGCGTCGGAAGCGAACACATCGTCGTCACGCCAGGACAATACAATCTTTCCACTTTGCAAGCTCAATTACCCAAAGGCACATACCTTTCTCAAAATTCGGTCACGCACAGAGTGGAAATCCTATCCGCGACGGAGACCGTGGACCTGGGCACCATGGGAGAACTTTTAGGTTTCGAGAACAACCACCCAAAACTCGAAGCTGGCATCAAGCACGTAGCAACCAACATTCCTAAATTCTTGGCCATAGAGACTCTGAACGTACACTGCAACGTGGCGGTAGGTATGATCACGAAATCTTCGGACGGATTATTAGGAAGTCACAAGCAGACGGGAATCATAGCCACTTTCAAACCAAGTTCCGAGTTCATGGAACCGATCATCTACACGCCCTCTTCGCCGATCTATTTTCCAGTATGTCGTAACCGCATAGACGACATAGAGTTGGTGGTGACGAACGAGAAAGGAGACGTGGTGGATTTCGCAGGTGCCACTACGACGGCCATCGTGGAGATCAACGTATAATAAATAACCATACATGTAAAATGGAGCAAATCGAAAGTTACGAATTGCAATCTTTCCCTCCCAACCGTCGCACGTTCGCCAATCTGAACGAAGCGAACAGGGAGATCGAATACGACGTGGACGTAGGCGACGGGTTCATTCATCCTCACAGAGCGGACCTCTACCTTCAATTCGACGTGGTGAAGAAGGAAAGCGGAGACGCGTTTCCTGCAGCAGCAAACTTGATACTCGTGGACAACTTCGTGCCTCACCTGTTCTCGCAGGTGGAGGTGAGGAAACACAACACCGTCATCGACAGAATAGATTATCCAGGCATCACGTCGACGGCAGTGGGAACGTTGAAATTATCCAAAACGGACGCAGCGTACTACCAGGCCGGGGGATCCGAAGCCGGGACCAAAATATCGACGAGAAGTCACACGGTGCTCTTTCCCATGCGTCTGCTGCCTGGTTTCTTCTCGGACTACAAGGAGATCATGTGGAAGGGAGGACTGAGGGTCACGTTTCGAAGAGCGGCCAACGACAACGACGCACTAATGCGATACGCTACTTTGGGTCCGGACGGCACCACGCCGATAGCCAACACTTTACCCGAAGCAGCGAAATGCGTTATCCGGAGCATGGAATTGAGAATGCCGGTGGTGGAATACGAAACGAACTACGCCCTCAAGTACAAAGCGGAGATCTTGAAAAGTCCGCAGGTGCCGATTCACTTTCACGGTTACCAGTGCGTGCAGAAGATGGCGTCGGGAAGTCACATGGAATTCGACGTGACGACACAGTTCAACAACATACAGTTCGACATACCAGATTTCGTCGTAGTGCTTTTTCAGACCGGACGCGATAACGATCAGGAAAAAGATTCCAGCAAGTTCGACGACTGCAAGATCAAGAACGTTTATCTGAAGAACGGTAGGAACGAAGTGTTCCCGCGCGAGAATTACAACCTCGACATGACCAAAGACGATTACCTCAAACTTTACGAAGCTTACACGGCTTACAAACGCGTGACCGAAGGAAGCGTGGACGTGTACTACGCGCCCAGCGAATTCAAAGCACGGAGACCCATGACCGTCATCAACACCACGAAAAGAAAGCAAGTGGTGGTCAACGATCGTACCAACATCAAGATTGTATGCGAGTTCCACGATGCCTTGCCTGCAGATACTCTGTGCAGTGTCATTCTTATTGCAGAGAAAACATTTGTGTATGACGTCAAGAATGAAAGAGTGACTGAACAGTTTTAAATAAATAAAAAAAAAAAATAGCACACAATAAGAAATGTGGAATTTTATATATATAAGTACAAATTGCAATTAGCAGTTTCCAGAAGTTTAATTTTGCTGTGCCATGCATGCATGTAATCGAGGAAGTGGAAGTAAATTAAAATTGTTTTTTTTCGCATTGCCTATTACTTTTTGTTGCACTCTGGGCAGGTCTTACTAGTTTGGAGGCGATAGTGGCCCCACGGAAGTGTATGGACCCCACATTCAAGAATACACCTCTTGTCGTCGTGTGCATCCAGAGCAACTTTCCTGACAATATTAGTTGTAAGCACATGATCGACGCTTTGGATACGATGCTCTTTTTGTAGAATGGGCGATTTTGTTCTGAGGCACTCGAGGTAATCCTCAAACTTGAGGTGCTCCCGAACCACTTGCCTGCTTACACCCTTTGCTTTTTTTGTTACAGAACCCTCAGCCCGGATCGCATAGGCTTTGGCACGAAGTCCAGCAAACTCCACAATCACATCCCCGTCTTTCTCGTCCTTGAGTTTGCCGGGTATTTTTTTGTTCCGGGGCAGAATTCCATACCGGTTTAGCTGGGGATAGCCCGATGTGTCGAAGAGCTTGACAAGAGCTGGAACTTTGGCTATATCACCATACGCATCGGCCGTGCGAACATGGTACACCAAGCTGTCTGTGTCTGTGTAGAGGAGCGAGATATTGTGGTTGTGGTGTGCACGTAGTATGCCGTAATATGTCTCGAACATGCACAACTTGCTCAGATCCAAAACTGCAGCTCCCACATAGATGGGCTTGTTGAGTAGCACCTTGCCCCGGTTCATGTGAATCAGAGACATCTGTTCGTTGTAAATTGTTCGAGACCTGAACAGCGGGCTTGGAACAAGTCGACGACACTGTGTTTTCTTCGTCACCAACCTCACATCAACGCGATTTCGCACATTCTCCATGGTCTTCCCAAATACCGCATTGTTCATTAATTTGAAAAAATCGCGATCAAGTTCCGAAGTGGCATCAGTGCGATGTTTGGTGTTCAGTTCGATGTACGGCTTCAACCATGGAGACTGCCTGAACAAGAGCACGTGGTAAACTGCTTTGACCGAGACCCCTTGCTGCATTAACCACTGGAGGTTCCGGTAGTGTAGCACATAACGCTTTTTGGGCTCCAAGTCCTTGACGAGCTTCGGTTGATCCGAGCCAGGTGGACACTTGACTTCCGGAGCAGGCGAAAGGTCACAGAATGTATCCTGCAGCTTCTCGGGGAAGTCAAGGTCCACCTCGGCAAAAAACCCAAACTCGTCGCACTCTTTTTCGATGTCGTGGTATAAAGGATCAACCAACTTAAACTGTCCTGTTGGGAGTGGCTGCATCATGGAGTGCCCGTAAAGATTATTCACATCAGTGTACATGATGTAGCTTGATGGTTGGGAGGGGTCGTAACCAGTGGCCATGTGGTGATTGTTGGCGTGTGCGAAGCGTTGCGACACTTGGACCATGCCGCCCCGGATAGCTCTCTCGATGAAAAGCATGATATCATTATCGGAGATAAGTGAAAGTTTAACTTTAGTCAGCAGGAGCATGGCCGACCATGCCAGTCCAGGAAGGCTGTAAAAATATACAGGGTCCAGGTTGTAAATGTTTATCGCAGTTGCCCGAAACGCCTGGAACACATCGGCAAGAAGCGTCACATCAAGCTTCAGGTATGCATCGTGGTAATCACCGAAAGTTCGGCAACCCAACTTGACCCACATAGACTGAGCATGCTTGTACTCCTCGTCGGTAATACCTGAACCTCTCAGTTGGCTGTAGAACTTATCCTGGGGAGGCAGCAACTCTTCTTCGAACTTGGAAGGGTCTGTGACGTATTCGTAGGGGTAGACCCCTTTACGTCTGATGAGTGCGACATCTAAGTTCGGGAAACTTGATGTGGTAATGGCTAGTTGGTCGTCTCTGAGCTTCCCAGCAAGAGCATCGAGGCTTGCCTGGAGGAACCTCAGAGAGTCGAGGAACCGAAGCTCGATGCTGCTGCTTGAGTCGGGGATCGGCACCCACTTGCTGATGCTAATATAACGTTCCTCGTTCTGTGCCAGGACATTGATTCTCGCATTGTCGTACCCTAGATGTGTAACCAAGTGATGGAAATTATATCCCGAGCCATTGTGAAAAAAGACCGGTATGAAGCGCGGGTCCCTGGCTCTCAAGTTACATCTGTTGCACCACGGGCCAATGTAGCTTCCGCTCCCATAATGGTCATGGTGGTGGACCTTTTTGTTATCGTCAGTGAAGACCGAGTTGCAAACAGGACAATTTAGAGCCATTTCGTGCTGATGCTTGTCTTCCGGAGACAGAGGCAGCATGGGCTTGGGGGCCAACAGCACCTTCCCTATCTTGATGCCTTCCTGTTGCATTCTCTCCAGGAAGTGTTTGACCGGGTCGGGACCGCGATACACATAGGGCTCGGAGGCAATATGTTGGTCTCGCCACACCACAACATAGGAGTAACTCGAGGCCTCGTGGATTTGGAAAGGAATGGTAGAGGATGTTTCGGGGTTGGGCTCGCAGTTAGACAGAGGTTGAAGAAAGGCCTCGAAGTCTGCTACAATATAGGCAGGATGCTTCACCATAGCACTGTGCATGCGAAAACACTCTACTGCACCAGGTTCGGGCAGGATAGTTCGTGCAGGCTTGTTGGTACCACAGTAGAACATGTGGCGAGCTAGCTTCTCAGCAGCAATGTTGGGACCTCTGATGCGCCGGTAATCCTGCTGTTCTCGATTATGAAATGTAGCCAAGCACCTGCGACACACCTCGACGTGGCGACTATCACTGCTCCGTTGGGTCGAAACAAGCCGAGAGAGGGAACGGATAAGGGTGTAATGGTGATGGGTTTCGTCCTTGATGAGCAGGAGGTTGATTTCTCGTACCTCGTTGTTGTTGCTCACGTTGCTCACCCGGATGGGGTGGACCTCATTTTTGTTCTCGGTGAGACCGTAAACATTGATGGCTAATTGTAGGCCCAACAAGTCACGAGCACGAACCTCAAACTTGCGAATATGCGAGACTTCTACAGGGTAGGCAATCCCGGCCATTGCATCCTCCAGTTCCGACTCATACTGCTTGTAGTGTGCAACATAGCGTGGACTGTTTTCCCTAGGTATAGGGTGTAATGCTGCCAGCACCGACCAGAGGAAGCATTTGGTGTCTTTGTTCTGAATATTGAGAACAGCTTTTCTTGCTTCAACCTCGGGTGGCAGGGCAATATAGCTAGACCCTGCCAGTGGCAGGGACTTGCTAAGTTTCAGACAAAGTTCGTGGGGGTCGCCACACAGCGAACCGCCCGAGCCTTTAGCCTGATGCTCCTCGTGCTTTGCCACAAACTCCTCGACAAACTTGTCGTAGATGCTGTCGGGGTCAGTGATATCTGCTTGATGCAGTGTTTTTGCTTTTGTGGCATGGAAGAATTTATATATTTCATCAGACGGTTTCTTATACTTGCAGCATAGCACAGCATAGAATTTAGTGGAGTATGTAGCCAATGCATCGTTGAGGATGGATATTATCTTAGCTCGCTCGCTCTCCAGAAAACTACGCACATCGCAGAAGCTGTCTGATGTTATGTTAAAGTCTTCTAATAAATGCTCAAACGCAAATCGGTCTGCTTTCTTCGCCAGCTTGACGCGTTTGGCAGGTGGCGATGCATCGAGGGAGGTTACTTCTACCTTTCGCTTGGAAGGTTGCGGTAGAGATGTTCCAGTGCTCTTGCAAGTAAGCTGGTGTCGCTTGAAGTTGGCAATAGAAAATTTTTTTCCACACTTAGAGCACAGTTTGGTTGCACATATTCGCTTTCCCGGCACACAAGTACGACAGTGTCTTTGAAAATTTTTACTTAACACAGCAATTTGGCACGTAGGGCAATTTTTTTCAGAACGCATAATGCAGAGATTTTTTGGGGGTATGTTATTTAATACCTAATGCTGTGCAATGCAAAATATAATTGTTAATTTTTTTTTAAACTATTTTCTATGACCTTATTTGGGTTTTTTTTTCGCCAAATTATATGCTTCTAGTCTCCTATACAATACAATATACGAACAATATTGTCAACAGTATCATATTTGAGCAGGTCGCTTGTCACCTAAACACTACAGCTCACAGGTTGGCAAAATCTGACATGAAAGCAGATAATACGCTTAAGTCTTATTTATATGTAATTTTCACGGACGTACAATATTGTCAACAGTATCATATTTGAGCAGGTCGCTTGTCACCTAAACACTACAGCTCACAGGTTGGCAAAATCTGACATGAAAGCAGATAATACGCTTAAGTCTTATTTATATGTAATTTTCACGGACGTACAATATTGTCAACAGTATCATATTTGAGCAGGTCGCTTGTCACCTAAACACTACAGCTCACAGGTTGGTAAAATCTGACATGAAAGCAGATAATACGCTTAAGTCTTATTTATATGTAATTTTCACGGACGTACAATATTGTCAACAGTATCATACTTGAGCAGGTCGTTTGTCACCTAAACACTACAGCTCACAGGTCGGTAAAATCTGACATGAAAGCAGATAATACGCTTAAGTCTTATTTATATGTAATTTTCACGGACGTACAATATTGTCAACAGTATCATATTTGAGCAGGTCGCTTGTCACCTAAACACTACAGCTCACAGGTCGGTAAAATCTGACATGAAAGCAGATAATACGCTTAAGTCTTATTTATATGTAATTTTCACGGACGTACAATATTGTCAACAGTATCATATTTGAGCAGGTCGCTTGTCACCTAAACACTACAGCTCACAGGTTGGTAAAATCTGACATGAAAGCAGATAATACGCTTAAGTCTTATTTATATATAATTTTCACGGACGTACAATATTTGTCAACAGTATCATATTTGAGCAGGTCGCTTGTCACCTTAACACTACAGCTCACAGGTTGGTAAAATCTGACATGAAAGCAGATAATACGCTTAAGTCTTATTTATATATAATTTTCACGGACGTACAATATTTGTCAACAGTATCATATTTGAGCAGGTCGCTTGTCACCTAAACACTACAGCTCACAGGTTGGCAAAATCTGACATGAAAGCAGATAATACGCTTAAGTCTTATTTATATGTAATTTTCACGGACGTACAATATTTGTCAACAGTATCATATTTGAGCAGGTCGCTTGTCACCTAAACACTACAGCTCACAGGTTGGCAAAATCTGACATGAAAGCAGATAATACGCTTAAGTCTTATTTATATATAATTTTCACGGGCGTACAATATTGTCAAGAGTATCATATTTGAGCAGGTCGCTTGTCACCTAAACACTACAGCTCACAGGTTGGCAAAATCTGACATGAAAGCAGATAATACGCTTAAGTCTTATTTATATGTAATTTTCACGGACGTACAATATTGTCAACACTATCATATTTGAGCAGGTCGTTTGTCACCTAAACACTACAGCTCACAGGTTGGCAAAATCTGACATGAAAGCAGATAATACGCTTAAGTCTTATTTACATGTAATTTTCACGGACGTACAATATTGTCAACAGTATCATATTTGAGCAGGTCGCTTGTCACCTAAACACTACAGCTCACAGGTTGGTAAAATCTGACATGAAAGCAGATAATACGCTTAAGTCTTATTTATATGTAATTTTCACGGACGTACAATATTTGTCAACAGTATCATATTTGAGCAGGTCGTTTGTCACCTAAACACTACAGCTCACAGGTCGGTAAAATCTCACATGAAAGCAGATAATACGCTTAAGTCTTATTTATATGTAATTTTCACGGACGTACAATATTGTCAACAGTATCATATTTGAGCAGGTCGCTTGTCACCTAAACACTACAGCTCACAGGTCGGCAAAATCTGACATGAAAGCAGATAATACGCTTAAGTCTTATTTATATGTAATTTTCACGGACGTACAATATTGTCAACAGTATCATATTTGAGCAGGTCGCTTGTCACCTAAACACTACAGCTCACAGGTTGGTAAAATCTGACATGAAAGCAGATAATACGCTTAAGTCTTATTTATATATAATTTTCACGGACGTACAATATTTGTCAACAGTATCATATTTGAGCAGGTCGCTTGTCACCTAAACACTACAGCTCACAGGTTGGTAAAATCTGACATGAAAGCAGATAATACGCTTAAGTCTTATTTATATATAATTTTCACGGACGTACAATATTTGTCAACAGTATCATATTTGAGCAGGTCGCTAGTCACCTAAACACTACAGCTCACAGGTTGGCAAAATCTGACATGAAAGCAGATAATACGCTTAAGTCTTATTTATATGTAATTTTCACGGACGTACAATATTTGTCAACAGTATCATATTTGAGCAGGTCGCTTGTCACCTAAACACTACAGCTCACAGGTTGGCAAAATCTGACATGAAAGCAGATAATACGCTTAAGTCTTATTTATATATAATTTTCACGGGCGTACAATATTGTCAACAGTATCATATTTGAGCAGGTCGCTTGTCACCTAAACACTACAGCTCACAGGTTGGCAAAATCTGACATGAAAGCAGATAATACGCTTAAGTCTTATTTATATGTAATTTTCACGGGCGTACAATATTTGTCAACAGTATCATATTTGAGCAGGTCGCTTGTCACCTAAACACTACAGCTCACAGGTTGGCAAAATCTGACATGAAAGCAGATAATACGCTTAAGTCTTATTTATATATAATTTTCACGGACGTACAATATTTGTCAACAGTATCATATTTGAGCAGGTCGCTTGTCACCTAAACACTACAGCTCACAGGTTGGGAAAATCTGACATGAAAGCAGATAATACGCTTAAGTCTTATTTATATATAATTTTCACGGGCGTACAATATTTGTCAACAGTATCATATTTGAGCAGGTCGTTTGTCACCTAAACACTACAGCTCACAGGTTGGCAAAATCTGACATGAAAGCAGATAATACGCTTAAGTCTTATTTATATATAATTTTCACGGACGTACAATATTGTCAACAGTATCATATTTGAGCAGGTCGCTTGTCACCTAAACACTACAGCTCACAGGTCGGTAAAATCTGACATGAAAGCAGATAATACGCTTAAGTCTTATTTATATATAATTTTCACGGACGTACAATATTGTCAACAGTATCATATTTGAGCAGGTCGCTTGTCACCTAAACACTACAGCTCACAGATTGTAAAATCTGACATGAAAGCAGATAATACGCTTAAGTCTTATTTATATGTAATTTTCACGGACGTACAATATTGTCAACAGTATCATATTTGAGCAGGTCGTTTGTCACCTAAACACTACAGCTCACAGGTTGGTAAAATCTGACATGAAAGCAGATAATACGCTTAAGTCTTATTTATATGTAATTTTCACGGACGTACAATATTTGTCAACAGTATCATATTTGAGCAGGTCGTTTGTCACCTAAACACTACAGCTCACAGGTTGGTAAAATCTGACATGAAAGCAGATAATACGCTTATGTCTTATTTATATGTAATTTTCACGGACGTACAATATTGTTAAGAGCACCAGTTTTTGTAGAGCTCTCTTTTTCCATCTTTCCTCTATACAGTGAAGCTGTAGAAGACACAATTAGCTAACCTAGCATACAACATACCTTCCTAATTAATATGGATATTGTCACACATTCCTCTTATTTTATACTGTTGTAAATGGAAAAGATTATGTATGGTAAATGTTTTGTACATTATAGGAAAAAAATGCAAAATATCCCCCAACTTTAATTCGATCCACCTCTGAATCGAATTTTTTACATATTTTCACGCCGCCATATGTTGTCCTATTTGCTTCTTTTACTTGTCTTGCTTAATTAACTCTCGCTAATTAGCATTTTTTTGGAAGAAGTCAAATAGAACAACATATGGCGGTATGAGAAATATGCAAATTAAAGAATATTTTATTAATATAAGGGCCCTAGCAATTAGCTTCGTCGACTAAGAGTACTCTTTTAAACATCTTCAGCTATCGTATTACTACGCAAGGACGTTTAAAATATTTGGGTGTTGAAAAAGTTTGACCCTACTTTTTATTTCTATTGTTTGCTAATAGATGGCGCTAATAGTACCCCCTCCCCTCCCTCTCCCCTCTTCTCCTCTGCTGTATGTCAAATAGCACAAACATAAAAATCAAGATTTTGGAGAGCAAAACATAAAATTTGCATGCATCTGATGTCGAACTAGGAACTTTTATCTTTCGGGGAGTCAACATTATTTTTTTACTCAGTCGTCATATAACATGAACACACGCAAATATTCACATGTGCTTTTTATTATTTCGTGTTCGGTAAGTACAAGTATATTCTTACATAAATTATTGTTTAATTTAATAAATTGTAAACTCGGAGCCTGCTATACTAACATTTCTTCTGTCTATTGAAAGCGAATGTTGCGTGCATACGGAAATAACACAGAAAAAAAAAGAGGATGGAAGCAATTTAAAATCAGTGGAGCAAGGTTAGTATTACGAGAGCGTAAAAACATGTGCTTTCATTCAACTTCGAAAAATAAGAATAAATGTGTGCATACAGAACACATATGCTTTCTTTTCACAGTTGTAAAATCATATAAATTGTACATGAAGTAAGTTACGGGAAGGCTCTCTCTTTTATGTCTGTGTATATGTTGTACAATTAGGTACAAGTATTGTACAATTAGGTACAAATTGTTGTACAATTATTTTCCCAGTTGTCCAGTTGGAGTTGGGGGCATAACACTGGTACTATTTGTAATCACAGTGCTTACTCATGTATTTTGTTTAATATTTTATTTCAAATTTACTGTCAGAAACTAGTGTTGCCAGTTCCTGGATGTAGGTTTACCTACTCTGTTGGTTGTCACTGTCAAGCTTCCAGTATTCGTACAGCATAAAAAGCTATAACCCCCCTCTCAAAATATATACATTGTATACGCCAAGATGCTCAATAGCCTAGCAACACATCATGAAAAAACATGCCAAGAGGACCCAGTGGGTTTGTAAGTCAGTGCTGCCAACTCCTATTTGTAGGTTAGCTTAACCTGTAAAAAATCATATAGTAGAATTTTTGTAGAGTGGGTAGGCAACACCGACGAGCCTCAAATAATAATTCAAGACTCGTCGGTGTTGGCAATTTCTATTTGTAGGTTAGCTTAGCCAGTAAAAGATCATATAGTGGAATTTTCTTCGGATGGGTTGGTAAAACCCAAGCCTAAAAAAAAACATCCAATAGAGTTGCCAAATATAAAAAGAGGACAATAGGTCCCCCTCATAAAAGGCTACAGTAAAAACCCACAGTGTCGCCAACACTAGGCCCCCAACAGTGTTGCCAGACATAAAAAATACATGGACCCCTCAGACCCTTTAATAAAAATTTACAGTGAAAAAAACCCAGTAGGTTAACAACACTGTCAAAAAATCTACGGTAGTGTTGCCAGATGTAAACAGGGGGCAATAGACCCCCCCCTCATAAAAGGCTACAGTAAAAACCCACAGTGTTGCCAACTCTGTGCCCTCAAAATATACATCATAAAAAGCTACGACAAGCCTCAAATAATAATTCGAGCCTCAGTGAAAAAAAACCCAGTAGGTTAACAACACTGTCAAACTACGGCAGTGTTACCAGATGTAAACAGAAAACAATAGACCCCCCTCATAAAAGGCTACAGTGGGCCCACAGTGTTGCCAACTCTGCCCTCAAAATATACATCATAAAAAGCTACGACGAGCCTCAAATGATGATTCGAGCCTCAAATGATTATTCAGTACCGGGCCACCTGCACTACTAAGGCTAATCGGGACTGGACCTACAGTATAAACTAGGATCCGAACCACGTGTGCCTCCACCGAGCATCGAACCCGGGACCCCTTCATTACAAGGCAATGACGCTACCACTGCGCCATCGGGGAGGCCCGATTTTCGGTGTGTCCAGATACACACTATACGCCCCCCTTTAGTACCCATCAATACATTGACATTGAATGAGGTTTTTCTTGATTCGATTAAAATTCATCAAGGTTTTTGCCCCCCCCATAATCTCAGCGTATGCGCAAGCCTATGATGTAACCATTTACAGTTTCATAAGTATTATACACTGAGTGTACAATACTTATGAAATGATTATAAACTTCTTGCCTAAATGTATGTAAATAAGTGTATATATGTTCTCGTGAGTTATATGTGTTGTGCGTGTATGAGTATGTGCTTGCATATTACCAAGAAATTTGTATTGAGCCGACCCCATGGCGGAGTGGTTAGCACATCGCGTTAAGACGCCAGGGGTACCGGGTTCGAATCGTTGTCTGGGCATGGATGTTTGTGAGTGTCCTTTCATCAGTTTCATCATATCATCACTCATCCCCATCTTCGCAAATTAGCCAAAAGTGGCACAAAAGGCGAAGTAAAATAAAGCAAATCAATAAATCAATCAATTTGTACTACATTAACTAAACGAAGTCTACGCCTTCTGTAAATAAAGATTTAATCCTCTGTAGAAGCGTGAAGAATAAATAAATAAATAAGTAAAATAAATATCTCTAAAAATTCCAGCGTAGTGTTAAATATCTAGGTGCAAGAATATGGTAAATAATTCTGATGAAAAGTGGTTAGTAGACAGTGGACCTATGTTCGAATTCTCGTTAAGGATGTGTTGTAGCAGTTCCATCATATGTCAGATCAGTTCATCTAAGGAATTAGATTTGATTGATTTCGTGTTTTAAGTCCACTTTATGCACAGTAAGCCTAATCGGGACTGGACCTACAGTTTAAAGTGGGATCCGAACTATTATGTGCCTCCACCAGGGATCGAACCCGGGACCCCTTGATTTGTTTTATTGATTCATTGATTAAGTTCGTGTTTTAAATTCCCTTTATGCACAGTAAGGCTAATCGGGACTGGACCTACAGCTTAAAGTGAGATCCGAACCACCATGTGCCTCCACCAGGTATCGAACCCGGGACCCCTTGATTACAAGGCTACGACGCTACCAGTGCGCCAAAGGAGAGGCCAAAGGGTTTATTTTACGTCGCTTTTCTACCACTGTTTGGCTAATCACGAAGGTGATGATGAGTGATGATACCTATGATGAAAATGACGAAGAGGCACTCACAAAGAACATCCAGGCCGGAATTCGCACCCGGAACCCCTGGAGTCGTGACGCGCTGTGCTAAACACTCCGCCACGATAGCCGGCTCACATTAAACCTAAAATGGAACGATATTAAAGACAAAACGTATCATAATTTCCAAATTGAGACGTTCAAAAAAAGAACACAAGTAATAATGTAATCCGCGCAGCTTTTTCAGCTAGGCAAGTCTATCCAACCTTGAAAACATCCCTGAGCATAATCTTGCTAAAACCTTTACAGCGTTCACTATCTTTTAAAAAATGATGAAAACAAGCCATTCATTGTATTACTGTATTGTTATACAATCGTAACGGCGGTCCTGGAATAGAACTTCTGCCTGCCATAAAATGTTTTTCCCTGCCTCCAGAAACGAGGAGAATGTCATAAACTGTTCGTCCGCGCAAGCCAAAAGGCGAAGAAATCCTTCCGCAGCTTCTTCTTCCGGCTTGACCAGAGTAGGTTAATAATTTTATTGGTCGCCGAAAGATGGCAGGAGCGGGAAGAGAAAAGGAGGTGAGCATTTTTACCGTCCAGATACGCCGGGAGCTAAATCATCCCTACGGCCAAAAATGCTAAAATATCCAAGTCGAGGCAATATAAGCTGGGATAACCCGTGTTTTTTGATGCGAAAGGGGGAGGGCCCGTGGAAATTTACTGCATTTGTGAGCACTGGCATTCTCCTGCTGAAAGTAATTCCGCTCCCTTGCTAGTTCACTTGGCTTCCTCTTTGGGACTGTATCATCAAAGGATACACGTGATATATACTGCGAAATGCCAGCATTCCCCGTTATTCATACTTTTAACTGGGTAATAAGTCTCCTTTTGAGATAGATATTACGCAAGGAAGGGGAGGACAAAAGATAGAGAAGAAAAACGCGACAACAAGAGAACTATATGTCTCCTTCTTCAAGCTCGATTTACTACTCTTAGGCATAGCCTGCCCTCTGAATATTGCATATGGAAAGACCCATTAGTTATTACAATAAACTGATGAAATCGGAAGAACAGACAAAACCTCTATCTGATAATATAACTCATTCTTGTGTTCAGCAACTTGAGTATAAATTGGATTTTATAAGGGCAATCTCGACTTAAGTGTTCTTACATCTGTCTTACTGGTCCTTTTCGTTTCCAAGTGTTCTAGTTCTCTTGCTGTTTCTCTCATTGTTTTCTGCAACGAGTGAAGATAATTACTGTGGTTATTGCTTCGTGAGTGTAACTACAGTATAATAAGAATATGAACCGTGTCGTCACGAGGAGGAAATATGTACTGAGGGTTCTTAAATGACGTTGCCCTAAAAGACTTGGAGATGTATTTTGTGTGCAACCACGTTCTCAGGTCCGTAGCGAGGGGTATACTACGGGGGGAGACTGAAGCCAGACAGACAGAGGGCGCCATTAGCCTTTTTAAGTAGACAACAAAGGCAGAATATGGTTGGATTTTAGAACTTGCGAACCTGAATCATACATGTTAAGAATTAGGATAAATACCTGTCTAGACTTACAATAGATGGTCAAATCCGTAGCGAAGTGTAAAATGAAAACGTGCTTTTTCCAGGCTTCTCAGCTAATCTGCTCCTCTAATACTCCTGTCAATCGAGACTTCCTCCACGCTGTTTCTTGAGTTTTAACCTTCCTATACATGTAAACATATTACTACCTGTTTACCTGAGGAAACTCTATAACCTCAATACATGTCACCACCCTAGTATTTTCACATATAATTTAGATTTGGGATTATGTCATTAGTCCTCTATAATTATATATACTAATGACTGACAATTTGACTACCTTGCTTATTGAACTATTCATCCGAGTCAGAGGCCTTTGTGGGAAGTACAAAAATTAAAAGGTAAATTTAACAATTTATTGATGAAATAAATACTGGAAATTGGTCATATGTAACAACAGTAACGTCAACAATAGAAATCTTCCAATAACAAATTTAGTATAATATATACATATCCCATTTACATTAATTTAAATTACAAATCCAACCAACCCATTTCATACAAGACCAAATAGAGGCACCGGAACTAGATTGTGTTCAATATTCGATATTATTGTTCAGTATATAATATATTAGTCAGCAATTTTGGAGGGTGAAATTGTCTATATAATCGGATACAAAATAAAGAAGACTAGTAAGTATCGGCCAAATCTGAAATGACCATCTGCGTAATGGTAGTATCAAACATCGAATAACTAAATAGTGCACAAAGTGAAACTAATTAACTAAATAAAATAATATAATTCTTAAACTAAACTTAAATCTATTATAATTATACCACCAGAACACAGATGATAACTTCAGTTAACCGATTCTACCCGTCCAAGGTAGAGCTACGACAGGTAACCCCAACCGCTGCCAGAGTAAGAGAGAGAGAGAGAGAGAGCTCCGCAAGCCACGCGGGAGCCCTCCCTTTCCCTAGTCACATGATTGGTGACGTATTACTTCTTCAGACAAGGGAAACAAATGAATATCGAACTGCACACAATCTAATTTATGTTCCTTTGCGAGCGAGGAATAGCGTTACAAACATCAGGAAGTCTGCATACACTTGACTATGCATAATTAAAATGCCTCAGAGGAGTAGACAGCTGGCGTAAAAAAGTGAACGACCCTTGGTGAAATGAAGCTTCTAGAGAAAGTTTAAATAAAAAAATAATAATAATCCTATGGATTCATACGATGCAAAGGAGAAATTCACACTTGTTTGAGGTAAAAGGCGAAGGAAACCTACAAGATGTTGCTCGACCCTTGTTCCCATTGAAGATTTTCAAGTGATGAAGTGAGCCCACTTCCTTTTGGGGCAACCACGTGAAAACATCGTGCTACCTCGCCAGGGGTCACGGGTTCGAATCCCGGCCTGGGCATGGATGTTTGTGAGTGTTCATTCATCAATTTCATCCTCATCCTCGCAATTAGCCAAAAATGGCATAAGAAGGGAAGTAAAATAAAGCAAATCAATCAATCCAGTAACCACGTGAAAATAGATGTCACCAATCAACTCACATGACGTTCCCTGTACGACCACGTCACACTGTAATATTTATTGAAATTATTATTTGTAACCTTTTTTTCTTTATCTTGTAGGCTTATATTCTGGTAACACCTTGATGACATTTTCTGTTTACCAAAGTAGTAATAATAAAAATATTCTTCAGACGCTAAGACATACATCCTTACATATGCTAAACGTTTATTAATCAGAATTGAAACTATGAACTTTCAAATTTATCGTAATATATTACTTTTTAATGAGTTTCGTTGTTTCTGCGGTACTACTTTAGTATAGGGGTGACACCTATAAATCATTTATTTCGCACTTTTTACATTGCTAACGTACTATTCTGGAATGCGGAACATTTATTTAGGTGAAATAATGAATTTATAACGAAAATAATGTATATTTCTTAAATTTACGAGTACTTACTATTACTCGTTATTTCGATTCTGTAACACACATTATGGCGATAACGTACTGGTTCATCACGCGTTGTGAAAGTGTTTTGTCGATTTATGCAGTGCTGCAACCTTGTTCACCAGAAAATACCTAATTTCGTTCCCGGATTTGAAATTATGCTAATACACCTCAAACCATTGACGTTAGCCTCACAAACCATTGACGTTATCCCCACAAACCATTGACGTTAGCCCCAAAAACCATTCACGTTAGCCCCACAAACCATTTTCAGTAAGGTTAGGTTAGGTTAGGCAAGCATTGTTAAAAAAAATTAAAAAATTAAAAATACTCGACACGTCATGTTATAGTGAAAACAAGGCGAGTTTGAAACATTGACTACGGGGTTTACGTTATCTAACACACGGAACATTGTACTCTCGTGCAGAAAGCAAATGGCGGCAGCAGAAAGAGCGTGTCGGACAGAGATTTTTGCAGAAAACAACATGCATTCGCATTAAAATGGATCAAAACTACATTCCCGAACTTCCACAACGCTACAGAAAATGATTTGCGTAAGTTCTTTCTCCTGCAAAAAGTAAGAAATCCGTCACCCCTATAGTAAAGTGTTACCGTTTCTTCATTTCAGAATTCTTACAAAAGAAGAAAATATCTAAGGATGCACATACAATGTCGATGCTTAGTAGTGCGGGTGCCAAACAACAATCCTAGGGCACCAAATTATCTTGCTACACTAATCACAACCTACCTTATGCATGTATTCCGATAAATGAGACAACTCTACTTTTAATTATTTAGTTAAAATTGCATAGGCCTGTAAGTTCTTAGTTGAAAGAACAATGTTTCTAGAATTGTAATTTTTTTATTTTTTTTTATGGAATCCACCTTAAATCTCACCAAAAAATCCGCAAAATTGCATTGCATGCTTACGAGGATGACTTACCAATAGATGATATTCAGCTTGACGTAATCACGCAATGCATTTTTGGAAGGAACAGCATAAAGTAGGGCAAACAGATTCGCCTTACAGTGAGAAATTTGCGATATTTTATACGTACACATTCCTTATATGATCGATCATCAGAGTATCAACGGTTCGAGGTTCGAGTTTGTTCCTTCGTGAGGGCTCCTTCATAAATTTCATATAAACACTATTTCATCCCCGTTGGCGCAATTAGCCAAAGGTGGTAGAAAAGCGTTGTTAAATACGAAAAAGATACGGACACAATTGATATCCTAAGTAACTCAAGCTCAAGTTGCCAAGAATTTATCCTGTTACACCTACTTCTCTGTGCATCTTTCGAGTATGTCTGGTTGCATATAAACAGGCTCTTTCGAAAATTTACAAACTACACACAGGATCCCACAATCAGAGAAGAAGTCGGACATTTTGGTGCCAGGAGTTTTTGATGCTAGGTAATCTTCTTCTTTTCTTCTTCTTTCTATTTTTGGCTCACATCACGTATTTTTGCGATTTCTAGCCAAAGTTGCCGAGTTCAGTTACCATACTATTATATATGTTCCAAACTGTTGATGAATATCTTTCACTATTGACTTACTGAGTGCTGTATTCCATTCTGTTCTTATGATATGAGGACTTTGAGAGGTCTTCTGGATTTAAATTATCGTAAGGGTCATGGCTGTTTAGATTGTAAACAAATTTTTTTCTAGAGAAACTATAAAGAATCCAAATAACTGCAATGCGAGGTTCAGATATTAATGTGAATAAGGATATCGGAAATGGAACCTAAGTTTTTATATAAAGAGTATCGGTGTTGTTGTCTTAAGCGACATTCGAAGAATAAATGGTTCAGTGTTTGGTTAGCTTCGCCGCACTGACAGGAGGTTGATGGCCCAGCCTTTAAACGAATCAAATATTGGTTTACAAATACATGGCCTGTACGCATTATTAATATAAAAACAAGCACTGCCTAAGGTAGATTCATGTTTTGGTACTAAGGTAATCTTAGTACCAGACATTTTGGTGCCTGAGCATTTTGGTGCTAGACAATTTTCTAGCACTTTTCTCTTTTACACATCCTCTCAGCTCTGATCCCCGATTCACTTTCAATGACTATATGCTGAATGACTTCTTCATCACTTTGAAATTGGCTTTGCTAGTGAATACCTCTCACGCTGCGAAGAAATGAATTCATCATGTATTTCGGTACATAAAAGAAAAGGACAAAAATGATGAAGATTATTGGCAGTGCTCTCTGAAGCTGATGAATGATGAAGTTCTGAAATTTGCGATGAAGCATACTCGTGCACTAGTCGTAGACTAAGCTCTCATTTCTTTAGTTACTATTGTAATACATAAGTCAAATACTAAAAACGCTCTCTTATAAATAACACACTAAGATGTTAATAGGAAGCCTTTCAGTTTATTAATATTACGAAAAGAAAATAAGAACGTATGTGGGTAGAACCTTTCGGAAGACATCACAGACCCAATAATGCGTACTGTCTTTTTGTATATAGTTTCAATAAATGGAAAATACACATAAGATGTCACCTCAGCTTCACCAGGCCGTTTTGCTGGCAATGGTCTTCATTTCTTGGTACAGTAATCCGGCGTTTATTTCACATATGTCCGGTGCATATGTTCAGTGGCGGCAATCGGGTTCGAAAACTATGGGGGCAAGGTGCTAAAACGTGGGGTGACAAGGAAAGTTTACTTTTACTTCGTAGGTAATGATTTGCATAGTGCGGCGAAGTGGCAAAAAGTGGGGGCAACTGCCACTCCTCGACCCCATTAATCGCCGCCACTGCATATGTTCGTTCACAAATTTCACATCTTTATCATTTACAGCGAGGGCCAGAGGTCAGAGGTGAAGGGCTGTTCAGTGAGGGCCAGAGGTCAGGCTGTTCAAAAGAGAAAGGCATCAAATGGTAAGCAGCAAAATGTCCAGCACCAAAATTACTTAGCACCAAAAAGTCCTAAACCCACTCAGAGAATAGTGCGGTTTGGCGAGTTGTGATAAGATACACGGTATACCTTGAAAGTCGTTACATTACGTTCAGCAACTCAAAGAGTTTCTAACTTTTGCAAACAGATGATTTGCTGGCTAAAATATGTTTTGAATAAACTGAATCACGCCACCCAGTCGATTGAAGTAGTCCCAAATGTTGGCTACGACGTGGGAGTAATTTTTGTGGACTCCGAACGCTGGAGTTTAGGATTCATTCTACAGTTTCGTTTAAAATCCTCGGCCTATTTGATAATGGCATATCACATGTGGGTGTGATTTTTTTGAATTTGAATTTGAATTTAAAATGTTGGGTGCGTTTGCACTTAGGCTATTTTGCACCCGTCACATTATACGGGGTCCAACCCCTTACCATAACTAAGAAAAATAATACGAAAACGAATGATGTCCCATCTAACGCAAGCGCAAGTTGCCGAGAATTTATCCTATTACATCTACCTCTCTGTGCATCTTTTAAGTATGTCTGGTTGCATATAAACAGGCTCTTTCGAAAATTTACAAGCTACACACAGGATCTCACAATCAGAGAGGAAGTCGGACATTTTTGGTGATAGGAGTTTTTTGTGCTAGGTAATTTTGGTGCCAGACATTTTGGTGCCTGTAATGTCGTGTAATTAAAATATTCTGACATAGGTTAAAAGCTGAGGCTGTAAAGGGACACTCAGCACACATAAAGTCAAAAAACAGGACAATACACAGAATTATACTGGCCATAGAGCCAGACGCCAGAGACTCGTTAGTCTGCAAAATGCAGTCCAGGGTGTACTACGTAGAAGTGAGGTTGCCATTTGGGTATACTACGTGGAAGGTCACTCCTTACACCCATGTGGGTGGGAAGTATTCGAACACAATTTGTCTAAATTTTATGTCTTTTCAAGCTTACCAACATTACCGACCTCCGTGGCGGAGTGGTTAGCACAGCGCGCTTCATCAATTTCATCATCACAGCCTCATCGTCGCAGTGGCAGAGAAGCGATGTACAGTAAAACCTCGTTAATCCGGACTAATGGGGGTGGGAATAAGTTGACCGGTTTAACGAAAGTCCGGATTAACTGAAATAACCTAAAGGAACAGTATAAAGTGCATTAAAACTCCGTTTATAGCAACAAAACACGTTTATTGTGGCGTATTTAAATGGCATAGGCCTATATACACTATACAGTACAGTAAAATGTAAAGCAATACTGTACATACAAAGCAGTACGTACGACGAATGCGATTGTTGACTTCTAGCCACATTTAAAACCTTGCATTCTCCTTTTTTTGCCTGTCCGGATTAAGCGAAGTCCGGCTTACTGGGGTCCGAATTAACGAGGTTTTACTGTAAATCAAATCAATGATTCATTACATGGACGAGAACTGACAAACAACACCAATATCCAGGCCTCGATTCGAACCCGGGATCTTAGGTGGCGAGATCAATAGTCACGCTCGTTCACCAGCTTCTCATGCGGCAGAAAGATGAAACTTGGCATTGGGCGGCAGAAATCAAAGAAAACGCCAACGTTCCCAAGAAACACCTAATCAACGTCAGCTCCAAGACCTTTTAATCCATTAGAAGCGAATTGGCTGCGATATGAAATCCCAGGCAGCAGTTGGGTCGTATTTGCTCAGCAGTAATTTGCCCCGTGCGCGCTGTAAGTAACAACCTGACACTCGGTACAGGACTCCTCCGCGCTCGAACAAACACTACCCATAAGTCTCTGCGCCTCATCTCCTCGGCTACTTCTCCTTTGCCCTTTCGCAAGACGCAATTACGTTTTATTTATTTAATGTATTCATCAAGTTCTCCCGCGCAGCTACCTCTCCCGGCCCCTTTGGTGGTTGCACAGACGTACGTTGTTCCGTTGCCGCAAAAAGTGCTAATTGTATTCCTCCGCCTGAGGCCTGTTTACCCACCTCTCCTGAAGACGCTGACTCGGGCGCTGTTTACATAAAACTTGTCCCCTTCCCCGAAATTCCCCATCTTCTAAGAAAGGATCCTTCCCCCCCCCCCCCGCCTTACATCTCATTGCGTAAGTGCTGCTTCAGTCTTATTCACTTCCCTTAACTCTTTCTTTCCTTTCGCCCAAACTCCTCTTTCTCTTCCCGTGCGACTTTAAGAATACGAGTGTTTGAAGAGGAGTGTAAGAGTTCACAAAGGCACAAGGCAAATACAAAATAATTTATGAAAGTTATCCCTTTAACCTTCAAGAAGAGGCGATTAGAAGTATTATTACGATGTTTTAATATTCTGCCTCCTGCGAGGGTTGACATCCGCTGAGGGGATTCTTAAGAAGCTTTTCGGTTAAGAAGATCTGGAAGCAGATTTATAATTTGATCTTAGCATCAAGTTCGTCGAATGATGTGTTGTTCTTTGTTACTAACTTTCCATCGGATTATTTCTTTGTGTACATTTGTCTTTCTATCGTACAATCTTAAAGAGCAAGGGTGTGTGTGTGTGGTTCAGTGGTTAGCGTAACTCTGTGAGAAGTCTTCGGTTTACTGTCGAATTCTGGATAAGATAGATATACAACAACGTATCAAAAAGTTTCGAGACTAGTTCTGTAACACGCCAACAGATGGCAACGCTAGGCTGCACGCACAGGCACAGGGAGCACCAACCTTCATAAGTCAGTGTGCCAAGAGACATTGTCCTGTGTACATCGTGAGCTGTGCAGCTGGTGCTCTTCTGACCACGTGCGTTACCACGCCTGCGATTTCATCATGGACAGCAAGTTAGAACAACGAACGAACGTGAAATTCTGTGCGAGCTGGGCAAATCCGCCACAGAGACGCTTGACATGATTCGGCAAGTGTACGGCGATGCTGCAATGAGTCGTGCGAGGTGTTTTGAGTGGCACGCGCGCTTCAAGAGTGGAAGAACATCCCTCGAAGACGACGAGAGATCAGGACGAGCACAACACCCGTAAATGTCGAAACCATTCGGCAACTTGTGCATGAGGATCATCGGAGAACAATCCACAACATTGCTGCCATTGTCGGTGTGTCATACGGAACAGTGCAGGCAATCCTCGCGTGTGATTTGAACATGCGCCGTGTTGCTGCCAAGTTCGTCCCCAGGCTGCAGACCCAGGAGCGAAGGAACACCGCGTCCAAATCTGCCAAGAACTCCATCAGCATGCCGTCTTCCAGTGATGTTCTTCCACTCTTGAAGCGCACATGTCTCTGTGCGGATTTGCCCAGTTTCACACAGAATTTCACGTTTTCTCTGTTCTAACTTGCTGTACATGATGAAATCGCAGACGTGGTAACGCAAGTGGTCAGAAGAGCACCAGCTGCACAGCTCACGATGTACACAGGACGATGTCTCTTGGCACACTGACTTATGAAGGTTGGTGCTCCCTGTGCCTGTAGCCTTGCGCTGCCATCTGTTGGCGTGTTACAGAACTAATCTCGAAACTTTTTGATACGTCCTCGTACGTAGGTCTATGCTAGAGTGCTGCATCGAGGCTTTTTTGCTCGATCGTCTAATAGTTCGCACGGATGTCGCTAGATGGCTTACGGAATCGACAGTTTCTTCGCTCGAGCGAATAACGCTCGAACAGGCAAACGATCGTTCTACGCTCGAAGCCCAGTAGTTCACGTAGAAATGTAATTTGTCTGCGGTAGTGAGTCCCATAATATGCTCCGTGAAGTGAAAGACGCAGCAAAATTGAAACTAAAGTAAACATTATCTCCCTTTTAGAATGTAATTTAGTCTATCTTACCAATACATAGCAATGTATGAAAATGAATAGATGACTATGGGCTGAAACTCTCAGCACGAATTATACATATAAAATTTGTAGGATTATTGTCATATTGCAATTATATTTGATATTCTATATATTCGAGCAAATCACGCTCGAGCGTGGGAGATTGGATCGAGTTTGAGCGAGCGAAAGTGGTCCAATGCAGTACTCTAGTCTATACAGAGTGCCTCTTGGGGGAAGAGAAAGATTCAGGTACTTTTCCACTTACCTTTTTATTGTGAGTCATTCCATGCCAAATCAACACAGATATGTGCAATTTCCAACCTGACCATCTCCGATTTTCATGAAATTTGGGGATTTGAAACTATGCATGGAACTTAGTAACTATGAAAATTTTTAGTCTCGTGAGTCTTGTAATTGTAAAATTATTCAAGGTCAAAGTTAGCATAAATTGCCCTTTTTGAGCCCGCTTAGCTATACTAAATGTGCTGTAACTCCGCCACTATTTCGCCTAGAAAGCTCAAATAAAGCTTATTGTACAGGGAATTGAACAAGCTTTCTAGTGATATACAAGGTGATCAAAAAAGGCCGCCCCTTTTCAATTGGTGAGCATAACTTTATTTACGCGAATAATTGCAAGCTACAAGGACAGAAGTGTTGCACAGACATGGGAGTTTGATACAAGATATGTCAATCAGGTTGTGAATGTCACATCACATCACGTCTCACTTAAGTTTTGAATATAACATCACTCAGGTGAGCACCACCGTTGTTGGAGCACTCATGAAGCCGAACCACGAAGCTACGCCGCAATGTATTCTCCAGCATAGCAACCGGAATAGCAGCGATTTCACGGCGGATGTTCGCCTCCAGTTCCCGGATCGTTCCTGGGCGGGTTTCGTAGACCCGGGACTTCAGGTATCCCCACAAGAAAAAATCAGCTGCCGTCAGATCCGGCGAACGTGCCGGCCAAGCCACGTCGCCATATCGGGAGATGAGGTGGCCGGGAAAAAGGTCGCACAATTTGGCAATGGACACACGGGCTGTGTGTGCCGTTGCACCGTCCTGTTGAAACCATGTGATCAGAGGAAGGCGTTGGAGTGCCGGCACGAGAAAGTCTTGGAGCATGGTCACATAACGCTCTGAATTGACAGTACACGTGGCACCAGTGGCATCGCGAAAGAAGTATGGTCCGATGATTCCTGATGTACTGATGCCACACCACACAGTTAACTTGGGACTGTGCAACTCACGCTGATGCAATCGCCGCGGGTTTTCTGTACCCCAGAAACGGCAATTCTGTTTGTTGACCGACCCCGATAGCAAAAAGTGTGCCTCGTCAGACATCAGAAGGTTGTCGACAATGCGTGCATCTTGTGCCCACATGTCGAGAAACGTGTCACAAAACTGAACACGTGCCACTTTGTCGGCTGCGGTCATTGCTTGCACTACTTGCACCTTATACGCTCGTGTATGTAAATCCAAGTGCAAAATGCGATGTAAACTGCCATACGTCATATGCAATGCTTGCGATCTGCGGCGCACTGATCTTCGTGGACTTCTTTGGATGTCATCCCGCACACGGTTGATGTGTTCCTGTGTCCTTACAGCTCGGGGTCGTCCAGGAGACGACCTGTGTCGTACTGAACCCTCCTCGTGCCATTTCGCTACCCAGCGCCGTATGGTGTGTTTGTCCGGTGCGTCTCTACGCTGGCCTAGTCGGCGGAAAGCTCGTTGGGTTGCAACAATGGACTTGCTTTTTATAAACAGCTCTACCGCGCGAACACGGTCTTGCACATTCCACTTCTCCATCGCAACTGATTCTCCCACTATTCGTGAATACGCTTCACTGCCGCCAGCGCGCGCCGGCCAGTGTTGGCTTTGCAGTAGCCAATTGAAAAGGGGCGGCATTTTTGGATCACCTTGTATAGCAAACCCACCTTTCGAAAAAAAATATAATTTTGTCACGTGACCTTGACCTTTGACCTTGAATATCTCAAAACATGTCATCACCAAAAATCGTGAAAGAAATATATTTGGTCCCTCATGTCATACTCTAAAACATATCAAAAAATCATTCTGGGACTGCAATGGGATCAGAAGATACAAAATAATATGTGTAACTATGTGACTGATAAAAGCCTCATTACATGAACTATGAAGAGTCAAAAGTCCTTTAACACCCCCTACAAAATGTAAAGGAGTTATCCTGGTCATGAAAGAAATATGTTAGGCACAGGGAGATCTTTAGCTGTGTGTGTCAAGCGCAGGTCCGGCATATTGTTGACCGCCATATTGAATTCAACGCAAACATTTCAAAGGAAAGTTATTTAGTATAGCTAAGCGGGCTCAAAAAGGGCAATTTCTGCTAACTTTGACCTTGAATAATTTAACAATTACAAGACGCACGAGACTACACATTTTCATAGTTACTAAGTTCCATGCATTGTTTCAACTCCACAAATTTCATAAAAATCGGAGTGTTGATTTCGCATGGAATGACTCTTGTGTTCATTATACAGGGTGGTCACAAAGTGGGCTCACCCCCCACTTTATTTTCGACATTACGATGGTAATACTTGGATTGTCATTGATTAACCACCTCTGGGACTTCTTGGAGGCCCTTCAGAACGTTATTTAGTGGAACGTCACCTCCCGGAAAAAAGGTCTTATTCACACTTGCATCGCGAAGCAGGGCCGGATTAACCTATGGGCAACTGAGCAATTGCCCCGGGGCCCCCACCAAAAGGAAGCTGTGAAGGGCCTCCACCAAAAAAATCTTTTAACCAGCTGGCTATGCTTGTGAAAAATTACATAAGAAGTTGTATTTTAAAAATCAAAAGAACTTCAATATTGTCGTATGTCTACACTCATCTGGATCCAATTGTAGCACAGCTCTCAGTCGATCTGTTTGTAGATATCTGAAGCTCAGTGTACTTTATACCATGGATAAAAGGCAAGAAAAGTGTGTCTACTATAAGTGTTAAGCCTTTGGGAATTTTCTTGAAGAAAGTGTAGTTACTACAATTTCCGCAATGAACCTGTCGGTAATTATCCAGTAGATGGACCGTGAACATGTAGTGACATATTTACTCTTAACTGTATATAATATCATTTATAATAAATTATGTATGTAAGTACAGTCTACTGTTCATTTCTCTGTTTCAGTCTGAACTCCCTTAGCATTTACTATATATTGTAGTTACGGTGTTCACTCTTCATAACATACTGTAGACATTTAGACGCAGAATTTATAGCGCTCCAATTTTCTTCCTTTAACTTTATTTTACTGGGCTATTCTCCCTGCAAACCTATCTGCGATATGTTCGATTGTGAATGACTACTGATTCTAAAATCAGGTCTACCATTTCAACTGCTGAAAATTGGTGGTTAACATATTGAGCTAATAAAGCTCCTAGTAAAAAATAATTAAAAAATGGGGGGTCCCCATAAAACATTTTGCCCAGGGGCCTCCACAAGCCTTGATACGGCCCTGTCTCGAAGTGTGCCAAAATGTGGGGCAGAGTTCGGTCGTGATACGAGAAAGACTGCCTCCATACCAGTGTTCCGGACACTTAAACCATCAGGCATGTGTTCATATCAAGCATTCAACCATAACCATCGTAGTGTCGTAAATACAGGAGGGTATGCCCACATTGTGACCACTCCTGTACGAACTCATGTTGTCCACAGGGAGAATCAAAGAGGGATGAAACCTTGACCTACTTTGGAATAAGGAGAAAATGCTTACTTCACTTTCCTCCCTCCCTTTTGTTTGTCTATTTGTTTCCTTGTATCTTTCGTCTAGCTTTCATTCATTTTCTAACTTTTTGCACCTATTCCTTAGGGTAACCATATGTCCCGTTTTGACAGGTACAGTCCCGTCTCAGAGAGGTGTCCCGGTCGTTCCGTCGATATTATTTTTAAAACACTAATTGTTTAGTTTTATAAAACTTAAGGGGTTAGCATGAAAACCACATCTAAAATTGATAGAAGTTCATGCTAAAAAAAGAATTGATGGAATATCTAAACTAGCGTCATGGCAACACAGGGGCAAAACAGCTGGACTGCGTCTCAAGCACTTAATGACAATGACAATCCATTGTCGTCGAGAATGTTAGAGCAGACAGCAGTTTACTGTTTAAGTTTGTTCGAGAGCGAGTCTCTATCGCTTTTTGTACAAAAGATATGTATGTTCGAAATCTCGGTCGGGTGACTTCTGGAATTCCTCAACTTCCTGTACTTCTGGAATTCCTCAACTTCAGCGTAGGACTGAGAATCACTATGCAAGTCGAACCGATATTGTAATAATTCCTTTTGTCAACGGGAGATCACATTTCATTTTTTTTGTGATGTATCATTTATGTGACCCATATTTTAATAAATAATAATGACAGTACGTTAATTTTAATAATTTTATAATAACGCCTAACCGATTTTTCGAGAGGGGAAGAGGGTAACTGACCTCCTTGGGATGTCCCGTTCTTGGGTTAAAATATTATGGTCGCCCTACTATTCGCTTTCTTTTACTTCCTCCCTTCTTAACAATTTCTATTTAAAGCTTTCCCTCCCATGTTCTGTCGATTTCTTTTTTATTCTTTCTCTCTATCGATCTTCTGGTATTTCTTTCCTTTCTTTCTCTTTCTGCTTGTTTTCTTTTAAGTTTCTCTTCTCTTTCTCTTTCGACTTTCTATTTTTTTCTCTCTCTATTTTCTCTGGTTTATCTACTTCTTTCTATCTTCTCTGTCTCTCTCATTGACCCTCGCTTTTCTTTCTATTACTCTCTCTTATTCAGTTCGTTATTTCTGTCTCTCTTTCTGCCCGTGTGTATTGTCTACCTTCTTTTTTATCTTTCTTTATCTATCTCTCACTTATGTCTCCCATTTTTCCCTTTCATTTTCTCTCTGCCTGGCTTCTTTAATTCTCTTCCTTTCCCTCATCCTCTATCGCATCTTTCAGATGTCTTATTCTACTGTCGTAGGCAGTCCCAACTAGAATTCCGCACCAGGATTCCTTATCTCATTTTTTACTTGGGTCAGGCGCTATCCATCCTGCCAGTTTGACTCAAGGTCACGGAAACACCGTACATATGAATATACAGATAACAACAAGTCTTATTTTGCAGTTAAAGCGGAATTGCAAGTTTGATTTTCGCGGAAAAAGTACCTCTAATCTTGTCCATTTCCAACTGTTCGAAGGGTGTTTCTTTCTCCAAATGCTAAGAAATGTCTGTAGCTCTTCAGACTTGCTATTTAGTAGGATTCACACAGTGAACTTGGTTTTTGTATAACGGCAAACGATACTTTTGATCTAAGTTTTAATAACAGGAAACGGAAGACGCTTAAGTTCATAACAGTCAGATGCGGATCCAAGATCCATTCCTCAAGAACTTCCTGTTGATTTTCTCCATGGATCACGAATAAATATATATGGCTTTCATGCCAACGCTTGGATTTCCACGCATATAAATTACACGCATGCAAGCCACGAGTGGGAAATCCCCCAGCCTGCAAGACCATTCCTCACTCAGTGCTAAATTTTATTTATAGTGTCGGTTGCCACATTCTGAAAAGTTTCGGGTGCTTATTTCATGTTGGTTTTGTAAATTTATCGCGAAGGACTTCCCATGTGATTGGATAAACCTCCACGTACATAATCTCTTTCCTCCTACAAGTGGTATTGAGGAGTAAGGCAGGATGTTGATGTCAAGGGAACGTCTTCTGAGTTCCGTTTCACCGACCTCCGTGGCGGAATGGTTAGCGCCACGCGTTACAAAGCCTAGCGTCCCAAGTTCGAATACTATATTAATGAACATTATTAGCTGACGTTTCACTATGTAAAAGGAATAAATTGTACACTTCTAACTATCTAACTCTCTAGCCTTCTTAAACCCGAAGGTTTATGGCTGCTGCAATACAAGCCTTCCCTCTGTCCCTATCCTGGGCAATATCAATCCAATCTTTTCCATCCTTACCGATTTCCTTTAGGTCCGTCTCAACGTTATCCCTCCATCTTCGTCTTGGCCTTAATACAGGTCTCTTACCATCAGGTTTCCCAACAAGAATCCTACAAATCTTCTTTCATCTCCCATTCGTGCCACATGGACTGCCCACTTCTTGATTTAATCATTCTAATAATGTTTGGATGGAATACAAAATATGCAGTTCTAAATTATGTAACTTTCCCCACTCACCTGTCACCTTATCCCTTTTAGGTCCAAATATTTTTCTTAGTATTTTATTTTGAAATATTTTAACTTATGTTCCTCTTTTAATGTAAGGGACCAAGTTTCACATTCATATAATACTGCAAGCAAAATTACTGTTCTGTGTATTTCAACTTAGTTCTTAGATATTATACAAGAAGATAAAATTGTTGAAGATTAGGCACACACAGGAGATGTACGAGTACTACGTAGACATTTTCAGCGAAAAATGCAGGCTCGATCAGGACTCGAACCCGGCTCTCTGGCATATCCGTCCCATTGCCCTAACCACTGAACCACTGAGCTACCGAGCCGGCCTGGCCTTGCCTGATTTCTCGCTGTCGCTGTTTTACCTGCGTGGAATTGTCTCTGCCTGTGCTACCGCAACGGGATCTGTTGCGTTTGAAACACAGTAGACTTCGACGTTGCCTGGTTCCTCCCAGCCTGCATTTTTCGCTGAAAATTTCTACGTTACATCTCCTGTGTGTGCCTAATCTTCAATAATTAACATCTCTACGCTGGAAGGAACCAAGCAACGTCGAAGTCTACTGTGTTTCAAAGGCAACAGATCCCGTTGCGGTAGCACAGGCAGAGACGATTCCACGCAGGTAAAACAGGGACAGCGAAATATCAGGCGAGGCCACGACGGCTCGGTAGCTCAATCGTAGAGAAATGGCACGGTATGCCAGAGACCCGGCTTCGAGTCCTGGTCGAGCCTGCATTTTTCGCTGAAAATTTCTACGAAGAAGATAAAAGTTTATGTACACGCATTTACTGAATTAAGTCTGCTTTTCATGTACTCTTTAATATCATTTTCATTTGTTAGTATTACTCCTATGTACTTGAATTCAACACTTGCTGGAGACTAATTCACACAACTCTCTCTCTCACACACACACACACACACACACAAACTGATAGTACTAACCAAAGGTAATAGCTTTCAAGTGGTCACCTTTTGATGCTGTACAGTATTATATTCTTATTGTTGAGTTGTTCTTTTAAGTTCACTTTATGTACAGTAAGGCAAGTTGGGACTGGACCTACAGTTTAAAATGGGATCCGAACCACTATGTGTCTCCACCGGGTATCGAACCCGAAACCTCTTGATTACAATGCAACGACGCTACCACTTTGACATCTGGGAGGTCCCAGTATAGGAAAGGATATCTTGAAAGGTGTGATGTTATACTTCAGAAATATTTCCAATACTGTTTAACATCACAAAATGACCACTTGAAAAACATTATTTTTTGGTTACTATCAGTTTGTGGGTGTGTGTGTGTTTGTGTTTGTGTTTGTGTTTGTGTTGTGTGAATTAATCTCCAACAAGTCTACAGATTAGCTGTTTCTATTTCTTGAATTGATTTCCAAGAAGTGTAGATTTGTTTTCCATTTACGTAATAATGCTGTAGTGAAACGTTTTCATTCTATTTCTGCTATTTTGAAATTCATCTAATTATGCTCATTCCTGTATTGAATGTATGGGCGTATGCTTGTTTATGTCTCATTGTCCATTTCATCAGTACACCACTCATCTTCAGCGTCTCGATTCACCCAAGAGGTAGAAATGCTACTCGAACTAAAGAAAGAAAAATAACTGCGATTTGTAGTGTTCTATGCACATTTAGTTCATCAGAGGTTCAAAGGTCAAATCAGTGTTAGGCATACCATAGAAAAACTACTGATTTCAATAAGTTGACTGTAGTAATCGTTATTTAGGCAAAACTGTAACTTCAACATGATTTATTATAAAGCACTGTTACAAGAACTAATATATATATATACAGAGCATTCCCTGACATTCGCTACGAGACTCGGCTTCAAGAGGGCCGGGGTCAGCGTTTGTCTTTCCCGGCAAACGGTGTCTGCGACAGTTGCTAGAGTCGGCTATTAAAATTACAGTTTTCATATTGTGTACTAACCTTGACTACAGAAGGTGTTGAAAATGATGTCCCTCTGCTGCAACACATTCCTGGCATCTACGAAGGAAATTGGCATTTACACGTGCAAGTTCGTCTACTGTAATTCTCCCGATTTCTCGTACAATACTCTCTTTTAACTCACGGATGGTGTGCGGATTGTCTTTGTATACTTTATTTTTTAGATTTAAGAATTTTAGCGGCTCTAAATGCTGTGGTTTTTGAAACACCCGTTTCTTGTGAGAGGCGGCGGATAGATTTCCGAGGAGACTGTTCTAACCTTTGTCCTATCTCATCGAGTGTTTCCTCAGTAAGTACACGTGGGTTTTTCTTTCCACTTTTATTCAGAACTGACCCTGTTACTCTAAATTATTTGACAAGGTTTAACATAGTGGTCCTATGTGGAACGGGAACACCAGGAAATTTCGTTGCAAAATGACGTCGCACTTCTGCACAATTCCTCTTTCCGAAGTAACACTCGACAAGATAAATCTTTTGTTGTAATGTAGTAATCTTTTGTGGTGCCATATTAAGCCACAATCTTCAACGCACGGACACGATACAACACAACTTCCGAGGGAGGATTATACTGGCGTCAGTCTGCAACGTCAACAGAAAGGGAAAGAGAGCGAAGAAAACAAACTGTAGCGTGCGACTGTCGCGGACCCGTTCACCGGGAAAGACAAGCGCTGATGCCGGGCCGCTTGCCGCCGAGTCTCGTAGCGAATGTCACGGAATGCTCCGTATATATAACAAACTCAATCTCTGCTAACACAGTAACCGACAAAGTCTATCTTTACACTTTCACCTCCTTTTTCTCAACTTCTGTCAATGACACACTGTAAAATATATCGTGATTACATTGATTGATTGAGTTGGTGTTTGAAGTCCACTTTATGCACAGTAACGCTAATCGGGACTGAGCCTACAGTTTAAGGTGGGATCCGAACCACTTGTGCCTTCACCGAGTATCGAACCCGGGATCCGTTGTTCTTCAAAGACAAAAATTGCAATTGGAGTAATTTGTTTTCCTCTGATTTGTTTATTGTTTTCATTCGAAATGATTTTCTCAAAATTACGGTGGGGGCCTGTAGCTTCATCAGGAAGGAAAGGGGACAAAGTTTTGAAGCCTGTAACACCAGTAAATTTAGTGCAATATGTCGGAAATTCACACTGGAGCTAGATATTACGAATGAATGAAACGGTATTGAATTTGAGATAAACCGGATGGAAAGTTTAAAAATTGCAAACGATAAACAGTTTTTCCTTATGTTAGTCGAAACTCTATCGTGGTGCCGAATTTTCTTCAAAAGTCTAGCGACAATTTACTTTAGAAGTGTGAACTTAGGGCATACAGTAAACCCTCGTTAACACAAATCCCAAGGGACCAAAAAATCAAGAGTTCGTGTTAAAAAAAAATTCGTGTTAACCGGGGACTCAAATTTTAGTGTTGCAATACAGTTCTTTCTACACATTAACCATTTACAATGTATTATGTATGTCATTATAGAAAACAGTACTACAGTAATTAACTCTTTAAAAAAGTACTCATAGGTCATTTTCTGGTGAAACATTTCAGTATATTGCTGTCGCAGACGGGAACGCAAATGCCTGGTAACTTTATGGCCAACTGTACTCATCGCTTCCGTAAAACTAGGAGTCAATTCGGATCAAACTCGTATTGGCTACGTTTAAAGAATAGAAAAACACATCTGAACACACAACTGAATTTGTTGGTTAAATACGTATAAGCTCATTGTTAACGCGATTGTCGAGCAATTGCACCCAAGTTTTAATCTTGATGTTACTCGTACTAACTATATTTAAAGAATAGAAAAACAAATTTGAAAACATTGTTGATCTGAATCTGTTGGTTACAATACTGGGTAAGTTGATTGTTGGCAAGATGATAGAGATTGTTGAGCGATTTCGAAAGCGGCTGACCTTGACAAGTTCGCGCAGAGAGAGAGGAAGATACATTTCCGCTGTTGCCACCTACTCACCGTTCGAGGTTCTCGCCATTCTTTCAAAATAAAAAAACAATGGCTTACATTCGAACAATTGTAAATTGCCGCTGCACGGCTATTATTGCAACAATCGATACCAATCCTGCACGAGTATTACCAGAAAGCTTTAGACAATCGTATTGTGCTGTAAATTAAATGTGTAGAATCTTGAAAGTAAGTGAAAGAAATTAAATATTTTATTGACCATTATTATATAGAGAAAAAGTTCTCTTGCTAGCCGATTTTTATTAAATTAGATTTGAAATAACTTCCAGTGAGAAAGTTACAAAGAAAACTCCAAATTTTAAGTTCGTATAATATTTACAGCGATATGTTATTTGGTTACTGAGAAAACGAGAGAAGAACTTGATTCATTCTTTCGCGGCGCGGCAAAGGCAACTTCGTTTGCCGCAGATATCATGCGCCAGTCTTGTGCCACTCGCAATAACAAAACAACTGTCTGGCATGCATAACATGAACTGAAAATAAAAAATAAAATGCCATTTACTTACATAACGCTCATTCCGTACTGCTGTCAACCTCGTCACTTGATTCAAGTTCTTCGGAATCCGTGTCTTGCAAATTTATAATGACCTTCTCGATGACATCATCTCTGACTATTTCACGCTGGAAGTCATCTTCTTGTATTTTTTCTGCGTGACACCTATTCTGTCTATTGCTTCGTGAGTCAGTTTCTGTACGTCGGCAATTTTGAAAGTCTTGTTCTTGTCAGCTACGTACCCCTTCACCTGGGCCCAAATCATTTCAATCGGGTTGTACTGACAATGATAAGGTGGGAGACGAACAACTCTGTGACCATATTCTCTTGCTATTATATCGATTTCGTAACTTTTGTGAGTTGGTGTATGATGTTTCACCAACTGCAACAATTCTGCTCGGGTTTGCGTGCTTGTGTGGGGAATGTTCTTGTTACAGAGCCATGCCATAATATCCGCCTTCCTTGTGTTCGAACAAGGCGTTTTATCCACTTGAAAGGAATGTATGCTCGCGTTGTCCATAACAATCACGGATTCGGGAGCGAGAAACGACAAGAACTGCTCGCAAAACCACTTTCGAAACACGGCAGACGTCATTTCTGAATGATAGTCAGTACTGTTTGTTTTGGAGCGGAAAACCAATTTACTTTGGGGCACAAAGCCTGTAGCAGCTGAACCAGCATGACACAATATAAGACGAGCACCTTTTCCTAATGGCACCTTTAACCCACCAGAACCATCACTCATTCTCCAGCAGCTCGTCTTCGTGTGATTCTGGTTGACCCAGGTTTCATCTAAATAGTATATATTTGCAGTACCAGCTTTCCTGATTTCGTGCATGGTTCTGAGGAAGATCACTCTCGCAGCTACAACATCATCCCTCTCCATTAAAAATTTCCTCCCGTCGTTACCTTTCCTATATCTGAACCCCATGTTCTTCAAAATTTTTAACACTGACCACGTACTGCCTGCAAACCCGATAGCTTCCTTCAATTTAGCCCTAAGTTTCACTGCAGTAGGAAATTCGCCATTTGCGTACATATCAAATATAATATTACGCAATACCCCTTTATCAAAATCGTCCAAGTGCGTAACATTCTTTCGCCGATTACGACGTTTTGCCAGGCGAGCGAAAAGAAACCGACCCTGTATCGCCGATCGACGACCTGGCTTCCTTCGCAATCGTCTGAACTGTTCGCAGACCTATCCCACATGCAGCGGCTGTACGCTCCTGACATTTGGCAGCACTGCTCCCTGACGAACACGAGGCACTGTCTGCACTGCGAGATTCACTTTGGAAGAACTGATACACTTTGTACACCATATCTCGCGCTTGTTTGTGTAGAATACGACGCTTAGATTTATCTGTAGCCATCTTGCACACGTATATTGACAAATTTTTGTGATCACACTGAAGAAACACGAACAGTCACAACGAAAACCAAACCGATTCTTGCCGCTCGTAAAACAAAAGAACGACATCGCGCGTTTTGCACGGCAGTCTCCACCACCTCCTTTTGCTACTGCGCATCGAGGCTTGTTCAAGGTCAGCCGCTTTCATATCGCTCGTCGACTCTAGCAGTGGAACGACAAAGGAACAGCAGAAAAAAAATATGAAAAACTTTGAAAGTTCGTGTTACATGAAATCTATTGACGCAACGGGCTAAAAAACCAGTTCGAAATTCGTGGTAACTGAAATTTGCGTTAACCGATAAAACTTTCTATAAGATATAATACAATCCCTGCCGCGACCAACATTTTGTTCATGTTAACCGAGTGTTCGTCTTAAGCGAGTTTGTGTTAACGAGGGTTTACTGTATATAGCCTGAGTTTTCGTTTTAAATCTGCTGTGTGCGGAGATACACTAACCGGGACTGGGCCTACAGTTTAATTTGAGATCTGAACCACTATACAGGGTGTATCATAAGTAATAGCGCAAACTGACACAGTTGAAAGTACACGATAATAGAAGCAAAAAAGTCTCAGTAAACGTGGGTCTGCAATGTACTCTTCGTTGCTGTAAGGTTCCATTTTCACTACGCAGTACAGTACAACTGACGTAACTTCCACAGTACGATTAGATTATGTACTGATTGTATCCATCCTGTTTGATTACAACGCCACCTCTCGGAAATGTTCTGTTTTGTAAACAAAGAACAAACCTCGGAACGCGCAAGGAGTAAAGCTCTCGGTGTTTACAAAATGCAATCAGTGACGGCTTCTAACCAGACATTCGCACACATTAGCACTTTACCAACTAGGACGACGTTTACAAACAATGAAGTCAGTGGCGGCGTGTAACCACACATTCGCAATTATCTCGAAAACGGCTCGTTTGCGGACCCATGTTTAGTGAGACTTTTTTGCTTCTATTATCGTGTACTTTCAACTGTGTCAGTTTGAGCTATTACTTATGATACACCCTGTATATGATAGTCAAAAACTTTTTTAGCATTTTAGTTTGTATTTTTAAAACTAAAGCCAGTGCTGTCTCCCCAATGGCGCAGTGGTAACGTCGTCGCCTTGTAATCAAGGGGTTCCGGGTTTGGAGGCACATAGTGGTTCGGATCTAACGTTAAACTGTAGACCCAGTCCCGATTAATCATTCTGTGCATAGAGTTGGATTTAAAACAAAAAAAAAACTTACACTCAAATCCGAACCACCATGTGCCTCCACCGGGTATCGAACCCAGACCACTTGATTACAAAGAGACGACGTTACTAAGCCATTAAAAGTGACAAATAGGTGTGAAATATCATCACGTACCGGGATTTCAACATACGCCTCCTCCCTTCGTAGCTGACAACGCTAATCACTCTGCCAAGAAGTGTGGCACTCAGTCACTTGTCTTCTACCTTCCTCTGGGTGTTACTGGCGAATTACACAAAAAATTAAGTAATTTCTGTGTAAGATTAATAAGGGAGTGTGTAGAGGGGAAAGAAGATCCGAGAAGAGGGAAAAAAAATCAAGGGGGACGAAGAAAAATGTCCACGAGGAGAAGCGTCTGTATATTTAGGTCTCCGGTCTGGGACGGAGTGGGGAGATGATTTTTCCAAATTGGAACGTAAACTCGTGATCCCTCCACGTATCACTCAAGGGCGCCTCGATTGAGTCAATTCATTAGAAATGCTTCCGGAACTGCTCTTTTTTTGGCGGTTGTTGGGTGGGGGAGGGGGGCTCTCCCTTCAGTTTCCCACTGTCATAATCTTCTTGTCGCGGGGAGTGAAGGAATCCGAATGAGGACCAGGGTGGAATTGATAATGAAAATAAAGAAAATGTTTCGTGCGTGTTGCCAACTCGGAGTAAATATCTCCATATGTTAATTTAGATAGAAAAAGTTGGAGCTGTTCAGGAACAGCAAATTATAGCACCACAACATTTAAAAAGTATTAATATTGCACTAACTTTACAATTTTGAGCAGAGTTCGCGAAAACGTTGATTATAATATGTTGAATAAATACATTTACTGCTGCACAATTACAATAAAATTCATCGTTGCCATTAACCATAGTGATAGAAAAGCAATGTAAAATAACCAAAATAGAATATAAATTTGTTTTCGGATTTGGAAACTTGTTATTCTATTATTTAAAATTGCAAGTTCTCTTTCTAATCAATATCCATAACACAATATACGTGTAATAAAAGCTGGTCCCCGTGGCGGAGTGGTTAGCACATCGCGCTACGACGCCAGGGGTTCCGGGTTCGAATCCTGGCCTGGGCATGGATGTTTGTGAGTGTCCATTCATCAATTTCATCATATCATCACTCATCCCCATCTTCGTAAATTAGCCAGAAGTGGCACAAAAGGCGAAGTAGAATAAATCCAATTAAAATTAAAATCAAAGACGTGTAATAAAAATACGTGCATTTAAAAAGGCAAATTAAACATTTGAAAATAGGTGATGAGACAGTTATTTTTAAAAAATATTAAAATTAAAGGAAATAACGAATGGAGATAAAAAATCTGAAATATAGCTCTTTTTTACCAATTACATCTCATGTAATAAATAGTAAATGGTGTGACATGCTTCATATAATGTAAAATAACACTCTAAATGGTATTTGTGACAAGAGTTATGAAGAACTAATTTTGTGTGAGAAAAGACAACGACTTCCAGGTCCAAATCATTACTACAGTCAGTTGAATGAAAGTGAAATAATATCCCGTAATTTTTAGACGACAAAAAAAATTGAATTCAAAGAGGATGATACGTAAGAAAACGACACGACACTATTCGCCTCTAGTGACTCAGAGAACCCACGAAAACTTGCCGAAGAAATCTGATGTCTACCATGTAGAGAATAGTGTCATGATGCCGGTATTAGCTATTTGACCGAAATGTGTGACATTTGGATGGACAAATGAATGACCTAATATCTTTTGCTTTTTTAAGAGTATTGTAACATGCGTAAAGAGATGCGAGAGGTGAAAACACAACCTTGAAAGAACTTTAAAGAACTCTCACACTCAAATGCGTTTACATCGTCATGGTTGGACCCGGCACATATTTGGATATGAAAGTGAGGATTCTTACCCGTCTCAGCGATAGACGTGAATATCCTTGGAACTCTGGAGATAATTCCCAATACCTGCTTCAACAACTCCCGATTGAATCCCCTCTTTCCTCATAACAATTCCCGGTTATTCAGGTGTCATCCTTCCTACTCGCACACTTCCTTCTTATGCTCCTCAGTGACCTAAATCCAACTCGGCAATATCTGACATAAGCATTCTTTTAATATTTCCTGGCTGGACTTATTGCTAACCGTCTGGGAGCAATGGCATCATTTATATTACAAAACATTCTTCTTCCAGATTTTCAATGATTATCCTTCCTTTCTTTTTATACATAATTATCTTCTCTTTACATATATATATATATTGGACTTTTCAATAACATATTATGTCTCTATGAGTGTGTGAAGTTATGCCAGTATGTGTTAAGATGTTGAACCCACGCTCATTAATTTAGTATTCAAAGTAGTGTATAAATAGTGTAGAGATATGGAGACCATTAAACCGAGAAAACCTCGTCATGTTAATATTCACACTTGTTCATTTCCTGAACTTGTCCGACCAGCGAGCGATCTCAAGAATGCGCTAGCTTGTAACTTCCGTAAAAACCAGGAACTGGAAAGGCAAACGCGTGGATCTAAACAGGATCTACCGCGTTTGAAAGGTTTAACAACCTTTCGACGCCTAGAATGATAAAAGCAAGCTCCTACCCGGAGCTCGCTCTCTTTTGATTCTGACACTCATCGACGCTACATGGAGAACTAGTCCAATTACATTACAACACGTTACACTGCTAACTACGACGATGGAACACGGAATTACCGCTGCCTAGCATGCTACAAGGCGCAAGGGATCGCTTGGCTTGGTGAACTGAGGGTCGCTGGATAGAACCTTGGAACTGTCACGATTCGGTCTGCGAGAAGCATCAGGACAAGACATCACACACATCTACCAGGTATGAACAAGCGTGAATAACCTTACACCAACTTTCCATATCTCTACCCTCCTACGGAGCAGGTTCAGCCATCAAATATTATTAAGCTCTACCTAAATGTTTAAATGAAACTTCCCTGTGACCTCTCAGAGCCCAGGAAAACGGGCGTACAACATGGTGGAGGTGCTTCAGGCCCTTTTTGCAATTAAGTACCCTCCTGTACGAATTGCTTTACATTAAATTATTCTCCCCCCCCCTCCCTCCCACTTTGGGAGCATTTTTAAAGTAAATTTTTAGTAATTCCAACTCATACTCCCACAGTACGCTTAAGATGCGTCAGACCCAGTGACATTTTTGTGTATTACCCTATGGAAAACAACCCCTCTTTTTCTTTTATGCCGAGCCCCCCCCCTTTTTCAACAAAATCTAGTTCTTCTGCATAACATGTATTCAAGCATCATTCACACAGGAATGAGAACACTTGCTTATACTTATTTGACCAGCGATATATTAATGACATAAATAACTGTATAACCATACTTTCATTTGTTCTTTGGTCAGCACGACGAACCTTCGTTTATGAATACGTCACAGATAGCGTTGCACGAACACCTAGATTCCTCCCTTGACCAAATCATAGAGTTAGCAACTGCAATCACGGCAAGTCCAATAAATTCACGACCTTTAACCCCAATTCCCTCCCCTCCACTAACACGGTTAAGGTCTGCTAATAGAAATTACCCTCAATTTGTCCTTGGACTACAAACACCCAACAAAAACCAACCCCAACCCTTAGCAAGTACCCCAGCTCCCGTTTCAACTTCCTCTAACACTGTTAATAGTTCTGGTAACGTAGCTGTACAAATTTCCACCACTAACATGGCCACCCCAATCCCCACTGCATTATACCCGGCACCATTTAGCGGAAATGACCCTAAGCACATTGACTCATTTTTCCTGAAGTTCCAAAATGTAGCACATGCCGCAGGATGGTCGGAAGCTAAGCGTAAAGAAATGTTACCTTTATTTTTGACTGACACCGCTTTAACTTATTTTCATGACATACAGAAACGACCCAATTTTGTAGACTTGACATACACCCATATCAAAGACGAGCTAAGTACGCTATTTAAGGGATCATACTTGTCAGCAGATCCTGTACAGATAATTCTCCAGAGAAAACAGATGATTAGTGAACCCATCCATACCTATGTTATTGCTAAAAAGGCATTAGTCCAGCAATACTTCCCGAACGCCACTGAAGAACAAACTCTCTCTTACATCATCACGGGACTGCGAGCCAAATACATTGGCTGTTTAACCAACAAACATTTTGCTAGAACAGAAGAATTAATTGCCCACCTACAGAATTTTGAACGCCAGCAGTCATTAATTAATTCACGTATGTTGGAGGAGAAATTGGAAATAGATCAGGCAATTGCTCAGGCAAGCTTGCCCCAGACATTCACCCCGTCACCACTTCACAGCTGTTCGCATGCACAGGTCTATTCCCCCCTCCCCAGTAATTCTCACACCTTGACTCAGCGCTTTGTACCATACAACCAATGTCCATCTCTTTCTCTCCCACCATTGACACATCAAGTCCAAAGTCCACAGTCCAATCCGGCTCTCGTAAATAGTTCCCATACAGTGTATCAAGGAATGTATCATATACCGAGTTCTGATAATGTCCGCTGCGCGGCGACACCAGCCGTACCCAGAGTAGAACACGCTCCAAATGCTACCTCTGGTGACGAAATAAACAAACTTTCGTCACAACTCTCGACCTTAGCTCTGCACTCAACCGAACAGATGAACGCAGGGTCTCTCTTCAATCTTTGCTCAAATGTGTTGGAATTTGCGAAAACGGCTAATCAAAACGCACAGAACAGAGATTTCAACAAGGGGAATAATAAGTCCTCTTCCTACAGAAATAATAATAATTCTAGAGCTAATCACAGAGGTAACTTTCGATCGAACTCAAGAGGCCAGTTCAGAGGTACTAGTAACAAGAGGTTTCAACGTCGAGATCAGGCTAATCGCGACGATGCAAATACCTCAGCCTGCAGGTTTTGCGGTCGTTATAATCATCAGAGCGACAATTGCTTTTACAAGCCACAACGAGACAGTGATTTAAACTAAAATCGTCTTCGACTTGCAGGAACGAAATCGAAGATAATACCAGATTAGATAAAGTTCCTATAATTGAGAGAAATGGCCTATACTTTATTAATAGTAGCATACAAGGAAAACAGGTAGATTTACTTATTGACGTGGGTTCCCAAATCTCAATTTATCCTTCCCACCTTCTCCCTACTGAAAGAAAAACATACAAGGTACAATCCACAATCCAAGGTGTGTCCGGATCGAAACTGAATGTGTCTGAAATTGTAGTTCTTCCTATCATAATTGGAAAGCGTAAATATTCGCACCCATTTAGAATAGTAGATTCAACTAACGTCCCTCCCCTTTTAGGAAATGACTTTTTACGAACGCAGAGGTGCGAAATGTCGTTAAAAGACAATACAATAACTATTTATCATTTAGGACGTACTCCTAATTATAGTATTTTAAGATCAAAGTACAAGACTCACCAGCTGTCGCATGACATATTTACCCAAATTGAGAATGTAAATGTGTATGAGGGAAAAGCTACCCTTTCAAACACAGTTCAGTTAAGTCCACGATCCAAGACTTATATCAATTTGAACATTACCACTACGACACCTAATACCCATAAGCCTGTACTTTTTACACCATCTGCTTCCCTTATGAGCCAGCATCCAGTAGTCCTTCCCAATGCTGCAGTAAACCCGCAGTCACCTGTCATTCACATACACAACCCTACGGAAACCACAATCACTTTGGAAAGTGACACAATATTAGGCGAAATATCGACATGTGAAATTTTAACTGACGTTACTTCCGTTTGGGAACATAAAAGTGAAGATGTTGCATTTTCATACTCTTGTAATGAAAATACTACAGTAAAGCAGCAACTTAGTGAAAGTCAAAAGAAATTTGACCCCTCCCTCCTCACAGTTAACCCTGATATTCCCCGAGAAGAAAGAGAAAAAATCCTAAAGCTCGCATACACGTATGCAGATATTTTTCTCTGGCCAGGGGATAAATTAACTAAAACCAATGTATTGGAATATGATATCAAACTGACAGATGACACCCCAGTGTATGCCAAAACCTACCCTATTCCTTTTCATTACCGAGAACCCATGAAACAGGAAGTTCAGAAATTACTAGACCAAGGTGTTATAGAACGCTGTGAAGGGAGTCCCTATCGACACCCAGTCCTATTAGTTAAGAAACCCAATGGGACTTACCGTTTTATCTCTGACCTCCGCGACCTAAACAGGATAATAGCTCCGATTTCCTTACAATCCCCAGACATAAAAACCATCATGACAGAGATGGCTGGAAAGAAATATTACTCAATTTTAGATATGTCCTCTGCATTCTTTCAGGTATCATTAACAGAGCGTTCTAAGGACATTACCGCCTTTTCTATTAACAATCTGGGTAGTTTTAGGTATGCTAGGTTATGCCAGGGATTGAAAACATCGCCCGGTGTAATGAACCGCGTAAGCGAACTTGCCCTTAGCGGAATAGACAGTTCAGAACTTTCTGTTTACACTGATGATATTATTATTTACAGTTCAAATCTCCCCCACATGCTTAACATACTGGACAGAGTGTTTCAAAAGTTACGAACAGCATCCCTTAAATTATCACCCTCTAAGTGTAGGCTAGCTTTTACCGAAGTAAAAGTCCTTGGTAATTTGGTATCTCAAAAGGGAGTTAAGATTTCAGAACACATTCTTAAAGCTATTTTGGAATATCCCACCCCTACCACCAAACGCAAGCTTCGTAGTTTTCTAGGACTTGTCAATTTCATTCGACGATTTGTGCAAGGTTTTGCAGGACCAACAGAATGTTTATTTAAGCTTCTTAAAAAGAATGTTAAGTTTCAATGGACTGATGAACACCAGAAGAGCTTCGAAACACTGAAAGAAATGATTACGTCCGCCCCTATCCTCCGCCCTTATGACCCTAAACGCCCCTCATATGTATACATTGATGCGAGCGGAATTGGCATTGGAGGAGCCTTGTTACAGCCTGATGAAGAAGGAAATCTACATCCATGTGCCTATTGTTCACGAGCCTTAACAGACACAGAGAAAAGAGCTGACACATTTTCACTCGAAATTGCAGGTGCATATTATGTTTTGAAAACTTTCAAATTTTTTCTTATGAATCAACATTTTGTGGTTCTCACAGACAATAAAGCCTTATCTTATCTTCGTTCAACTAAACACCATAGTTCTATTTTAGGAAGAAGAGCCCTTTATTTTCAGAATTTTGATTTCGAAATAAGGCATGTCAGCGCTAGTAAAAATGAACTTGCGGATGCACTCTCCCGTGCAAGTTTACCGCTTGACAAAACTAATCATGACAAGAAAAATGATGATGATGATGATGATGACTTATTCTTTCATCAAGTATTTCATGCACAAGCAGCAGATTTTGATATTAGTTCAGAACAACGTAAAGACCCCTATTTTAGAGACATTATTAATGTTTTAGAAAACAAAGACAAACCTAGTAATCCTAAACTAGAAAAGCTTTCGTATTCTTATGTACTCAAAAATGGAGTCTTATACAGGACTAATAAAATCAAAACTGGTAATAGGGATAGACTTTGTATTCCTCATGCAGTAAGAAATCAAGTTTTCGACCTTATTCATGCACACAAAATGAACGGAAGTCACCAAGGTGCTCAAAAGACATATAATTTAATGCTTATGCGCTACTTCTTCCCTAATATGAAGAAATTTGTGTACGATAAGGTTAGACATTGCATCCCTTGTCAGATTTCAAAGAAACCACAAGGTTCTAAACCGCATACGCTGCAAACATTTCAACCAGCCCAAATTCCTTTCCAACGAATTCATATTGACGTATGTGGTCCTTTAGTCTCTTCAAAAACGCACAAATACAAATATTTCCTATCAGTAGTCGATAGCTGTACAAGGTATGTAATTACAGCTCCTTTGGCTAATCACGATGCACAAAACATAGCAACAGCCCTAGTTGAGAAAGTCTTTTTAGTTCATGGCATCCCAGAGACGATCTATTTAGATCGTTCAACACCCAATTCAAGTTTACTCTTACGAGAGTTAGCTAATCTTACAGGCGTACAACTAAAATATGTAGATACTTGTGCACATTTCACGAATGGTTTAGTTGAGAGTTCATTTAGTTACTTAAAGAAAGTTATGAGAGTTTTTGTATTAGAGAAAAAGGCTTCATGGTGTGACTATTTAGCTAGCGCAGCGTTCAGCCACAACGTTACAATCCATTCTGGATCCCTCCAGAGCCCGTATTTTACTTTATTTGGCTACAACCCAAGGATCTTAGCTGACGCAGTCCTTCCTTCGAACCCCGACAATGTTTCCCAGACGAACGCACAGAGACTTGAACTCCTGACCTCCATACGTAAGACAGCACATGACAACTTGAATAAGCGTTACGAACAGCAGAAAAAGTACGCAGACAGCACTTCTAGGCAAATACAGTACTCACCAGGACAACATGTATGGATTCTAGATGCCACTCCGACTCCAGGTGTGTCAAAAGCCTTTGCGTCCTCTTATAAGTACAAAGGAACTATTCTTCGCAAAGTTAATGAGAATTCCTACGAAGTAACTTACATCGCCGGCAGGAATAAACAAAAGACTGACACTATTACTATTTCTAGACTCAAAGCCCGCTACGATTAGTGCCATGATAACCCCACTAACATTCATTAACACGCCATTCCGTTGTCACTCGCTTTAGCCTCCTCGTTCCTCGTTGCGTACATTGCACATGCATGATCCAGCATTTTCTCACGCTCATCGACTCCCCTCCCCCCTCTTTCCACTTCCAGTGCTCGCACTGCATTTCTGCGTTAGAACGAACTCATTTTTATTTTTTAATACAACATGGTTATTTTTATTTTTAACAAGACCAGGATTATAGAATGCTATCTCAATCGTCGGAACATTTATAATACATCTCTTGCCTAATAATTTATTTTTACTGATATTTTAATGTTATTTTATAATATGCGATTAAACGCATAGTAATAGTCAGAACATATCACTTAGCTGATTTGACTAATAAGTACTTAGTGTGTTTATGATTCTAACTAGCAAATATTTTTTTTTTCCCCCATTTGCTGGTACATATACGCTCAAATGAAGAAAAAAGTACAAAGAAATAAAGAACGAATGAACTAAGATAGAACAAGATCAATGATTTAAAGAACAAATGAACTGCGTAGAACTTGCTTGAACAATTGGCTTTTTGGCCATAGCAATTTTTTTTATTTACGCTTAGGTGTAACGCGAACTGCTTCTTTGAAAGCTGCAATGCACTAAATATGTTAATAAAGCATATAATAAAATAGGCAAATGTTCCCACTCTCTCCTTTAATTTTATAGTTCAAATATTGATAGCATACAACATGGTATAGCTCATATCCCATGAAATTACAACCTACTCTATTTTTCAATGAACTATTACACAAACATATTACTTACTCTTTTTCACTTCTTTTTCAATTTTTTTTTATTAGCAGCGAATCGAAGGCGCTTAAACCTTTGTCCACAAGACACGTAAAATTCTTGCAATTGCTTTTATAAACGACATTTACACATATTACAGAAGGAAATGTCTCGTAATCACTTAGTTCGTTCTATTATCGCTGAATTCTCCTTTCTTTTCTCATTTCATTCCCGGCTAAGCCGACTATTCTAACTTCCCCCCCCCCCCGTTGCGCCCCGGCGAACTTTCCTTACAACATGGAATTATTCCACCTACTCCCCCCCCCCGTTACCCGGCCAACTTTTCTTCAGGTAAACCTGTTAATCATAAACAGGCCCCCTTCAAAACTCTACATCATATAAGTAATAACGCCCCTTCGCCGTCATTCAAATCAGATATTACCTCCCCTCCCCCCCAAAATAATTCACCAGTTTTAACTGAAAGTCCCTTTTCAATCGATTTTATAACCCGTCATCACTTATTGTAAATCTGCTCCACTACCTTTTGCTTTTTCCTAATTTTTCCCTTTACGCTTGTTTCATTATCTCATCGCCACGGATGTTCCTGGACCCATGACGACCACCGGCTTGTACCATCGAGCGACAGACCTAGGCTCATCGCAGAGACCAACAACGATCTTGTGGAGTTCCAGCACCAACAAGGACCCGTTCCCGTCTGGACCCCATGGCTGATTTTTCCATCTCCCACGCCGCGACCCAGATGTGGAGCGCTTTACCCAGGACGTCTCTTGACCCACAGCGCCATCGCAAATTTGACTTCCAGACTCAACTTCGCTGACGTCACGACGATCTTCATCGACAGGCCCCGCCCACTGAGTGCATCCTGCTCTTGTTTACTGACGACACATGATACTTATTGTTATCTTACATCGGCTACAAGTGTTCCGGTGCTCAGCTACTTCAAGTACCGTAAGGCACACGCAATTAATACGAACATATGTCATTTACAGTGCCAAAGTTTGTGCCCATGGGTGCTACCCATATTGGATTAGAGATACGTCTCTTTCTTTTGTGTTTTTTTTAATTATCGTCAGCTGCACAGAATGTCCAGCCTATAGCGACATGCAGTTTACAGAGTTGCCATAGGTAACATACCTCAAGGCTCCGCCCAGCATCGTGTATGTTCCGCCGAGTGCACTTTGAACTCAGCAAACAAAAAAAAACAACCGCTTGCGGTTCCCGGCGTTTCCTCACACTGTGCTGACATGTGTTGTTGTTTTTTTTTATTGTGCTGTCATCACTCAATCAAAACTAGTTCAGTGTGACACTTATGTAATTGTTTTTTTATCCATGCCTCAAGACTTAGTTGTTGTGCTCGTACTTTTTGAGTATATACGAGGCTATGACCTACAATTTAATTTTTTTTTTATTCTACGTGTTTTTATATTTTTTTTTCTCAACGGTGTTTGGTGCCACGATATGATATGACTCTTCTGGTGATTTCAATTTTTTTTTTACGGTGATGTGATTCCTCTACTGATTGGTTTACTGTATTGGTTTTCTACGAGTTTTGATATGTTAATAAATCATAATTTTTAAATATAACCTACTCCGGACGAGGTAGTCGACCATCACAGAGTGGTTCGATTATTTCAACAAGGGGAATGTAGAGATATGGAGACCATTAAACCGAGAAAACCTCGTCATGTTAATATTCACACTTGTTCATTTCCTGAACTTGTCCGACCAGCGAGCGATCTCAAGAATGCGCTAGCTTGTAACTTCCGTAAAAACCAGGAACTGGAAAGGCAAACGCGTGGATCTAAACAGGATCTACCGCGTTTGAAAGGTTTAACAACCTTTCGACGCCTAGAATGATAAAAGCAAGCTCCTACCCGGAGCTCGCTCTCTTTTGATTCTGACACTCATCGACGCTACATGGAGAACTAGTCCAATTACATTACAACACGTTACACTGCTAACTACGACGATGGAACACGGAATTACCGCTGCCTAGCATGCTACAAGGCGCAAGGGATCGCTTGGCTTGGTGAACTGAGGGTCGCTGGATAGAACCTTGGAACTGTCACGATTCGGTCTGCGAGAAGCATCAGGACAAGACATCACACACATCTACCAGGTATGAACAAGCGTGAATAACCTTACACCAACTTTCCATATCTCTACCCTCCTACGGAGCAGGTTCAGCCATCAAATATTATTAAGCTCTACCTAAATGTTTAAATGAAACTTCCCTGTGACCTCTCAGAGCCCAGGAAAACGGGCTTACAACAATAGATATAACAAAATAGATATTTGATTCGACTATTCAATTACTCAAATGCTTACAAAATAATAAAATAAAATATTTCATTCAAAACAGTTGAATATATACTAGAAATTCTCTCTAACTCTCTAGCCTTCTTAAACCCTAAGGTTTATGGCTGCAGCAACATAAGCCTTCCATCTATCCCTATCCTGGGCAAGATCAAGCCAATCTTTTCGATCCTTACAGATTTTCTTTAGGTTCATCTCAAATTCTTACATATTAATCAAATACAAGATGTACATATTCTTCCAATTGTTTAGTTTGCGAAAGTGTAAATAATGCTCATCAACTTTCTATCTTTTCATAAACGTTTGTGACAACACTTACTTCAATTTTGAGCTGCTATCTGGATCCTTAGAGCACAAATTCATTGTCACTCAACGTCGGATTAGTGACAGGAAGGCATGTTTCAAACTAATTATAAACCTCTATTGACGTAACCGGCGACGATTCTATGATCAAGACTATTCGTTTGATAATGTATGGCCTAGGACATTATTTTCGAATTCACAAAAATGCTTTCTTCAAATTATTTAAGGTGAAAATTGTAAGGTGTGGAGGGGCGGATGTTTGCTCAAGCCTAGGTGCTAACTTATGAGATCTTCCTATGACTAAACATGATGGCAATGAGACAATTTTCCATATGAAAACATTACTGCATATTCAAAAATAATCATATGCAAGGAGCAAGTTATAAACGCAGGGCAAATCAAAAATTCTATAATTGGTCTGATCAACCTTTTGTGTAAGGTTACCGAGAATATCCACTAAACCATTAGGTGATTAATAATGTTTTTCATATATGTTCTATTACTTTATATGTACATAAAATAAGATTGATTGATTGATTTGCTTTACTTTACTTCGCTTGTTGTGCCACTTGTGGCAAATTTTCGAAGATTGGGATGAGTGATGACATGATGAAATTGATGAATGGACACTCACAAACATCCGAACCAGGCCGGGATTCGAACCTGGGACCCCTGGGGTCGTAGCGTACATAAAATAAGAATTTTTACCTGAGAATGAATATTGATGTATTTTGTAGACCTTGGAAACCTTGTCTCGCCGAGAGCTGACGACATTGTGGATTTTGAAAAAAACAGAAATCTTAATTTGTAAGGCTGAAGGATTGGGGTTTCAATAAGAAATAGTACATTGCATAATAATTAATAAACAATTAATTTATACCATTTTATTGCCTTAAAAATGTTATTTTCTGCTTACCTTCACACCTTGTGGCTGTATATACTTTCATGAAAGAGTCGCGAAGCTCCAGTCGATATGGCTTCTGACTGCTAAGTAGGAGACCTGTGTTCGATTTCCGAGGTAGGATGTCTTCCGGTGTCCCTGGATGGAGTCGCTCTTGGGATTAATTAGCCTCTGATAAATAGGCGGCCGGAGCGTGGTGATTAACACACCACCTCCACAAATGGCCGGGATTGAGAATGTGTGGGTGTCTCACCTACGTTCATGGCAAGTGGCAATGCGTGAGAGTATCTTTATCTAGTTACTTCCATTATTTGTTAATTTTGTCTACAAAACTCGTCTCTCTTTTAGCTTTTACTTTTTGTTTCTATCCATCTCCAATATCTTGCTCATTTAAAAATAATTACAAAAATTTCCAACTACAGTGGTAATTTTTAATCATAGTTTTTATGTCTTACGTGGTAGACTTACAGGGGTGCCGCGAAATGCTCCAATATTTTCAGTGAAATTCAATCATTAATATGATTGTTCCAAATACATGTGCTTATTTAGTACTTTAACATAAAAACATGTTTCTGAATTTGAAATATATGTTTATTTGTAAGTTAAAGCAAGCAACCTAAACACACTAACAGAGCGTTACAAGTGCTAGATAGGACCTCCTCGGTGGTGTAGTGTTAGAGTCGCCACCTTGTAATCAAGGGGTCCCGGGTTCGATACCCTTGTGGATACCCATAGGGATGATGTACGACTTAAGAGAGAGAGAAATGCGATATTTAAACACACGAGAGAAACAGGACATGACATAGAGTGGGATGAGGCTAAGCAGATAGGAAGGGAGAAGAGAATACTAGTGAGAAAATGGAAGGAGGCCAAGGAAATTGAGAAGAAAGGTGAAGAAGACACAATGAACTGGAATGGGGGACTGAAGATAAACAAAGAATTGAAGAAGTGTTAGAAAGAGTGGAAAGGACAAGAGAGAAAGAGGAGAGAAGAAGGAAGAAGAATGATGGAAAAAGAGCGTGAGATAAAAGAGTCCAACCACATTCACTTTCAGGTGAAAGTAAAGTTGACAAGGGAAAGCCACCTGCTAGAATGTTCCAGAACAACTTTCTAATAGTCTGGAGGGGAGTAATGTTTGTGTATATATATCGTCCTGTTTTGTACCTTGTTACATTTGTACTTGGTACATAGTCTGAAGAAGTCCTTGCTAGAAGGTTGAAACGTTACTTTTAATTTATATTTTATAATAAAATAAATTTCTGTCTTGGTCAGCATATTGAAATGTTTTCATATCATGGAAACAAGGCTTAATGGTGTGACCCTTGTGGAGGCACATAGTGGTTCGGATCCCTCTTTAAACTATAGGTCCAGTCCCGGTTAGTCTTACTGTGCATAAAGCGGACTTAAAACACGAACTCAATCAATCATTCAAAGCAAGTATTAGAAACGCCTACATTCTGACTTGGGCGCCGTGGAAAAATCTTGAAACACTGGGAGCCCCTGGTCTAGGGTATGTGCCCCAGTTGTCCCTCCCTAGGGCCGGCTCTGGTTCTTGTGACATTTTCCCGATGTTCTAAGAGAGACCGAAGGTGCAATGGGACTTTTAAGGATACCTTTCCGAGCATAAAAAGAAATTTACACGTGGGTCTGCAACACTGCTCTCATCAGTAGCAAAACAGTGGGACGATCATGAGGCTCCCTGGATGTCATTTTCATAAAACTTTCCTTCCAAATATCATCACTCTTTGTCGCCGACAGAGCGATGATAGTTGATCGCTCAAATTCATTTGTCAAACGATTTCTCCCCCCGAAAAGAGTGTTGAGGGTTGCATCTAATCAGGGGAAGCGAGTGAGGTGACGACATCCTTCAGTAACCGTGTTTCGGACAACTCGAAATTGGCAATGAGGGGTGCATTTTTCTTTTCCCACGAGTGAAGGAACCAGGAGGGGGCAGGGGGGGCTGAATCCTGATTTCTACTCCTCATTGGATAAAAATCCTCATTTTTTTCTTCCCAGGAGGTTGTAAACGAAGTAGGATAAGAAATTAAAAAGGGTAGAAGGTAGATGAAAACAAAAAAAAAGATAGCATGAAGAATGAGAAGAGGAATTATATATATAAAATTAGAATTTTTAATCTCGGGAAAAGCACACGAACCTCTTTCTCCAAGTAGACGAAGGAGAAGCAAGGAATTAGCCAAGAAAAGTGCGAGCGAGAGTTGAGAAGGGCAGAAGCGAAAATTAATAAATGCTGGTGTCACTTCGAATCTTTCTTGTTTTCCTTAACGCCCCACCTTCTAGGAAAGTTGAAAATAAACCCAAGGCTCGTTTTTTTCCCGAGATGCTCAGCGTGGAAGACAAAGATTGAGGTGAAAGAGAAAGGAGAGGAGAAAGTGCTGGTGTCGAAGGAAATTACAAAGTAAAAGTTTATCTTAATAATCTGATTTTTTTGTTTACTTCAACTTTCACTTTACTAACGTGACATTCGTTGAGGGAGTCTGTACTAAGTGTATCAGAAATACTAACTAACTCTCGAGCCTTCTTAAACCCGAAGGTTCATGGCTGCAGGAACACAGGCCTTCCATCTGTCCCTATCTTGAGCAAGATCTATATACTCTTTTTCCATCCCTACCGATTTCCTTTAGGTCCATCTCAACATTATACCTCCAGCTTCGTCTTGGTCTTCCTAGTGGTCTCTTACCATCAGGTTTCCCAACAAGAATCCTGTAAACTCCTCTTTCCTCTCCCATTCGTGCCTCATGGCCTGCTCACCTAAGTCTTCTTGATTTAATTATTCTAATAATATCTGGACATGAAAACAAATTATGTAGTTCTAAATTATGTAATTAATTAATTAATTAAAATAATAATAATAACAAGAACAACAACAATAAAAACAAATTAGCGCGCTTTTAGTCAAGTAAAAAAGTACGAGATTACAGGAATAAATATGATGAAGGGACACTCACTAAGAATACCCAGGCCCCCGGCGTCGTAGCACGCTGTGCTAACAACTCCGCACGGAGGTCGACAGAAAACATATTGGGAATAACATTATATATAAAGTTATTGTTTTCTACAAGATGATTTACTATACTTAATACAATTAAACAATGATGAACACACATTCGAAGTTGTGCAATTCATAACATGATCAGTGGCGTAACTAGGCCAGTACCCAGGGGAGGGGCCATGCCCCCCGCCTCGAGCCATGAAATTTTTAAATGTGAACCTATAAAATGTTACGAAAATAACACCGACGATTTTTCAAACTTCCAAAAATTTCAATTTTGTCCTTGCATACATGAATGTGTTTTTGTTGTGTAGGGAGGCAGTCTTCGGAAGTCTGCAGTCTGCCATATTGGGTAAATTTAGTCCTATAACCACTTTTGTTCTCCTGCACTAAGGCATCTTAATGCTAAGCCTTGTGTACCCAGACCTGGTGAAAATGCCTCTCTCTGTCTCTCTCTCTCTCTCTCCCTCTCTCGCTCTCTCACTCTCTCTTGGTTAACCATAGCCCGCTAGCCTTCATAGCGGGCTATGGGTTAACTCACATTTAGAATTCTTTATTGTAATTGTTAATGCGTGTAATCTAATTCATAAATATATTGTTTTCTAAACATACTGTAGAATTATCGAGGCTGTTCAATGGTTCTGGTATAAGAAAATAAAGGAAATTTGAAATATTTTTTAATTTGCGAAACTCAGAACTATCCGATCGGCGATTGGGTGCCAGAACTGGGGAAGTGGTGAGGGGTAAGGACAGGCATTAAGAGGCCATAGTACGGGGGCAAAAGTGGTAAAAGAAAGTCTGGGACAACTGCCCCCAGGCCCCCCCCCAAATAGCCGCCACTGTGTATATTTACACACAGGCACGGATCTGGCCCCTCCCTCGAAAAATTCCTGGGTACGAGCCTGGGCGTAAATAACACCCCCGCGGGATGGGGAGGCGCAGGAGTTATGTGGGCACATTAAGAATGATAAGAAAGACTAAGAGTTCACAAAAGTTTGCCTTTCGGCGTTAGAATAGATTTCAATCAAACATATTATATTTTTATGCGCCTACAACTGCAAGCAGAAAACGTTAATCATTATAGGTCTTTTCAGTTATTACGGCGGGCGCTCTAGAAGCTGGCAAGGGAAGTGGGGAAAGGGGTTATTCACCGCAGACCCACCAGACAACAGCGGTGGCGCCGAAAGATACGACGTGGCGGAAATAGGTACTACGTGAACCTCGTTATACAGGCTTATGTTTCTTATCGCGTTGGATTTCTCACTTTCCCGATCCCCACTTCCCTTGCCAGCTTCTAAAGCGCCCGCCGTAAGAACTGAAAATACCTATAGGATAGTAGAATGAGAACCACCAGATTAGAAGAAAACCTTCATTAGCTGAATAGTTCAATAGTTCAAGGACCTCCCGGATGGCGTAGTAGTAACGTTGTCGCCTTGTAATGAAGGGTTCCGGGCTCGATACCCGGTGGAGGCACTTGGCACAGTGGTTCGGATCACACTTTAAACTGTAGATCCAGTCCCGATTAGCCTTCCTGTGCATACAGTGGACTTCAAAAACCAAATCAATCAATCAATCAATCTGAATAGTTCAAGTCGTAGATTACGTCGCCGAAGGGTAGATAGGCAGGAAAATGTGCTGGAAACGTTTTCACCCCTCACCACCCCTACTTACAGAATGCGTTTCAGCAAAGTTTGGTGAAACTGTGCTGTTGTTAAGTTTATTTTGTATTGGTTGTAGTGGACAAGGGGCGTACCTAGGCTGGGCAGCCGGGGCCCCCGAGGTATACTTGGATGTGATGTTTGCTTTAACTGGTAACATAAGCTACAGGAATGTAAGGGACTTATTTCAATTTAGTAAGAGAACTGTTTTTAGACTTGTCTTTGAAACATCAATGAATAGTCGCCACTGGCCATATAGTACAGTAAAATTAGGCAAAATGTCATAAAAGAATGGAAAAAATTCCAACAGAGATAAAAATTGGTAGATATCACCAGTATGGTATTTCAAACAACATACTAAAAGTCCCTGACAATCCGAGTTGTGCTCTGGCCGCCATATTGGAAAATGGCGGATGAACGGTGACGCTTGATCATAATTGCTTTATTAACTAAAAATGATGAAGGCTGAGCCGAAAATGTGTTCAGACATAAATTAAAGAAAATAAAATTTCCAATAACTGTAATAAGATACATTTTTGTGATTTAACCAATCATTTCACTGTTAATAATATATGTAATTTCTTTACAGGTGCTGCCCGTCGTGGAGCTTGGATGTAATGTATGTGATCATCGGAAAACAAACTGAATAACCTTTTTGGCAAGGCAACAATGGATATAACCCAATATTGTATTATTTGTGAACAAACGTTGAGTGAAGGTGACGCTGTGGTTGTGATAAAAGGCTTAAATGCTATAAAGAGCAGCAGTTTACGTCGAAAATATGGAATATTTGAGAAATTGGAAAATGAGACGAATGTGAGGTTACATATTAAGTGCTATAAAGACTATACTCGTGAGAGTAGTATTACTGCTGCAAGTAATCGTTCGCCACAAAATTCAATACTCCTTCGATCAGCAGTACATATATTTGACTTCAAACGTGATTGCTTGTTTTGCAGTGAAGTTTGTGATTTTCAAGCAGAAACGAAAAAGAATGTGAACAGACGAGTTAAAATATTTGAAGTTCGATCCTTAACATTCAAGGATCAAATCATTGAAGATGACATGAAGAGGAATGATGATTGAGGAAGGACAGTGCTTGATCGAATTCGTACCCTTATTGATCTAGTTGCAGTTGAGGCTAGGCATCACCATCTTTGTTTCACTAAATTTACCTACATCGGGAAAACGTGGGAGGCTAAAGATGAGTGTATTTCTGCAGTTATGCTGCTACCTTGATAATAATAACGACGAGTGTCAGTACTTGATGAATCAACTTACTACTTTGCTACTTGAATAAACATAGATATCCTTGTGCGAGCGTACAGAAAAATTACCAGGAGGTTCAAGAAAGGGAAGTGCTTCGCCATGAGGCACAGACCAAATTGGAGATGGTATATTACGTTATACAAGTGGTTATTTTTCTTCATTAACATACTGAGCCCCGGTGACTCAGTCGGTGTCGACCTCCGTGGCGGAGTGGTTAGCACATCGCGCTACGACGCCGGGTGTCCCGGGTTCGAAACCTGGCTCGGACATGGATGTTTGTGATTGTCTGTCCTGAAAAGTATTGAAATTGAAATAAGAATGAAATGATATGAGTGAATGAAGTGTGATGGGGGAAGCTTCCGCATAGAAGCTTTCCTTTGTACATTAAAAAAAAGTCGGTAACGCGTCTGGCTGCCATGCTAAAGGTCCCGGGTTCGATCCCCGGCCGGTTCAAATCCAGGAACTTTGTAACGTTGGAAGCGGCGCCCACCCTGCGACGAATGACATGGAGGAAACCCTGGGGGGAGGGAAAGAGGCGGTCAGGGGCGTGATGCTGATCACATCACCCCCACTCAGGACCGGATCAAGAAAGTGTGGGGCGTTACCCCCTATACGCCTTCATGGCGTGGTGCTAAGCACAGGGGAGCTTTTTTTAACATACCTTTTTAAATAGGGTAAAAAATAGAGAAAACAATTAGTACTGTAATTGCAAAGCTCCCCCAAAATCATAGGCATTCCTCCAAACGGCACACAACGTCCTTTTGGATTCACCCGTACATCGAGTTTGAATGAACGCACAGTACAGCTCACATATGATGCCATTTATTTCATCCTGATTCTCCAGCTTGCAGCCGAAATACAAAGTATATGTCTTTTTTATAGTGGGAGTAATCGATCACTTCCTGAAAGCGAGTGCCACTTCTTTTCAAATATAGCAGGAATTATCCCTGCTATTTACTCACTTTCGGGACATTTTGTTAATATACCGCATGTTCCGTTCAAACCTCCCACATTTCAATTCATCATTGCTAAAAGGTTATGAAACATAATGGAATGCGAGTGGTACTAGACGAAAGAGAAACTCAAAGAATTTTATTGCATGACCTCGAAGTTGACCGTTCTCTCACTAAGCAGCGCCACAATCGCATAAAGCACAGTGGCGACTCCGCAGCAGCGCGCACTCTGGTACCTGGGGGTACAAGAACTGTCAAGGTATACCTGGCCAGTTATTAATGCCTCATGAAAAAAAAATGGACCTCATAAACTTTTATTTTGGGGCTATCTCGCACATGTTCATGGTAGACGTGTGGGTTTTCCGTACCCCAGATATTTACGTTACACCGATTGACAGATCCTGACAAATGGAATGTGGCCTCGTCTGAAAACAACACGTTTCCAAGAAGTTGAGGATCCCTGTGCAAACGATCCAGAATTTAAATAGAGGATTTCTGTCGTTGTGTCTTAGCAGTTGGCTTCAATTGTTGAACAATTTGCACCTTGTAAGGGTACAAATGAAGCCGCTTATGAAGCACTCGATGCAGTGTTGTCGGCATTTTGAACAGCTTGGACCCTTGGCGAAGTGATTTACGCGGGCTTATCTGAAATCCCGCTCGAATTTCTTCCACCTTCTACTCCGACACACGTCGACGAGAACCTCCGGATTTTTGCACTTCCAGTCGCCAAAAACTTCGCACTCACCTCCATATCCTCTCTGGTAATTTCTTTGCACTGTAATCATTGATTTGGTCTCTGCATAGCAGAATACAGATTGTGCGCGCTGCTGAGAAGTCGCCACTGTACTTTATGCGATTGTGGCGCTGCATAGTGAGAGAACGGTGAACTTCGATGTCATGCAATACAATTCTTTGAGTTTCTCTTTCGTCTAGTACCACTCGCATTCCATTAGGTTTCATAACCTTTTAGCAATGATCCATTGAAATGTGGGAGGTTTGAACGGAACACGCTGTACTACAATATATGAGAGTAGAACTGATCACATGATAAACAAATGTTTAGCTACAAAAGCTGGTAAGATGATAAGTAGGGCTCGGAATTTGATGACCTAAAAAAATATCAAAAATTACCTATAGAATGATCGTAAATGTTAAAAAATGACTTAAAAATGGTAAAAAATTACCTAAAAATAATTTTCGCTCTTAAAATGAAAGCTTCATTTTTTTTCTCATAAATTGCAACAGCTGACTTGAATAATTAGACAAAATCCGTTGTTTTGTGGTTTAAACTACAAAGGGGAAACAGAAATTAAGTGCTTATGTACAGTTTTCTTAATTTTTATATCAAGGTTTTTCTGTGTAAGGCATTCACCTTCTTTCTAAAAAGGTCATGCCAGGAAAATTAATTACATAAATTATGCTGGAAAATGTATTAAAATTCATGAAACAACAGGAGACAAGAAAAATAAACCTCAAAAATGAAGAAAAATGCAATAAAGACGGTAAAAGAATACGGAAATATGACCGAAAAGCCAAAAAAGCCGAAAAACAAAAAAAAATACAAGTAAATACAATGATTTCTGGTTCTAAGTTATGGGAAAGGGACTGGCTGATTTCAGGTTTAGCATTGTTTGAAAGACTCAGAAAAAAAAAAGATTTTTCATCAACTTATCATTGATAAGATTGTACTAGGAGAATTGTACACCTAGTTGTAGTGTTGCCAACTCTTATATATGCGGACCGATCAATAGGTGTGGTAAAAATCATAGTAGGTCATGACTGTAATAGGGGAGAGTTTCGTAAATTGGGCCGTTGCCTAAGTTGGACCACCTTTGTTTTTGCCAATAGACGAGTATTTGAAACAGGGAAGTTGGCACTACTGGTTGGCGTCAGTGCCATGTACAAATGACTGAATGGTCAGTCAACTAGAGACGTTCGACGAAGTAGGAGTGCTGTTATTGTGTTTCCATTGTTCGTATTGCAATTATTGTGCTTCGGATCTTAAGTAGGGGTAAGTAATCAAATTTCCTGTAGTATATTATACAAGTGTCATTCATTAACCACTAACTACATGTGGTAAAACTATAGTTTAGTTGCGTATGTTCATGTGGCGTCATATTTTTATTAACGGGGTATAATTGCCTAAGTTGGACCACCACGTGTTTCCAAAATTGGACCGGGGAAAGTATGGGCTGTGAACAGAGTTGGAATTGCAAATGGCTATAGCAGCATACAATAATGGGGACTATGGCTTGAACGAGTGTAGTAGAAGGTATGGTTTGTTTGGTTTTACAGGTGACCGAATATTAAACGTGGATGAGTCAGGTTTCACCACAGACCAGAAAAGTTCACAAAAAATTGTAACAAAGAAAGGAAAATCACAGGTACGTGCTGTCACAAGCGGCGAACGTGGAGTAAATACCACAATGGTGTGTGCAGTGAGTGCTGCAGGTGTCTAGATACCGTACACATACATACGTACATGGCTCTTGTGAGCGGTCCAAACTAATCAACCTGTGGTCCAAGTTAGGAAACCTGTTGTCTATAATGGACCGATGTCACTACTTTCGTTTATGTACCCTATTATATTGGTTCCTGCATTTCTTGTTGAAATACATATATGTAGTGAAAGCTAATAGTTTGTGCTTCTCATACCTACAATTTCGTTCTTTTTCTGCTGTGTCTTGTTTTTGATCCAGGAGCAAAATAGTACCAACTGGTCCAATTTGGGCAACTCTCCCCTATAAAAACTAGAGCTAAGCTAAGTATTTCAATTCTGTGACCCTGAAATAGCAAGGACTAGTCTTGTTTCCATATAATTTTGTGTGTTGAACAGTGTAATCAATAATGTTAGCATAATTATTAATTTTTAATCATAATTTGTTAATGAGTAAAGAATGTATTGTATTTCACAATATCTATTTGATTAGTTATTTTGTACACACTTATTGGTTTCTAACATTTCTCAAATACAAACAAAAACATCTTTAATTCTAATCAAGAGAATATATTTCTTTACTACCTTATCTGCTAAAATTAAACATTTTTTGTATTCGTAGATACAGCCACTATAATAGCAGTAAGTGGGGGCCCCATTTGAGTAGTCTGCCCCAAGGCCCCCATGAGTCTCGCTGCGCCACTGTCGCTACAAATTTCTGGGAGAAAAATATGAACAAGATTTTGCATTATAGCTACAGATATTGTTTCATTTCGGAATCTAGTGGCAACAGAAATCAAAAGAAGAACACTGCTAAGCATTGAAAGCGATCGTGCTCGAAAGCTGGACTTGACAAAACTAGCAAAAAATCCAATATTCTGACAAAGAATTTATTTTATTTTAAAACATAAACTAAACGTTACGTTTCAACCTTCTAGCAAGGTCTTCTTCAGACTCTGTATCAAATGCAAATGAAATAAGACGCAAAACAGGAATATATATATATATACACAAAAATGACTCCCCTCCGGCACAAGAATATTAGAAAGTTTATCTGGAACATTCCATTCCAGGTGTTCCAGCAGGTGGCCTTCTCCTGTCAACTGTTGTTTCACCTGAGAGGCAATTTAGATAAACATTTCCTTTCATCTGGAACTAGGTAGGACTCCTTATCTCACGCTCTTTTTCATTATTCTTTATTTCTTCATTCTTCTTCCTTCTTTTCTCCTCCTTCGCTTTTGTCCTTTTCACTCTTTCTAACACCTTCTTCCATTCTTTGTTTATCTTGAGTCCCCCCATTCCAGTTCATTGTGTCTTCTTCTCCTTTCTTCTCTATTTCTTTGGCCTCCTTCCATTATCTCACTAGTACTCTCTTCTCCCTTGCTATGTGCTTAGCTTCATCCCTGGAAAGGAATGTCCCAGATAAACAACTTTCTAATATTCTTGTGTCTGGAGTTGAGTGATTCTTGTGTGTATATAGATCATCCTGTTTTGTACCATATTTAACTTGCATTTGGTACAGAGTCTGAAGAAGACCTTGCTTTAAAATAAAATAAATTCTGCCTTGGTCAGCATGTTGAGTTCTTGGTTATCATGTAAATAAATCTTAATGGTGTTATCACTAGCAAAAATATTTGCTTCCATCAAAAAACACAGAATACTGGTAATGTGCATTTAACAATATCGTATTATTTGTAGAAAAGTGCATTTTCATTTATAATTGTAACATATAATTTTGTAGTTTGTCTTTTTAAACCTTTGATATCAGATTTTAAATAGATTCAAATTACATGTATGTATTTTCATATTTTTAAATACCTAATAGAAATGTAGGAGTGAATTGATAGTTTAGAAAATATTTTTTAGAAATAGTAGGGGCGCACAACTGTAAGTTGCGGGGGGGGGGCGCAGAGCGTGTTAGTTACGCTACTGAACATGATGCAAAATATAAATCAGCAACCAGCGTGAAGAAAAAAGAAAAGTAAGTAAATAATTGTACTCTTTATGTATTCAGTGAACATGTCAAGCAAAGAAACATGTCAAATTTTTTAATCTTCCAAATAAAAATATTTTCTTCGCGTTTTCCGTATCTCGCAGGGTCAGAAATTTAGTAACGTTAAACTTGGTAATTTTGATTATACAAAGCGCGGCTATTTGTTTTAAAAAATAGTTGTTAGAAACCAGGTATTTCACATTGGAAACAATAACTAGAGATGGAAAGGTAGAGGTTTCAAATAGGAAACATAGATGGCAGCACAAGGCAAAAGAATATAATTAAATTGTTGGACGATAAGTATCCAGTTAATGAAAGTAGAAATACGTCGAGATCTGTAGTAATGATGAAAGCAATGTACAAAAAACAGATAATAAAGAAAAGCAAAATATAAGTGGGTTTTTTTATACAATAACTCCAAGTCTACGGTCAGTTGTGTGGTAAGCATAAAGAAATATTCAGCTAAGTCCAAGTTTTGATGTATGCATAGTCATCCATTTATCACGCCATTAAGTCTTGTTTCTAGCATAATCATCCATCTCCGGTTTAATAAAAAAATAATCTAATTATTCTGATTCAATATTCACAAATCGACGAAACGAGATATAACAAATAGTTGCTGTGGTGTGATTTATTTTCTGTGATGAATGGCGGAAGGAGATGAAACACCTGTTTTATGACTTTTATTATTTTTTGTCGGCCGCGGTGGCCTAGTCGGTAGGGTGCCTGACTTCCACGTGGGGGACCCGGGTTCCATTTCCGGGATGGGTGAATTTTTCCTGCCTTGTACCCTCATAAAGAGGCCCCGGGGCTCACCCAGCCTCAAATCAATGGGTACCTGGGGGCAACCGTTGGCAGTAAAGGTGGCCGGAGCGTGGTGTTGATCACATCACTTCAAAAAATGGCCGAGATCTAGAATGTGGGGAACCTTGTACCCGCATCCCCTAAATGTGCCTTCACAGCATGGTGCTATATGCACGTACATTATTATTTACACTGCAATTAGTATTATTATTAACATTGTTATTAATGTTTTTATTACCATTACTAGGTTAAACTAGTTCGCAAAAGCATCCGCATTGCGAGAGGAGCAAGTAAGGAAATTTTAAAATATAATTTTGGAAAATGGTAAAGATTATTATTTTAATAAGGACCAATATTGTCATTGTAATATGTAGAAATTCTGTTGTGGTCAAAATGAGCTACAAAATTGTTTATTTTTTCAAACCGAAAAACAATATCAATTTAGCAGGTCGTGAACACTTTCAAAATATTATTAACTTTTAAATTGTGCAAATACAAGTGACTCATACAAACATAAAAGTCACGAGCAAAAACAAATTACAAAGTTTTAGGTAAAAATTGATAATTTAGACCGACTTATTAGTGTAAATTTTGAATTCGGAGGGAATTTACCCTTTTTTGCCCTCCCTGTTGTTGCGTTTGGGAGGACGAATGCCAGTATCTGTAATATTGGATAAAAATCAGTAAGCATGCATACACAATTTAATTTAAAGACAGGAAATTGTAATGAAAAATCAAGAATTTGCCTACCAGAAAACGAAATACGCAAAAATGAAACTAGCACACACGTAGGTATTATATGAGAAATAGTAGATCTCATATATTATTAAAACGATGAAGAGTAACTATAATAATGCTTGTCTAAAATTCGAAGCTTGTTCCTGTATGAGTTTGTCTTCGTTCAGTGCAAATCAAGTTGTCCTTAGTCCTATGAAAGAGACAGTTGAATGATTTCAAGACGACAGTCGATATTCGGCGTCGGTATTCCATAAAACTAATTCCATCTCGAATATCCTCTTTCGTGACGCTACTCTTAGATTTGGTTAGTCCTACTTCTTACTTCAATGTTTTCCCCCCACTTGACGCTTCTCCCGAAAAATTATTTCCGTCTAAGGTTAAAGGGGCAATGCCCACTGACCCCACGGTGGTTGCGCCATAGATTCAATCATACCTTGCAATAAGCTGTATATTTTAGTCCGCCGAATGTCATATTGTTATTCTTATTATCCTTTTCTTCACTAAAAAAACATCATTTGTAGGAAATGTGTACGACAGAATTTGCAAATAAAAATGCACCGAGAATATTACTCATTATCATGGTCACGAAAAGCATATGAACAGTGATGTGCCGTAGACTATACGTTTACGTCTACATGCGTTGTCTACACGAAATCTACGCGTAGATTACATTGGGTTGTAGTTTACATAGATTACGTAGATAATCTAAAGTGCATTAAAAGTAATTTTGAAGGGTTTCATGAAAGAAAAGTGACATTTTCAACTATATTGGATCCTAACGAAATGAAAAGAATCCTATTTACAACAAAATTTCTCTTCTCTTGTATCGTCAACTATGGAAGAAGATAAGTAGTATGCAAAAAACAACAACAGATGGCAGTCGTGAGGCAAGAATGGTCTTTTCCCCATAAAACACTAGAATATTTCCTATATTAGGTTTCTTTGTAGGTGAGAAATTGTTCGAATTTGGAAGAAAGAGTATGAAAGGTTCTTCTCATACATTAGCAACTGATACGCAGTATGATTTTCTTATAATTCCACGGCGCCCTTTGCTAAGTTATCACCTTTCGCCATTTTGTTTACATAGATTACGTAATCTACGTGTATAAAATAGTCTACGTGTAGAATGTAGACTATCGTTGTTTACGCGTAGACGCACATCACTGCATGTGAAGCAACTCAGTGAAAGGGAGAGGTGAAAGAAACTCTGTAAATCACAACGCAAAGTATTACGCCTATACTTTAACCAGAGCGTATAGAAGGAATAGTGTGCGCACTCCCTGAGTTGCCGTGGTCCACCGCCTAGATGGCAGTGGTGACGTTTGAGACGGCGCTTTGCTTTACGCTCTGCTTTAACATTACGGGCAAGTGGGATGCACGCGCCAGACTTTGCGGACGCTGCCGGATCTAGGGTTGCCAGACATTACTCTTTTATCTATAACTTCGGTGCTTCTAATTGAAGTAATATCCAGCATTAAACCGACTCGTTTGTGAACTTAATAGTTAGTTACACATGTAAAATGAAACTCGTTTTGTTACACCTCCAGCCAAGCATTGTTGAAACAAGACAGGAGTGCATTCTCTTGGTTCTCTTCCGACCGCGGCAAACATATGAGTCAGACGCAGCGGCAACCATGCTTCCGCCTGCATGGGGACAGAAATTATCTCCAGTTAGCACCCACTCCTATAAGTATTGGAAAGACATGGTCTTCGTTTGGCCTTTAGAGTAATCCTAGCGAGCCTTGCACGACTTCTGTACGAACGTATAACCTTTCCCGAAATCAGGAAAAGTATACAGGGTGTCTCATAAGTAATAGCGCAAACTGACAGGTGAAAGCACACGATAATAGAAGCAAAAAAGCCTGAGTAAACATGGGTCTGCAAACGAGCCGTTTTCGTGATAAACGCGAATGTATGGTTACAAGCCGTCATTGATTGCATTTTGTAAACACCGAGTGCTTTACTCCTTGCACGCTCCGAGGTTTGCTCTTTGTTTACAAATCAGAACATTTCCGAGAGGTGGCGTCGTAATCAAACAGAACATTTCCGAGAGGTGGTACGGCTTGTACCCACACATTCGCACACATTATTAGCATTTTACGAACTAGGACGACGTTTACAAACAACGAAGTCAGTGGCGGCTTGTAATCACACATTTGCGATTGTCTCGAAAACTGCTCGTTTGCAGACCCATGTTTACTGAGACTTTTTTTTGCTTCTATTATCGTGTACTTTCACCTGTCGGTTTGGACTATTACTTTTGAGACACCCTGTATAGTATATAGTATAACTGGTTGAATGAACAGGCAACCTGCACAACTTCTCAGCACAATGTACGAAGATGCTTGTTACGACTGCCTTCCTACATACTACTCATGCGCGTGTAACTCCGATACAGCAAGCCCAGCAGTGGTGGCACACAGCATAACTGTTACAAAATTACTTCTTTAACTTTTGATTTTTCATTATTTCTTCCGTGTTGCCTTAACAGAATCAACCTGCAAGCCTCCAAGGTTCGTTCTTTTCAGATATGGGACCATCAGCACCCTCTCGTGGCGTGTTGACAAAACATCTGCGACACATCACACTGGCCAGCCAATGCCATCAAGGCCCCTAAAAATCAACAGGCGACCTTGAAGGATCCAATGGGAGGGTACGCTATGTGGAGGAAAATTTTGTTTTCCAAAGGGCAAGGGCTGAAAGAAAGCCATAGTGCCATCGTTTCAGTCGGTTGATGTCCACAGTGTTGCGAACTGCACGATAAGTGTCCAAGTGCGGTGTATACTGTCAGCGACGTAGCATATCCACCAAGCTAGTTATGTATAAATAAACTATAAAGTTTCAGAACATAGGAGAAACACAAAAATATGATTGCTGACATACGGATGACATATTCTATGAGAAGATAAACGTTTCCGAGCGTTCGGTCTATGAAGACAGCTAACATGTCCATGGACACATCGGCCAAATAGAGCTGGTAAAGTTCGCTGGCCACGGTCACACTTCTTTCAAGAGCTTTGAGAGGTGAATAGTTACTATTTTTTGGGCTGGTGAATTTATATTTGTTTGCTTAGTGTTCTCATTGTTTACTATTTACTACGGAAATAATTGCGTGGTGCCAAAGTGGATTTGTGAATATTGCAATGTATGAAAATATTGAAAATGGTTTTCAATCATCCGCGATCGTCTGTTGCATTACCTTTGACAACAGACCAACTGAAATTCGAGAAAATGAGCAACTGCGCCACGACATTCAGAGACGTTATGGGAACAGTATCAGGTAGAGTGCTCATTTTTTCAGTATAACGTACCATGTAGAAGAACTGAATGCTTGGTTTTCTTAATTTTACGGGATCTGATTCCCCAACGGAAAAAGTCACCGCACGCCACTGAACCACTGCACACCGTCAAACTATATATACAACTTCCTTATTGGTCCACAGCATCCTGAATATCAATTGCTCATCAATCAATCCGAAACTACGGCACGTGATATATACAACTCATGCCAAATAATTAATCCATAGCAAATATGCTTTACCGTAATCACTGAAACAAATTTCCAACTACTGTCACCGTATAATTGATTTATCTGAAGTTTTGAGTCAACTTTATGCAACGTAAGGCTAATCGGGACTAAACCTACAGATTAAAGTGGGATCCGAACCACTAATGTGGTCCCGCCGCGTATCGAACCCGGGACCCCTTGATTGCAAGACGACGACGCTACCACTTCGCCATCGGAAATGCCCTGAAAGAACCATCCCCTGAATAAGTGAAAATGCTCCACTCTTTACTGAAATACATTTAGCCCACCGCTGCTGTTCAAGGAAAAAGCTATCTAATATTTCATCTACCAAAGAGAAGGCGCAACCTTCTAATTGAAAAACTGCAGGGGGGAGTGCAGGGGAGAACACCAGAAGCACAGCTCAATATAAACTTTGTCTTCATCCCTCCAAGGAGGATATCTTGGAATTTACTGCTGCATAACATAATACATATATAGCAAAACCACATGGCAATTTAAGCTAAGGTATTACTGTTATTATGATATCGTTATGTAGGTATAAAATAAATGCATACTAACAATAAACTTAATCTCAACCTAATACTTAAAGCATTTAGAAATATGGCAATAACTTATCTAATTTAAATACGTAAATATGTAACATGGTCAATGTTTGTATTTGGAGTTAAAAGTAGAGGGCGGCAAAAAATCGGTAATTATGCGATATAGCCCGAACACCTCTCACTCGTTTATTTCGTTACTTTTAGAATTGATACTTACCTATTCTGCATTGCGGAAGATTCTTTAAGGTGTAGTTATGTCTTTTTTCATAAAATAGTGTCAACTTTTCATATTACGAGTCATTATTTGTCTTCCTTGTTATGCTTGGGTAACAGAGAATATGACGTGCACTCGTCATGGATCATAGCTCGCCGTGCTTGTGTTTTTTCGATTTAGAGTGGGTATGCAGTGTTTCAACCTTCTTCACCGAAAAATGCCTACTTTCGTGTTCATTATGTCATCACAAACCATTGACGGATAGCCCCAAAAACCATTCGCGATAGCCACAAAAACCATTCACGATAGCCCCACGGACCATTTCCGGCAAGGTTAGGTTAGGTTAGGTTGGGTAGGTAAGCATAGTTAAAAAGAAAGAAAAAAAATTATCCTAAAAAAAGGCAGGTTTTGAAACACTGGCGAGACCGCCTGACTTTCGACGCTTGCGCCATCTGCAGTTACACAATGGAAACAACGGCATAATGTTGTCGCTTTACAGAAAAATGCAAGTTCCTTACATAAAAACTGATTATTTCTTGTTCTGCAGCATTCTATGGTGAAGTTTTCAGTTTCCGCGAAAGAAAATACCTCGAAGAACTTCGACAATGCTACAGAAACTGATTTCACTAAGTAGTTTCTCCTGTAAATTTGAAGAAATCCGTTCGGGCGATATCGCATATTTACCGAAAAATCCATCTCGCTTGGATGAAAATTTTAACTCCAGAAGGAGCCAATCAGGATTTCTAGATTTTTCAAAAACAGACATCAGAAAGCTTTTTCCACATTTCAACACTATGAGATCCTAATATATGAATGTCGGTTCACTAAGCTGTGTCATAGAAGAACATTACAGAAAATATTATTATAGAAGTTGTTACATAATGAAGTACATTCTGAACACGATTTAAATTGCAAATTCATTCAAGAACTAACGCAGGAATAGTTTCTTTTCTCAAGAAAGCTGGATCGAAAATTGAAAAGAAATTACGTTATGGAGAATGCGCACGAGTTTCATTAAGTTGCGATAGCTCCTGTCCAGTCTTACGGCGGGCGGCCTACATGCTGGCAAGGGAAGTGGGGAGCGGGGAATCTCGTACACCGAAGACCAACCAGACAACAGCGGTGGCGCCAAGAGTTACGACGTTGCGGGAGGAAGTGCTACGCGCACCTCGTTCTACATGCTGCTGTGTTTCTCATCATGCTGGATTGGTCGCTTCCCCGCTCCCCACTTCCCTTGCCAGCATGTAGACCGTAAGACAAGACCTGTAAAGGATAATAAGACCATTGACATGTTTTCTCTTAGCCTCCCCATTGGCTTACGTCGTCGCCATGGAATCAAGATGTGCCGGGTTCAATTTCAAGTGGGGCACATAATGCTTAGGGTTCCACTTTAAACTCTACTTCTAATTCCCGATTAGTTTATCCGTACATAAAGTGGACTTAAAAACTCAACATATTTTCCAAAGTCACTATTTAACACACTAGGTAAACACGTGATTTGTTAATGACTAAAAAACGTTTCAAACACAAACACACTACAGAAAATATACGTAATAGTATTTACAAACTTTATGAAATCAGGGTGCGAAATCACTGTAGATTTGTGGAAGGGGGGGCAGACAGACAAGCATACATACACGATACCCACACAGACACACATCCATGTAAATATGTATGTATAATGCCAATAATTTATGTGTCATTTATTAAATAAATTATAGTATAAAATAAGGAATATATATGGACAAAATTCGATTGCAAATTGAAGATTTTAATACATTGCCAATGCTATGAACAGTGATATGCATGATTAGAGGGAGGGGCAAAAGTTAAGAAACATTAACAAAATGATAGTTTCCTATGTAAAATTCATATCTAAATTCTATTTCCTGCTCTATTTATATACGGTAACTGATGTTATAACACCATTAAGCCTTGTTTCCATGATTATGAAAAAATATAAATATGCTGACCAAGGCAGTAATTTATTTTATTAAAAACATAAACTAAACGTAACGTTTCAACCTTCTAGCAAGGTCTTCATCAGACTCTGTATCAAGTACAAAAGTAACAAGATACATAAAAAGGGCATTATATATACACAAACTTTACTCCCTCCAGACTATTAGAAAGTTGTTAGGAACTTTCTAGCAGGTGGCTTTCACTTTCCAACTGTACTTTCACTTAAAAGGCTAAACATAATTACTTTCATATAGAAAGTGAAGAGATATTCATATAGAATATCTCACGCTCTTTTTCCTTCATTTTTCTCCCTTCTCCTCTCCTCTTTCTCTCTTGTCCTTTCCACTCTTTCTAACACTTTCTTCCATTCTTTGTTTAACTTCAGTCCCCCATTCCAGTTCATTGTGTCTTCTTCACCTTTCTTCTCTATTTCCTTGGCTTCCTTCCATTTTCTCACTAGCATTCTCTTCTCCCTTCCTATCTGCTTAGCATCATCCCATTCTATGTCATGTCCTGTTTCTCTCGTGTGTTTAAATATCGCATTTCTCTCTCTCTTAAGTCGTACATCATCCCTATGTTGTTTCAACCTATCTTTCAATCTCTTTTTTGTTTCTCCTATGTACACACTCTGACATTCTTTACATTTTACTTCGTAGATAATCCCTTCCTCTTCCTCTTCTTTGTTTTCCTTTTTCTTGTTTGCATTCTTCGCTATTCCTAAGATGCTTCTTCCTCCCTTCCTGTAAGTTTTAATGCCCGCTTTCCTAAGCACTTTGTATATCTTTTCCGTGGTCTTCCCCATACTCCTTATTCCAAACCTTCTCTCTTTTTCTTTCTCTTCCAATTCTCCCCTTCCTCTTTTCTTCCTTCTTCTGTTTATGTCTAGTCTATCCTGCTTCTCATAGCCATTCTTTTCCAGCTGTTTCCATAGGCTATTTATTTTGCCTTCTTTTTCACATTCCTTCGTGCATATTTTCATTATTCTGTCCTCGATATTCATTATGAAATTTCTTTTTGTCACCTCACTTACATCACTTCTTTTGTGGCAGAAAACCCCTGCTGCACACTTCTTCTGATGCCAAGCGGTTTCAATTTCTTCTCCTCTCTTCCTTTTCATCAATATATCAAGGTAGCTTAACTTGCCTTCTTCTTCTATTTCAAGTTCCAATAAAATCCCTCTTTCTTCATCTTGTATTTCTTTGGCAAAAATGTCGAGTTGCCTCTTTGTTCCCTTCCATATGCCAAAACAATGGTACGAGAGGAAGTTTGAAGACCTAAAAGAAAACGGATATGAGGATATTTGTGGAACAGAAGAAGAACATACTATAAAAGAAAGGGTCATACAAGACTGTAGGAGGAGTGGATTCAAGAAATGCATAAAGGAGACAGGAAAACTACCAAGTTTGAAAGGCTTTCCAAAGATACACAAAGAGGAGATAAAGTAACCAGTAATGAATTGCAGAAACAATATTTTGGAACCCTTGGAAAAGAAATTAAAGAAAGTTATTGAAGTGTTAGTAACACAGCAAGAAAGCAGAGCAGTTAAGAACAGTGAACAAGTAGTAGACCTCATAAAAGGACTTAAGTTAAATGAGATGAAGACGACAATGTTTAGCTTAGATGTAAAAAGTATGTTCCCAAGCATCAAGAGGGGACACGTTTTGGACATTATTAAAAAGAGAATGGGAAAGGAAATTATAGGAGAATTGGATAGTGAAAGGGTAGTGAAGGCGCTGGAAACCATTTGGAATAACGGTTACAGTATAATGGGAGATAAAATAATGTTAATGAGTGAAGGACTGAATATAGGTTCTAGCCTAAGCCCAGCATTGGCTGAATTGGTTATGAATGAATGGGAAAAGAAAGTGATAGAAAAAGGAGGTGACAAAATAATTCTGTTTTGCAGATATGTGGACGATTGTTTTGGCATATGGAAGGGAACAAAGAGGCAGCTCGACATTTTTGCCAAAGAAATATAAGATGAAGAAAGAGGGATTTTATTGGAACTTGAAATAGAAGAAGAAGGCAAGTTAAGCTACCTTGATATATTGATGAAAAGGAAGAGAGGAGAAGAAATTGAAACCGCTTGGCATCAGAAGAAGTGTGCAGCAGGGGTTTTCTGCCACAAAAGAAGTGATGTAAGTGAGGTGACAAAAAGAAATTTCATAATGAATATCGAGGACAGAATCAAGAAAATATGCATGAAAGAATGTGAAAAAGAAGGCAAAATAAATAGCCTATGGAAACAGCTGGAAAAGAATGGCTATGAGAAGCAGGATAGACTAGACATAAACAGAAGAAGGAAGAAAAGAGGAAGGGGAGAATTGGAAGAGAAAGAAAAAGAGAGAAGGTTTGGAATAAGGAGTATGGGGAAGACCACGGAAAAGATATACAAAGTGCTTAGGAAAGCGGGCATTAAAACTTACAGGAAGGGAGGAAGAAGCATCTTAGGAATAGCGAAGAATGCAAACAAGAAAAAGGAAAACAGAGAAGAGGAAGAGGAAGGGATTATCTACGAAGTAAAATGTAAAGAATGTCAGAGTGTGTACATAGGAGAAACAAAAAAGAGATTGAAAGATAGGTTGAAACAACATAGGGATGATGTACGACTTAAGAGAGAGAGAAATGCGATATTTAAACACACGAGAGAAACAGGACATGACATAGAATGGGATGATGCTAAGCAGATAGGAAGGGAGAAGAGAATGCTAGTGAGAAAATGGAAGGAAGCCAAGGAAATAGAGAAGAAAGGTGAAGAAGACACAATGAACTGGAATGGGGGACTGAAGTTAAACAAAGAATGGAAGAAAGTGTTAGAAAGAGTGGAAAGGACAAGAGAGAAAGAGGAGAGGAGAAGGGAGAAAAATGAAGGAAAAAGAGCGTGAGATATTCTATATGAATATCTCTTCACTTTCTATATGAAAGTAATTATGTTTAGCCTTTTAGGTGAAAGTACAGTTGGAAAGTGAAAGCCACCTGCTAGAAAGTTCCTAACAACTTTCTAATAGTCTGGAGGGAGTAAAGTTTGTGAATATATAATGCCCTTTTTGTGTATCTTGTTACTTTTGTACTTGATACAGAGTCTGATGAAGACCTTGCTAGAAGGTTGAAACGTTACGTTTAGTTTATGTTTTTAATAAAATAAATTACTGCCTTGGTCAGCATATTTATATTTTTTGGTAACTGATGATAAATGAAGAAGATATAAGAAGTCCGAATAATTTCTGTGTTCCGAGGATTTTCGTTAGAGATGAGGCTCCTTGGTGTTTGTACTTTGTGTGTTTTCTTGACATTATTTCACTAAACTATATGCAACTTCGAAATTGTTTATCTTTGTTGTTAGAACAAAAACTCTCCCCCCTCGGAAAGGTTTGGTGGGGATAATTCCCCCCTGTCCCCCCGTGAATCGCACCCTGTATGGACTCTGTAATGAGGTACGTACCGTTTGAGTTTAATTTTAAAAAAGTAAATATTTGCTTAATTTGATGAACTTCGAAAAGAAAAAAAATCGTGCTGGTTTTCCTTTTCATACACATTTTGAATATCATTAAAATGAAGCATGCATACTGTAGACGTTTGGGACGACATTTTTTTTTGTCCCTGTGCAGCAAGAATTTCAGGAAAGAGGAAACCAGAAGCAGAGGGGAGGAAGCGAATGGAAACCGGTACTCGGGAAGTAAAGCAGCAGTCTTTCAGACCGTGACGAACATCGGATCAGAAGAAACGGGAAGGAAACCGGATGTTTTCGGATGAAGAACACCGAAAGTTTCCGAACCGCTTGCGATACAAGTTTATTTAGTTCTAATTTCCTTCCTGGATTCGTTTTTCTCTAAGGTACGACTTGGCACATCCGGGAATCATGAAAGTACGAGCTTTGCACATGCACATTCGCATGCATTCATGCATGCAGACGTACAGTCAGCGGCATTAAAAATGGAACACCTATATCTTGAAATACACGCTTTTCTGCAACGCGTTATAACACCATTAAGCCTTGTTTCCATGATATGAAAAACTCAATATGCTGACCAAGGCAGTAATTTAGTTTTATTATAAAACATAAACTAAACGTAACGTTTCAACCTTCTAGCAAGATCTTCTTCAGACTCTGCACCAAGTACAAATGTAACAAGATACAAAAACAGGACGATATACATACACAAAAATACTCCCCTCCAGACTATTAGAAAGTTGTTCTGGGACATTCTAGCAGGTGGCTTTCCCTTGTCAACTGTACTTTCACCTGAAACAGAATGTCGCTGGACTCTTTATCTCAAACTCTATTTCCTTCATTCTTCTTCCTTCTTCTCTCCTCTTTCTCTTTTGTCCTTTCCACTCTTTCTAACACCTTCTTCCATTCTTTGTTTATCTTCAGTCCCCCATTAAAGTTCACCTTTCTTCTCTATTTCCTTGGTCTCCTTCCATTTTCTCACTAGTATTCTCTTCTCCTTTCCTATCTGCTTAGCCTCATCCCACTCTATGTAATGTCCTGTTTCTCTCATGTGTTTAAATATCGCATTTCTCTCTCTTTCTCTCAAGTCGTACATCATCCCTATATTGTTTCAACCTGTCTTTGAGACTCTTTTTCGTTTCTCCTATGTACACACTTTGACATTCTTTACATTTCATTTCGTAGATAATCCCTTCCTCTTCCTCTTCTCTGTTTTTATTTTTCTTGTTTGCATTCTTCGCTATTCTTAACATGCTTCTCCCTCCCTTCCTGTAAGTTTTAATGCCTTTCTTTTCTAAGCACTTTGCAATGAAGACACAATGAACTGGAATGAGGGACTGAAGATAAACAAAGAATGGACGAAGGTGTTAGAAAGAGTGGAAAGGACCAGAGAGAAAGAGGAGAGAAGAAGGAAGAAGGATGAAGGAAAAAGAGCGTGAGATAAAGAGTCCAACCACATTCACTTTCAGGTGAAAGTACAGTTGAGAAGGGAAAGCCACCTGCTAGAATGTTCCAGAACAACGTTCTAATAGTCTGGAGGGGAGTATTTTTGTGTATATATTTCGTTCTGTTTTTGTATCTTGTTACATTTGTACTTGGTGCAGAGTCTAAGACCTGCCTCCCCAGTTGCTTGTGTCGTCGCCATGGAATCAAGATGTACCGGGTTCGATTTCAAGCGGGGCACATAATGCTTCGGGTTTCACTTTAAACTGTACTTCTAATGCCCAATTAGTTTATCCGTACATAAAGTGGACTTAAAAACTCAAGATATATTCCCTGAAAATAAAGTCACTATTTAACACACTAGGTAAACACGTAATCTGTTAATGACTAAAAAACGTTTCAAACACAAACACAGTACAGAAATATACGTAATAGTATTTATGAACCTGTGGGACATCACGCGACCACCGTATATTCCCCGCATATAATCCAGTACATTGTTCGCGGTACCGTATGAGGTGTGGCCCCGTCTTGCATAAACCACTGGTTGTTCATTGGCAGATTAGTTGAAAGAAGATGAGGCACAAATTCATTCTCCAACATAGCCTTACCCCACAGCGCCATCATGATGGATTCCTTTGGCCACTCTTAAGCGCAGATTTAAATCTGTTTTTTCTGTGGGGCTTATTTGAAAGAGAGACTGTTCCTATTACGGCCTCAATCTCTTATGGACATGCGTGCCCGAATTGTGCAGTTGTGTGGTGAAATTCATGAAGATCTGTGCAGGAAAGTCGTAACTCTTGGCGCCACCGCTGTTTTCTGGTTGGTCTTCGGTGTACGTGATTCCCCGCTCCCCACTTCCCTTGCCAGCATGTATGCCGGCCGCCGTAAGACTATACAAGAGCTATAGCAACTTAATGGAATTCGTGCGCATTCCCCATAACGGGGTAATATATAAGTATTGTATTCGTTATGTTGTTTGCGATATGTGGCTTCTGATTGGCTGGATTGGTCGCTTCCTAGCCAGCATGTAGACCGCCCGCCGTAAGACAAGACCTGTAATGGAGAATAAGACCATTGACATGTATCAGGTGTAACTCATTTCCCTTCTAAAATAAAGGTGCTGTTCAAAGATTAAATGTGTCAACTGTTTGTGCCACACCCTGTACATGACACACAGGCACTTATTTATCATCCGGCTCATTTATCCGTCCGGCTTTTCCCTCCGAGTCAGTGTTGCCAACTTAGCTCTTTTGGAGCCAGATCTGGCTCTTTCGTGCCTGTGAATTGGGGCGCCCGCTCCCGTGCCTCACGGCCCATATAGACGAACTTTTTGTACGTGACGTGATATTGTTATATTGGCTGCGTCGCCACATCCCCTCTAATATCCTCACATACTTTTTTTTTATATAGCGCCGTGTTGACGTGAAATTGGCATAATATTGTTATCAGGGAATCCTTTATTTTCGATTTCGTACGACCATTAGATGAGTGATGCCGCCGGATCTAGATGGTGAAAACTAAGAATAAATTGTCACCAGGTTAGAGTTAACGGTAATAGCAGCGACCCAGCCCTTTGCGAACTAACATTACTCTACGAAGCACTTCGTAAATCTAGCTCCTTGAAAGTCAGTTTTAACTCCATTTAAGGTTAAACTTAGCTCTTTTAGGCGCACCAGCTTTGGCAACACTTCCAGGAGGCAAGGAGAAATGCATTGGGCATATGGGAGTATTTTTTGATTTGTTATCTTGGGAATATGAAACTTCCGATGGAATAGAAAATTATATCAACGGGAAGAGGGCAGTTTGAAGAAATGATTGCCCAGCGGAAAAGTCGAAACTCCCATTTAATTAGCCGTAACTTGATGTTGAAGTTGATTCCCCATAAGGAATACATGGGATTTCGAAAATTCTAATTTGATATATTTTTTACAGGTTGTATCTAGCTTAATAATCAACTTTGAAAAACGCTTCGACCTGCCACATGTGGAGAAATTCAAGCTCTCTTCCACCCCCACGTTTTTCTTCAGTAGCATTGCCCATTCCGACGATATTCAAATAAATGCACACATGGTGCGTAACTGTATCTCTTAGCCTTAAGCCAATTTTAATGTATTAAAGATAGGTCAATGGATACCGACGTACAGTCACCAGCAATAACAATGGAACATATAGATCCTGAAATGTGCACTTCCCTGACGGCGTTATGTGTGTTGCCTACCTCTACTCCAATCAGTGGATTTTAATAGTAAATTTCCAATGGCAACTTGTATCACCACCTTTGAGTTATGCAACACACATAACGCCTTGCAGGGAACCGAGTATTTCAGTATATAGGTGTCCCATTTTTATTGACGCAGACTGTACAGTACAGTACCAAACCACTGATATGTACTCTAAAATCGGTATCCACCTGTAAAAGTTAAAAATTGTTTATTTATTTTACAATTAATACATTTGTTATCTATAAAAATGGAGGTATGTATACGGTATATGTATGTTTGTTGCGGCACAACTCTCGAACGCCTGGAGCGATTTCAACCAAACTTGGTACACATATCACTTACAATCTGGAAAGAAATACTGTGGAGGTAACACCTCTGGCACCCTTAGGGCTGGGGGTGGGAAGGGGTGACATGTAAAACGACCGATATTAGTGTGGAATCCATAGTTTTCGGGGTTGCTAAGATGACACTCCCAATGCAACTCCAAGTTCATTTTACACTATAGTTATATTTCATAATTTTCCTGTCTAATAGAACATTGGGATAAATAAATACCCGGGCAATGCCGGTCAATCAGCTAGTTATAAATAACAACTCTTATAGCTTTCGTTTTCATATCTGACCACAATGTACTGAATTTTCTAAGTGTCACCTAATAGTACGCTTGTAAACACTTCCTGCACAAATATTAAAGAACTTTACTATAAATACGTTCAGCATCCTCCATTCGTAGATCCTTGGTTTATTTGACAATTCTGCTGTCGATCTCCAAATTTTGATTCAAATCTTCTACCTGACACAGGTGTTGTTTACCCACCAAATATTTCAAACTTATACATGGCCCCTAAGTATTATACTGCCGAAATCAATTGTACCAATTTCAACCCTATAATGAATGAGTTAAAATGTTTGGGTGCGTCTATCTTGCACCATTCAAAGATGCTGCTGCCTACTTTCTGGTAACAATTATTCTTATACAGTTCAGTCATTTCGCTCCTACTTCTGGGAAAATTCGGCGTCTCAACACTATCTAATCTTCTCGCTGACTCAGCAACTACTCAGTGCCTCGTCCGAGTCTCAGCATCTCAGGGCAACACTCATCAATACAGCAACAATAATTCAGCAACTCGGCGAATCATTCTCAGTGTTTCAGCAACTCAACATCTCAGCAACATCTCGTAGATTCATTCAATTACTCTGCAGTTCAGCGTCTCGGCAGAAACTTGTCGATCCACCAATTGTCGATAGCTTAGTGTCACAACAGCAACTCATCATTTCAACAGCTTGAAGTATTAAAAATGGATAATAAACTTAATAAAAATGTTAGCCTCATGGGCTCTTCTGGACAGTTGTCTAATTATTAATTGTAATATTACATATATATATATAGATATATATACATATATATTAATATTTATATTCACGTATCTTATTTTTTCTATTTGTTAATTTTATATATTAGATATGTTTATTTACCATCTTCCTATATACATTTCTTCTTTCTTTAGTCATTATTTATCTTGTAACCAATTAATGATTTCTTTTTGTCGTCGTGCTGCCATCTGTGACTGGCTTTTGAAAATGTCATTTTTACTTTACTCATTGTGGGTACGTTAAAATCTTCTCATCTAAAAATCTTTACCGAAACGTTAAAAAAAAGGGGCTCCAAAGAGCCCTTTGTCTTTGAGAAAAGTGAAAAGTTGTAAAGGGAGCTGCACAGACATACACAAAACTAAAAAGTCAAGGATACATTAAAGTCTTCCCCAGAAACAGTGGAAGAGGTCCGCCCTTCTTTTGTTAAAACTCGGTCATCTCCTCTCAATCAACATGGATGACATCAGCATTTTCATTACGAATGTGCCAAACACTTAAAATAAGGTAACATACACGACATATTTGTTTCTCCAGCCCTTGCAGCAAGTGACAATAAGTGAGACGGCTGTGTCCAATACGAAGCCGAATTAAAACAATTTCTTGTCGACGGGAGGGACGGTATGAGGAACGCCATGATGTACTATTAGTGGGTTTGATAGCGCGAAGCTTGTTCCTTGTTACTTCATCCCACTCTAATGGTTACTATCTCCTCCTTAATAATGTGCAAAGTACAGGGTGTCTGATAAGTCAATACGTATTTTCAAGTTGGGAATACATAATGTATGATGGTAACTATGACAGGGAATGAAAACTAATTCTCTACCATTGATGTTGCAGGTAATTCAACATGCCACAAACTTATCACAGAAGAGCGAACAAGTTTCCATTCCCTGTAATACGCCATTCCACCATCATTTTTTTCAGCACTGGCGCTTACCCGAATTTTTTTTGGTGGCAGTGAATCTGTGTGCTTCCATTAAGCATGTCTCACTCAACTGGCGATGAATTTCAATCGGTATCACACTACCTAAATGGAGAAAACGAATGATTGCACGCTGCTCTTGTAATGAAAACGTCGCCATTTTAAGTATCCAAAACAGTCCTCACTCTGACCGCTGCCGCTAGAGTTCTATGTGCTGTACAGTGCTGCCATCTCTGTCACGCATGGACAACGAGTGCCCGCGTATTGTACAACAAACCGCATGTTTCTATCTGATTCCAGTCCTGGAAAAAAAATAAGAGGTGTTATAACTTGAAAGCACCTCGTAGTTACCATCATACAATGGTTTCTACATTATGTATTCCCATCTTAAAGATAGGTATCGACTTATCAGACACCCTGTACTATGGTATTCAATAAATAAATAAATGAAGCAATGGGCAAGTGAAGTAGGTTACATAAGAGTGAATTTCATAATCTACCTCAACCCTAGATTAGAGTTATTCCATGTCAAATCAAGAAGGTTCTCAACCTCACATATTTTGATGAAATTTGGCATACTTGAGGTAGGAAAATTTGCAAAGTTGCAGATTCATATCCTTTGTACTTCCGAAATAACAGGGGCGTAAAATATGCGATTTTGACTATTTTCCAACATCTTGTTAATTTTAGATTGAAATATTTCAGCACCTATAGAAGTGATTCAGACGGCGTAGGAAATATCTTAAGGCCCCTTTCACACTAGATATTGTGGGGAAAAAAATGGTACTTGGTCTGCAATTATCGCCGTCAATTCTTTATTTGTCCCGAACGGTCATTCTTTGGGCGTTCTGGTTCGAGTCTCCTGGGAGGGGGGGGGGAGCGTAACAACTTTTTTCCTGAGATTTCGGCCTGTGTATGGGATCGGTGGCCACCCACAACAACGACTGGGGTTCGTCGTGCTGACCACACGTCGCTCCGTAACTGGTTGGATGATGTCCCACACCGGCAGGTGCAGTGAGGCCGGTAGTCGGTAAATAGGCACTGGGCCTCACGGGCTGTTGCGCCACGGGTTATTATTATTATTATTATTATTAATTCTTTATTGGGCCAGTACTGTATGGTATTGCGATGACATACAGAATTCCGGGCCAAGCATGAGTCAGTTTCGGTTACCACTAACCTTTAGACCGCCGAGCGGGTTTTCGAAAGTAACCTCTCTGGCCACCGCCTTTGCGCGCGATTTTCAAATTTTACACTTATTTCAGAAAAACGTTATATCTCGGAGACTATTTGAATGATCTTCTTCGGGCAACTTTTGTTTTGCAGCGAGAACATCAGGGCATGCACCTATGCAGAAATCGAAACGCCAAAGCCAATAGGAGGGGTTGGGTGGGAAGTGGCCCCCAACTTTCAATGAAAAAAATCATAAAAATATATAGTTTTTCACATATTCGATTATGTAATGCACCCAGGAACATGAAATGATTTTCATTCGGTTGAGAAGGGCCATTCTTTGAAATTAAGGCTAAATTTTGCTTCCACTTCCCAAAATAACGGGGAAAGAGGGGCAAAATTCCCATTTTTTTCATTGAAGGATGGGGGACGCGGTCCACCCTACCCCTCTTATTGGCTTTGGCGGTTTAATTCCTGCACGGTTACATGCCCTGACGACTTAGCTGAAAAACAAAAGTTACTCGAACTAGATTGGTCAAATAGTCTACGAGTCATAACATTTTTTCGGTTTCGCCGAGGCTTTTTGGCGCGAATTATAAATTCGTACACTTTTCTGAAAAAAATGATATAACTCGTAGACTATTTGACCAATCTGCTTCGGGTAACTTTCGTTTTGCAGCTAGGACATCAGGATATTCAATCGTGCATAAATTAAAACGCCAAAGCCAATAAGAGGGGTAGGGTGGGCTTTCAATGAAAAAAATCATACAAATGGGGAGTTTTTTCACATATTCTATAATGTAATGCACCCAGAAACATGAAATGACTTTATTTCGGTTGAGAAAGAACCATTCTTTGAAAATAAGGCTAAAGTTTGCCTCCATTTCGAAAATTAGCGGACGAAGAGTGGGCAAACTCCCCATTTTTATGATTTTTTCATTGAAAATTGGGGGACGCGGCCCACCCAACCCCTCTTATTGGCTTTGGCGTTTTGATTCCTACACGGTTGCATGACCTTATGTTTTAGCGGAAAATCAAAAGTTACCCGAAGTAGATTGGTCAAATAGTCTACGAGTTATAACATTTTTTGTCAAATAAGTGTACGAATTTAAAATTAGCGCCAGCTTCCATATGTAACTTTGGAGTCGGGGAGGGGGGGGGGTCCTGGGTGAGTGGGTTTTCTTCCACATGACATTTCAAAGTTTTATCTCAACATCTGTCAACGTTTATAACCTCACATACAAGTATGAAGGTCCTAAAAGCAGATGAACATTTTAACCAGCACGATGGTCCAATAGTGGACTATCGGCGGACCTCGCCTATATTTTCGATGGTCCACTAGTGGACCATTGGCCGACTAAAGGTTAAGGCTCGTAGAGTGGGATCCATGAGTATTACCGTGCAAATTGTCCATCACTATGTTCGTGCACTTTATTTGAGCTAATAGGAGCTTCAAGAATTAAAAGAAAACCCAAAACAAGCTGTTCACGAGCAATACTATTGGATTCCACTGTACCAGTGTACGGTTTGAACAGTGCACGCTATTGAAGCTCTTTAGATAGAAAATCACCCATTTCCAACTCCCCTCTTTCCATTTTTCACTGTTCACTAATAACGTAGTTACCTATGGGACCAGACTTTTGAATCACCCTGTATTTCTAATAACTGGGAATTTAAACATCAGCTTCATGTACGTTAATCCCAACAATATTGTATTTCATTTCTGTTAGACTTTTACTTTCGAATTATAAGAATTTGTCTGTCAAATCATGTTATCATGAATTACCTAACATATTCTACCCTACCCTTATCTAACCTAAATTTAACATAACTCTCGATCTCATTTGCGTCACATTTTAAAATTTTATACAGTTAATGAGTAATAGTGTATGTATGAAAAAATAAAAGATCCGTTTTTGAGAAATTGGTTACCATGTTTTTTTTAATTCCAACTACAGTAAAACCTCCTTAACCCGGACTTCTGCTTAATCCGGACATGCTAAAGGCCAAAAAGCATAATACAATGTTTTAAATGTGGCTAGAAGTCAACATGTACAGTATGTATGAAGTATGTACGTACAGTTTTGCTTTACATTTCACTGTACTGTATAGTGCTTAGGCCTATGCCCTTTAAATACACCATAATAAACGTGCTTTGTTGCTATAAACGGAGTTTTAATGCACTTTCTACTGTTCTTTTAGGTTATTTCAGTTAATCCGGACTTTCGTTAAACCGGTCAGCTTATCCCCCCATTAGTCCGGATTAACGAGGTTTTACTGTAATTTCATTTTCAAATTTTGGATATTAACTTGGACCAGCCATTTTCTTTTATTTTTAAAAATGTTTTCCAGGTCTTGTTTTTGTCCCGTATAACCATGAATGCGCAATTGCTTTTTATCCTAACATAGGCATGCAATATCTCGTGTGACATAGCCTTCCAAGACCTTTCCAACGCCGTCTGAATATCTTCTATAGGTGCCCTAATGGCCGAAATATTGCAATTTAAAGTTAACAATATGTTGGAAGAATTGGTCAAAATCGCATAGTTTGCAACACTGTAAATTTCGGAAATACAAAAGATATGGATCTACAACTTTGCACATTTTCCTACCTCAAGTGGCCCATTCAGTACGCCAAATTTCAAAATATGAGAAGTTGAAAAGTGCCTCTTTATTGGTTGATTTCACATGGAAATAACCCATTGATTGGATCGAGAAAACTTGAGTGGGCGGGTCATGTTTACCCTGTCGCTTCTATCTCTGAAACAAGGCCGTGCATAGCGACAGAAAAGGGGAGGAAATCGAGTGGGCAGAGCGAAGCAGTACACGCTGCTGCGAAGGCTTCAGCAGTATCTTTTCCTCCTCCACGCTATCCTGTTCCTCTCGTGTGTTCATTGGTGGAGCCGTCTCGCGTCACTACTTGCGCAGAGATTTGTTTTCGAGCGCCTGCGCCTGTGTACGGGACCATTGTTAGGAAGCCTAATGGTACGAGACCTGTGCGAGGGCCAAAGGATGAGGGTCTCCCCGATGGCGTAGTGGTAACGTCGCATTGATCCTTGATTCGATACCCGGTGGAGGTACATAGTGCATACTTTAAACTGTAGGTCGAGTCCCGATTACCTCATCTGTGCATAAAGTGGACTTAAAACAACAATTTAAAAAACAAAGATTGCTGCCCAGGATAGGGACATATGGAAAACATATGCTGCTGCGGCAATAACTCTTCGGGTTTAGGAATTACAGAGAGTTATATTTTTAAAATTCTTTTTTATTTTGATTTGCTTTATTTTACTTCGCTTCTTGTTCCACTTTTGGCTAATTTGCGAAGATGGGGATGAGTGATGATATGATGAAATTGATGGACACTTACACACATTCATGTCCAAACCGGTATTCGAACCGGGGACCCCTGGCGTCGTAGTGCGATGTGCTAACCACTCCGTCACGGGGGCTGGCTACAGAGAGTTAATTAGTTAGTTTTGGTTTTGGGTTCCAAAACTGGTGGGGGGGGGACAAGAACAGTTTACTTGCTCTTGATACATAAGGTTTAGCAGCAAAAGTGGAAAAATTTGGGGGGCAGCTGCCCCATTGCCTCCTTAATTACCGCCACTGGTGTGTGAAGTATGTTTACGTGCCAGTATAAAGAATTAGTATGGAGAGCCACCGAAAGGTTTGTTCCAAAACTTGGAATGGAGTTTACAAGGCTACGTAGGTAGGATAATGTCAGTGACACACTTCGTGTGATTACGTTCCATACAACAAAATGATTATACCTTGATTAACATGTTTTACATTTGAAAATGTGATGGAAATAGTGCTTGTGTTACAAATGTGACTGTTGTTGTTATGGGAGAGAGAAAAATGACTGGGACGAGAATGTATCTTTTGCCAGGAATAATAGGATTCAGTGGAATTCCAAGCACTCAACCAGTGGCGTAGACAGAGCACTTCGATTGGGGGGCTCAAGAGTGGAGGACATAGTTTGAGGCCGGCTCTTCTTCTGTGATCAATAGCTTCTAATGTTCTTTTCTTCTGTTTTTACTTCCTCTTCTCTCATTGTTTTCTTTACTGTCTTTCTGTCTAGTTCTCTCTCTCTCTCTCTGTCTCTCTCTCTCTCTACATCTCTCTCTCTCTATCTCTCCATCTCTATCCCTCTCTCCTTCCCTCTCTGTCTCTCTCTCTATCTCTCTCTCTCTTTAGATACATCTCTCTCTCCCGCTACCCCTCTCCCTCTGTCTCTCTCTACATCTCAATCTCTACATCTCTCTCTATCTACATCTCTCTCTCTCTCGCTCCCCTCTCCCTCTCTCTCTGTCTCTCTCTCTCTCTCTACATCTCTCTCTCTCCCGCTCTCCCTCTCCCTCTCTCTCTGTCTCTCTCTCTCTCTCTACATCTCTCTCTCTATCTCCATCTCTGTCTCTCTCTACATCTCTCTCTATCTCCATCTCTGTCTCTCTCTCTACATCTCTCTCTCTCTCTCTACATCTCTCTCTCTATCTCCATCTCTGTCTCTCTCTACATCTCTCTCTCTCTCTACATCTCTCTCTCTATCTCCATATCTCTCTCTCTATTTCTACATCTCTCTCTCTCTCCATCTCTATCTCTCTCTCTCCATCTCTACATCTCTCTCTCTACATCTCTCTCTCTCTCTCCATCTCTCTCTCTCCATCTCTACATCTCTCTCTCTACATCTCTCTCTCTCTACATCTCTCTCTCTCTCCATCTCTCTCTCTCTCCATCTCTCTCTCTATTAGTGTCTCAGGTTAGGTTAGGTTAGGTTGTTAGGTTAGGTTACATCTCTCTCTCTCTCTCCATCTCTCTCTCTCTATTAGTGTCTCATCTATCTTTTTCTTCTTCTCTCTACATCTCTATCTCCATCCCTCTCTCTATCTCTCTCTCTACATCTCTCTCTCTCTCTCTCTCTCTCTCTCTCTACATCTCTCTCTCTCTCTCTCTCTACATCTCTCTCTCTATTACTGTCTCATCTATCTTTTTCTGTGGCCATATATAAGGGGATGAATTTGTTGTTGTTTTATATCCACTTTATGTACATATAGTCCAATCGTGACTTGACCTACAGGTTAAAGTGGCATCCCAGCATGTTCCTCCACCGGATATCGAACCCGGAATCCCTTGATTACAAGGCGACGACGTTACCACTAAGCCCCTCTGATTAGTGTACTAAACATTTGAAATATTAGAGTATTGTATGTAGCACTCAATTGTCATATTTGCAAATGCATTCATGAATCATATTTACAAATGTTTTGCATATATTAGAGCCAAAAAATAAAATTGTAATTTACGTCTCTGCATAGGGCGTCGTATTGTGTTATTAATAAAATAACTTCCTATTTCCCTCCGTCTCTGCTGTTTATTCTCCACTTTCACTTATAAAACAAGATGGTAAGAATTATTTTGTCATACTCGCGGGAAAGGAAGGAACGGCAACAATGAAATGGGCAGTCTATAGATGATATTGAACTTGAAGTGTCACATACTGTTACCTTAAAATATTGTCCAATTGTATCTTGTGAAGTAGAGTGAGTATAAAAATATTCGGTAAATTTCTTATATCGGACAAACGGCTGAAATTTGCTAGTTCTTTTAATTTCAATATTCGTACTTACGTATTCTGCATTGAGAAACATTGTTGAAGGTGGCATTTCGCTTATTTCACGGAATTAAGCTCTATTTGCGACATATCGAGTAAGTTTTCCTCGTTTCTTTTTGCCTTCGGTAACACGCAAAATGGCGGTCACAGTTTCACTACGCGGCATGCAGTGTTTCCACCCCTCTGCACCCAAAAATACCTACGTAGCCCCAACAACCATTGACGCATAGCCCCACGAACCATTCATATATAGCCCCACGAACCATTTCCGGTAAGGTTAGGTTAGGTTGGGTCACGTTTAGGTTACAATAGTTAAAAATTGGTTTAGAAAAAAAAATGCGTAGCCCCACACACCATTCTCGCATAGCCCCACGAACCATTGACACATAGCCCCACAAACCATTTGCGGAAACGTACCTTCTTCAGTTACAAAAACACATGTTTGGAAACACTGACCGGCATTGACAGTGATTACGTCATCACACACACAGGCAACATCCGGCTGGAAAGAAATGGATGCAACAGCTTTCGTGCATCGGTCACACATTTATATTGAAAAATAGATGATTTACCGGCAAAATTCAATGAACGATGCGAGAAAACACTTCCCCGAACTTCAACAACTATAAAGAAACTGCATTCGGTAAGTAATTTCTCCTGTAAATTTCAAGAAATCCGTTTGTCCGATATAAGAAATTTACCAAATATTCTTACCGAAGACAGGAGTTTCAAGGTTGTAATTAAGGGGTGTAATTTGTCTTCCATTTATAAGACAGCAGTGTAAATAAACAATAGTGTGTGGAACTGCAGCCACTTTTACGTGTATTACATGTTAAATTTTATGAGCTAATAAAAAAGAAAAATCTGCTTACATGTAGGTTTTTGCGGTAACTGAAAGACAACATTTAAGAAAGGGAATATGTTTTTCTAAAGTGCATATAGAGCCTCCCCGATGGCGTAGTGGTAATGCCGCCGCCTTGTAATCAAGGAGTGCCGGGTTCGATACCTGGTGGAGGTTCAGTGGTTCGGTTCCCACCTTAAACTGTATGTCCAGTCCCGATTAGCCTATCTGTGCATAAAGTGTACTTAAAATATGAATTGAAACTCTAAAGTGCATATTTATTTGCATATTTTGCACCGTTTTAGTGCATATTTTAGGAATTTTAAGGGCATAATCATGTTCATAATTTAGCACCAAGTTAACATGATGATAATGATTATGAGATATTGTTAATAATAATAGTAGTAGTAGTAGTAAAATTGATGTTTATAAAAATAATGATAGTTATATTCTACCGCAGGAAGAATCTTTGAGAGGAACTGATAATTATTCTCGCTGCCAAGGTATTTTCCAAAAAGACAATTTCCCCGTTCTCTTTTCAGGGGCGTTGAGGACCTATTATAATAAGAGCAGGCAGGCATTACGCGAACAAATTAGATACGGCACTCATTGTGCGTCATTTGTTTTCTCAATCCCCGAATGAAACTCCTGAGAACCTTAGCTTTCTTAGAAAACTTCCGTCCATACTTTCGTTCAACCTCCACCCCTCGCACCGTCTCACATAATTAGCGTCAGTTTTGATACCTCTTATTAATCACTTTCTTGGGGGGGGGGGCGGAAAGTACGCCCGTTCCTTGCTTTTCTTTGTTTCTTTATCTGTAGCTTTGTCTACTCCTCTTCTCCTTCGGCTCAATTCGGGATACCGCCGAGGAGAAAAGATGGATGGGACGGTGGGGGCTGCCAAGGGCTTCTTTCTGCTTCTCTTCCTCGCTGAAAAATCATCCAGCAGCGCCGTCTACCGGCCGGCTTTACTGACACCCAAATTTATCTTCGGGGGCCGACGTCATTCTCGTTGACGCAAAATGGGAAGTGAATAAGTGGCGAAATCAATTGGGTGAAGCGCTCGCATCATTAAGGGAGTCTTGGGTGGATCTCACGTGTCGACAATTTCTACCTCTTGACTTTCTCTCGAAGGTATTGTAAATAAATATTAGATCGGTACATGATGCTGTTGATCAGAGAACCGATTTATATGTGCTGACGAAGTCCTAGATGAGATACCTGTACCCAATTTGGCCTACCTAAAGTTTGCTACGTTCCCCGGATTATTCTCAATGGAACTACTTACGTTTATTCCTCAACGGCGAGCCTGAGACTTATCAGCCTACTATGAAGCCCTCAGGTTGTGGGAAATCCGATAAGGATATACTTACGTAAACCTTACTAACTCTCGCACACAAAAATATATTTAGAAGTCAGTTAATGTTAATATATTACACTTGAACTCACAATTAAACTTCTTATTACAAACAAAAGTGTATTTAGATCTTAATACTTCTTCGCTACACAAATTAAAACATTCACATTTCCAAAATCACTTCCATTATTTCCGCAACATCCATAATCTCTCACCTCACAACCCACAATCAAATGTTTTAAGGTTAGTCCATAACCATAAAAGACTACCCAATTGAACAAAACAAATTACGTCATAATAGACAATTAACACCTAAAATTATACAATAAGTGGGTGCGTATCAAGTTTGCGATTATTTCCAATATTGTACAAAGTCAGAAAGATAAAACTAGTGGCAAGATTCAAAAGAGGGAACGGTTCTGAACGTTTACTGAATATTGGAATCGGTTCCAAATAATAACATGGGCGCAGGGTAGATTTTTATTAAAGAGTAACGTTTAGGCCATATTGGGCACACATGTACCCAATATGGCCAAGTAATGTATCTTGCTCTTTCACATCAATAAATGCAACAGAAATTGTAAAGAAAATAACACAATGTTGTTCTTATAAGTCGATAAGTGTATTGATACACTTACATTTTATTTACATATTAACGTTAGATTTGCACAAAGAAATATCATTGTTTACAAACAAATAAACAATGGAGTGTCACGTGTCACAATTTGTTACCAGTAGACCATGGATTGCACGTCACAGACTGGGCAAATGAAAGGTCCTTCGTCATCCTTAGCGAGTTGCACACACACTACGTGAACATAAAGGTGCATCCCAACTATGCCAGCTGGCAAGGCCGCGCCCCAAAGTCGTTCTGCTTTGCCGAACTCAATAGACGTCCCTATAGCACTGCGAGGTGGAGACGTGCACAGGCCCGTAGCTAGAATTGATCTCCAGGGGGGGGGGGGCTCACGGGTTATCAGGCGGGCTTTGTAAATCAAGTCCATTTCTTTAAAAAAATATTAAATGAAAGTAAATTATGTGTGTGGGGGGGGGGGCGCTCATTCATTTATAAATATCATATACTACACAAATACTACATTTTTCTACATCTTTTAAAACATCTCTTGAAGTGTTAATTGATTGATACTGAAATTATCCCTTACACACCCCATACTATTTTAGATGATACAGATATGTATATCACACACAAAAACACACAATATTTAATCACAGTGCCTACAGTATATTCCACCCCCGGCCGAAGGAATTAAACTCCCCTTCCTTCCCAAAACTTGGGAGCTGTTGTTGACCTTTGACGCAGATGCGGAGGGAACTTGCATGATGACATCAAAGTCACAGATTTCTGTCTAAACGGGAGGTTGCAACAGGGACAGTGAAGGTACGGATAATGAAGCTCCCTTATGAAAGAACTTTCTGAAGTCTAGAGAATATTCTAAATACTTGCAGCTACTTCTGCTCATAAACAAAATGAGCGAATGTAATAGACACTGTCCATATTCTGTGGATTTATCCTTAGGAGTTATGAGTTGTCTACATTTTCACTCTTCACAGCAAACAAATTATGCAAAATAGTTTACCTAATGTAAAGGGGGGCTGATGGCAGTGCCAGGGGGGGCTCAGCCCTCCTGACCCCTGCCTGGCTACGGGTCTGGACATGCATCAGTCTGGATCGACGGCTATTTGGCGTCGCACGTGAAATACTCCGTGAAAATGCATGACTAGACGAGTGGCAAAACTTGTGTTTTTTTAAAAAAGAAACAAATAAAACAGTTTTTGTTTTAAACATGTTTTAATGAAAATAAGAATAATAATTAATAAGGAATCTGTTAATCATTGATTAACTTCTTAAAATACCTATTTAAGCTACTCTCAAATCTACCATGTAAGCTGTTCGAGAAAGTTCAACGAACCCAAACTATCCACGTGCCAGCTACTCTCTTTTTCCGAAATACATTTAATCGTGAATGCAACAAAATACTTATACTATTAATAGCTATGTGCAGTGTGTCAACTGCGGAACAAATCTGTTTTATCCATATACTATACATAGGTTGCTATTTATGTATCCGGAACTGGCAACACTAACGTATATCTAATACATCCATCGTAAAGTTGGACATTTCTATGGTATATGTACCCAGAACGTTGTGCTTACGGATGATATTTTTCTTTGTTACAGGGACTTGAAAATTTCATCGGAAGCCAACAATGGAATTAACTCGAGAACATTTTCGAGCAACGATTTTCTACGACTTTCGACGTGGATTATCTCATTAACAGTGCATCGATCAACTCACATCGACTTTTGGCGATGAAGCACCATCTACGTAAAAGCAGTGTATATCACTGGTTTAGTGAATTCAATAGTGGCCGTCGTTCGCTAACGTCCAAAATCGGTTGTTGTGCCAGAAAACATTGATGCTGTGCGAGAACTGATAATACATATCGTGAGACTGAGGCATCCCTGGGCATTAGTATGACTAGCATACATAAGATATTGCATGATCATTTAGCCGTGAAGAAGATTTGTTTGCGTTGGATCCCGCATAATTTGACAATCGCTAAAAAAGTCTCGTGCCCATTGGTGCAAACAAATACTCACAAAATACAATTGTGGTGCTTCAAAAGCCGTGTACACAGGTAACGAATCTTGGATCTATGCATATGAGCCCGAAAGCAAACAGCAGTCGACGGTGTGGGTGTTCCAAGATGAGCCAAACCCAACAAAAGTTTTTCGTGCAAGAAGCACTTCGAAGCAAATGGTCGCCTGTTTTTTTGGGAAAAATGTACATGTGGCTACAGTGCCACTAGAGAACCATAGAACCGTCAATTCTGAATGGTACACAACCATTTGTTTGCCAGAAGTCTTTGGGGAAATCAGAAAAAAACAACCAGCGCAGCGACGCAGGATCATTCTTTACCATGACAATGCGAGTTGTCACACATCGGTCCAAACAACTCAGTATTTGACCGGTGAAAACATCGAATTGATGGGTCATCCGCCGCATAGCCCTGATTTAGCACCCAATGATTTCTTTTTGTTTCCGTACGTGAAGAATAAGCTACGTGGTCAACGATTTTCGACGCCAGAAGAAGCGATTGATTTGTTCAAGATGCATGTTTTCGAGATACGTCAATCGGAATGGACAAATTGCTAGGAGAATTGGTTCAAACGTATGCAAAAGAGCATGGATCATCATGGAGAATATTTTGAAAAACAATAAAACCATTTTCAATTATACATATTTTTTTTGTTTCTTATTCCGGATACATAAATAGCAACCCTCGTACAACTTTATCAATGTTATAAACACTTCTAAAAAAAATTAAATATAACTTAGCCAGGTATTTTAAGCGTACACCACGGGTACTCAATACGATATGTTTTTTGTTAATTGAAATTACATTTTCAGCCATTGAACAAACTTCTGTTCACAAATAACTAGAGTATCAAATATAAAAATGTGTTTTAAACAAGTCTAAAAAAATGTTACAACACTGTGTTTTAAACGTTTTAAACATTTGTAAAAAAACAATGACGTGAGTTTTAAAGGTTAAAATAAGTTGAGGACTAAACATTGTAAGTGCCAAAAGCGAAAGTGTTGGGAAATTGCATCGTTCCGCACATCAGCCCATAAGAACGTGCACACTAGTGACCTCTTTACACGCCCTTTCAACTACTTAGAGGGCTAACAGCCACATTTCACATTTACCTAGGGTGACCAGATGCATACATTAAAAAAAGAGGACAGACATGGTGAAAAAGGAGGACAAATCACAAAAAAAGAGGACACCACAAAAAATGCAAAGATATTTGTCATTAATCTTAATTTAATCACTATAAAAATCTTACCTACAGTTTGCTTACACATACTTATCAGATGATCTGATTTTTCCAACAACTTTGGAGTTTTTAAAAGATAATCGTAGAAGTCAATACAAGAATATTCTTTGAAATTGTATTGAATCATGATAAGCCCCTTTACAGAATCTACACTCAACCTGTTCCTTTCATCTGTCCATTGTGTTGATATTAGTGAGAAAATTCTCTCCACATTTGCATTATGTCCAGGTATCGAAAAGAAATATTCTGCTATCTTTAGAAGTTCAGAATGGCAGTCAGAAGACTTGCTTGATTGGAAATATGTGGTCCATTTCTCATTACAGCTCATATTTTGTAATTCAGGATTACCACTAACAAACTGCTTCAAGTTACAAAATTGGTCAAAACATTTAACATCGTCAATGTGAATTGCTTTGGACCCTAAGTATTTCATACATTCTTCAACATCACTGTACTTCAGATTTGTTAAATTCATCCACTTAAAACACTTAAACTCATCAAAACTTTGTGACCACTTTTGTATGTATTCAACACAAGACTCATACAGCAACATAGCATCCTTCATGAATTGTTCTACCTCTTTAACAAACCCATCTTTTTCAGCACTTTCAATAACTTCTCTTACCTTTAAACAAAGAAAGCTACCTTCTAATCTATTCGTCAACACCTGACAAACATAACTAAGAATGTCTATAATCTCAAGCACAGAATTTTGCTCTTTTTCCAATTCTTGGATTTTAGAATGGAATATGCCCATAATTGAATGTAAATGCAACAAATAAGCTTTACTTAACCTGTTTTCAAAGAACTGAATTAAAATTTTAGGTGGCTTAGGTTGTGACAAGAAATACGATTTTAATGCCGTGAACATTTCCAGCACTCTTTCAATGGCAGGGAAAAGTGACAACCACCTTGTTTTGGAATGGAACAGCAATTGCTTGTAATTAATATCAACAAACTCGCAGAAAGACTTTAGCTCCTCTGTTCTAACAGTATAAATTGAAAAATAATTGTACATTTTCAAGATTATACACTCTATGTCTATTGATAAATTATCAGCTCCATGCTGTACAGCATTGTGTAAAATATGAGCTGGACAACCCACACCTAATAGATTCTCATTTAGTGATTTCTTTAGGTTCCTGTAAATATTCTTCCCTTCTCTTCGATTGACTCCTCCAAAATTAGTATTTGTATTGTCCCCTGCAAAAGCTACACACTTATCTGACAAACCTAGATTTTCTAATGTTTCCTTAACATAACTTGTTATGGTTTCAGCTTTCTCATTTGGAGTTGTCTTTAGTTCAATTACCTTTGTTTTGACGCCACCCACTTTGTAATTGTAGTACTGTATTAGAATAGGAAACATTTTCATACACCCATGGTTACTTCCATCAGTTGATACTCCAAAACAAGAAATTCCCTTCAAACACTGAATAGTTACATCTAAGGAATGTGGAGCAATAACATTATTTATAATACGCTCAGTTTTTGTTCTTCCTGTCGATACTTTCTTTGCAATATCTGAATCACTGTATATAACTTGATTTAATTTTGGTGTACAATCCATAGATCTGTAGCGAAAATGGTGCCTAACTGTATGAAATGCTAGACCTCCCTCGGCTGCAAGTACACGATGAGCTAGCGCTGAAGTAGACTCTTGTTGAAGAAATATCTTTTCCAGTGGAGATGATGAACTGGAACACTGAAGGCTTTTCTTGTGTTTATGGGATGCAATATGATGTTCCAAATTTTGACTACCTGTAACAAAATATTTTAATATTAGGGCTCGGAAGTTGATGACCTAAAAAATGTAAAAAAAAAGACCACCCCTTAACAATGAAAGCTTGATTTTTCACAAATTACAATAGTAGTTGAATAATTTGATAAAATCAGTTTCATGGTTTAAACTATGAAAGCAAAGGGAAAAAAAGCAGTTAAGTGCTAATGTAATTTATTTTATAATTTTACTTCAAGGTTATTTTAAATACTCCACAAGTCATTCACCTCCATTCAGAATGGGCCTTGCATGACAGTAGTCAGTCAGAACCTGAAAATACAGTTTTGCTTCGTGAGCAATTGTGCTGATCACAGACCACTTAATTTCGGTTATTTTGCAATTTGTACGCGTGACCGCCAAATTTTAACTGCAGATTCGTGATTAGGAGAGCAAAAGTAGTGAGTATGTCGAATTTGAAACAAATTGGAGAAACTCCCGGTATTGTAAAATCGCTTCACAATCATGGCCTAAAAATAATAGTGCCCTCTTGAATTGACCATATTTATGATTAATGGCATACTTGCTAATAAGATGACCATGTGTGGTAATTTGGTTCTAGTTAGATATAGCGAAAACACATTTAACTCGTTTATTTTCAAATTAATTTCATTTGTACTTATGCATAGTGAAACATTTTTCAACTTGGGATTACTTTTTTTTTTCAAATCTTGATTCACGCTGTCTATCGTCAGCTGATATGCAGTGTTACCAAACTTATGAACCGATAATTGCCGCACAAACTATTCACAAAGGTTTTTTAAGCGAAAATTGATCCACAAACCATTCACGGAAGGTTAGGTTAGGCAAACATAGAAAATTGAATTGAAAAAAAAAAACAAAAAAAAAAAAAACTCGCACGTTATCTTGTAAAACTACTGTGTGGTTGCTACACTAACACTTATTAACTGAAAAATGATGGTTTTTAGGCTAAAATTGATCCACAAACCATTCACGGAAGGTTAGGTTAGGTTCAAGTAGAGTAAATATGTACTTCTGACCACAACTTTGATTTCTTGACCAAACGACTACAAAAAGTTGAAAAACTCACTTTCTCTCCCCGTTTCGCGCCTCATTTAGTGCGCTGACGATGTTTCACGGGGGCAAAAAGGCAGTGATGAGTGAAAGATGAGCTCTCATTCTCTCATCCTCCTCATCTTTCTCATCTTTCTTATTGTTCTCTCATTCTCTTTTTATTCTCCTGTTAATCCTCTCATCTTTTTTTATTCTCTCATTTTTTTATTCTCTTATTTTCTTATTTTTTGAAAGATGAGTGCACCTTATCGTAATTTTCCAAGTCTGGGACCAAATGTTTATATATCGTGACCTACGTAAACCTCTCCTCTCATTCTCTCATTCTCTCATTCTCTTATTTTTTGAAAGATGAGTGCACTTTATCGTAATTTTCCAAGTTTGGGACCAAATGTTTATATATTGTGACCTACGTAAACCTCTTCTCTTATCCTCTTATTCTCTCAATCTCTCAATCTCTCAATCTCTCAATCTCTCAATCTCTCATTCTCTCATTCTCTCTATTTTTAGAATATTGTCGTCAACATTAGAGATGAAGTTGGAGTGCTGGAATCAACGGGGCCAAATGTTTATATATATCGTGATCTTCGTAAACCTCTCCTCCCATCTTCTCATCCTCTTATTCTCTCATTCTCTAATCTTTTGAAAGATGAGTGCATCTTATCGTAATTTTCCAAGTCCGGGACCCAAATGTTTATATATATCGTGACCTTCGTAAACCTCTCTCTCGGGGAGGGAACGATGTACCACACACACACACACACACACACACACACACACACACACACACACACACACACACACACACACACACACACACACACACACGCGTATGCCTCTTATTATTTCCGTATTGTAACACAAACAAACAAACAAAATAATAATTGTTGTTTTTAGGATGCCTGGCCCCTAACCTCGCCAGGGTGCGTGGTGCCCAACCCAAAAAGGTTCTAACGGCTACGGCTCTAGATAACCGCACCTCTGTAGGGTTTCACGTGTTTTTTTTTTTCCCCCCCCAAACTTCCATGAAACCCTACAGAGGACCTCCGTAATGCATGCAACGTGTACTAACGACTCTAGTGTTATTTGATGTTGTGATATTTTTGGATATAGAGTTTTATTGTGAGATATAGATAAAAATAATTATGTTTATTATAATATTTTCTTGATGAAGATGGAGAATGTATGTGTGTGTGTTACAAATAAAGTTGCATGCTTTTTTTTCTAGTGTGTGTATGTGTATATGTGTTTTGATGTTTCGACAGCATCTGAAACGATAAGAAAGAAATTGTATTGTTAATTTTCACGTGTAAAAACAACAACAAATTTTTTTGTGCAAATTTTCTGATTGTCTCTCGTGCTATAGTGCAAAAAAGATATTGTAACTTATAACTAATGAAATTGACATTTGTAACTGATCTGAACTAGTGAAATTCGTATTGTGCTATTGTAACTGATTGTGCTAGCACTAAAAATTTCTTATTGTGCAAGAAAATAGATGATAAAAACTTGTTAAAACTGCTCTGTGACCCTCTCATTCTTCACGTCGTAGGCGAAGGACTTCTCTGCAATCAGGATGACACTGCATAGGGTATCCTCGGGCAAGGCATCGTGGAACTCGCAGACGACCTTGATGTTGGTTCGATCGTTGACCACAACCTTCTTTCTCTTAGATGTGTTGATGACGGTCATGGGTCTCCGTGTTTTGAACTCGCTGGGCGTGTAGTACATGTCCACACTTCCCTCGGTCACGCGTTTGTAAGCCGAAAACGCTTCGTAAAGTTTGAGATAATCGTTTTTGGTCATGTCGAGGTTGTAATTCTCGCGCGGGAACACTTCGTTCCTTCCGTTCTTGAGATATACGTTCTTGATCTTGCAGTCGTCGAATTTGCTGGAATCTTTTTCCTGATTCTTGTCCCTCCCGGTCTGAAAAAGCACTACGACGAAATCTGGCATGTCGAACTGTATGTTGTTGAACTGCGTCGTCACGTCGAATTCCATGTGACTTCCCGTCGCCATCTTCTGCACGCACTGGTAACCGTGAAAGTGAATCGGTACCTGCGGACTTTTCAAGATCTCCGCTTTGTACTTGAGGGCATAGTTTGTCTCGTATTCCACCACCGGCATTCTCAATTCCATGCTCCGGATGATGCACTTGGCTGCTTCGGGTAAAGTGTTGGCTATCGGCGTGCCGTCGGCATTCAAGTTGGTGTATCGCATTATTGCGTTGTTATCGTTGGCCGCTCTTCGAAACGTTACTCTCAGTCCTCCCTTCCACATGATCTCCTTGTAATCGGAGAAGAATCCCGGAAGCAGACGCATGGGAAAGAGCACTGTGTGACTTGTTGTCGATATTTTGGTCCCGGCTTCGAATCCTCCCGCCTGATAGTATGCTGCATCCGTTTTGGATAATTTCAACGTTCCCACTGCCGTCGACGTGATGCCTGGATAATCTATTCTGTCGATGACGGTGTTGTGTTTCCTCACCTCCACCTGCGAGAACAGGTGAGGCACGAAGTTGTCTACGAGTATCAAGTTTGCTGCTGCGGGAAACGTGTCTTCGCTTTCTTTCTTCACCACGTCGAATTGAAGGTAGAGGTCCGCTCTGTGAGGATGAATGAACCCATCGCCTACGTCAACGTCGTATTCGATCTCCCTGTTTGCCTCGTTGAGATTGGCGAACGTGCGACGGTTGGGAGGGAAAGATTGCAATTCGTAACTTTCGATTTGCTCCATTTTACATGTATGGTTATTTATTATACGTTAATCTCCACGATGGCCGTCGTAGTGGCACCTGCGAAATCCACCACGTCTCCTTTCTCGTTCGTCACCACCAACTCTATGTCGTCTATGCGGTTGCGACATACTGGAAAATAGATCGGCGAAGAAGGCGTGTAGATGATCGGTTCCATGAACTCGGAACTTGGTTTGAAAGTGGCTATGATTCCCGTCTGCTTGTGACTTCCTAACAATCCGTCCGAAGATTTCGTGATCATACCTTCCGCCACGTTGCAGTGTACGTTCAGAGTCTCTATGGCCAAAAATTTAGGAATGTTGGTTGCCACGTGCTTGATGCCAGCTTCGAGTTTGGTGTCGTTCTCGAAACCTAAAAGTTCTCCTATGGTGCCTAGGTCCACGGTCTCCGTCGACGACAGGATTTCCACTCTGTGCGTGACCGAATTTTGAGAAAAGTATGTGCCTTTGGGTAACTGAGCTTGCAAAGTGGAAAGATTGTATTGTCCTGGCGTGACGACGATGTGTTCGCTTCCGACGCTAATTTTGTTGTTGTGCTGCGTAACATTAGGTATGAGGTACATGCTGTAGAATGCACGCAGAGCCACGGATTTAGGATAGACAATGTCGTCGTGCAGCGTGAGTTTCAAGATTGAAGATTCGCTCGTGAGATGGAACACGCCCATCCTAGTGATGCTGTTTGAGGTTCCACAATGCTTTCTGGAAATCCTCGATCGTAGGGTTATTTATTTTAGAGAGAAACGCGAGCACGGAGAGGCAGAGATGACCGCAGTTCACGTCTCCGAAATTTTGAATGCGTTCGTCGTTGTAGTATATAGAGGTTTTGCTCGTTTTCAGATAATGAATTAAATTTGCAGGTGGAACACCTCCGAAAGAATCGAAAACGAATGCTTTATCATCATTTTTGTGGTAACATATCCAATGCGTGCCTGGATTTTCTTGACCGTCCAAGTTGACTACTCCACATTCTCTTCTTTTCACGCTTGAAGGTAACGAGTCGGACATAAAAACTCCTCTGAAGTTTTTGATTTGTAACGGCCCGATCAGAGATTCAATGTCTCGGTTGGTGAGTGCTTCTGTTTCTTTTTTTTAAACTTTTTCATCACGCCCTTCCCCTTCTTCTCCATGGCCAGGTTGTGACGTTTCTGTTCTTCCAATTCCGCCTTGTTCTTCTTCGAGTCGATGACGGTTTTCGCGATGGCGGCACTTCCGCCGGCTAAACTTCCAACGGCCCCCAATGCTGCTAGGATGGCCGGGATGCTGAATATGAAACCTCCGATCTTTTGCTGTTTCCGCGAACGCTGCAATCTTTTCAATTGAGGTGTGCTGAGCAGCAATTTCATTCCATGTCCTTTCGACAAGCAAGAACGTTTCTTCTCGCGTTGTTTCTTGGTGAGTAACCCATCGAGGGCACCTAGATTTTTAAGATTGGAGTATGGTATCTGGTACACGACACCCTTGGGCTTCATGTTGATGCTCTATGCGTTATTTTCGCAGTATGTTATTTATATATATTCTGAGATTTTTTCTTGTGTAGTTTTTTACGGTATGTTATTTATATATTTTCAAGGCCTCGCAGTCGCTACACAAATTCTATTACGTGCTTTGTTTTCTTGCCAAGAAGTTCCTTTGTCCCCTTGTACACGATTTTTGTTTTGTTCTCGATTAAAATAGATAGCTTCTCGTCCGATAACATGTTAGCGTATCGATCTGGTAAAAATAAACTGTATTGTGCGTTGAGCAACAGGCGTACCTTGGGACCATACTGGGTAGAAACGATTGAACCGGAAGTTATCGTGTAAGATTTGTCGACTTCCAATTCCCGAATTTTTACATACTCAAATGACAAATTTAGCATTTGTTTTAATGCTTGGAGCTCACTTATTTTTTCAGTTGTCATATCGAAGAAGAGAAATTTTCAGTGTGCGTGTTAGAGAAATTTAATTGTTTTTTTTTCACCATGTGTGTTATTTATATATACCGAAGATTATATTTTTCACGATGTGCGTTATTTATATATCAAGTTTTTTTGATGCATATATATATATATTATTATTTTTTAACAGAGGAAGAAAGTCCGTGCTTCGGAAAACGCGATGATGTGCGTAATGATATCTTCTTTCTCCTGCATAGACTTGTACCAATCATCAGTATACCGTCTTCTTCCCTGCATCGCCTCGTGCAGTTCCTCCGACCTCTCGCTCAATTTTTCCCCTGCAGCCGAAAGCAGAATGTTGAGATCACTGCACCTCAGGCCGCTGATCTCCCGAAGATGGTCCTTGAGAACCATTTCACAAGGGATGCGAAATTCCGGCGTTGTTCTTGCCATGATTACAAGTTTATTAACATCTCCGTTAACTACCTTTTTGAATATTTTAGATAGTAGTTCGTGCGGCAAATCAGTTATGCAAGCCATGTTTATTTTTTACTGTATGTTATTTATATACCCCACCCCAATTTTTGTTTCGTGTTCATGGCGATGGTGGTGCCTAGTGCGGCGACCCGTTCACCCAACGATGCGTCTCTGCTCACGAACCTTTCGAAAGCTGCGTGCTCTAACTTTCTGTCTGCTTCGTGACGTGCATCCAGATCCGTCTGCGTGGTGTTGTAGGCGATGTCGTGATCTTTGCATGCCGCGTCCAACGGATTCACACCCTTGTCTCCTCTCTCCAATCTTTTCTCGAGTTTGGTACCCGGTCCGCAGTACTGGTAGCCAGGTAAATGCATCTCGAAAGGTAACTTGTTGATGATGTCGTTCACAAGCCCCTTTCCTTCGGCCATGTTCCAAAATTTCGGAGGCAGCGTGTTGATGATTTTGATGAGGTAACCTATGCCCTTGTCGTCGTTCACGATGAAGTTGGAAAGTTTCGTGCTGATCATGTCCACGATGCCAACCTTCTCGTTGTAGAAATTACGGTTGCCTGCATTCTCTTCGCCGGCTATCACCAACAATCGGTCCACGAGCTTCCTCACGTCGTCCACCCAAACGAATTCTTTGGGTAACGTGTTGTAGCGTTTGACCCCGCTGCCTGTTTTGACCTGGTTCCAAATCGGTTTGATGAGATTCCTGTACTTCTCGCCGCTGCTTGATTTCACCCTATTCTGCGAGGCGTCGTTGTTCTGGTACAAGGCATCCGTCATGATCAGAATTTCCTTGTAACTTTGGTAATCTTCGTCGGTGTAATCTTTCGGCTGCTTTTTGGCAACGAGTTCCCACAGTCCCACCGTACCCGGATACCTGTTCCAACTATCCTTGTCGCCTAAATTGACTTTAATGTCGTTGCCTTCGAAGGTCACCTTCGATTTCCCAATCTTCCACACCACACCGCCGCCTTCGCTGGTTTCCATGCTGGGATACAATCCGAACACTTCATCCTTGTCGAATTTCCCCGTGCTCAGGTAGTCTCGTGCCAAAGGTCCCAACTCGATTTTATCCGAAGACGTGCTACCTATAGCTCGACGTCGTGCCGGTACATCCTTCAGTTCGAACGGCGTCGAAGGAATGCTTGAAATAGGCGTGGGTACAGCGTAACTTTTAGCTGCGAGCGGTACGAGTTCATTAATCAAATTTTTATTTTGTTCCGTGACACTTTTAATTTCTTTACCTAGACCGCTGATGGCATCGATCACAGGTTGATCCTGACGTTTTTTCTCTTCGTAGAATCCACGATTCTCGGATTTCCAACCTTTGAAGCGTTTCGCAAGGTAATTGCGAAGCTTGAGATTTTCGTCTTCGATTTTTCGTTTCGTCATGACGTTATTTATATACGTCGTTTCTCACAACGTTGCAACGTTTAGAAAGTCGTTGATTTTGTTTCTGTATTTTCCATCGTTGGGTTTTCTCGTCATGTCGATCGTCACAAATCCGAAATCGTCACCGTTCCAGCAAGTAGAGCAGCCTTCCGAAAATTGATTGTAGTTCATGTCTCCGCCTACGTAGTCATCGTACGCATGCTTGAGGTTGGTGTGATCTTGACGAAACAAACATATGAAATTAGCGTTGTCGCGTACTAACTGTTTTGGAATTTTGGAAAACGTTTGAGCTAGGTAGAAGCAGTCCATTCCTTTGTGACGGCCTTGCGTGAAAAAGTTGCGAATTTCATTTTGATTTTCCAGGATGGCGTCGTCGAACACAACGACTGAATTTTCACGACAATCGTCGAGTGGTTTTATTTCCGAGGCGAACGTTGCAATGTCCAGACCATCGTACAGTTTCATCAGTTGCTGGTATTTGGATTGCTCTAAACTTTTCGAGAACACGTACAGGTGCCTGTTCTTCCAATCTAACCAATTCGGTGCAAGGAGAAAATTGTCCACGAGCAGTGTCGTTTTTCCACACCCCGAAGGTCCTACGATCAGACAGCGGATGCTGTCGGGGAGCAATTCACCGTTTTTTTTCTTCCTTCCACTTTCCGAATTAGGTAAACGTTTCACAACATTCCACGTACTCATAGAATCACTTTGTTTGAATCGATCCAACTTGTTTCCGGAAGTCCCAGCCATTTCACCAAAAGTTTGTTGCCTCTCTTGCGCAAAACTTTTTCGATAAGGTAGGTGTCAGGGTATTTAGTTTTAGAGAGTTCCTCCTCGTAGAAGCGCCCCAATAAAATTTCACCGCCACTGTCTTTTATTATATACGTGTGACGGTTCCCGGGTAGAACCCGAACCACGGTAAAAAGTTCAGTACTCCAGTTTCGTGTGAAACCCCTGTCAAACGTTCGCTTCAATTTACTGACCCTCACCTGTTCTCCAATTTTGTATTTAGCTTTTTTTGTCGTGGGCGTGTATTTTGGACAGTAAACGCTAGAAATTAAACGTTGCTCGTCAGACTTGGTAACGTCAGCTGGCTTCATGCCTATCGTTGCGTGCCGTGTGTGATTATAGTCGTTAACAAGTTCCGGGAGAATAGTGACCCACTTGTAGCTTCCCTGAAGCGTGAAGCGTGACCACATGCGCGATTTCAGAGTGCGATTGAATCTTTCCACGATGCTGGCCTTGACGTCACTGAAGGTCGAGTAATGTTGAACGTTGTGTTTCCGAATAAACTTTTGGAATGCGGCATTGTAAAATTCCTTCCCTTTGTCCGTGTGCAGAAACCGAGGTCGTCTGCCGCCGCTTTCGCGAAAAATTGTCTTGAATGCTTCCGTGACGCACGTTCCTGTTTTCGCCTTCAAAGGTAGAGCCCATGCGAATTTCGAAAATGTGTCTATGACGGTGAGGAGGTACTTGTTGCCCTTGTTCAATTTATGCACGTTTTTTAACTTGCCGCTACTCATTTCGACAAGGTCGCTTTCCCAGAGGTCGTCGATTCCCTTGGTTACCACAGCCAAACGTTCGTAGTTGCGGCGTGCAGGTTTATGCAATTCTTCGACGATGGCTTGCCTAGACATTTTTTATTATTTTTAGAGATTACGTTTCAAGAGAAGCACAAGCGTGATGGGATTCAAAGAGGGTGGCACTTCGCTCGTGTTTTGAATGATCAGCTTATCGCCGGCACTCACGTCGAAAACGGTGAGATCTTCGTCTTCGTGTATTTCATATATGTTGCGCGTTTCGTTCCAACGTGCCAGAGGAATATTTCCTGCTTTCTGGACACCACGATTCGATATCAAAGTCATGGTGGGAACGCTAGCTTTTCTGCCGTGAGACCAGTACGAAAATTCGTTTATCTGAATCGTGCCATCGAGGAGAAACTTGTAGTACGGATGATAAGGATGTAGCATGTACAGTTTGTTACCTTCGACGAAGGTGGAGATTCTCTGTTGATTGGGAACGCTGTTGATTTCGATGGCTTGCAGAGAATGCAGTTTAGCGAATTTAGTGTCGACGCTAACGAGGTTGCTGTGAAGCTGACCCAGTGTGTTTTGTACGGGCACCAAATGCTCGACTATGGTATCTGTTACGGTAGAAAATGACGGTTTGATTTTCACTTCCACGTTCAACTGCTTGTAGCTTTCGTTGAGTTCTTGCAACTTGGCACCGAAAGAGGCCAGCGTTGATTCCTGCGTTGATTCCAGCACTCCAACTTGATCTCTGATGTTGACGACAATGTTCTGAAGGTTCTCGATTTGATTCAATTTCGAGCTCTTCTCTGTAAGATCGTTCACGATGATTCGCATCTCTGTAAACTGCGTGTGAAGGTCGGCGACGCTCTGCGAAGTGGGCAGCGTCGACACCAGCGAAGCAAGTTCGTCTCGAATCTGTTCCACGTTCGCCGTTTCTGTTTCCAGTCGTTTCAGCATACGTGATATGTTCCTTTTCAAAGCATGTAATTCTTTGGAGGTAGGGAGATTGGCCACCCTACTCTCGAGATCGCTCAACGAACTTTTGATGTCACTCGAATCGGATAGTGCCGTCACCGCCGTTTTCAATTTTTCCAAATCTTCGCTTGAAGGCACGCTTGTTCGTAACGATTCCAAGTCACCCTGTATGTTGTCCAGTACGTGATGAAAATGAGTAAGATTGGATTCGACGTTCAAATTTTCCAAATATTGGATCTTCTGCTGAACCGTGCTTAACGTGTCCTGAATACTCGTCAACACACTTGCTTCAGCGTGAATATTTTTAATTTCTTCGTTGATCAACTCCAGAGACGCCTGAAGCGTAGCGATGGTGGTTTGAATGTGTTCGAAATCTTGATAAGCCTCCAGTTGAATTTTTATGTTCGCGACGCTTTTACCGATGACCTGCAGTTCGTCCGACGATGGTAGGTTCGTCATTGTATCTTCCAAAGTCTGCAACTTGGATTTGATTTCTTCCAACGTGCCAGTGAATTCTTCTTGTAATTTAGAAACAACAACCTGCAAGCGTTCTATATCAATATCATTCACCACGGTTTGAAGTTCAGAGAAATTCTTTTCTATTGCGGAAGTTCGCTCTTCGATTTCGACTTTCAATTTTTCCAAATCTTCATTTTTCGATTGAAATTGCTGTAATTTGGCCAAATCATTTTGAAGCGAATCCATGCTCAACTGTATATTTTGAACGCTGTCGTAAGAAGGTACGTCGACATAATTTTTTATGAGCGTTTTCAGTTCGGAATCGATTTTCAGAATAGGGTCGAGACATTGCGTTTGGAGCGTAGCGATTTCCGACTCTAAACTTTTGTTTAAGGTTTCCTGCAAAGCGATCAAATCGGTCCTCAACTTCTTAACTCGAATGTCCAACATGAGAATCTCTTCTGCGTGGTCTACACGCTTGGTGTTGCCGAAAATGTCGTTAGGCATTTTTGGTTAACGGTTATTTATAATAGGATAGACGATTCGTAATTCTATGAAGAGAGGAATAAGTTTGTCATAGTCTCCGAGGAGTTCCACGTACAGGTAATCTCCTGCAGACACATCGTACGTAATGTTAGAAAGCATCTTGTCGTGCTTGATTCGAAAAATGTTCTTGCCGGTAGAAATTTTGATTTCGCCTGCGTTCTCCGGATTCACGGTGATTTGAAGTTTCCCGTCGATCGGAATTTCGTAGAAATGTAAATTGTTATTAAAAACATAAAACATCTTGCCCACATCGTTATTTATTTCCGTCCATATGCTGTTGAGATGAACAATCAGTAAACCATTGAGTTTAGGTAACACGGAAGGTAAGAGGTTATTGAAATTTGGTGCTGCAGTGTCCATGTTGCTTTGTTTGCGAAAACCAAAGAGATTCATTGTTCTTGTTAGTTATTTAACACATCGTGCTTTTTGCTATTCTTCAAAACATACGGAGGAAGAGAATGAAAGGGGGAGCCCTCGGGCGATGAAAAGTTGCAACCTGTTATTATGTTGTTAAGCCCGCTCAAACCGAGGCTCATTAAATTCAACTCTTATTTTTCATCGCCCGAGGGCTCCCTCTTTCATTCTTTTCCTCTGTCTGTTTTTGAAGAAGAATGGCAAAAACACAGCGGACTTCATGGCTATGGGGTTACGGTTAACACAGGCCACATTTATCGCTTTTATTGTAGTGCCCCCACTCTCGCGTGTGGATTTGACAATCGAGAACACGTAACTTGTTGTCCGTTGCATCCAATGCGACCTTGGTTACGCGCGTAGTGTGCAAATCATGCAATTTACTTGCAATGCGATGATCGGTGCTGAGTTGCCTTTTACCATGAAAAAGGCATTCTTTGTAGTCTTGCATGCTAAATTTGCTGGTACTTATTTTTCCCACCCCCTTCGCCTTCTTGATCTCTTTTTCTTCTGTAATCTTTACACAGTACATTTTGGCACGAAGCCCCGCAAATTCCCTGCTGTAATTACCAGCCGCTTCATCTTTGAACTTTCCAATCGTCATTTTGTTTTCTGTCGAATACAAGTGATGGCCTGATGGTAAGTTGCTAAAATCAAACAGATGCTTCATCCTAGTCAGATCATGTTCGAGGCTTGGTGTTTGGATTAGAAAAATGAAGCTATCCGTATCAATGTAACATATTTGGATGTTATCTCCATAAAAGGGTTGAAACTGATCGTAGTACGATTGGTACATGTGCAATTTTGATAGTTCAAGGACAGTGGCACCTATGGCAATCGGCTTGTTGAGCATCACTTGCTTCTTGTTCCTCTCAACAAATACTAGATTCTCGTCGAAAATAGTGAAGTTTTTGAAGTAGGGTGACGCGACGATCTTCTCAAATTTCTTTTCGTCCGTGACCAACGTTGCGTCGATGTAATTACGCACGTTCTCCATCGTCTTGCCGTAGATGGCGTTATTGAACAGTTTGTACAGATCCTTGTCTGCAGGCGATGTCGATTGCACTCTGCGCCGCGTGTTCTCGGCTATGTACGGTTCGAGCCACTTGCTCTGTCGGAACTTCAATCCTCTATGAACTTTCTTCAACTGCAAGCCGTGACTTATGTAAAATTGGAGGAGTCGGTAGTGCAGAACGTAATTCCGCTTGTTCTCCATGCTTAGTATGAGTTTTGGCTCCGATCCTCCAGGTGGCTTCTCCTTGGTGGGGGCCAGGGCCAATCCGTGATGTTTCTCGTGAAGCGTTTCGGGATAATCGAGATCCACTTCCAAGAAACAGCCACATTCATTATCTTCGCTCCAGTTAAGAAAATCTTCGCAGGAGAGTTCCTCTTCGGTCATCCACCCGTAGTCGCTGATGGGAAGACACTGGGACATGGAGTGGCCGTACAGGTTGTTGACATCCCAGTAGACAATATAGGTGTTGGGTTTCGATGCATCGTAACCAGGCGTATGAGGATTGTTTGCTTGAGCATGGCGTCGGGGACATTGGACGATGCCACCCCGTATCGCACTCTCCATGAAAGCATACTGTTCCTTCTCTGCGATGAGGCCCAGTTCCACGTTGGTGTATTTCATCATCGATTCCCAAGTCAATCCCGGCGTGGTGAAGAAATACGCAGGATCCAACTTGTATATCGCGATGCATCTCTTACGAAACGATTCGAAAATATCCATCAGAAGTGTCACGTCCAATTTCAGATAGAGATCGTGATAATCGCGAAAAGTTTGGCAATTGAATGCCGTCCACACACTACGAGCGTGTTCGTAGTCCTCTTCGGAACAGACGTCCTCTGTGAGAGAAGAATAAAATACCTCCCGGGGTGGAAGTTCCGTCTCGTCAAATTTCTCGAAATTGTTGACGTACTCGTAGGGGTAGACGCCCTTGCGACGCAACAGATTCAAATTCTCATCTCCCCCCGAAAAACACATTTGCTTGGTGGCCACAAGATCTTCGTCGCCAAGTTGAGCTGCAAGGCTTGCGAGGCTGGAGGACAGGAAATTGTACGAGTCCAGAATTCGCACTTCCACACTTCCTCCTTCTTGGAGAGGGATCCACACTCTCACCACAATATATTTCTCGCTTGTTCTCGGGATGATGCTGATTCGAGAAGTTATGTTGTGGAGCTCTTTGACGAAGAGATGTGTGTCGTACTTCTCCGTGTAGTGCAGAAACACGGCAACAAAATGCGACTCCTTAATTTTAAGATTGCACGAATTACAGATGGTGCTTAGAAATAACCCATTCTGGTGGTTATGGTGGACGACCTTGTAATTTTCGGCGGTGAAAGCCTGGTTACACTCCTCGCATCTTGTCGCCGCGTCATGTCTCTGTTGTTGTTCTGTTGTGAGAGCAGGTGGAGAAACGTAAGAGCCTTTCAGGCTGGGTGCAAGTTCTCTCGCGCATTCCGCTATCTTCTCAACAAAATGTTTTGCCGCATCGGGTCCGCAATACAAGATGACATCATTCAATTTTTCTCCGTAGATGGAGAAACTGCAAGGCTCGTGGTGAAAAATTTGGGTCGTGCTTGAGGTAGAGGGATCAGGGTCGCAAAACGTCATGGGAACTTGGAAGCTTTCAAAGTCGGCATAAAGGACGACGGGATGGTGGAGAAGAGCCTGGTGTTTCTGAAATTTCATCTTGGTTCCGGGTTCCGGCATGACATCTTCGGGTTCTGCATTCACAGAGCCAAAACACTTGTGCGGTTCTCTCATCTTTTTACCTCCGCGAAAAATTCTCAAACACCGATCGCAAATTTCGATCTTATCGTGATGCTTGCTGATCTGTCTTCCTACTAATCCTGAGAAATTCCGTATCAAACTGTAACGGCCATCTACAAGCAAGAGTCGAATTACATTATTCTGGCTTCTCGCAGGTCTTAACACACGAATGTTGTCGCAATCGTCAACCCCAAACACAGAAATATTGATATCTTTTCCTTTTTCCTCTCTATAGTTTTTTTCAAATTGATTGATCTTATTCAGGGGCACAGGATAGGAAATTCCTCTCATCATATTCTCGTATCTTCCCTCGTATCCTCTGTAATTGGACAGACGTTGGGGGTCATTATTATTAGCTGGGTGTAATGCGGCGATGACAGACCATAAGAAACTCTTCTGATCATTACTTTGTATGTTCAACACTGCATTTTGCTTTTTTTTTGTTTTTTGTTTTTTTTGAGCGCTGCGTAATGGTTTGAAATTGCAGACTCGAAGTTCTAACATGTGGCTGCGACCGCAAAGACTCCATCCACTTCCTCTACCTTCAAACTCTTCTTGTTTTTGTGTCAGGTGATCAAATAGCCGTGTCACTATCTCGTCAAGATCCTCGTTATTGTCATCGTGTAAGGCTTCACACCCTACGTAAAAGCTAAAAGTACTTGACTCGGACGAGACAACTTTCTCATACAGCAGGGTCAAGACGAGATGAATTTTAATTGCAACATTGACGAGGCAATCACGTAATTTATCGACTACCAGAGATTTCACATTGTTGAGGAAGATGCTCGAGTCACACTTTTCATCGCTTCCAGATTTATATGTTATGATGCGTGCACTTTTATTCAAAGCACCGCCTTCATGCTCATCAATGCGAGGTTTCTTTGCCGGGGGGGCGTCATCATGTTTCGGTAGACGACATTTTTTCAAATGCCTAGCAATATTAGGTTTAGAAATCAACTTTCCACAGTTGCAACATGCCACTTTCTCGCAAAAACCGGAGGGACCTGGTTGCGGTTCCATTTTTTCTCTCTGTTATTTATATATACAGAGAAATTTTTTTGGGGGGGTTGTGGTAGTGGTAGTGGAAAGCGCACTGAAACAGAAGAAAAAAAAATTGAAAAAATGCTCGACATTTTTTTTCTTCCACATATATATTAGAGGCGAACAGTATGTATGTATGTATGTGTGTGTGTGCACTGTTGTAGGAGGTTAAAAATATGGGACATGTAAGTGTGTGTCAATTTTTTATGGCTCCTCTGAATATGTGTGTGTCAGACGCAAAACAAAAATATTAATATATCATGAAAATAAAAACTTACCTTTCAAGAGAGGTGGAGAGAGACTTCAAAATAAAAACTTGTAGCTCACTAAAACTTCCACGATGATATATGTGTATACTGCCAGACAAACAATTAAGAATACTGAACTGTCACGATTGATGTTCACCCTTCAAGAGAGATAGAAAAACTTCAAAATAAAAACTTGTAGCTCACTAAAACTTCCACGATGATATATATGTATACTGCCAGATAAACAAATTAAAAAATACTGAACTGCCACGATTGACGTTCACTATGATAATGATGTACAAAAGAAGAAACTAGTACGTTATATAGGAACTCCTCTTTTTTTTCTCCTTCTCTCCTCCCTACTCCACGCGACTCTCTTTGGTGAAAACACAATGAGGGCTATGGTCAATATCCTAGCAAATAAAACCCTTGTTAACTAATTCATTCATGCCATATTTTTTTCAACAAAAGATTTTTGTGATGTGCACAATATCCTGTAGGGGACAAATAACAATAAACGAGACGTTGATAGTTCCACCCATGCATGTATTGTCGATTATTTCCCCTCGGCCTCTATTCCACGCCCCGTCAGGGTGTGGTGTGTGAAACAAACAATTCCCAGCACAAAACTCAAAAAGCGGAAGATGCTGCTGTGTTTGCTTCCGCCGCATCCGCTTCTGATTCTATTGTTATCGGGGATGTAATAGATTCTTTATTCAGAACCGTGGGAAAACTGAAAAAAATAGAATCTCTTCGGGCGAAAGAGGATACAAGGTGAATGGGTTCGGGGAGGGGTTGCTGTGGATAGTTTGGTCCGTGATGAAAATGTTACATTGGGCGACGAAACACAATTTCTCCACAGGGACAGGAAAAATTCTACCGAGCGTCGCTATCCACGCGAACATTAGAAATTGCCTGAATGCCTTGGGGGCTTGGCATAGGATTATCGATTTTCGTTTTTAGAGAATAATCTATGTAAGATTCTAGCATCGAGAATAAACAACATTGATTAAATTTTTGACAACATTCGCAGTACAAATCTAAACTCGTGATGATTTCGCCGTTACCACGCACCCCTGGCGAGGTTATAGGGGCCAGGTATCCTAAAAAACAACAATTATTATTTTGTTTGTTTGTTTGTGTTACAATACGGGCATACGCGCACGCGCGTGCGTGTGTATATGCCACATTCTTCCCCCGAGAGAGAGGTTTACGAAGGTCACGATATATATAAACATTTGGGTCCCGGACTTGGAAAATTACGATAAGGTGCACTCATCTTTCAAAAAATAAGAAGATGAGAAGATGAGAAGATGAGAGAATAAGAGAATAAGAAGATGAGAGCGCCCGCGTGTGTATATGCCGCATCGTTCCCTCCCCGAGAGAAGAGGTTTACGAAGATCACGATATATATAAACATTTGGCCCCGTTGATTCCAGCACTCCAACTTCATCTCTAATGTTGACGACAATATTCTAAAGGTAGAGAGAATGAGAGAATGAGAGATTGAGAGATTGAGAGATTGAGAGATTGAGAGAATAAGAGGATAAGAGAAGAGGTTTACGTAGGTCACAATATATAAACATTTGGTCCCAAACTTGGAAAATTACGATAAAGTGCACTCATCTTTCAAAAAATAAGAAAATGAGAGAATGAGAGAATGAGAGGAGAGGTTTACGTAGGTCACGATATATAAACATTTGGTCCCAGACTTGGAAAATTACGATAAGATGCACTCATCTTTCAAAAAATAAGAAAATAAGAGAATAAAAAATAAGAGAATAAAAAAAAAATAAGAGGATGAGAGGAGAATAAAAAGAGAATGAGAGAACAATGAGAAAGATGAGAAAGATGAGAAGGATGAGAGAATGAGAGCTCATCTTTCACTCATCACTGCCTTTTTGTCCCCGTGAAACATCGTCAGCGCAATAAATGAGGCGCGGAACGGGGAGAGAAAGTGAGTTTTTCAACTTTTTGTGGTCGTTTGGTCAAGAAATCAAAGTTGCGGTCAGAAGTACATATTTACTCTACTGGTTCAGTTAGGTTAGGCAAACAGAAAATTAAATTGAAAAAAAAACGCTCACACCTCATCTTGTAAAACTACCGCGTGGTTGCTACACTGACAGGGGGTTACATAATCGAAGACACGGAACATTTGATTCACGTATTCCACGGTAATGGTGGCACAAGCTATCTTGCAACGGAGATACATGAATGTCGAAAATTACATTATTTACCGGCCGAATAAATTGCAGGAATGGAAAAAACACTATTCCCAGCTTCCAAAAGTGCACAGGAACTCAATTCCATAAGTACTTTCCCGTCTTTTCTCCTGTAAATTTCAAGAAATGTATTTTCGCTATATCTAACTGTTACCGGTAATTTATGTAAGGTATGCTAGCAAATGCATTTAAAATTCTTGAAACAACTGGGAGAAAAAAATGATACTAAAAATGCAACAAAAACAGGAATAATACTGCAAAAATGGACTAAAAACCAAAAGGGCAGAAAATGCAAAATAAAAACAATATTTTCTGGTTCTGACTGAAGTGAAACAGACTAGTTTCATGTTTAGTATTCTCTTCAATGCCCAGAAAAAAGATGATTTGTCAATTCCCTGACCCTATTTATGATAGCTACTCAATGAAGTACTATGTAATGAATAGTGTTATGATTAATAATAATTGCAATTTCGTTCCATCACTATTTTTTTAGCATTAAAAGTGGCATTCGATCGATTTCGATGCTTTTTGCAATATGAAATGTGTCTCAGTGTATGAAAACAACAAACAACAGATATAGGCTATTTCATCCTAAAGTACTTCCACCATTTATTCTTAAAATTTGGCTGTATGCACACACTATAGAAAAAAAAAACCAAAAAAAACCTTGCAAATGATTTATCACACCTAACACTCCAAACCCAACAATCTACAATTATAAACACTACTAAATCTCAAACAATCTAAAATTGTAAACACTACTAAATCTAGCCCTTGTAACGATAATTTTAAATTTTGGTTTCGTTTTCAGTACGTCGTGTTTAATTTGCTTTATTTGATAATACATTTTAATGTAATGAATGGTTGCAATGTTGGAAACATGACTATTACTTTCCATATGCAAACATGTGTTCTTACTACGTATTTATCTACTTGAATTATTACATGTACCTACCTTTGTTTGCTACTGAGACGTAAGTTCCAGCAGTGCATATCTTACATTCAGCTTCATATTTGTTTCTTCCTTCCTTAAAAGCAGGATATTTTCTTCCGAGATCGTTAGTGAATTTACACTTTCGCTTCAGCATTTCATGAAAAGAAAATTCTCACCACATTTTTCTGTATCGCTCGTATGACCCACGTGTATCACAGATAAAACTTGCGGCGAATGAAAAACTGCACTCGTAAACAAGGTTAATGCACAGACTAAATTCACACACGCTATATGCGCACAGATTAGAAATAGGCTATATACGTTTCCGCTTGCGAAATTTCTCTTTCCACATATCCCCGGACCCGCACCGGAAGTGATAATGAAATCCAGATTCCGGGGCCTCACAAAATCAGAGTAGCCAACCCAGAAAAATAAATAGCTTTAGAAAGAAGCTACGGACGTATGCGATATGTCGTTTTCTTTAAACAAAAATGAGAGCTGTTAGTTAGCAACATTGCGACTGAAAGGCACAAGCACAAGGCGAATTAGGGGCAGAAACAAACACAAATACAAACTTCGTGGCAAAGATGTCGCATTTGCTTCTGGAAATTTTTCTCTGCGACATTTGTGCAAAAACCTACAAATAAATATAAAGAGCCATTGAATGCACATGCCAAATGAGCTCATAAATGTACAACAAATTAAGGTAATATTAAATGTCAGTGGATTGCTGCAGCTTGAAATGACACCAGTATAAAGTGCTTGAAAATTTGGAGGAAGTTATTCACGTAAGAAACATTTGGTGAATTCGATTCTTTGGAAGGGAAGTTATTTCATGAAACTCACCATCTTGGTAAGGGTAAACATCAGTCAAAATTTAAATGTCCAGTTGAGTTTTGTGTAAAGTCCACATTTAGTATCTTTCCTTTTATTATAGATGCGGTGTGCCCATTCTGCGGGTGAGGTTAATCGCGACAATAAAGTGGATAAGGTAATGAGTGAAAAATCTCGGTAACATTATAGTATAAGGGAAACGAATTTCTTCTAATTTACAGGAGAAAGTACTTGCGGAAATCGGTAACATTATAGTATAAGGGAAACTAATTTCTTCAAATTTACAGGAGAAAGTACTTAAATGTGTGTGTGGCTATGGTAAGACTGCAGAATATGGGCTGCTTAGGAGGAATGCGGTTCATAATTTTTTGGTAATGTTTTGTAGTTAGTAATCGGGAAAAGTAAATTTGAAGGTGCGGAATAAAAATTTTCGGTAAATGTCTGTTATATCGGAGACAATAAAATCGGATATTTTGAGTTTCGGATGGTTCGTACTTACCAATTATGTATTGTGGAACATAGTTGAAGGTGCCATTATGTTTTTTACACAAAAATAACATTGATTTTTCACATTACGAGTAATTCTTTTGATTCCTTTCTTCCGGTGCGGAACATACAATATGCCACGCACAGCTGTGGATCATTGCGCGTCGTGCTTGTGTTTTTTCGATTTGGAGTGGGTATGCAGTGTTTCAACCTTCTTAACCGAAAAATGCCTACTTTCGTGTTCATTATGTCATCCAAACCATTGACGGATAGCCCCACAAACCATTGCCGGATACCCCAAAAATCATTCATGATAGCCCCACGAACCATTGACGGATAGTCCCAAAAACCATTCACAATAGCCCCACGGACCATTTCCGGCAAAGTTAGGTTAGGTAAGCATAGTTAAAAAAATTCTTATAAAAAAAGGCAGCTTTGGAAACACTGGCGAGACCGCGTGACTTTCAACACTCGCCCCATCTGCAGGTACGTAAGGGAAACAACAGCATAATGTTATCGCCTTGCACAAAATGCAAGTTTATTATATCAAAAGTGCTTGTTTCTTGTGCAGCATTCTACGGTGAGAAAATACCTCCACGAACTTTCCAAATGGTACAGAAACTCATTTCCGTAAGTAGTTTCTTCTGTAAAAATGAAGAAATGTGTCTCCAATATAAGACATTTACCAAATTTTCTTTGAAAGAAACCAGAAATTCGTATCCAGGTTGGGCGCTCTTGGTAGGAAAAAGTGACATGGTGGCACACATTTTTGCACAAATCTAGTGAAAGCAAAAAGTGCCTACGTTGTTAGGTAGTTAGGTTTAGTTCTCTTAGCCCAAAGAATAATTCTTCATTGTATTTATGCTAATGGAACCTAACCTAACCTTGCAGGCATTTCTCTTCTGACAGGCCTCTTTCTGTGACCTGAGCAGGGCTTTTGATTGTGTAGAACACACTTCACTTTTAAAAAAGATTAAATACTATGGCATTGGTGGTACAGATCTTAAACTATTTCATTCATACCTTCAGAACCGTAAACAAATTGTCTGCATAGGAATGGAGAAGTCAAATGTAGCCGAGGTCAAATGCGGTGTACCTCAAGGTTCGGTTCTTGGGCCTTTATTGTTTGCTCTCATGATGAATGATTTACCATTTTGCGTCACTGCTCACACAATACTATATGCAGATGATACTACCTTCTTTAATGCCAGCTCTGACCTTAACACCCTTAAAGGCATAACTGATAATACCCTGTATCAATCTTCTTTATGGTTCAGAGCTAATGGTTTCTTGCTGAATGAAAGTAAAACTCAGCATATGTTTTTCAGTCTTAGAGGCATCCCGATCGACAATAGCTCAGACAATGTGAAATTTCTAGGTATTGTCATTGATAATAAATTATCATGGGAACCACATATTAAATACATAACTGCCAAGCTATCCAGGGTTATATATTTGTTAAGGAATCTAAACATTCATGTACCTGAAGATTACGTAAGATCAGCTTACTTCGCTTTCTTTCAAAGCATTATTTCATATGGAATTTTACTTTGGGGGAACTGCAGTTATGTACAAGAAATTTTAATACTGCAGAAAAAAGCCGTGAGAATAATTACCAACTCACACAAATTAGTTCACTGTAAGCCACTGTTCATTAAGTTAAAATTTATGACTGTGATAAATCTATATATTTACACTGTGCTGTTGTATGTAAAGAAAAATTTGCCACAGCTACAAAGTAGACAAGATGTACATTCCTATACTACAAGAAACAGCAGGCGTATAAATATACCCTATCACAGACTCTCAAAATCCCTGAATAGTTATGAAGCTCTAGGATTAAGACTATTTAATAAGCTACCTCTTGATGTGACAAATATGCCTATGAATGTATTTAAACGTAAACTGTATGCCTGGTTAGTTGCTACACCATTGTACTCAACTCAAGAATTTCTTGAAATTAAAAATATTGTATTTTAGTGCACCTTAACATAAAATGGGTTATAATTTTATATTATTTTATAATATATTTCACATGTATTATGTTCTTGACGTTGTCTATTGCTGTACAAGCTTAATGACAATAAAATATTATTATTATTATTATTATTATTATTGGAACACAAGGTAGCAAAACTCTTGTGCGGAGAGGAAGACCCCTAAACAAATGACAGCAACTGTGTGTAAACAATATGGACGTGAACAAATGGAGAAATGCATTGCTTTTAGTAGCAGGAAAAACTTTTTTTTATGCGCAATAATATAATAGTAATCGGAAAAGTACCACCGGAAAATGGAAGTAGAAGGTACATACTTTCAGGGGATATAAATTTTGTTCGTCTATTTAGAGGAAAAAAGCAGCCCATGTACTGCAGTGAGACCATTCTATTTCATCTCATCGTTGCAATATCCTCTACAGCAAGGAAAAAAAATATAAAAAATATGAAAATCAGTCAAAATTTAGATGTATTTAAAATTAACAAAATTTAACAGTATTAAATGTGTGTGTTGTAAAACTAGTTTTTCTATGTATCTTCTAAAACATTTCTTGAGGTGTTAATTGACTGCTACTGACATCATCCTCTACTACACACTTGACTACTAAAATAATTTTGATGATACAGATATATACATCATACAAAATGAATGTACAATATTCAATCATAGTGCCTACCATGTATTCCAGCCCTTCCTTCCCAAAACCTGTGAGCTGTTGACCTTTGACGCAGATGTGGAAGGCATGTGGATTATGACATCAAGGTCAAATTCACAGATTTCTGTCTAAATGGGAGGCTGCAACAGGGGCAGTGAAGGCACAGATAAAGTAGCTCCCCCATGAAAGAAATTTCTAAAATCTAGAGATGGAGAAAGTGATGCCCATAACTAGATACAGAGTGGCCAAAAGTGGGGAAACATGTCATCAAAAAATTTTAAATGTTTTCATCTTTTGGGAATTATGTATAGAATAAATTTCACCATATGACAAGATTCACAAAACTTCAAACTATGCATTTCAAATATTCCAAAATCAATATCAATTTTTTTATGATATAAAATTACATCTACAGTACAAAAATGTCTTAAGGTGACCATAACCGTTGCCGAAACGAGTTTACAATACCGGACCACTCTCGAATTACTATGAAATGTTGCCTACTCACTAATTGTGAACTCCTAAACACGAATCTGCATGTAATAATTGGCGGTCAAGCATGGAAATCGAGGAAAAAACTAAATAAACTATGTTTTCTTAACGTAACATAACCCTACCATAAGAACAATACCTCCACGGAAGATGCCATTTTTTCAACATGAAGAAATCAACAGGCAAGAGAAGATATAGTTCTCGTAGCTAACCTAACCTCATAGGCATTCCTCGTCTTACGTCAGCAAGATTGTTGTGCATAAAGGAACACCATTAATGAATTGCGAAAGAAAGATGGTTCCGAATTGCTGTGTAGGGACAATCACCGTGGTAAATCGCAAGGTTATTTTACAATTTCTAGACGTAAATGTACAATTTTAACAAGTGACTGCCAAATATGAACTACAGTTACGTCATGAGGACACCAAAATTAGTAAGTAGGCGAAATTTTATAGAAATTGGAGAGTGGTCCTGTATTGTAAACTCATGCCCCGGTGCCTCCACCCTAATCACTTTCTTATAAATGAACACACAACATTTCAAATGACCATGCTTATTATTAGTTAATATTGTTTCATGCATACATGTGTGTATGTGATCAGGGGTGTATCCAGGGGGGCTGGAACTCCATCCCCCTTCAAATTTGGAAAATACTATGGTTGATTCATAATACTTCCCGATGAGACACAATGTAGCAGGTATAGAAGAATTCTTTCTGTGTGCATGGTTTGTGGATTCTGAGAATAATATCCACTAAAAGTTTACAAGTTCCACACTGGGTGGTGATATGTCAGCTGAAAATCTGACATCAGTTCTTTTTTAACAATGTCACAAACTTGGTCTTGACATGAAAAAAATCACAGGTCAAGGTTATGATGTGAGTGGCAGATGTGTTCAATCGTGAATAAATCAACAATACCCAAAAGGCATGTGTGCACACTGTGCCAGTCATACTGTAAATGTAGCCCTATCTTCAGCCATGTCGAACTCCACCGTGAGAAACTGTTTTGGTACGGTAAGTAAAGTTTGTTTTTTCCATCAATAATACATGCAGTGGTGAATTCCTAAAAACAATATATTGCATTACTACCAGGCAGTAAGAAACACTATTTAAATACGGAGAAACTAATACTCATTTTATCTGCGAAACTGTTTTTTCTTCTTTGTTCTATTAAACACTATTTGTTAGTGTGTGAAACATGATTTTAAGCAAAACATGATTCACTTCGTATGTAGTAAATTTTATTATTATTAATAATAGATATGCTGTCGTCATTAAATACTTGATGTGGGGGGGGCATGCCATTGGGAATGGGCACACCTGGCTGGACCCCCCCTAAGATTCTATTTCTGGATATGCCCCTGTATATGATTATAGACATTCGCGTACACTTGAAAAATTACAAAGCCTTCAATAACAGAAGGCAAATATCCACAAGTAGAGATGAAGTAAACACTGTCTGGTACTGTGGGGAATAGTTGTTGTGCAATGATAAATTAATCAGATTGGGTGTACTGTGATTAAGTCCATTAAGATGGGACTGAGGGAGATTTCCAAGCCATAGCAGCATTGCAGGCCACATTTGATTGGTGAAATCATCAAGCTACAAGTGTCTCCCATCACTTGTCAGTTTGGTGTCACTTCGAAATGACGAAATAGTGTGAATTCTCTCTCTCAAAAATGTGGATTATTCTTCAGAACAAACTCAAGGGAACTTGTGTTATCATTTTAACACAATAACTTTATGTGGATACACTGTCTGAGAAATGAATAAGTCTTGAAGGATGCAAATCTCTCGCACAATGTATTAGTTTTATTGCGACATGAATTTAAACCATGTGTATGGACCCAGTAAGTTAAAATGCATATTAGTAAAAACAATTAAAACAAATATTCGTGATGAAGCCATGTTCGATTTGATGGTAAACAGTATTGCAGAATAATACAAGGTTTCCAAATTTTTGTTTTCAGGCCTCTTTGGATCTGAACCACTGGGTAATGTATCTCCATTGCAAATTGAATGTGGGATCCTTTAACATGTTGACTGTCAAGCACCTGAGCTAATGATATTGCTTGGGGCCAAACTACTTCCAGATATTTGCTTATATGATCAAAAGGCTTGTATCTAACATCGACAATACCCACTAAGAGTTTGAGTTTAAGCCCACTTTATTCACAGTAAGGCTAATCGCGACTGAATCTACTGTTTAATGTGAAATTTGAACCAGTATGTACCTCCACTGGGTATCAAACCTGGGACCCCTTGATTACAAGATGGTTACCACTACACCATCAGGGAGGTCCTGCCAATATTTATTTATTTATTTATTTATTTGAGAAAATTTCAGATACAGCACAGGTGGCCATTTTACACTGAAATTGTCAACAATGAGAAAGCAATAATTATAATAAGCATAAAAATAAAAAAATAAAATAAATAAATAAGAAATAATTAAAAGTAACAAAACAACATAAAAGTGAATAGCAAATGAACAAAAAAATAAGTAAGAGATGGCACTATGTGATATTAATTACAAGTATTTCTTCTGATAGAAGACCGAAAGGCAAACTCGGAGGAAAATATATCAATACTTGAGGGGAGATCATTGTATTGTGCTGCAAGTCTATAAAAGAGAGATCTTTTTTGAATTTCTAGTCTAGGTTTTTTAGTATAAAATAACCTTGTATTGCGAGTTGTGCGCATAGGTACTCTAAAGTGGAATTCCTCAAGGAGTGTGTTGCAGCGGATTTTGCCATTCACAATTTTGTATAAGTAACTGAAATCATTCTGCAAACGTCGCTGATAAGCAGTTTGTAAGTTTAGAAAAGACAAGAGATGCGAAGATGAAAAATTGCGTAATGAGGGAACCCTGTGACGGACTATAGCTAGGAAGAAGTTAAAGACTGAATCGAATCTGGAGAGGTGAGTGGGACATGCCATGGACCAGACGGGAGAGCAGTATTCTATTATTGGGGAGATGAATGATTTGAAGTACAAAGTGAGGGCTGAGATGTCACTAATTTCAGTGAAACGGTAGAGTAGACCTAAGAGACGCATGGCCTTTTTTGTGGTGCATAAAATATGTTCCTCAAATGTGAGCTTTTGGTCGAAAACAATGCCTAGGTCCTTGTGAGAGGATACTGCTTTGATGTTATTGCCAGAGATGGAGTAAGATGACTTTAACAGATTCTTCTTGAGAGAGATAGTGAGAGTAGTACACTTGTCAGGATGTAATGTAAGGCCCCATGTCAGGCACCAGGAAGTAAATGTTGCTATGTCATTCTGAAGAAGATGAGTATCGTCGGAAGTGGAGATTTCCCTGAAAATTTTAGTCATCTGCGAAAAGAAGGCAATTGCTAGAGGGAGCTGTGAGATGGTCGGCAAGGTCATCGACGAATAATATGAACAAGAGAGGTCCTAGAACACTACCCTGTGGAACTCCAGAGAGGACAGGAAGAAAGTTAGAAACAGTTCCAGGAAGAACAACACGTTGTTGGCGATCGCTAAGGTAGTCTGTGAGAAGGGTGAGAAATTTGCCATGAATGTTGAATCTATTGCATAATTTGTGAATCAGAAGACGATGACTAACAGTATCAAAGGCTTTGGCCAGATCAAAGTATATTACATCTAATTGTGAATTATTTGAAATGCATTCCATAGCATGTGAGAGTAAAACAGACAGGTTTGTAAGACAGGAGCTACCAGGAAGAAAACCATGTTGCTTAGAGCTTAAGTACGGAGAAACAAATTTGTACAGTCTGTCTTTGATTACTTTTTCACAGATGATGGACAGAGGAGAGAGTAAGGAGATTGGTCTGTAAGATGAAACAAAATTTTTGTTACCACTTTTGTGAATCGGTGTGATGTTAGCTTGTTTCCAAGCGTGAGGAAAGATGCCTTCCGAAAAACATCTGTTCAAGAGAATGGAGAGGGGATAGCACAGTTTTCCTGAGGAACATGGTGTTGATATCGTCCGGTCCTAGGGCACGGTGAACTGAAAGAGACGACAATAGATCCTTCACCTCATCGGGTGTAGTGACAAGCGTTGTTAGGGAGGAGGAACAGACTGATCTTACGTTTGGCAATGCTGCAAGGGAAGACGGGGGGCAGAAGTTACCATGAAAATAAGCGTTGAAGAGTTCTGCCCTTCGGTCCCCTATCGCACTTTCACTATCATGCGTAATTTCAGCTGGAATCCTACTGTTATTTTTCCTTGAGTTTATTAGATTAAAAAAGTTTTTTGGGTTTTCCGGGATTGTTGCAGTGATATTGTCTATATGTTCCTTATATTTTTTTCGAAGGAGATACTTTGAGTGTCGTCGCAGAGCCGCAAAGGTATTGTGCGTGTGTTCACTCGGGAAGCCCTTCCAAAGTTGCCATGCTCGTGTCTTGTTGGCCAGTACATCCCGCACTTCGGAGTCGAACCAACACGGAAATCTACGAGAAGATATTTTCCCTGTAGGCACGTGGTCCGTCACTGCTGCTTGAATGACACCTGTAAATAGGTCAGCTGCCTCGTCGACCGTCCCGTCTTCCAAGATGCACCAGGGGTAGGAGTCGAGGGAAAGTCTTATCTCCTCCCACGGCGCTCGGTTCCACAGGTAGTGTTTGTTCTGGATGGAGGGGCGATGACCTCTTCTAGGGGGTGGGGGGATGAGAATAGAAACATCCAAACTGTCGTGGTCGGAGGTCAGGAGGTTCTTACCTGGCGTGATACCAATATCGTTTAGGGTGGACAGAACATAATCCAGGTTGCTGTCCTTCCTGGTGTTGAACAAATTATGTTGTTTCAGGTTTAAACCACAGATGAAAGTTTCAATAAACCATGCGTCGTTCGTACACTTCGCTGTTCCATTCACAGGGTCTTGCCAGTCAATTGAGAGGTTGAAGTCGCCGAAAAGCGCAACGTCTCCCAGGGCAACTGCCGCAAGCAAAGAATCTCGACATTCTTCGAGGAGGAACAAAGGACTGTTTTTATGTGGTCTATAGTAAGAGCCAAGGAGAAGCTTCTTGGCACCGGTCACTGAAACTTCCACCCACAGTATTTCACAGTTCCGTTTTAAGTCGTGGCGTACTTTGCTTGGCCATTTTGTGTTAACACAGCTCATAACGCCCCCACCACGAGTCGCACGATCGTTCCGATATATGGTGAAATGGCTTGCGAATGGCAGCTCACTGTCACAAACTTTTTTTGTCAACCACGTTTCAGTAAAAATTAGGCAGTCATATGCCATAAGTTCACACGCAAAAATTGCACAGTCGCCAAGCTTATTCTTAATGCTCTGTGTATTTTGGTAATACACAGAGAAATTTGCCACCGTTTTCACATGCCCCGGATTCACATGTATGTCCCCGCAGATCAAGGCCATGCACAGGAGGTGAAAGTACCGGACTGGGGTCCCCTTACCTGCCGAGCGTTGTTCCTTGCTGCTGGGCGAAGCCATGGCGGAGACACGCACACGTGTCGCCGCACGCACACGTGTCGCCGCGAGTGCCGGAAAAGAAAATCTCCTCTGAGCACATCTCCACCGCAATAGTTCATCAGAATCCTTTGACACAGCGGAAGGAATGCTACACTGAAGCCACGAGTACACTATGATTAAACACAGGCCGAGAAAAACCACTGAAAACTCTCGAAACACAGGACGACGATCAGCAGCACTATTACAACTTGCCGCCATCATGCATGTAGTGAAGGCCAGAAAAAATTGTTGGCAACGAAGCCTGCAGGCGTAACTAGCAGTTTGATGTAATATTTGCATTAAACTAGCACCTGAGGTTGAAAATTTTATCTGGGCTAGAGAAACAGGCCAACAGGGAAAGCGGGACATCAAGGAAATTACCTTCCTTTTCCTCCTCCTTTCTTTCAGGGAGATTTTTTTTTTTTTTTTTTTCTTGTTAGTATCAGTTAGGAATGTCAAGGAAGTCAAGCAATTAACAGGTAGGGGAAGAAAGTCAAGAAAAAGTCACAAAATTATGCTTGTGGTCAACAATTGTTGCTATTTTTTTTACAGTATAGTGAATGCACATTGTACTGGGATTTGATAAATTGTATTGAGTTGTGGTAAAGATTTGTTCACTCTGTTTCTCAAGAATTACATTCTTGTATGCGTGAAGTTTTGTAAAACTATTAAAGTAATGTGGCCATTCCCCATCCAGGATGAAGTCTTAAGCATTACGTTTTACATGTGTTAATAAGTAAAGCAAGTCTAAATCTCTTTTTAAAGTAGAGCTTCAATTTGGCAGTGTGCCTAACAAGAAAATATATTCATTGTTTTCCAAACCTAGTGGATTCACAAACAATGGAGGAAGCTCAAAACAAAGAAATCAAGGACACAAACTGAATAATCAATCACATCATTTGTTCATTCCACAAAACTTCTGGTCAAGCAATAGAGGCTCGGTCGAGAATGATGGTGTCGATACTAGTAATAAAATAAATTCTTCCAATCAGCTAGTTTACTTCTGCATAGCAAATAGAAACCTGTCTAAATAGAAACCAGACATCACCCATCAGTACTCATCCCATTCCTGTTGCAGCCTCCGACGAGGTATGGTTCGATTTGTTTTGGATTAGTGTTCTGTTTTTACTGTCAGATTATGAACTCACTCATCCTTTTGCCAAATACAGCATTTAAAGAAATCAATATATATATTTTATTTGCTTTTACTAATGAAAAGTTTGAGATAGACACTGTCTCCCATCTCTATTGACACTCCACTACTGCAAGTATTTATTATCTGATGTGATGGTTCTTCTATTACCATGAGATTTTAATACACTGATAAAATGTTTACAACTACAAACATGTACAATTCTTGTAGAATTTTTGAAGTGGAAACAGGAACTGAATAGAACCAACTATTTCAACAGATCAGGACAAAAAACATTTCAGGATGGATGCATAAAACAGTGGTATGTTCGTCAACTAGCAATCGAACGTGTAAACTGTCCAGCAAGAATTGAAGCCACAATAAATGAAGAAACTGGGCACATAACTGTATTTTATCATCATACTCATGTTGTTCATGCAAAGAACCACAAACCCTTCGTAAGCATGGATATTTCAACAAAATTTTAGTGTTCCCCCTTCCTTATATGAAAAATAGGAATTATGGTTGTGCATAAATAAGTCTAAGGATTGGGTTTAGAAAGTTGAGAAGATATTGTGACAGAAGTCTACTTACAGTGCATGAGTCATCTAAAGAAAGATGGTAGTTGTCGTCCTGAGAAGAATGTCTTGACACAAAATTTTAGATTGAGTATACCAACAAAATACTCATACCAGGTGTTGTTAAACAGCTTCTTTGCACAGAATTTTAGTATAATACCTTTGAAACATTAAAATAGCAACAAATATTTTGCCTCCTGTAACGTTCTTTAATGAGATTGGACTATTTTTTTTGCAGGGTCAATCTGAAGAGTGAGAGTGTGTGTGTGTGTGTCACACACACATATGTGTATATATATTGTAGTGTGACATCGGGTTAATTATGGGATCGAGTCACGCCGGGGCGTAGCTCAATTAAATAAACATAAGATTTCAATTTGGGTCACGCTTGACCACCTCTACCCTGAATGGTGTGGACTAAGGATGTTTGGAGCCTTAGTCGGTTGAATGATCCTCACCACTTGCGTGATGATTTGGCCCTCTGCTATTGGCGTCAGCGACAGTTGGGCAGAGATGGGTGCACTGGAGACTGCTGGCCTAGATGTTGACAGCGATAGGAGGCGGCAGGAGTTTTAGTGGCTTATCGCTGGACCGCTACTTCTCCAGTCTTGGGCTGGCTCTCTGTAGTCCAGACTGCTGCAATCGTACCGCACGCTTGTTGCGACCTCGTGATGATGTGATCTTGTCAATCAGCATCGTTGGTGTCTATTTACCATCTCCAGGTTTATTTTTATACTTCAGAATTCCTTTGAGATGTGGTGGACTTTGCACCTCAAGATATTCACCTGGGGTATCCCTTGATGCTGGTGGAAAGTTATAGTGGAGGTGCAATCACTGCTGGTAAGGGCTGTTGCCTTGCTGACTGTGCAGAGCCGAGTGGAAATTTCTTATTACTAGACTCTGCATCCGGTAGAAATTGGGGTGAATGAGCATTCAACCAATGAGCTTCAGAGCTATCCTTTAACAAATGGAGATTTCAATTTTTATGCTCCAAATTCCTTCATATCTCTCTCTCTCACACACACACAGACAGAGAGAGAGAGAGAGAGAGAGAGAGAGAGAGAGATGTATACACGTATGTATAAATGAAACAAGATGAACTCCAAATAAAAAAGATGTGATATTATACCCAATTCATAACATGAAGAACTGTTCCAAAGAGAAAACATTATTGGCATGTGTTACTTTCTTCTCATTACACATTGAGTGTTTGGGAAGGTGTTGAAAACAGAATGTTATAATACGGTGGCGCTTAATTGAACCTAATGACATGGAGAAAAATCTGACATGATGGGAAGAAATTTGTCATATCCTCCATCAGCATTCAAAATACTTCCAGAATTGCCTATTGGTTTGTAAACAACCGGAATTTCCCATGTTTAAATTTAGTTTATTGCATTCTGTAATAAGTGTAATGGAATGGTGAATGTGAGAATTTTAATTGTGAAATTTTGAAAAATCCTGACATGATGGGAAAAAAATGGATGTCATTTCTGTGATCTGCACTCAAAATACTATTATACTTTCAGAATCGCCTAATGATTTGAAATCATCCAAATTTTCCCCCCAAAATGGAGGGCTGTGATATTATATCATTGCAACAGTTTAAAATAAGAAAGTCTAGTTACTGAGTTATGACAACTCATCACATCACATTAAATAACTCCTAAATTGTTCTCATGTAGCATTATAGCACTTTAAAATGTCTTGTGACATTTTATGTGAACTTCTTTCTAGACCTACAGGATGCAAAAAAGAAGAAGTGTTTGAAAGTTTGCAAGCCGTTTTAAAGTGTTGCAGTTACACCGAAAAATTGGTGGATTATTATGAGCGTCCCTACTTCAATTTCATGTAATCAAGATTCTTGTTGTTTGGGTTAACCCAGAGAGGGAGGAAAATGGCATAGAAATATATATACAAACATGGAAAAATAATAATGCTAATTTGACCAGCTCTGTTTATGCCCCCTGCTGCCCATTCTTTTCTGTCATGTGCAATAAAAACAAGCCGCTGCAGTGTAGGTATCAGTCAGCAGTCACACAAAAGACTTACACAGAAGGGTAGGAATCCACAACCCTCCCTCCACACAGTGACATTCATTCCTTTCCCAAGAACTCTGGAATCGGCCCAGCATGATGATAATGGTGGTTTTGAAAATGTCCACATTCTTACCCAAGAGTTTGCAAGCAAGAATTGGCAATGGATGATTTGTTTCATTTTTCCACATAGCATTGACCACTAGGCAGTTACATGCCTTCGATGTCACATTTGGGTGCAGCACATCAGTTCTGCCTTGGTTCTTGTCATCTGCTTTCCAGAAGGGTACACCATTTCTCGAAAATCTACGTGCAATTTCCTGTGTTGGACCCCCAAGTCACAAAGGTGAATGAACCTTTGAAAAGGACATATCTTGACTGAAGAGTTGTTTCTCTTGGCTGCTCGTCTAGTCACTCAAGATCATTGGCAACCGTGGAGAAAATTCAAAAGATACTTATTGATACCAACATGGCTCCCTCCTACTGTTTTTATGAATTCTTGTTCAGATTTCTGGCCTCCCCGATGACATTGTCACCTTGTAATCAAGGGGTTCCAGGTTCGATACCCGGTGGAGGCACATAGTGGTTCGGATCCCACCTTAAACTGCAGGTCCAGTCCCAATTAGCCTTAATATGCATAAAGTGGACATAAAACACCAACTCAATCAAATTGTTCAGATTTCTGAACAGCAATCGCAACAATTTTTTTCACAAGAATAGAGTGGTTTAAGGAGTAAAAAACTCTGGAGATACATTTATTTGAATTTGAACTTAAAATTTTGGATGCGTCAGCACCTAGGCTATTTTGCACCTGTCACGTTATACGGGGTCCAGCCCTTACCATAACTAAAATAGCATAATTGCAATGTTGTTTTACTAAACTATTAAAATATTCTGACTTGTTAAAAGCTAAGATATGAGAAAATACCATGTAATTCAAGTGGTGACATTTTATGATAAATACTACTCCCTCTGTCCCATAATTATAGTCCGGTATGCCAAAATGGTAGTACAGGAATGACAGCCGAAGAGGCAGATGGAAAGCACAATTTGTACTGATCCTTGAGTAGTAAGTTGTATGACTCATTCCCTTGTTTCATGTTCTTCTTCTGCCTACACCAATGTCACAGTTTGAATATCGGGCAATTATTATGAGACAACAAACAAAGTTGTACCGGACAATAATTATGAGACAGAGGGAGTAATATTTTTTTGTGACTTGCAAACTGTAAGTTATAGCAAATACTGCCATGTCGAACAAAGTAAGGAAAGAACATTTGACTGCCATAACTAGGATTGTCCAAGGATAAAAATTGTGATGAGAACATGTGTAAAATTCAAGATTTTCACCATGTTCACAAATTTTGCAAGTTTCCCATCCCGAAACTGGTCCAGAAATGGCAAATTTTATCAGTTCCGTATGATAGGATTTCCCTCCCCAATCATGTTTTGGGAAACTTACAAAATTTGTGAACTGTAGGAGCTGGAGTCATTGGCTGTGAGTATGCGACTATTTTCGCAACAATTGGCACACACGTCTATTTGATTAACGATAAAGAGAAAATCCTCCCCCATCTTGACGAAGAGATCTCACGGTGAAAATCTTGAATTCTACACACTATCCCCCTCCCTCTTAAGTGATTGTTTTTGCACTTCTGGAATAAAAAAACATTAATTTCAAAAAATTTAGACACTTTTAGCAGAAAAAATACCAAGAAATAACCATTTCCCAACACAATCCTTTGGAATTTCTTGATTTCTCGGGATCTCGAAAAGTCGAAAACATTTCCCCAAGTTGGCAATTCACATGCTGTCATTTTGAATTACTTTTCTTTTATAAAGTAACCTTTGATGCACAAAAACATTGATCATTGGTGCCACGATGGAGAACAGATTTAGTGCTCTCTGCTTGATATCAATGCATCATGAAAAATTTCAAAATGATAAAGAATTGTTCATCATCAAAGTGATAGATATTTATGGAAAGGAAGCAAGGCGAATCCAAATTCTATTTAAATAGTGGACTCAAGTCAGAATTTGTCAACAGCACCAAGGTATTTTCACTCAATTTCAATTTTATAATTTGTAAAATAATAATAACAAGAAAAGGTAACAACTTCTGTAACTGAGGGTCAAGATATGAAATCTTACTTTGAGTCTCCCTGAGAAAAAATCCTGCAGGCACCTTTGTACCACATTACAATTGTTAAGTTTGGATTTAACTCCATCCTTTATCACAAACCTCTATTTTACTTCTTTTGTATTAACCTGTGTTACCTCCCATGGCTCAATACTGTTGTCTTCATTACATTTAGCCATCATCATTCACCATAACATGTTTTTCCTTGTTCTTTGTTGTCTGACAAAAAATGTTTGCAAAGAACCACTATTGAATTTTCTGGGTGCCTTTGGATAATTCTATTGCTGTGTTGTTCCTAAATAGTATTCATTATTTGTTTAGTTGACCTCTGTGGCAGCGGGTGACCACAGTGTGCTAAGATGACGGGTGTCCCATGTTTCGAATCCCAGGCTGGACATGGGTGTTCTTTATGACTGTCTCTTCACCATATCATCACTCATTCTCATCATCATGAATAGACAAAAGTGACAGAAAAGTGATACTAAACAAAAATACATTTGTTTTTTTGTTTAAACATTTATTTTTCTGTTTAAGTGATCTTGCAGGATGGCAACTATGAGGCCATGGTAATATTCAAGTATAATTCCCAGTTTTAAAGACGAATTTTCCAAAAATTCAAGGGTACATGCAGATAGATGTTCTCTCTCTTTCAATCCTAGATATTAGTACCGTCTCTCTCCACCCACACACAGATATAGTAACAATATAAAGGGTCTGAGTCATTCCAATGGATCCAAAAATTCTAATTCAAATAAATGGTGTACATACTTAAAAAAATATTTAATTTATGGTGCAGAGTTTACATTTGCCATGCATCTACAAACATAAATCACAAATGTTACGGCATATACTAATCTATGAAAAATTGTTAATTGTATAAAAATTTCAAACTCAATTTAACATCAACTTAGAGATATTTTATCTTGCAATAATCTTCCATCTGTCGGATAGATTGTTCTGCAAAGGATACTAACAAAGTAAACGGATTGAGAGAATTCTGTTCTATTTTCCACGCAGCTTTCTTTTCCTTCTTTGATAAAAATAACGCTGATCTGTGAAAAACGTGTCTCAGTGAATTTATAGACATGTATAAATTCAATGGAATTTTGATTCACAAAAGTTGCTATTTTCACGTGCACAGAGAAAAATCCATGCAGAATTAGAATTGGAAATGGTCGGGAAAAAATGGCTTTCTGTGGCTTTTTCACAAAAGTGTGTCAAATCAATGAAAATACAGGAGTTGGCAGTATTTTTCCTGTTTCATTGTTTTCGTTTAGCTCCCTACTGTAAAGTGGACACTCAATTCATAATATAAAATACAATTTACAATATGAAATTCGCAGCTAGACATAAACATTGTTGAAACGGTTCCTACCGAGTGTTATCTTCATATTTTGGTTGGCTTATTAAATAAATCTATGTAGTATAAACATATTCATGTTATTAGAGTAGTTTTGTATGTTTTTTTTTTTTAATATAACATAATAGTATGATCAGTAAGATACTATTTAGGATGTTTGAATTTGTTATACGAACACGTACATGAAGCAAAAAAGAAAATACTGCTCTACCTTTAGAAAGTCTAGTATCAAATCTCTTTACATTAAATTTTGTGTTCAGTAAAATATGTATATTTGTATTCTGGCTTTCCAGTACATCATGCATAATTTGGATAAATGGCTGCTAACCCTGGTCACAGAGCAGCTAGTGGTGTATTTTCGCTGCTTGTTGCAAAATTCTCAACATTTGTGAGACCTCAGCCCAGTAAATTTATTTCTTACAAGTCGATGCCCTGATCCCAACAATTTCACTGATAAATACATTTCTGATCTGTAAAGTTTATATGGAAATTAATATGCACCCTTAATTAATATTTATATATCAACTCTGGCATAATCATGGTTCAATTATGTATAGACTTGCTGTCAAATATAAAATTAGATTTAAATTTGTTGTCAATCCCTGGGTGCAATGGATTTTTGCGGCCCAGCAGTTCAAAAACACTGGCACTAAAACTGAAGCAGAAGCAAATAAGACTGGTCAGAAATGTCAAGCAAAAATATCCTATTTTAGAACTCTGGACTGGACCTACAGATTGAAATGAGATCTGAAGCACTCTGACCACTGAGGTTCAATCTTCTTGTTACAAGGCAACATTAATAATTTATTCCACTCCAGAGGCCCATTCATGATTATAAAAGGAAACTTCTATCCAAAAGCCGGCCTTTTTACAACAATAGTACTAGCAATTTGTTCTCTGTGATTTACAGGCTAAATTAAATCTTAATGTCTGATGAAGTAGCTAACAATCTTGTTAAGTTTAGAGAATATTCAGACCAAAGCAACACATGACAGTGGGGGGCCATGAAAACTGACATGGGCCTCTTCAGTCTGTAAGCAAGCATCCACCATGCATGCACAAGCAAGACCGAGGTGAAATGATGTGTGCCGTTGAAGGAGCTTTCAGACTGAAGTCACAGATGACGAGCGACACAGACTCATTAAGTATAAAGCAAAACATTTACCACGCATACCATTGAGAAAACAGTGTAGTCCGAGCAACATGCAAGTGACATGTTCAGGTCGTTGTCACACTTTGTTTTAAAAGGTTGAATGGTTTACTGAGAGTCTGCTTCCAAGTGACTGACACATGTCACTTGTTGCTTCAGTCTGAAAGTTCCCTGAGAAAATAGTACAGGCCAAGTAGCAAGTGACACTTGCTTCGGGGTCATTGGATGTCAATTCATCCAGGTCATGTCACCCACCATCCCCAATTTTGACTAAATTATACAATTTTTAATGCTGATTACAAAAACGACAATATTTTTTAGATTGGTCTAGGGGTTCAGAAGTTAACACACTTTCTAAAATCTCTGTGTACGCCACTTGCAGATCCACTTTGAATGACACGCATTAGGTTATACATGATAGTATCTTTCCTGAGGTTTGCCGTAGAAACTTCAAGTTTCTTTTCTTTTGTTAAAAATGGTGTAAGCTTTCATTAAAATAAGGTTTCAGATGAATGTATTAATAACCATGTATTTTTATGTATAGTTCCATGTAATTTTTAGAAGAATAAATTACTTACTTCAATAGCGAATTTCATGCAATAGCCCCCCTCAATTTCCCACCAATTTTATATGTGGGTAGCTCGGATTGTGTGCTAATGCCTGATGGAAAAATTGGGATGGGTGGTTCAGAGACAGGGTGATAAAAAACCTGAGGGAAAATACCATCATTTATAACCTATTGTGTGTTATTCAAGGTGGAGCCGCAAGTGGCGTACACAGAGATTTTAAAGAGCATGATGACAAGTGGAGTTGTTGTTCATTTGTTTGAAATTGCAGAGGTAGAAAGCCAGCAAGTTGTTTGTTGTAGTTCTTCAAATGTGTGGAAATGTATGTATAAGAACATTTGCTATGTGATTTCTGTGGTGAAACACAAGTGTTTAAAATGTGGAAAAGCAACGTGTTCTCGGTTATATCTACTGATCGTATTTGGCACTGCAGTCGAAGTGCAGTTTGAAAGATTTACACTTCCAGTCAACACCTTCAAGACCACACTGCAAGATCATTCTCGAAGTATACTCGCTTCAAGTATGGTCTTGCATCTTTTGGACACGGCCTGATACTCTCTTTGAATATTCCATAATTCATGTTAATGTTAAATTTCAAGGGTACATATTAATTAATGTATAAAGTTGAAAAAAATAGGATGATATTTGCGAGAAAAAATGTTGGGATTGGAGCATCAACTTTGAAAATACAAATTTACTGGGCTGTGGGCTTACAAATGTAGAGAACCACTGTTGTTCAGAGCATCAATTTTCTTGTTCACCTTCGATGCTTCTTCATTTACAAATGATTTTCCTATGAGATCTTTGTTTACATCACCTATCCCAATACATGTTTATAAACCTTTACTGTACACTAATGCCTTGCAATATCAAGTTAGTATTATGCCGCTCATTAAGGAGAAGTCTGATTAGATAGTGTGTCTAACTTGGCTTGGATATCACCCTTTTTGTGCTACATTTTCCAGTGATTCTTCCATTTCTAGTAGATTCAGCCACATGTGATAGATATTGAAATAATCTAATGTGTGTCTATTCAGCCGACATCAGTGTTACTATTAATACCATGATCCTGGGTGGATTACAGTTGTAACTTTATGCAAGACCTTTTAACACATATTTTGATTTTGTATTTGCTAAACAAGCTGTGATTGATCAATAGTTCCAAAGTTATTGAACCTTGCAGTTAGCTACAATACTTATTGGTCAAATATGGGTCACAATTTTTGGTGTGCATCACCTTCTTCCACAGGCTATAGCTTTAGAACTATTTCTCGGAGAAACCTAATATTTGTATAGAACCTTTCCATACATAACTGGACCATCATCCAAATCCAAGACTTTCTGAAATTGGTCTGACAAGGAATGACCCATAAAATTTCTTTACTGGTATTTAAAAGTAGTTGCGGTAGCTCAGTCATTAAGGCGTCTGACTACCATGTGAGAGACCCGGGTTTGATCACCGGCGGGGGAGAACCAGGAATTTTTCCACCTGTTCAAGCAGCTCCGATGCCCACCCAGCGTCGTATAAAGTGGGTACCTAGAGAAAACTCAGGGGGGGGTAAAGGCAGCCAGGGGCATGGTGCTGATCACATCACCCCCACCTTCGGCTGTGATCAAGATATTGTGGGGACCTAACCTCACACCCCCTATACGCCATCATGGCTTGGTGCATAACACAGGGGAGCACTTTACTTTATTGATATTTAAAAACTGTTTAAGCTATGTATATGATGCATCATATCTGGTTGAAAATATATGTAACTTTTTGAATTTGGTATTGCCTAGCCTTTTTATATAAAGTTTACTATAAGTTGTCTTACTTCTGTGTACATGGACATCTCCAGGATACTTTCAAGGGGGGTGGGCAGGAATATTTTTACCCCTCAAAAAACACTATTTCAGTCTGAAATTATCATGTTTCTTCAATGAATTTATAATAAATAACATGAATTACGGTGACTGAAATGAAATTATGTGTGAAATATGTAGTTTTTATGTGGACAGTCATTTTCCTTGGCTCCTTTCAGATGTTCGTTGATTGATTTAGTTTATTTTACTTCGCGTTTTGTGCCTCTTGGCTAATTTGCGAAGATGGGGATGAGTGATGAAATTGATGAATGGACATTCACAAACAACCAAACCCGACCAGGATTCGAACCCGGGACCCTTGGCGCCGCAGCGCGATGTGCTAACCACTCGGCCACAGGGTCGGGCTTCAGATGTTCGTATCTGTGTATGTAAATTACAGTGGCACATTCTCCAATTACCACGTTTACAGCTAGTAAACCAACTTTTTCATATTGTATTTCATTTAAAGCATGGTTTATTGCTCATTATATATTCTGCAAGCTACGAAAACAAGCTTCTAAACCAGAATTTAAGTAAATTATTTAAAAAAAACTTAAAAACTGGTCTCCATCACACCCTTCTGATGACCAGGTTTCCTCCCAGATTGTAGGTAAGGGAGACGAAAAGAAAGTAGGACGAGTGGTTATTTAAAAACATGAGGCTTCAGGGTGCTTGGCAGAGGCAGTGTTGTTATGTGAAGGGAAATTTATCTTGGTACAGGGAAACCTATGTCCAATTGTAGGTAAAGAGGGAATTTTATGAAAAATTTAAAAAAGCAGAAAATTTAAAAGTTGTTGGATTTCCATTTTCTTTTATTTACTAGCATGCCTTCATTAGTGTTTTTCTTCTATTACATATATTACATCTATTACATAGGCCTATATCTGGTACACCAGATCAAATTTTCAGAAAGCTGTGCGTTACTGTATAAAAAGCAGGGTACCAGTTAGATATAGTGAAAACACATTTAACTCGTTTATTTCCGAATTATTTACATTTGTACTTACCTTATATGCATAGCGGAACATTTTTCAACTTGGGATTATGTTTTTTTCACTGAAAAAAGTGTAATTTTTCACATTACAAGTATTTATTGGTCGTTGCTAATTCGCTTTCGTGACACACAATATGGCAGGCAAATCTTGACTCACGTTGTCTATCGTCAGCTGATATGCAGTGTTTCCAAACTTATGAACCGAAAAATGCCACACAAACTATTCACAAAAGTTTTTTAAGCGAAAATTGATCCACAAACCATTCATGGAAGGTTAGGTTAGGTTCAGTTAGGTTAGACAAACATAGAAAATTAAATTGGGGGAAAAAACCACTCACACGTCATCTTGTAAAACTACCGTGTGGTTGCTACACTAACACTTATTAACCGAAAAATGATGGTTTTTAGGCTAACATTGATCCACAAACCATTCACAGAAGGTTAGGTTAGGTTCAGTTAGGTTAGGCAAAAATAGAAAATTAAATTGGAAAAAAAAAACTCGCTCATGTCATCTTGTAAAACGACTGCGTGGTTGCTACACTGTTCGAATGCACGGAACATCTGATTCACATAGTCGACGGTAATGGTGGCACGAGCTATCGTGCAACGGAGATACATTAATGTCGAAAATGACATTATTTACCGGCCGAATAAGTTGCACGAATCGAAAGAACACTATTCCCAGCTTCCAAAAGTCCACAGGAACTCAATTTCGTAAGTACTTTCCCATCATTTCTCCTGTAAATTTGAAGAATTCTGTTTTCACTATATCTAACTGTTACCAAAAGCAGAATTGGTAAATATGTGATATCGCCCGGACGGATTTCTTCAAATTTACAGGAGAAAGTACTTACTGAAATGAATTTCTTTAGCATTCTGGATGTTCTTGGAGGTATTTTCTTTCACGGAAAGTAAAAACTTCGTAGTTTAATGCTGCCGAACAAGAATTAATCACTTTTTACGTAAGAACTTGGCATTGCCTGCCACATTATGCCGTTGTTTCCATTGTGTGCGTGCAGATGGCGAGGGCGTTGAAAGTCACGCGATCTCTGCAGTGTTTCCAAACGTGCCTTCTTTTTACGAAAATTTCTATTTTTATCTATGTTCGACGCGTGTTCTTTTTTCGATGAATTTAGGGGTGAAATGAGTGCTAATGGAACCTAACCTAACAGGCCTAACCTAACCTTGTGTGAATGGTTTGTGGGGCTATCCGTGGATGGTTTTTGGGGCTAATGTCAATGGTTTGGGGGGCTACCCATGGATGGATTTTGGGGCTAACGTCAATGGTTTGTGGGGCTACCCGTGGATGGTTTTTGGGGCTAACGTGCATGGTTTGTGGAGGTAAACATGAAAAAAAAATCGAAATAGTACATAATTTTCCGTCATGAAGGTTTGAAACACTGCTTGCGCACTGAAAATCGACAAAACACAAGCTGGCGCGTCATGACGCGCGATGATCTATTACGAGTGCACGCCATATTGTCTATTACAGAAGCGGAAAAAGTAAGACAAATAATCAATCGTAATATGAAAGTTGACAGTATTTTATGGAAAAAGGCATAACTTCACTTTAAAGAATGTTCCGCAAGGCAAAATAGGTAAGTACCAGTGGTAAAATTAAGGAAATAAATGAGTGTAAGGTGTCCGGGCGTTATCGCATATTTACCGCAGAATTTATACTAGCATTAACATTAACTCATTTCCTGAAGTATATATTTTGGTCCTTTTCATCATGGACATAATGGCATTTTAACTTTGCATTCTGTAATTTAACATCAAATTCTAAACAGGGTCATTCCATGTGAAAATGCTAAAAGAACTAAACCTGACCCACCTAACTACGAAAGTATGAGTGTAAAATGTGCAATTTTTTCAACACCTTTAAATTGCAGTATTTTGGTAATCATGGCACCTGCAGAAGGGTATTGAACAAAATCTTCAAACATTTTGATACACGAATGACTGGTGTCAAGCACATGGGGCCGTTTACCCACCATACCCCTCCAGAATTACATTGAAATTTATATTAATCGACAGATTTTGATGTTTTGCATAATATAAAATTAGTTGCAGCGTGTGGAAAACAGAAATAACTGAGATATTTGATCATAAAGTATGACCAGCAAAAGCACAAACCTGCCATTTTGGAGTGCTTCCGCTGCTTATTATTAAAACCCTTTGTATGCACACTCAAATAGCAAAATAACAAGTCGATAATAACTATTGGTACCTAACCTAAATGTAAAATTATACTTGCTGTTGTAGAATGTCGTTTTGGGTGCTAGATTCAATTGCACTAAGCTTTCAGGCTCTTATTGGTAAACACTTTATTTCACAGTGGCACATTTTCGCGAGCTAAAATCAACTGAAAACGTTCACAAACAACAAAATATTCATATACCATGCAAAACGTTTCACATTCTATAGAGGGTGTACACAGGGTCAAGGGTGCCAAACTCCACAGTATGTGTTAAGAGACGTAAATCGAAATCGAACCATGTAAAAATTACGTACGTAGCATGATGAAATCGCAATAAAACAAAAGGAACTTGGGCCCCAAAATCACTATAAATTGGGCATTTATGAAAAAATGTGGGGGTTGTACGGATATATCACTGCCTCACATAACACACTCATATCAACATATTTCAAGAAGCTTGCACTAAAATATCATTAACTATTTAATGTAAAAAAAACAGTGCATTACAACCCCTCACAGAAGAGGTTTATTCGGAAATATTAATCTGGCTAGGTCTAACATTGCATTTAGAGGGGTGTAGGGGTAAATTTAGAGCCAAAATAACTGTAAATTGGACATTTGTGAAAAAATGTGGGGAGTATGTATCTTGCAGTTTTCAATATCATAATTTTATACTCCAGTTATTGCATTATTGATTCAACTGTCTACTCACTTTCGGGAGTTTGTAAAAGGATTTCACCTGAAAATGATATCAATCCGACAAATTATTCACACCCTTCTTTATAATTAACATATATTCAATTAATATACAGAATAGGACAACAAACAACACGGCTTCGGTAACTGATCTTCATTTGTTTACATGACGATTGTGCGAGGCCCCTTAATCAGGATTTCATCATCACTTCCGGTGCTAGTCCTGTCCTATGTGGAAAAAGAAATTTCGCTTTCCGCTTGCATGTGGGACGCATCCAGTATCTACGCGTTCAGCGGGCAAAGCAACGAGGAGTTGGAATCTGATGACTGATTCGTGTAAAGTGTTCGTGGTTCGGATCGCAGATGATGATCAGTGAGCATTGCTCGAATACTTAACACGCCAAGTGAGGTTTTTGGACGTAAAATAACAAGTGGTGATCGTTATGCGTGGAACAATTTCATGAGCAGTATATTGACAATGGTCCAAAAAGGAGGACATTTTCCGATTTTTCAGAAATCCGCCCGGACGCCGGACAGACACCGAAAAAGGAGGACATGTCCGGATAAAAGAGGACGTCTGGTCACCCTACATTTACCACACAATAAAGCATGGCACATTTCACAGTTTAACGTGGAAAACGGTGTTTGAAGTATTGTGGCACTTACAGCGTTTACCAATTTTAGACTTTAGTTATATGTTGTTCTATATTTCTATAATGCTGTAAGTTGCGAGTCAGTCCACTACACTCCATGATCAAAAATTGAAGAAACAAGGCCTAATCCGTTCCCAGACACGCTTGGCGCCAGTCTTTGCGTCCCCTACTTCGGCACGATTTCCTTTGAAGAAAACCGCTACAAGTCGGTTTGGAATCGGCCTGGCAACATGCCTGTCGACACGTACCCACTTAGTCGACTTTTACGCCCGGCCTTGCAAACTGGCATAGTAGGAACGCACCTTCACAGTGACGATTAGACAATAGGATTATTAAGAGAATATGAGACAGGTGTTGGGAAGCATCTTACACACTGCAGTGATCGCGCGGAAAAAAAAACTCCCGTCATTGATCGCACGCATCACTATGGCGCTGCATTGAAATACGAGCTCTAATAACAAGTCAACAATGGATAAATTTCAAATAACGGCTGCAAGAACCCTGTACTAGCTAACTGTAGACCAACGAGAACAAGTTTCTGCGCAAGTAGTGACGCGAGACGGCTCCACCAATGAACAGTGAGAGAAAAGGTATTGCGTAATGGACGACTGGTGTTACCCGCATCGCTCTGGCAGCGTTGAAAACTTTTGAAAAGGGCAATACCGTACTCACATTTTTGTCTCCAGGTCCGTACGCTTTGTTTAAGAATTTCTGAGGGAAATATTAGGGATATAACTGCAAGTGCAAATTTGACAAGCCGTGCATTTAGCTGCTCTACAGTTAGTTGGGACAGGGTATAGTTTCTGGACTGTTCCAGGAAGGTAGACTGGGAGCCAAGGTCAACAGTGTTGCCAAACTGCAGTAGCACCTGAAAATGTACAAGTGGATCATCATTGTGATCCGCGCGACCACTGCAGTGTTAAATAAGGGGTCTTCTTTGTCGCACTACAGTTTTGCTACGTTGTGTTCTGACGTCAGACGAGGAATGCGTACGAGGTTAGGTTAGGCCTGTCAGGTTAGGTTCCATTAGCATAAATACAATGAAAAATTATTATATTGGCTAAGAGAACTAGACATAGCTAGCCTAACTTAACAACGTAGGCATTTGGCCTAAAATTAAAAAGCTTTCTCCCGTGACGTCAGAACACAAGGTTGCTCAAGTGTTGTGCGATAAGTGAGAACCGTTAAATAAGCACCTGCCCAGACAGACACTCGCTTGTTACGTGAGCAGAAAGACGTGGACTAAACGAATCTTGAAACTGCCATTGTTGTCTTTCTATTGTGGGCGCGGTTAATGCAGTACTACACGAGAGTCCTATTACACGGTGAAGCCACGTCGCTTATCATTAGTCAGAGGAAGAAACAGCAGCTGATACGGGCCCTCTTATACTCTCCTGACACACACATCTTCCGAAGATATTAACCAGCCTCTGGGGCTGTCAGCCGGCACAACGACCTCCGAATAGCTTTTTCAATGCTCACCTTAATTTACGGCAAATCGGCGTGGAGACGCCGCTAACAAAAAGAAGACGTTTTACTTTTTGGTTCCTCCGCGGTGTCTTGTTGATTTAAGTTGATTTCCAGTTCAAACTAGGCCTTGGCTTCTCTTCTCCTGCCGCCCGTGCCAAATCCGTTCTTAAACGATTCTGTTTTTTTCGCTGCTTCCAATCTCCTTGCGTTCCTTCCCACTTGGCTTCCATTTATCACCGCTGCCTATGGTGTATCTAATCTTCGGCATACCTGGCATGCTCATTCCGAATACCTCATTTCCTACGTGTATTCGTCATCCCAGGCGTTTTCTTTACCTCACCGAAAGATGGATGCTGGTAGGAACGACTTAACCGCGCGGGCATAATTCAGTTTCATACTTCAAGGCGAAACACAAACGATGAAATACTTTGAGAGCGTATGCTGCGTGTGATGACAATGATTGATTAAAAGGTCTTGCAACCTCTACGTCCATCGTTAATAACGAAAACGAATTGTAATTCGCTTCTGTGCGAAATGATGATCTCCAGCATAAGCCAGCCGTACACCAGATCCGACGAGCCACCACGCGCCACGACAAGACGAGTCAATTTGTTATAACACCATTAAGCCTTGTTTCCATTACATAAAAATTCAATATGCTGACCAAGGCAGTAATTTAATTTTATTATAAAACATAAACTAAACGTAACGTTTCAACCTTATAGCAAGGTCTTCTTCAGACTCTGCACGAAGTACAAATGTAACAAGATACAAACACAGGACGATTTATATACACAAACATTACTCCCCTCCAGACTATTAGAAACTTGTTCTGCAACATTCTAGCAGGTGGCTTTCCCTTGTCAACTGTACTTTCACCTAAAAGGCTAAACATAATAACTTTCATATAGAATATGGTTGGACTCTTTATCTCACGCTCTTTTTTCTTCATTCTTCTTCCTTCTTCTCTCCTCTTTCTATCTTGTCCTTTCCACTCTTTCTAACACCTTCTTCCATTCTTTGTTTAACTTCAGTTCATTGTGTCTTCTTCACCTTTCTTCTCCATTTCCTTGGCCTCCTTCCATTTTCTCACTAGCATTCTCTTCTCCCTTCCTATCTACTTAGCCTCATCCCACTCTATGTCATGTCCTGTTTCTCTCGTGTGTTTCAATATCGCATTTCTCTCTCTCTTAAGTCGTACATCATCCCTATGTTGTTTCAACCTGTCTTTCAGCCTCTTTTTCGTTTCTCCTATGTACACACTCTGACATTCTTTACATTTCACTTCGTAGATAATCCCTTCTTCTTCCTCTTCTCTGTTTTCCTTTTTCTTATTTGCATTCTTCGCTATTCTTAAGATTTTCTCCCTCCCTTCCTGTAAGTCTTTTGTTAGCTAATATCTGATTGCAGATTTCGTCCATGAACGCAGTAGATCCATGTCTGTCTTTTATAATTTGGGAAGTGTGTAACGATGTATTATAAGTATAACTAACACTTTACAGCAGAATCAATGTATCAATCACTGTGTATGTAGAATTTATGTACCAGTTTGTGTTTTGAATTGAATATTGGTAATATAAGGTAAAGTTACCCGTGCATAGTCATGCACCGTGTCATGAAGGCACGTTTAGAGAATGTTGGGGTAGGGCCCCACACATTCTCGATCTAGGCAACTTTGGAGATGATGTGATCAGCACCACGCTCCGACCGCCTTTACCCCTCAGGTACCCACTGATTGGAGGCTGAGTGAGAGAAAATAATTGGTTAGAAAATACAACATTAACCATTTAATTTAAGATTTAATGATGACTACATATAATTGCTAACTTCATGTTGCCCCCGGTTTCGGTCTGGGATTAGATGTCTGTGGCTGAAGAGTATGGATTTGCGCATGCGCAGATTGTTTTGTCGCAAGCTGCTCCAAACGAGACCAAATTTTACAGCCCATCGTTTTATTGTGTGAGAGAGGAATTGAAGCCAGAGAAGGAGAGAGAGAGAGAGAGAGAGAGAGAGAGAGAGAGAGAGAGAAATTTGGAAGCAATAGAGAGAGTGAAATATATAAATAAACGAAATGGAGAAAGGAATAGAGAAGCGAGAGAATAAGAAATAAAGAGAACAAAGAGAGAGAAGAAGAAGAAGAAAGAAAGAGAACAAAGAGAGAGAGAAAAAGAAGAAACAAAGAGAACAAAAAGAGAGAGGAAAGAAAGAGAACAAAGAGAGAGAGAAGAAGAAGAAAGAAAGAGAACAAAGAGAGAGAAGAGATAAATAAATATAAGCAAGACTGAGAGAGAAAATGGAAAAGCGAGAGACAAAGAAAAATTTAGAACAAAAACATGCAGATGAAGAGAAATTGTAGGAAAAGAAATAGCATAAGATCGAGAGGAATAATAAAGAAGAAACTGACAGAAAATTAGAAGGAAAACAGAAAAAGAAAAAAGGTCAAGAAGGGAGACAGTAAACACCAACGAGTAGGTGCTAAAACTGAGAAAAGGTCGAAAGCTCAAGATACAAGGAAATATACCCTGTCCCAGCTAACTATGGAGCAGGGCTGCGCATAGCGTCAGAGAAAGGCGGGGCTGAAGTCGCTTTCCACCCCTTCGCGCAACCCCGTTCCTTCTCACGTGATCATTGATGGAGCCGTCTCGCGTCACTACTTGCGCAGATACTTCTTTTCTTTCGGCTGCTTCAGAGATATGTGGGACAGGGTATAGAAATATCTATGATAGAAAATGTTACGGCCCATTGTTGTTTTGTGTGAGAGAGGAATTTAAGAGAGAGGGAGAGAGAGATGGAAGCGACAGAAAAATATAGAAATAGGGAAGCAATAGAGAGAGTGAAATATATACCAGGTGTGCCGGTTAATAATTCTTAATTTCGTCGCTAGATGGCGCTGGAAGCAAAAGTTGGTGCACAGTCTCAACTGTTACGTCAGTGTGTTGAAACGCCGTGGATGTGTAACCGAGTGCAAGTGATCCTGATATCGGGTTTGTGTGGGAAACATGTTGACCTTCAAACCAAATAAGGAGCATGTGCAGCACGTCCTGCTTTTCTTGTACAATCAAAAGAAAAACGCGAGTGAAAGCCATCATATCCTTGTGGAAACGTACGGTGACAATGTCCTAACGCAAGACGCGTGTGTGCGTTGGTTTCGACGATTCAAAAGTGGTGATTTCGACTTGAAAGACAAAGATTGCCCGGGCCAGCCGAAAAAAATCCAAGACGCCGAATTGCAAGCACTGTTGGACGAAGACGATACGCAAACGCAACAACAACTGGCAGAGAAGTTAAATGTTGTTCGCCAAACCATATCTGATCGTCTTCATGCCATGGGAAAGATCCAGATTGGACGACAAGACACGGAAAAGTGATTTTGCAGCACGACAACGCCTCATCACACACAGCGAAAGGCGTCAGAGACACCATTTCTGCACTTGGCTGGGAATTCTTGCCCCACCCGCCATACGCACCAGACTTAGCCCCTTCGGACTACCACTTGTTTTCATCGATGTCTCACTCACTTTTCCAGCAACACTTCAACAATTACGAAGATGTCGAACAATGGCTTGCTGACTGGATCACCTTAAAATGTGAACGATTTTTCTGGCAGGGCATCCACAATTTGACGGACAGATGTGCTAGCGATGGCGCATACTTTGAATAAAGCATTTGTTACCTTTCTCCCAAGATACACTTGTTTTCTTTCGGATCAATTAAGAATTATTAACCAACACACCTGGTAGTGATGACTGATGAGGTATAATGAGTGAAGATAGAGAAGAGGTTCGTTTTAATGATCTCGTTACACTTTTCATTGACCTGACGCTTCCGTCGACTACCTCACGTTATGCAAGATATGCACAGCATTTCGCAATACCTCTGTGCTGAGGTTATACGGAAGGTGACGAATGTACACCTCACCGATAGAGGACATGAGGAGTAACAAACTCTAGTCTGGGAGCAGTATAAACATGAAATCCGAAAGGACAGCTCTCTCAGTTGGCTGGCAAATTCGATCACTACACTCAGTGCGGGATAACGGAAGGAGCGTGAGTTGGAGTCGATGTACGAGCTCTGACAATGCCTGTTAGATACGTCTAAGACGGTACTCAGGGAGAACATCAGACAGGTATGACAAGTGTGGAGAGAGCATTTCACTCAGTTATATCTCATCTTTTCTTTCATTGACCGGGGCGCGTATTTTGCATGTCCACATTGAAATAGAGATTGGGGTGTGTGGTTTGTGCATGAATTCTCCCTATTGGCTAGCAGACTGCCTCTAATCTACATTATTATACAGTGTGTCCGAGAAAAAATATACTAATAAAGAATTTAAATAACTCAACAACCGTTAACGACAGAAATGTCAAATAACGTTCATTTGGAAGAGAAAATCATAGATTTTTTTAAAACCAAAGAACAAGAAAAAAATTTCACCTTAGTAGATCTCAATGTGTGCTCCTTTGGTGGCTCGACAAACATCAAGGCGGTACTCAACCTCCATCCAAGTGTTCTTCAAGATTTGATGAGTGACGGAGCCACATGCATCGATAATTCTTTCACGGAGATCATTGAGGTCTTGCACAGGTGTTTGGTAAACCATAGTCTTCACATAACCCCAAAGGAAAAAGTCCAAAGGAGTCAAATCTGGTGACCGTGGTGGCCACTTAATAGGTCCACCCCTCCCAATCCAATTACCAGCGAAATTGTTATTAAGGAAGTTAGTAACACAACGGGCATAATGTGGGGGGGGGGGCATCCTGCTGAAACATGTACCCATGAGGTATACGAGGTACAGCATACTGTTGCAACATTTGCAGGTAACTTGGACCTGTAACTGTAGCTTCCTCAAAGAAAAAGGGCCCAATTACGGAATCTCGTGTCAAACCACACCACACATTCAACTTTAAGCTGTCGCGTTCATGTTTAACAACTGCATGGGGATTCTGCTCACCCCATATTCTACAGTTATGCCTATGCACTTTTCCGGAAATGTGGAAGGTAGCCTCATCTCAAAATGTTACGCGTGTCAGAATTCATGGTCATCATCAATGCGTGATAGCACTTCACTAGCATAATCAATTCTAGCGGGTTTATCACTGCACTTTAGTTTCTGAACAAGCTGTAACTTGTAGGCTCTAAGCCTTAACCTTTTATGTACGATATCATGCACAGTAGAACGTGGAATTTGAAGTTGAGAACTAGCACGTCTCACAGATTTACGCGGGCTTCTCTGGTAAGCTTCCTGAACTGCAACCACTTTATCCTCGCTCACACGCTTCCGACCACTACCTTTCTTCCTCAACAAAGACCCTGTTTCCAGCAATTGTTTATGCCATTTAACAATGTAATGACGTTCTGGTGCTTCCTGTCCATATTGTTGCCGGAATCTTCTTTGTACCGTTACAGGAGACTTCAATTCTGCAAACCAAAAGCAGCACTCAACTTTCTGACGAACAGTAAACGGCGCCATTGTACAGACTACTCACGAACAAAGCCGCGCATGCGCTTAATTATGTTACGATTTTTTCCCTTCTGGTGGTCAAAAAAATCCTTTCTTCCCTCTTCCAAATAAACGTTATTTGACATTTCTATCGTTAACGATTGTTGAGTTATTTAAATTCTTTATTGATATATTTTTTCTCGGACACACTGTATATCATTATCTGTATTATAGGATACGAAACTGGCATTTTTTCATTGACTTGGGCGAACACTTGATGTAAACCACAGACTACTATGCCCCAGCACTAGCAGAACCATCTGGTCGGGAAAGACAACGCACTCGAATATTAATCAATATTCGGAAAGCGAATAGACTTTCTTATTTGAAATAATAAAGGAAATAATTTTTAATATGTTGCGTTTGATGAAAATTCTTATACAATTACTAAATATATTGGATAATTTTTCCGGTTTTCGTCACATTCAATCAAGAAACATTTTGAATTCTTACTTTAAAAATCTGTCAAACCCTTGATAAGCGCCAAAACCTTAATTTTGACAATATAAACGCACGCCTATTTGTTTTAAAAAGAGTTGTTACAAACCAGATATAACAACACAAAATGAAAAGAAAATAGTTTCGAAATAGAAAACTAGATGGCAGCACAAGGTGAAAGAATGTAAATAAATCGTTGGAGGATAAATATCGATTTAGTGAAAGTGAAGCTGTAATAGAAACATGTGGAAAAGATGGAAGCAATGTATTAAAAGTAGATAATATACTGCTGGACAAAAAAAACCGGACACCTTAATATTTGACATCTGAATTGCAATTACTTATAAATTACGCTCTCAGTTAAGTATTGAACAATTGAACATTCATTATTGAACATTTTCCATAGTTTTTACGTTTATTACTTATCTATTTATTTATTTATTTACTCGTATTTACTTATTTGGAACACCTAGTAGGCTCAAAATTAATTTCATGCAATTTTGTTTTCATTTTTTGATTTTCAATTCCTGTTGACGTTATTTTGTTTAATGTCTAGAGAGGCATGAATTTTGGTTCATAGTAACCATAGTAACAGATATTATTGACATTGTCATTGCTGGTGTTTTTCTTGCAAGTGTATTGTAAGTTTGCTATCTTGAAAATGAGACGTGAAGAGGTAATAAAAGCAGTAGCTCTCCGTGATGATGGTCGTAGTGTGCGCTATATTGCTAGGGTGCTAAATATAGCACGAAGTACTATCCATGAAGCTCTCAAACGTTATGATGCAACTGGTTCCTAAGGTAGAAGACCGGGATCTGGTCGGAAACGATGCACAACAGCACGGGAAGATCGTTTAATGCGTATCATAGTCTTAAGAGACCGTCGTACGACTTCAAATATTGTGACACAGCATTTTTGAAATGTTCATAGAGCTGTGGTTTCTTCACGAACAGTTCGTAGAAGACTGAATGAAAGTGGTTTATCATCTCGGAGGCCGGCTACAGGTCCCACGTTGTTAGCACGTCACCGGAAGCAAAGACTGGAATTTGCTACAAAACGCTTACATTGGAATGTGGAGCAGTGGGAAAAGGTTTTATTCTCCGATGAGTCAAAATTCAACCTACGTTCATCACACAGACGTGAACATGTTATAGAAGTCCTAATGAGCGTTATGCACAATGTTGTTATGTTGAAATAACACCCTTTGGAGGCGGTGGTGTCATGGTCCGGGGAGGTACCTCTTTACTAGGACGTACAGAGTTGGTTCTTGTAGAGAATGGGGCATGGCAGCTTGCAGGTATATTACAGAATGTTTGGCACATCATGTTGTACAGTGTCTCTCAAAAGTTTTAGGACAACGACATTTTAAACTAGGCAACCCAATTTACACAAGGTGTTGGTGGGTTGCGTGTAGAGTTAGGCTCAATTTCAGGGTTGCCACATGCACAATAAATATTTATAAAATACGCGAAAGAAATAAAAACAAGTATTAGTGTATAAAAAGTATTAAAAATATCAATATTATATCGCTAGTGACAAAATTCTTTCTGAAAGAAAAATAATAGGTTTTCTAGCATTTCATCGCTGATGAGTCTACAGAAAGGAGAAGAGGTGAGAGAAAACGAGAGGTGACAAATGACAGGAGAAAGAGAAAGCGAGAGGAGAAGAGGAAAAGTAGAGGAGAGAAGAAAGAGAGGATAGACGAGGAGAGGAGATGTAGTGAGGAGAATGGAAAAATATTCTAGGAGAGATGAGGAAAATGGAGCAAAGGAGAGAAAAGAGAAGGAAAACGAGATGAGAGAAGAGTGTAGAGTAGAGTAAAGGAGAGAAGAAGAGAAGAACGAAAAGAAGAGGAGAAAAGTGCGTGGAGTCGGAAATCTAAGACAGGAAAGGAGATACGAGGAGTGGAGATGAGTGTGATGGAGATAAGATGCGAGAAAAGTAGGGAAGGCGATATGAGATAAAAGCAGAGCAGAAGGAGGGGAGAGAAGAAGGGGAAGGGGAAGAGAAGAACAGAAGGGACTGAAGAGAAGAGGTAGTTGCAGAAAATATCGTCTCAGCGTCAAGAATTGATGCATTGGTCAAATTATCGACATTTAACATTCAATAACATTTTGAAATGTATTGGAGAATGTATTAAATCGGTGCGAAATGCCTTTTGGCTTAGTTCAGAGCAAGGTAAAATCTTCCATGTAAGATCTTTGATTTTACCTGCGATTATACCACTAAAACATGAATGTAATTTTAATATTTATAAGAATTATCCAATTTTTGTCCAATTCTCGGTTCGTTGAAATGGAGATTTTGTAATTTATCCCCCCTCCCCATTGTTAATTCCAAACTGAATCATTCCCTTTCACACGGGGTGAACAAATGAACATAATGGGATAGGTCTAAAACTTACGAAAATTTTCTGCCACCGGAAGGGTTTGAACCTACGACCATCAGATTGACAGTCCTGAACGTTAAACACTACACTACAAGCTTTCGCTCCTGAAAGTAAGTAGAAGGAGCTGACCAATGTGAAATGTAGATGCAACTCTTCTCCTACATGTAATGTGCAAGCAATACTTGTTTGTAACAAAGAAAACGAAGGTAGTACGACTCGGAGGAAACATTTAATGGAGAATTGCACATGATGAGAACTTTTCATTCGATATTTGCATTGAACTCGAGTGGGAAAAGGGGTAAAATTAGTATGTCCTGAATTGCCACAAATATAAATAGTTATTTCATTAATATTTGTCAATGTCTTTGAAGCAGTACACAATTATCGTTAAAGTATTATAATTCACGATCTTATACATGAAAATATCCCTATGAACGTGTGTCAATTCATTTATTTGTTTATTTTTTATAAATTCCATTTGCAGAACAATGTAGCTACTATACACTGCTATTACAATTAATGTCACCATGCTCTTGTTTGTAATAAAAGGAGAATTAAAAAAAGAACACCTCCTAAGGAGGATCGAACCTGGGACCACAATTAATGCTTTCAAGAACTCTAACCACTACATCACGCCCTTACTTTCGATTGAAACAACAATTTTTAAGTATTCTGTCTCTCCAATATTGTAAATGAAGTTGGGTATACATGTGGTTGAACTTTTACTTTAATTTTGGATTGCTTTCTTGTAGTATAGCAGATATCTTCGAGAAATAATTTTCGAAGTGATGAAGAAAAACGAGAATATTGGTAGTTGTGAAAATGCGAGTTATTTCTTCTAACTTATTATTGTGATTAGACATTATTAATGAAAAATATCTAGAGGCTTGAACATTGCAGGACGATGTTCTTTTCCTGTGATACTGCAACAGACGAAATGCTTGTTTACTGACGCAAGTCTGGTGTTCAGAACAGTCTTATGAAATGTATTTGCTGTAGCGTAAGGTAACACGAAATAATTACACCGTTTGCGAACTACCAAATCTGCGCAACGTTAGACGTAAACAGGCGGAAAATTTTATTCTTCACACTTGACAGTATTAGTCAAGGGAGACTCGTGGGACACTGTGTTAAGGTACTGGAGTAAATCCTTCTTATTTTTCTTCCTCGAAGGACAACAATTTTATAGTAGAGTAACAGTAGTTCCGCTCTTTCTTATTTCTTTTAAATTCTTCCACATTCCTTTCATTGGGTTAAATATAAATAAAAGTATTGCTTGCATTTCTGTCATTGACGTAGACCAGGCCAGTACGCAGGATTTCTTTGAGGGAGTGGCCAGACCCTAATGTGTGTGTGTGTGTATATATATATATATATATATATATGAGAGAGAGACAGATATTACGAAATAGTTCAAATACAAAAGTCATAATAATTATATGTTTAGAAAATAATATATTTATAAATTAAATGTTGCGTACTAGGAATTATTATTACAATAAAGAACATGTCTAATTGTGAGTTAAGAAAACAACAATAACAAAGAGACATTCTCGCATCACGATTGCAGTTCGAAAAAGTCGGGTCAGGGATGAACTAAGCCAAAAGGCATTTCGCACCGATTTAATACATTCTCCAATACATTTCATAATGTTATTGAATGTTAAATGTCGATAATTTGACCAATGCATCAATTCTTGACGCTGAGACGATATTTTCTGCAACTACCTCTTCTCTTCAGTCCCTTCTGTTCTTCTCTTCCCCTTCTCCTTCTTCTCTCCCCTCCTTCTGCTCTGCTTTTATCTCATATCGCCTTCCCTACTTTTCTCGCATCTTATCTCCATCCCACTCATCTCCACTCCTCGTATCTCCTTTCCTGTCTTAGATTTCCGACTCCACGCACTTTTCTCCTCTTCTTTTCGTTCTTCTCTTCTTCTCTCCTTTACTCTACTCTACACTCTTCTCTCATCTCGTTTTCCTTCTCTTTTCTCTCCTTTGCTCCATTTTCCTCATCTCTCCTAGAATATTTTTCCATTCTCCTCACTACATCTCCTCTCCTCGTCTATCCTCTCTTTCTTCTCTCCTCTACTTTTCCTCTTCTCCTCTCGCTTTCTCTTTCTCCTGTCATTTGTCACCTCTCGTTTTCTCTCACCTCTTCTCCTTTCTGTAGACTCATCAGCGATGAAATGCTAGAAAACCTATTATTTTTCTTTCAGAAAGAATTTTGTCACTAGCGATATAATATTGATATTTTTAATACTTTTTATACACTAATACTTGTTTTTATTTCTTTCGCGTATTTTATAAATATTTATTGTGCATGTGGCAACCCTGAAATTGAGCCTAACTCTACACGCAACCCACCAACACCTTGTGTAAATTGGGTTGCCTAGTTTAAAATGTCGTTGTCCTAAAACTTTTGAGAGACACTGTACCATATGCACCATTCATAGGCCCACATTTTGTTTTTATGCATGACAATGCACGTCCTCACATTGCGAAAATTGTCACGGAGTACCTGGACGAAGTTGGGATTACGCGATTAGAATGGCCACCACAAAGTCCGGACCTAAATCCAATAGAGCACGTCTGGGATCAACTGAAACGACATATCAGAAACAGCACAATAATTCCAGAAACAAATGAAGAGCTAAGACGTGCTATTCAAGAAGAAAGTGAGTAATTGGACCAAGAAGTGATTTCCAACCTTATTCAAAGTATGCCACGGCGGTTACAAGCTGTAATTGATGCAGGGGAGGTAACACCCGCTACTAGACAGCTTATATACCCCACCAGTACCAGTTAAGAATATTTAAAAAAATATTGCTAAGATTTTTTTTCTAATTTTTTTTGGTAGTTTTCTGTAACTTTCGTTTATGTTCTAATTTAACTTATTAACAATAAATTTCAATTTGCTTTCTGTTGAATATATTCAGGTTTTCTTATTTCCAACAATTTCTGCAACATTTAGTTAGCCTTCGAATCAGAATTTATGCGTTATCACAAAAAATGCAAGTGTCCGGTTTTTTTTGTCCAGCAGTATAGATGGGAAAGAAAAATATAAGTGGTTTTCAGCTTTCAACAAGTTCAAGATTGTAGTCAAATTGTAAGGCACGCCATAGAAGTATTCAACAAAGTAGAAAACAAGTGACTCCATTCAACCAGAAACTTCTCCATTACAAACCACATCTCCAATCTCTATTTCAATGTGCACATATGAAATATGAGACCGGGGCGGGCCCTTTACAACCATTATGAACTTTAAACCTCTCGTTTTGTTATTTGCTATATCCCAGTGACTTTTCGATCCCTGGTGTAAATCCGAGTCACACTTCATGGTGGAGGTGCGGGGCAAGGTTCTGAGTCACACTTCAATAGATACATGAAATGGAGAAAAAATAGAGAAGCGAGAGAAGAAGAAAGAAAAAGAGAGAGAGAAGAGTTAAATAAATAGAAGAGAGAGAGAGAGAGAGAGAGAGAGAGAGAGAATGGAAAAGCGAGAGACAAAGAAAAATTTAGAACAAAAATATGCAGATGAAGAGAGAAATTGAAGGAAAAGAAATAGCATAAATCGATAGAGAGGAAAATTAAAGAAGAAACTGACAGAAACTTGGAAGGAAAACAGAAAAAGAAAAAAAGGTCAAGAAGAGAGATAGTAAACACCAATGAGTAGGTGCTAAAACGGAGAAAAGGTCGAAAGCTCAAGGTACAAGGAAATAGACACAATAGAGTTCCAGATAAAAGGGAGAGAGATGGAAAAGTATGCAATTTTTCCTTATTCCAACGGAGGGACCCCCTCCTTGACCCTCCCTGCAGATGGTCTTGAGTTCTTAGATGAACGCAATAACAAGCCAAATTGAAGAGTATCGTAACCTTTCTTCCCAGAAAAAGAATACCGTGTAAAACATACTATAATCCTCTACGTCTCTTGTTTCCCCTTTAATACCAAAGAAGTGAGACGAGGATTGTCTTATCGGCGCAGTGGATGATCATATATTAGGTACTTAAAGTATACAATTGGAACTTAATATTCGTTTACCAATATTTATTACAAAACATATTAGTACTTATACTTTCCAAATACAATTAATTCAACAGAAATGTCTATGGATTATCTCCCAGTTAACCTAGTTTCATTTGTCCCATTTGATAGTCAGCAGTCGGTAAGTAAAGGCTACACGAGTCAGAGCAAATCGCAACCCAGCCCAAAACCCCCCACAGCCTACATGACCAGGAGCAATCCACCAAAAAATCTAAACTAAAACAATTTCCTTTTCTTGCACTTTTAAGAACTCAAAATAAATCAATAGACTTTAGGTAAATTACACCCGGCCATGAGGGCCTATAAAGGGCGATAGACTGTAATGCAATATACTCAGCCTGTCCAGCCAGTGTCCAGTACGTCAGAAGTCTCTCGTAGTCGGCAAGGATCTGCCACGCTAAACTTCTCGCTCGACCAGCGCAGAAGCCCAGCCAATGGCAGAACCTTCCAGAGTCACCTGTCTGTTGAGTCTCCATCCGTCATTCATGAGCAATATTACACTATGGGCTTACAAAACAACCTCTCTCCCAAAAATTACAATTTTCTAGCACATAGTGTACTACTAGTTACACATATCTTTTTAGAATTCACATTTCAAACATACTCTTCTTACATAACCAAGTTTCAAGCTTTAGAGCGAGGTTTCGTAATAGTTATAGGGGTTTGCGCATGTCATCCCTCCAACTCCATCGCCTGTAAATATTCAAAAAGAAAAAGAAAACAAACTGGTACCAGTACAAGTTTACAAACATAAACCATTCATTCTTACTATAATACAGGCAACCTACACCCAATCTACAATAATTTACATTTATATAATGGGAGAATCCTTAATTAACCTTACATAGTCAGAGATCTTGCCGATCCATGTATAAAATTACCTATTATTGCCTCTCCTGGGCTCCAAATATCTTTTCAATTTATGTACATGTACTTTGGAACATACCCTGTCATCATCAACTTTCTTAACCAGAACTGAATTCTCTGTTAGAAATTTACTTATGAAATATGGACCCTCGTACATATTAGAAAGACTTTTAGTTATCTTGTCCTCTAAGGAAGATTTAATCTTAATCCTAACTAATACTTTGTCATTGACTTGAAACGTTATGGGTGCATATCGCTTCTTATACAATTGTTTTCTCTTTTCCCATTCCCTTTGCATATTTCTGATAGCATTTTTCCATTTATCTTGCAAATTACCATCTGCTACATTAAAATCCATATCAGATAATTGCCATTGGACTTCCAATGGATCCCACAAGTGTCGTCCCAAAAACAATTCCGATGGAGTATATTTCAATGTATGATGGTATGAACAATTTAAACTATACTGTATCCTTTTCAAACCTTCATGCCATTTAGTTTGATCTGCTGAATAATAACATCTCAAGGCAGTTTTCAAAGTACGTATGTATCTTTCACTTAAATTGGCCTGAGGATTGCCAACAGATAATCTAATATGCTGAATTCCATGGTTAAATAAATAACTGGTAAATGCATCTGATACAAAATATGAAGCATTGTCTGATACAATCTCATAACAATAGCCATAAGTCAAAAATATATGATCTAATTTATCAATCAATACCCTTGAACTCAATTTCCTAATAGGCTCAAATATACAAAATTTTGATGCTCCATCTACCAGAACAAAAATATATTTATAACCATTAGATACAGGTAATGGTCCACAAATATCTATGTACAACCTTTTCATAGGAATTGTTACAATTTCAGACGTTAATATATTTTCAGGGGTTGTGTTTTTACACTTAGCTCGTTGACATACATCACAAGATTGAACTAAATCCTTAACATCCTGAGACATATGTTCCCAAGTAACGTGTCTCTGTAGACGCTTAAGTGTTTTCAACCAATTACCATGAGATCCTGTTCGCATATTAGTGTGATAATATAATATTAAAGGATGTTTCAAATTATCTGGTACACAGATCCTATAAGGAAAATTCTTGGCTTTAGTTCTTTTGTATAAGAAACCTCGATGCAATTTATAATTTGGGAAATTTATACCTTGCTCCATTTGTCTCATAATATTGGCCAATTCCTGATCTTTCAACATTTCTTTCTTCAAGGTATCGGCATGAAATGGGTTTACCAACATGGCCAAATTAACATTACTAACATAATCAGAATCTAATTCTTCCGTGTGATAATCTCTCCAATCATACATACGAGATAATAAATCAGAAGTCACATTTTGCTTAGAGGGTATGTGCACCACTTCAAACTTATAACAAGAGAGTTTCTCCATCCATCTCGCATATTTGGAATATTTCCTAGATTGTTTAACCATATAACTAAGGCTCATATTATCTAATTGAATAATAAAAGGCTGAATTTTCAAACAGTATTCAAAACGTGATATGGCTTGCATTAAACTTATAAGTTCAATCTCATAAATTGTTCGTTTTCTATCAACTTCTTTTAATCTTTTAGAAAAGAACGCCACTGGTCTCAGATTATTATTTTCATCCGCTTGCAAAAGACAAGAGCCGAATCCTCTCAAGGACCCATCACATTGAATAACAAACGGTTTATTTAAGTCAGGCAATTTCAAAATTACATGTTCTCTAAATAGAGTTTTAATTTTTTCTAGTGCCTCTTGTTGCCTAGAACCCCAATGAAACTTTATTTTGGGTGTTCGGATTTCATTTAAGGGAGCTACCACAGTAGAATACTCTGGAATAAATTTAGAATAAAAATTTAAGGTACCCAATAATCTTAATAATCCTTTTAAATTTCTCGGAGAAGGGAGATTTTGAATAGCTTCAATTCTGTCTGGATCCATTTCACAATTTCCTTGCCCCACAATAAATCCCAAGAATTTTATTCTCCTTTTCAAAAAACAACTTTTATTGGGGGAAATCGTTAACCCATATTCACGTAATCTCTGCAGTACTAAACGTAAATGTTCCAGATGTTCTTTCTCATTAGCACTATGAACAATTATGTCATCACAAAATAAATGTAAAAACCTTCCCTTATAATCATGAAAAACTTGGTTCATAACTCGTGACATGCAACTTGGCCCAATACTAATGCCAAAAGGAATGACCTTATATCTATACTGATTATTGGGAGTTACAAAGGCTGTTACATCTCTACTAGATTCATCCAAGTTTACCTGGTTGAACGCTCTTTTCAAATCAATAACAGAAAATACTCTCCCCTGACTCAATTGAGCCATAGTTTCTTCCATATTAGCCACTGGGTGCGCATCATAGATTATTTTCTTATTCACTGCAGAATAATCACAAATAAGTCTTTTAGTCCCCCCTGAAGAAGGAATTACAAAGCAAGGTGCTGCGTACGGTGACGAAGATGCTTCAATAATGTTTTGTTCTAATAATTCAGTAATCACTCCATCTAGTTCCTGTTGTTTAGATGGTGGAACAAAATATGGACTCCGATGTACCGGAACATTATCATATAATTTAATTTTATACGAAAAGTTCTTTAAACGTCCTAGCTTAGAAGTAATAACATCAGAAAATTCACTTTTCAACTTACATAACTGTTGTTCAGTGTCCTCTAATGCAAACTGTCCAAAAGATGCGCCAGAAACATCAGAAGCTCTGGATTCGAGTCCACGCCTTCTCTCTCGTGGCCTCCACGAAGTCCTGGACTGGCTCCGAAAGGAGTTCTCACCATTGTTTACATTTCTGACGAAGTTTTCCTGGTTCGCCCCTGCTGCCTGCTGGAAACCTACATGTTGACCTTGGTCAGTTCTCGTGCGCTGATAAGACCGAGCTCCGACACTTCGGCCTGTGCTGGCTGAACCCTGGGCAGGAGAACGTACAGGAAATGAAGGACGATCTTGTCTTTGTCTTTGACCTATATTCTGTAAAACACGAAAATTTTTGCATAAGCTTTCCGATGTCCATTTAATAGGGATTTTCTCATCACTTCCGGAAAAACCAACAATTTGTTCTAAATAGTTAATCACCATGTGGCACTGTTTCTGAAATCTCACACCAAGCACTAAGTCTAAAGGCATGTTTTTGCAAACATGAAAAGTTGTGGTCCACGATAAATTTCCAAGACCAACATTTAACATAACTCCTTTATTAATATTCATAAGGTTGTTGTTACCAACTATCACTTGCATATCCAAATCCCATTCTCGAACAGTTCCCCTAGTCTTTATTCGATCTAAGAGACTTTCACTAATTAAACTATATGTTGACGCAGAATCTAAACAGGCCAATAAATTCAGATTATTGATTTTACAGTCAACAAACACAGCAGTCACTTTAGTTTCACCACCTTGTCTGGGTCTTATGTCACTACGCGATCCTTACAAAGCAAATTGAGCACCTCTCACATGCATCGGACACCATCGCTCAAAATGATCATTTGCTGAACATTTACGACAATATTTGGGCGTATATTCTTTGAATGCAGAACCTTTAGCCTTGAATTGTCGTTCGATATTATGTAATCCCCAAAAATCCTTGGACAAATAAGAAAGTTTTTCTAAAACTTTCAACTCGTTCTGCAATTCATTTAAAGTATTAGGTATCCCCTTTAGATACAATTTTTGGGAATACTGAGGTTTAAGTCTATCCACAAGATAACTTACAAAAGTGCATTCATCCATATCATACTGTAAAATCTTAGCAGCTCGAACTCTACTTTCTAAATACTCTAAGGGAGTTTCATTATCTCTTTGATTACCCAGTACATATTTATTACATAAATACTGCCTCCCAATAGAAGTAGCATACTTATTTAAGATCATTTGAACTACATCATTCCAAGGGATATTTTCAATTATACATTTCATCCATAATTTACCCATTTCAGTATTTAATTTTGGTAAAACTGCGAGCATAATCTCGTGAGAAGGAAACATTTTTCTGTCTTTAATAACCTGCAATACATACAAAAATCTATACAGGCTTTCAGCATTAATTTCCTTAACTATAGGTACGGTAGCTATTAATTGAGTCAAATTTTCTTTGGCCATTTCCATATTTAACTTTCTCAAATCGGACCTATTATATAATACTCGTTCGTCTTCATCAGACGACGACGAACTTTCCAAAGGCTTACTTGGGCGTTTATTCACCCACCGAGGTTTACAAGGTACCTTTACGTACGTTTCTACATCTTCCCCCTCCCTTTGTCGTCCTTGGGTATTTTCTGGGGTGTGTGGTAAGGGTCCCACAAATTCATTTAACAACTGCGAAGCAGAATGTTCTCTACGATTTGATGAAAGTGGGGGAAAAGGCGGAACAAAATTCCTCCCATCCACTGTTCCCGTAATATCTACAGTATAATAATTCCGAGAGGTAGCCATATTACCGCACCATTTTACAGTCTAACCATACTAGAAATATTGATATATTGATAGCCAATTGTACACAAGTAACAGAGACAGAACCAGCATGTAACTATGCTCTGCTCTTATAATACTCTACGTCTCTTGTTTCCCCTTTAATACCAAAGAAGTGAGACGAGGATTGTCTTATCGGCGCAGTGGATGATCATATATTAGGTACTTAAAGTATACAATTGGAACTTAATATTCGTTTACCAATATTTATTACAAAACATATTAGTACTTATACTTTCCAAATACAATTAATTCAACAGAAATGTCTATGGATTATCTCCCAGTTAACCTAGTTTCATTTGTCCCATTTGATAGTCAGCAGTCGGTAAGTAAAGGCTACACGAGTCAGAGCAAATCGCAACCCAGCCCAAAACCCCCCACAGCCTACATGACCAGGAGCAATCCACCAAAAAATCTAAACTAAAACAATTTCCTTTTCTTGCACTTTTAAGAACTCAAAATAAATCAATAGACTTTAGGTAAATTACACCCGGCCATGAGGGCCTATAAAGGGCGATAGACTGTAATGCAATATACTCAGCCTGTCCAGCCAGTGTCCAGTACGTCAGAAGTCTCTCGTAGTCGGCAAGGATCTGCCACGCTAAACTTCTCGCTCGACCAGCGCAGAAGCCCAGCCAATGGCAGAACCTTCCAGAGTCACCTGTCTGTTGAGTCTCCATCCGTCATTCATGAGCAATATTACACTATGGGCTTACAATACATAATAATTTAACATGCTCTAATTAAGAAAGATAAGCTAATTAAGATTGCAGGGTCATATCTCACATATGAAGATTATACAGGGTGATTCAAAAGTCGCCATACATACATAGCACACCCACTGCACGCAGTGAAAGGTGCGTGTTTCAAACGCATTAACACGTGCATTCACAACAACGGGAGTCATATTGAACATGTGTAACTACAAAACTGCTTTGTATGCTATGTACGCCGACTTTTGAATCACCCTGTAATTAATTCTTCTCTTTCTAACGTTCACAAACCCTTAAGAAATAATACTCCTATTAAGAAATAATACTCCTATTGACATATCATTCACCTCATGATATGAAAGCTGAATAAGTCTAGATATTAATTTAATGTAATTAATGTGTACGCCAAATAATCAACGAAATACGGAAGTGTCACTAAAAGAAATCGAAGATTTTTTTGATAGAAAGGAAAGGGTTATTAAAAATGAAGTCCCTGGTTTCTTGACTTTATTACAGGGAACTTACGGAACATAACGTCACTGTATGGGTGTACATCTGTGGCTGGCGTCCACAAGTTTCTATTCTTGTAATTCTGCATACCGCTGGTTCCAAACGTTGCCGCTAGGAGCGTGCAATGCAACATTGTTTCCCTCTCTCCTGTTTTAGGGCGAAATGGGAAGGGCGAAACGAGAAAAGAAGGTGTATACCCTGGTCCAGCTAAGTGGGCAGAGCGAATCTGATACGAAGTCAATTGGTACACTTTTGTGTACTTTCAGAACACACATACTTTACGAATGTTTCTTGAAATAAACAGATACACATTTATATGCTTATTATACATTTTGTAATGTATTTTCTCATATTGTTGATTATGTAGGCTACTGCTGTATCCTTTTTGAGTAATGAAAGCTTATGTACGAAATAAAACAAAAAAATATGAACTGCAACTGACGACACAAATAACAATAAAAGGCTTCTTTGAGTCTTTGGTGACAAAGCTGTCAGTAATTTCCAATATTATTATCGAGTAGCATGCCCAAATGAAAAGAAGACCTTTGCTGTAGCGGCGTTGTATGTAATCACAAAAGGTAAATATGTTTGCCGATAGATGGCACGGTGTTTGTCCCAGTTTGCAGGTGTAGCGAACGGCTGCGCCTAATGTTTCCTCAGTTGGCAAAAGTTGTTTTACTCGGACGGGTGCATTATGGATTCCTCCAGATCAGCGCAGAGAGCTGTAATCCAATTTCTTCGTGCAGCAGGCGAGCATGCTTCACAAATTTATCGCAGGATGAAGCATGTTTACAGAGAGCAGTGTCTCTGTGAACTCTGAACGGTACTGCAACGCGTTGTTCAGGCTTAAACAGGCCATCAAAAACAAGCGCAGAGGTAAGCTCTCGAAGGGGATAGTGCTGCTGCAGGATAACGCTAGGCCACGAAGGCCCTCGACCTACTGAGAACATTTCAATGGGAAGTCCTCACACATCCTCTGTACAGTCCCGATATTTCCCCATGTGACTCCCATATCATCGGCCCCTTAAAACAATCACTGAAAGGTCAACGGTTCACCTGTGACGAGGAAGTGTAGAACACCATGGAAAACTGGATCCGTAAACAACCCAAGAGTTTCTACACTGAAGCCATCCACTCTCTTCTTACACGCTGGGATCAGTGCAATATCAATGGCAATTATGTATAGGTATCATGTTACACAATAACTGTAATTCACATATTATGTAATGCAAATATTCTATAATACAGGGTGTCCGGCTTAGACCTTTAACTTTACAAAAGAGCACAATTTTGCAGAGAAACCCAATTTTATTACCAAAATTTACATTTTGGTAGAAAAACTCATGCATTTTTTTTGTCCCAGCACCAGCACTTCACACAACCTCGATATGAGCCCCCCCTCCCCCCCTGTGGCGCGGCAGATGTCGAACCGATATTCCAATTCCGTCCATGTATTCACTAGCATTTGAGGGGTCACATTGTTAATCGCCTGACGAATTCTGTTACGCGGATCTTCCAAGTTCTCGACGGGCATACTGTAGGCTTGGTCCTTGATGAACCCCCAAAAGAAAAAGTCTAGGGGGAGAAAGATCCGGCGCGGAGGCCAAGCAAGTGGTTTAGATTTTCTTCCTATCCATCTTCTGGGAAAATGCTCATCGAGAAATTCTCGTACAATGATGGGAAAATGTGCCGGGGCTCCGTCTTGTTGGAAAATGGTTTCTGGAGGCATTTGAGGCACAGCGTAATGCTGAAGAATGTGTAAATAATTCGTTCCTCTCACTGTTTCTTCAGCAAAGAAGAACGGGCCTATTATCTTCTCTTTCATTAACCAACACCACACATTAACCTTTGGCGAGTCTCTCATAATTTCATGAAACTCATGAGGATTGTTACTTCTCCAAATACGGCAGTTTTGCTTGTTAACTTTGCCACACGTGTGGAATGCAGCTTCATCAGAAAAATACACCTTGTCCAGGAAAGCATTGTTGTCATTTTTGGTTAACATTTTTCCCGAAGAAGTCTGTCTTTTAGGTTTATCATCAGGATAATTTCGTTGATCTAACTGGATCTCGTACGCCCGTAGACGTAACCTTTTGTGCACAACGTCATGGATAGTAGACCGAGGAATGTTGAGCTCTAAACTTGCACGTCTTATTGATTTTCTTGGACTTCTTGTGAATTCAGTGCGAATCATTTCAATGTTTTCCTCTGACACCTTCCTCTTAGTGAACTTCCCACACACCAACACAACACTTCCGGTTTCTCTTAGTTGTTTATCCCACTTAGCAATACTCACATAGGAAGGAACATTGTCGTGACGTTGAAGATTGAATTCACGCCGAAAAGCACGTTGAACAAGCTTCACAGATTTGTTTTCTGCCAGTGAAAGAACGCAGAACACTTTCTGCTGAACCGTCCACTTCGCCATCTTGGAATTTATGAGTTATACGCGCATGCGCGTCACGTCAACTCGTAGTGCTGCTGATTCTCGCAAATGGCCACAGTTGCCAGTCCCATACAAACAATAAGTTTCATTTGAAGTTGAATGTAACCAAAGTTATACTGTTTTGTAATGTTAAAGGTCTAAGCCGGACACCCTGTATAATATTCTTTTCATTCGGGCATAAGTATTGTATTCGTTATGTTGTTTTAAGTAGTGGTGACGATTACGGCGGCCAGTGGGCAGAGCGAAGCAGTACACGCTGCTGGGATGGTTGCTAACTGCAGTCGCATTTTACGCAATCCCGTTCCATCTCACGTGTTCATTGGTGGAGCCGTCTCGCGTCACTATCGATTGTTCTAGAATGAATTACAAACAGTGGCGGCAATTAGGGGGCAGTTACCCCCACATTCTTTGCCACTTTCACCCCAGCACTATATTAAACCTTATCTACCATGGGATATATACTGTCTTTCCCCCCAGTTGTGGCACCTTGCAGCCCAATTTTAGAACCCAATCTCCGCCACTGATTATAAACATCAGAATTTAGAATGCTATGGCTATGTTTCGAAAGAAAAGGAACTACTTTGCTGGCGGAAGCGAAAGTTCCAGTGTGGCCTTAAGAAGTAGAAATCTTATATTTCTATTGGGCAATGCCTCGCCATTATTCATAATCATTCCACTTTCATTGTTGATGCAAAGCATGATTCCAACTGTTCCCCCACTTTGCAAAAGAGACGGTTGCTTCTGCAAAACCCTTCAGTGTCGCATAATTGAACCATCCTCTTCAGTTCTAATTTCTTACAACGGAGAACTTCCCCCCAACCAGGATATAAATGGGTCTCTTAGCACTCGTTATGCAAACTCCTCGACTCTTTCTCAAACAATCTCTTTTTATCTTCCACCTCGCATCAATTGATCCAAGCTAATGTAACCAATCACAACCTCTGTAATTAAGCGGGAGAGAAGGAAGAAATCCCTGCCGCTGGAAAACTCCAGGAATAGCGGAAACAACTGGAAATTGCTTACTCTGGAAAAATGCAGGGGGAGAAGTAATATCTATATTGTAAGCAGATGTAGTTTAGACATAATAATTAATAATGTGTATTCAGGAGTGTACTTTTTGTTTAGACATCTCCATGGAGACATTGAATCCATAATGTTGTTTCTATTGAGTACAAGGACATTTAGAAACTAGATATTTGCTACACTTTTACTCGTAGGAGCAATTTGAATAGAACAAATACAACAAACCCGAAGGTTTAGCGCTGCAGCAACACAAGCCTTCCATCTGTCCCTATCCTGGGCAAGATCAATCCAATCTATTCCATCCTTACCGATTTGCTTTAGGTCCATCTCAACGATATCCCTCCATCTTTGTCTTGGCCATCCTACCAGTCTCTTACCATCAGGTTTCCCAACAAGAATCCTGTAAACACTTCTTTCCTTACCATCCGTGTCACATGGCATGACTGATTTATTTCCTCAAAAAATATTTTGATTATTTCGATTGAAATCAATACAAGATTATAATGATCGGGTTTAATATTTTTCTGGCACTAAATTGGTCACTAACGGATACTAAAAATAATTACTTTGAACTAGTAAGTCTTATGTATTTTGCTTTATTTTTTTATGGGGAAGTTAAGGCCTACTCTACCAGTTAATGATGGTTACGATAAACAACAAAAGCGTATATTCTGCGAAGCCTGAAGTCTAGAGAATAAAATACAGGAGGAAAATTGATCAGAAATTGTAAATAATATTATTCATATAAGTGAAATGATGATGGTAATTCTGGAGTTGGCAACCTGATTTGTTGTGAGTTGGTAGCCTGATTTCTTATGAGTTGGCAACATGATTTTCTTATGAGTTGGCAACCTGATTTTCTTATAAGTTGGCAACCTGATTTCCTATGAGTTGGCAACCTGATTTACTATGAGTTGGCTACCTGATTTCCTATGGGTTGGCAAAGGATTCAGGTAGATTTTTAAATGACTTGCTTCATGCCGAAAGGTTTCCTTGATTATACAAAAGGTATAAAACACCAGCGTTTCAAACATTTATTGCATAGTGAAGCATCACATTTTCTAGCTAAAATACGCATGGATCATGTTTTATCAGACCCCGGCTGACTTCAGGCAAATACCTATGGCACTAATTCCATAAGCAAACTATTAAGGGTATGCGGTAGAATTTCCACGGGGCTCTTCTCAAGCTCTTCCCGCCGGGCAGTGTTGCCAACTTAGCTCTCTTGGAACCAGATCTCGCTCTTTCATGAACTCGTTTGGCAGTGAACTGGGGCGCCCGCCCCCGTGCCCCACTATGATGCCATCACTGGTTCCAGACCACATAGGCCAACTTTTGGCATGATTATACATTTTGCACATGACGTGATATTGTTATATTGGCTTCGTCGCCCCATCCCTTCTTATCTCATGAGCTATTTTTATATCGCAGTGTTTGACGTGAAATTGACATAATATTATCAGGGAATCCTTTATTTTCGATTTCATACAACCATCGGTGTATTATTGAGATGGGTGATGCCGTCGGATTTAGATGGTGAAAACTAAGAATAATTGTCATCAATTTATAGTTAACGGTAATAGCCCCACCCCTTTGACAACTAACATTACCCTAGGAAGCACTTTATCCAGACTTCGGTAATGTAGCTCCTTGGAAGTCAGTTTTTACTCCATTTAAGGTGAAATTTGGCTCTTTTATGCGCATCAGGTTTGGCAACACTACCAGGATGGCCGTAGGAGGCAAGGAGGAATGCATTGCGCTTATGGAAGTATTATTTGATTTGTTCTCTTGGGAATATCAAACTTCCGATGGAATAAAAGAATATATCAACGGAAAGAGGGCAGTTCGAAGATTCATTTCACCGGCGGAAAAGTTGGAACTCCCATTTGATTAGCTGTAACTTGATGTTGAAATTGATTCCCCATAAGGAATACATGGGATTCCGAAAATTCTTATTCATCATATTTTTCAAACATCGTGCCCAGCTTAATAAGCAACAAAAACAAACGCTTCCACTTGCAACATGGAGAGAAATTCATACTCTTGGATACGCCCACGTTTTTTTTAGCAGCACTGCCCATTCAGGCGATATTGAAATAAATGCACAACTGGCGTGTGACTCTAACTCCTCACTTTCGACTTGGCGTTCCCACCCGAAATGCCTATGCTACGCCACTGCTTACTTCGCAGAGTACTGATGTCTAAAGGAAAACCTTATGTGTTGTGAGACATCGTCTTTTCTATACCCTTCAAAATAATCTCACTCTTAAGCAACACAGTGTAGAAACATAAAGTTATGCTCATCCTGTTTCGTATCACCCCTGGGCAAGCAGAACATGGTGGTCTAGGAAAAACAAAGTTATGAAGCTTTTCGTGAGATTTGTTTAGAACGTCGCGTCGTAAAAACTCGAGCCAGTATTGTACCATGACGCTACGCTCCATTTCCACAATACATATTGCCGACCCTCTCCGCATTTATAGATGTCGGCACCTGCCATATCGAATGGATGATGACATACGTTATTTGGCGGAAACGTTGCGAGGAAATTTAAATGTTTACCAGTACAGGTCTATTTTTGAGTTGTGGAGGAGAGTCGCTGGGTGGTTTCGGGGCCGGTCCGCGAGGCATCAACATCCACCTGGAGGGCCTCAACGCTGACAGCAGCTCCGGTCGAGGTTGCGAGGAGGGTGGCGGCATCTTTTGGCGTCCCCGCGAAGCAATTAATCGCGCAGGAGTATAAAACCATGCACCGCTGCTTGAGGAGAAATGAATGGGTGGGGGTTGGTGGCGGTGGTGTTTTCAGCGGGGAATTTTCCCACGAACGGGAAAATTTGGAGCCGAGAATTACATCGAAGGGAAAATACGGGGAAACCAAGAACGTATATAGAAATATATTTCGGGGGAGAGGGGTGGTGGTTTGTCGGAGCCAAGTGTCTCATAAATAATAATAACAATTAATAATAATGTAGGGCCTCCCCGATGGCACATTGCTGACGTTTTCGCCTTGTAGTCAAGGGGTCCCGAGTTCGATACCCGGTGGAGGCACACAGTGGATCGGATCCCACTTTAAACTGTAGGTCCAGTCCCAGTAGTGGGGTTTGTGGTGGGGACAGGACGAGAAAGTACGAACCCCACTCCAGCAGCTTTGCTATACTTAAAACAGGCTCAACATGCCCATATGAGTTTTTTGCTCAAGTGTGGAACCCTTGCCTAATCCAAGATTTTTGTAAAAATGCCCTCGGGAATTTTTCAGAAAGGAAGAGAATTTTTCAGAAAGGAAGAGAATTTTTCAGAAAAGAAGTGCCCCTCAGATTGATTTGTCTACACTTACAGAAGGCACTTCTGTGAGATTGTTGTCCATAAATTTGTTAAAAATATACCCCTCTTGGCCACACTTAAAACTAGGCTACCCACACCCATACACACCTACACCCACCCACACCCACCCACACCCACCCACACATATTTACTTCCGGTCCACTTCCGGTCCACTTCCGGTCCACTTCCGGTCCACTTCCGGTCTACTTCCGGTCCACTTCCGGTCCACTTCCGGTCCACTTCCGGTTTACTTCCGGTCCACTTCCGGTTCACTTCCGGTTCAAGTTCAATTGGACACCAGGCTCATGCATATCTAGTACTAAGACTCTCTAGAATTGCTCCGTGACTCTCTCATTTCTTACATCATAAACATATGATTTTTCACCTATAAGAATGACACTGCATATGGTGTCATCGGGTAAAGCCTCGTGGAATTCACAGATAATTTTAATGTTTGTTCTGTCATTAACCACAACCTGTTTTCTTTTCGAAGTGTTAATTACAAACATGGGTCTCCGTTCCTTGAATTCATCTGGTGCGTAGTACAGGTCAGTATTGCCAGTAGTGACGCGCTTGAAAGCCGAAAAAGCTTCATATAATTTAAGAAAATCATTCTTGGACATGTCTAAATTATAATTTTCCCTAGGGAATACCTCATTTCTGCCATTTTTAAGATATATGTTTTTGATGTTGCAGTTATCAAATCTACTTGAATTTTTTTCCTGATTGTTGTGTCTTCCAGTCTGAAACAGTACCACTACAAAATCGGGCATGTCAAATTGAATACTGGAGAATGAATTTGTTGCATCAAATTCATAATAAGTACCAGTGGCAACCTTCTGTACGCATTGATATGTGTAAAATTGCAGAGGAACCTGTGGATTTTTTAGGATATCTGCTTTGTATTTAAGAGCGTAACTGGCCTCATATTCAACAACCGGGATTCTTAGCTCCATAGTCTGAATAATGCATTTGCCTGCATCTGGTAAGGTATTAGGCAAAGCTTCCCCTGTAGGGTTTAATGTACTGTACCTCATCAATGCATTGTTATCATTTGCAGCTCTTCTAAATGTAATTCTTAAACCACCCTTCCACATGATATCTTTGTAATCCGAGAAGAATCCTGGCAACAGGCGCATGGGGAACAAAACAGTATGATTTTTAGATAATATTTTATCACCAGCTTCAAATCCGCCTATTTTGTAGTAAGAAGCCTCGGTTTTGGATAATTTTAGAGTGGCCAAAGCTGTGGAGGTAATGCCGGGATAATCTATTCTGTTTATAACAACGCCATGCTTTCTGATCTCAATTTCAGAGAACAGATGCGGCACAAAATTGTCTACAAGTCTTATATTTGAATTTGCCGGGTAATCTGTTCCATCGAGCTTTACAACATCAAATTTGATGTATAGATCTGCTCTGTGGGGGTGTATAAAGCCGTCCCCTACATCAAGATCAACCTCAACCTCCGTGTTGGGTTGATTTAAATTTGCAAATGTCCTCCTGTTTGGGGGGAATGATTGCAGCTCATAACTCTCAATATTTTCCATTTTTTTTGTATGTATTTTTATTTAAATGTTAATCTCTACGATTGCAGTTGTTGTGGCTCCAGCAAAATCAACTAATTCTTCTTTTTCATTAGTGACCATCAACTCAATGTAATCTATTCTGTTATGGCACACGGGAAAATATAATGTTGGGGATGGATTGTAGATGATTGGCTCCATGAATTCGGAATTAGGTTTGAATGTTGCAATGATGCCAGTTTGTTTGTGAGTACCTATGCCATTTGATTTGGTGATCATACCCTCGGCCACATTACAGTGAATATTCAGAGTCTCTATGGCTAAGAATTTGGGTATATTCATAGCAGTGTGTTTGATGGCCGGTTCGAGTTTTGTGTTGTTCTCAAATCCCAACAGCTCTCCTATAGTACCCAGATCCACTGTCTCCGTGGCAGATACAATCTCTACTCTGTGAGTGACAGAATTTTGACTTAATACTATACCTCTGGGTAATTGAGCATTTAGAGTGGATAGATTATACTGCCCTGGAGTGATGACAATTTTTTGATCCCCTACTGCAATTGTGTTGTTGTGGTGCGTAATATTAGGGATCAGGTACATGCCGTAAAATGCCCTGAGAGCTATTGTTTTGGGATACACTATGTCATCATGCAATTTGAGTTTCAATATTGAATTTTGGCTGGTGAGATGGAATACCCCCATGATGTTTCAGATACCACAAGGCCTTTTGAAAATCTTCAATTGATGGTTTATTTATTTGAGACATATATCTGAGAACAGATAAACACAAATGTCCGCAATTAACATCTTTGAAGTTTTGAACACGGGCATTATTGTAATAAAGATTAGCTGATTTTAGATATTTTATTAAATTTTCAGGTGGAACACCTCCAAATGAATCAAACACAAATGCCTCATTGTTTAAATATTTAAGATAACAGATCCAGTGAGTGCCCTGATTTTTGTACTCATCCAAATTAACAATGCCACACTCTTTGTTGAGTGGTTGTTCCGGTAAAGAATCAGACATGTACACACCTCTAAAATGTTTGATGCCCAATGGCTTGATTAAAGCTTCAATATCTTGGTTTGTAAGCGGCTCTTGTTTTTTTTAAACTTATTCATGGCTTTCTTAACACCTTTGCCTTTTTTCTCCATGGCCAGGTTATGGCGCTTCTGCTCATCTAATTCTGCCTTATTCTTCTTGGCATCTATTACTGTTTTTGCTATGGCAGCTGATCCCCCAGCCAAGCTCCCAACAGCCCCGAGAGCAGCTAAGATGGCAGGGATAGTAAATATGAAACCCCCTGTATGCAATTTTTTTCTTGATTGCTGTAATTTTTTTAATTGGGGGGTACTAAGCAACAATTTCATACCATGCCCCTTTGCAAGACAAGAGCTTTTTTTCTTGCGCTGCTTTTTGGTTAAAAGACTGTCAATAGTTTTAAGAGATTTGAGACCTGCATAAGGTATTTGATACATAACACCCTTGGCCTTCATTGTAGGTTTATTATATACATATTCACAGCCCCCACCCCAGTTTTTGTTTGGTGCTCATAGCTATGGTGGTCCCCAATGCTGCTATTTTTTCACTCAAAGAAGCATCTTTGCTTACAAATCTGCCAAATGCAGCCTCTTCTAATTTCTTGTCTGCAACATGTCTCTTGTCTAGATCAGAATGTGTGTTGTATGCTATGTCATGGTCTCTACAAGCAGCATCTAGGGGATTTACACCAGGGTCCCCTCTGTTTAATCTATGGTCCAATTTTGTACCTGGACCACAATACTGATAGCCTGGAATGTGTAGTTCAAATGGCAGTTTGTTTATAATGTCATTAACCAACCCCCGACCCTCAGAGATATTCCAAAATTTGGGGGGTAGAGTATTAATAATTTTTATGAGATATCCAATCCCCTTAGGGTCATTCACTATAAAATTAGACAATTTTGTGCTTATCATGTCCATAATTCCAACCTTTTCATTGTAAAAATTGTGGTTGCCTGCATTTTCCTCCCCAGCTATCACCAATAACCTATCTACAAGTTTCCTGACATCATCAACCCACACAAATTCTTTGGGTAGGGTGCTGTAATGTTTGATTCCACTACCTGTCTTGATCTGAGACCATATGGGCTTGATTAAATTATTGTATTTTGCCCCACTGCTAGACTTGACTCTTTTTTGTGTGGGATCATTGTTCTGGTACAGAGCATCTGATTTTATTAATATTTCTTTGTAATGTTCATAATCTTGATCTGTATAGCTTCCAGGTCTCTTCCTAGTCATCAGTTCCCACAATCCAGGTGTTCCGGGGTACTTAACAAAAGCACCTTTTTCTCCGAGACGAGATTCTGAATAAACAATAATATCATCCCCCATAAAAGTTACTCTGAAATTACCGATTCTATGAATAATGCTGCCGTCAAGCTCTGTGTCGGCATATAAGCCAAACACCTCATCTTTATTGTCTTTAGGTGTGGTTAAATATTTTTGTGCAAGAAGACCCAATTCAATAGGATCCTGAGTAGCTTCAATTCTTCTAGGAGCAACAGGACTAGGTGTATGAATACTGGAAAGTGGGGTGAATGGATAATCTAATATGTTCCTTGCAGCTACAGGCACAAGCTCTGTGATCAAATCTTGATTTTGCTCTGTAACAGTTTTGATATTCTTACCTAAATTATTAATAGCATCAATGACAGGCTGTTCTGTTTGTTTGTGTTTTTCATAAATTCCACGGTTCTCTGATTTCCATCCCTTAAATCTTTTTACAAGATAATCTCTTAACTTAAGATCATCAATGACTGGTCGTTTCATGGTTGTTTATTTATGTCTCAACGTCTAGAAAATCGTTGATTTTATTTCTGTATTTGCCAGTATTAGGTGTTCTTGTCATATCAATTGTGACAAACCCATAACTGTCCTGGTTCCAGCACCTGCTGCAAAACTTGGAAAAATCATTGTAGCTCAAGTCCCCACCTACATATTCATCATGTATGTGTTTGAGGTTGGTATGATCTTGATGAAACGCACATATAAAATTGCTGTTGTCTCGGATCAGTTGCTTCGGAATTTTAGAAAAAGTCTGTGCCAGGTAGAAGCAGTCAATGTTTTTGTGCCGGCCCTGTGTAAAGAAATTTCTAACCTTGTTTTGATTATCCAGTATAATGTCATCAAACACAACAACAGAATTATCGAGACATTCATCTAATGGCTTAACATCTGGTTCAAAAGTGGCTATATCCAATCCATCATATAGCTTCATCAGCTGCTGATATTTTAATTGTTCCAAGCTCTTAGAGAAGACATACAAGTGCCTGTTTTTCCAGTCTAACCAGTTGGGTGCCAATAAAAAATTATCAACCATTAGTGTAGTTTTACCACAAGCCGATGGCCCAACAATAAGACACCTAATATTATCAGGCAGCAGCACTCCATTTATCTTATTCTGTTGTTCAGGTTCTGGCAGCCTCTTTATAACATCCCAGGTGCTCATATTATCACTTTGTCTGCATCGATCCAGCTGTTTTCCGGATGACCCAGCCATTTGACAAATAACTTGTTGCCTTTTCTGCGGATGATTTTTTCTATGAGATATGTGTCAGGCTGTTTAGTTTTGCTGAGTTCTTGTTCATAGAACCTGCCTTTGAGAATTTCTCCTCGGTGATCTTTTATTATATATGTGTTAAGGGTCCCGGGTTTAACTTGAACTACTGTAAATAATTCAGTGCTCCAGTTTCTCGTAAAGCCTCTCTTGAATAAGTGCTTATATTTGCTGATTCTTACTTGGTCGCCCACCCTGTATTTGGCCCTTCTTGTTGTTGGCTGGTATCTAGGATGATAAACAGTCCTGATCAATTTTTGCTCATCAGATGAAGTTACTTCAGAGGGTTTCATGTTGATTGTGGAATGGACCGAGTTGTTATATTTATGTAGAAGTTCTGGAAGAATATTAATCCATTTATAATTACCTTGAAGAGTAAATTGTTTATACATAAGATTTTTTAAGGTTCTGTTGAATCTCTCTACAATTGAGGCTTTGAGATCACTGTAACTCGAGTAATGTTTTATTGCCTGGCTTTTAATAAATTGTTGGAACACTGAATTATAAAATTCTTTGCCATTATCTGTTTGCAAATAGCGCGGTGATCTTCCTGAATGATTGATGATTGTCCTGAGGGCTTCTGTAACACATTTTCCAGTCTTGGATTTGAGTGGCACAGCCCAGGCAAATTTTGAAAATGTGTCTATCACAGTGAGTAGATACTTGTAGCCCTTGTTGATTTTGTCTAAGTTTTTCAACTGCCCACTTGACAACTCAATCAAGTCGCTCTGCCATAAATCATCTATGCCCTTTGTGACTACTGGCAGTCTCTTATAATTATGTCTGGCTTGTCTGTGTAATTCATCAACAATAATTTGTCTAGACATAATATGTAAACAAGAATATTGCAACTATGGGGTGTTCAGCAGCTGATACTGCAGGATTTTCTAAATATAATTTGTCCCCTATTTGTATTTTAAATTCCAAAGAGCCATCATCTTCAGTATAGGCTGTTTCTAATGTATTGGGATCTGTAAAATCCTCTAACTCTACACTGGTGATTTTTGGTTTGTTGTCAGCATTTGTTATTGATAAGGTAGGGTAGTGGTGTGCCTGTGGCTGATGCCAATATTTGATCTTGATTGGTCTCAGTGTGCCCCCAACAAAAAACTGGTAATAAAATTGTGCAGGGGACAGCATATATATTTTGCCACCTGGTGTAAATGGTGAATCATATTCTTTGTTGGGGATGCTGTACAATTCAAGAATTACTGTATGTTTTGGATTCTCGATTATGCCCGTTATTTCTTTTTCTGCTGTAAGCAATCTGCTTGTTACAGATTCAAGGTGCTGATTGATGGTCCTAACAACATCATCGTGGCCTGGCTTGATTTTTATGTCCACAGCAAGTCTCTTGTATTGTTGCACAATCTCTTGAAGCTGGGTGGCAAAAACAGACAGGGCATTTGCTTGATTGGATTCCATGGTCCCTAGCTGTTGCTTGATATTAGCTACAATTTGTTGCAAATTTTCAACAACTGCCAATTTTGAATTTTGAGCAGTAAGATCATGGACCTGTCTTCTGATATCCTCAAACAGGGCATGCAGTTCATTAATATGTTGATTGGTTGGAAGAGTGGCCACTGTCTGAGTGAGTTGTTTGATCTCTGCTTGGATATTCTTGATATCTTCCGATTTCAATATCCTATTCACAGCTCTCTTAATATTTTTAAGTTCCTGTGATGTGGGAAGATTTGAAACAGTATTCTGCAAAGATTCAAGTGCCAATTTCACATTATTTAATTCAGTAGCATCAGCCACATTTTGCATAGCATTTTGGAGCAGGGCTATATCTGCCTGAGTAGGTGTTGATTGCTTTAAAATTTCAAGTTTTGTTTGGATATCATCGATCAAGTGATGAAAATGAAATAGCTCAGATTCAGTGTTGAGGTTTTCAAGCTTTGTGATCTGTTGCTGGACACTGACAAGGGTATCTACAATCCCGGGCAATCTGGATTCTAGTACATTTGCCAAATCATTTTGCACTGCTGCTATTGTACCCTCAAGATGGGTTATGGAACTTTGAATTTTTCCAAAATCTTCATATGTTTCAAGTTGCAGCTTGATGTTTGCTACACTCCGAGTTATTGCATTCAAAGCATCAGAAGATGGCAAATTGTTCATAAAATTTTCAAGTGTCTCAATTTTTTCTTTAACCTCGGCTATGGCATTGTTCAGGGGGTCCAGATTAGGTATCTGGAGTGATTGAATCTGTTCTTTTAGAGTGGAAATCACTAGATCAAAATCTTCTTGTGATTTTATGCTTTTGACAATTGTTTGGAGCTGTGCCTGGACATTATTTATCTGCTCTTCCAATTGTTGTTTCAATTGCTCAGAATTGGTGACCTGGGTCTTAAATTTGGCTTGAAGAGCTGCTACAGCTTCTTCCAAACTTTGAAAATTATCTAATGTTGCCAGATCAGTATATTTCTGAAGCAGCACTTTGAGTTCAGAATCAATTTTAAGAAGAGGGTCCATGCATTGTGATTGCAAATTTGTAATTTCTAATTGAAGACTGGCATTGAGTGTGGTCTGTAAAGCTTGCAAATCACTTCTTAATTTCTTGACTCTGACATCAAGCATCAGAATCTCATCACTGTGATCTTCATGTCTTGTATGGCCAAATATATCATTAGGCATTTTCTTTTATTGGTTATTTATTATAGAGTATCTGATTCTTAATTCTATAAAAAAGGGTATAAGCTTGTCATAGGATCCAGGGACCTCAATATATAAGCAGTCACCAGCAGAAACAGTATATACAGTGCCAGAAATCATGTTTGAGTGCTTAATTCTATAAATATTTCTCCCTACTGAAATCTTGACATCACCCTCGGGGGTTGTAATAAATTGCAATTGACCACCTACAGGTAATTGGTAATGATTTAAATTATTGTTAAATATGTACAATATTTTGCCTGTTTCATCATCATTATCTGTAAGTATGCTGTTCAGATGAATAATTAACAAGCCACTCAGTTTAGACAGCATATCAGAAGAGGGTTGTGGTGTTGGCAGCTCCATAATAGCTTGTTTTTTGAACCCAAATAAGTTCATAGGCATGTTTATTTATTTCAAATCATGCTCTGTAATTGGGCATTGTTTCCCATTTTTCAAATCACAATGCCCCCAAGGTAGAGTATGTATGCAACATGATAAAATGCATCTCTTATCATCATGTGGGTCCAGGGCCACTTTTCTTACAACATTTGAAGTCAATAAGTGATCCTCACTCTGAATTCTATTTTCTGATGTTCTAATTGAACTCTGGGATTTGATGCAATTTTTATAATCTTCAAATACAAGATCTTTTTCCACAGTAACTCTGCCAATACCCTTGGCCTTTTTGACAACAGCACTACATGTTTTAAAACTATACACCTTGGCACTTAACCCAGCAAATTTCACAATAACATCACCACATGTCTCATCTTTTAACTTGCCAGGCACCTTTTTGTTGTGGGGTTGAATTCTTGTATGTTCACTGGTATCAAAGTATTGAAACAATTCAGGCTGTGACATATCTTGATAAACATCTTCTGTTTGAATATCAAGAATAAAACTATCCGTGTCCATGTACAATAATTTTACACGATCACCATAAAAAGGTTTCAACACATCATAATATAATATTAACATATGTAATTTGGACAATTCCAATATCACAGCCCCTACATAAATAGGTTTATCAAATTTGATCTTTGTTTTCATCATGTTGAAAAGTGCCATGTGCTCATCATAAATTCTTCTGTAATTGAAATTAGGCTTTGCAACCAATTTTTTGCTCCGGCTGGGGTCAGTAATTATTTTAACATCGGTATGTTTTCTGACATTTTCTATTGTTTTGCCATACACTGAATTCACCATCAATTTAAACAAGCCCTTATCAAATTGGCTCATTGCAGATGTTCGAAGCTCCGTGTTTGTATCAATGTATGGTTTCAACCATCTTGAGTGCCTGAACCTCAAAACTTTTCTAACTTTGGTCACTTGAACACCATGTTTCATCAGGAACTGGAGGTTTTTGTAATATATGACATAATCCTGTTTCGGCTCCAGAGTCATCATGAGCTTCTTCTGTTTAGAGCCAGGTGAGCACTGAACCTCGGGAATTGGGGGCAGATCAGAAAATTTGTTGTGCAAATCATCAGGAATTGTCAGATCAACCTCTAAGAAGAGGCCATAGTCACTGTCATCAAAATCCTGAAGATCCTCAATATTGAAATCTTCGACCCATTCAAGCCCTGCATATGGCAGTTTATCCATCATAGCGTGACCATAGAGGTTGTTTGCATCCACATACAGTATATAATTTGATGGCCGTGCTGGATCATAATCAGGCATATGCTTGTTATTTGCTCTGGCATATCTCTGGGAACATTGCACCATCCCTCCTCTTATACATTGCTCCATAAACAGATACGTATCTTGATCGTGGATCAGATCCAATTGCTTTTTGGTGTTGAAAAACATTGCAGACCATGCTAGGCCCGGGGCACTGAAAAAATATACTGGGTCCAGTCTATAATTTTGCATGGAAGATTTTCTGAATGCCTGCAATATATCAGCTAAGAGGGTCACGTCAAGTTTTAAATATGCCATGTGATAATCACCAAATGTCTTGCATTTTAAATTGTCCCACATCAACTGGGCATGGTGATAATCTTCATCAGTGATTCCAGATCCTCTGATTTTGCTGTAAAACTCTTCTTGTGGTGGCAGGGAACACTCATCAAATTTAGAAAAATCTGTAACATAGTCATATGGATATACACCCTTCCGCCTAATTAATTTCAGGTCCTGATTTGGAAACAATGCACGTGTGATTTTGAATTGATCATCAGATAATTGAGTGGCCAGTGTATCCAGGCTAGCTGATAAAAATCTGTAAGAATCAAGAAATCTTATGTGAATAGGAACACCATCAACTTTAATTATCTTGCTAATAGATATATATTTCTCATCATTTTCAGCTAAAATATTTAAATTCTGCTTCTCAAACCCCTCGTACCTGATCAGATGATGGAAATCATAATTGGATGCTCCGTGGCAAAATATGGGGATAAATCTTGGTCTCTTGATCTTAATATTGCAGCTATTACACAGGGCCATTAAGAATTTACCATCTGTATGAGAATGGTGATGTACCTTGATATTTGTATCTGAAAATTCACAATCACATACCGGGCATTTTTCTGCATTGTTGAAATCCTCAATCTGTTCCTCTGTTAAAGGCAACATAGGCTTTGATATTAATAAGATGTTAGATGCTATGTCACGGCACTCATTTTCTATTCTATGTGCAAATATTTTGATGGCATCTGGTCCCTTGTATGAATATTCTTTAGTAACAATACCATCCTGTACAACCACATAACAAAAGCTGGAAGGTTCATGTTGCTGGTATGGTGTAGCTGAAGATTCTTCGGGATCTGGATTGCAGAATGCAAGAGATTTGAGATTTGATTCGGAATCCCAGACAATATATACAGGGTGTTCCAACAAGGCTTCATTCTTTTTGAATTTGCAATTTTCACTTGGATTGGGCATCACCATATGAACAGGTTTATGGTTGCCACAGTATTTCAGATGCTCAATTAACTTGTTTTTAGCAATTTCTGCACTCTCTTCACAAACACCATTCACCATTTTTCTACCATCAAATTCAGTTAAACATCTTCTGCACAACTTAAATATTTTTTTATATTTGTCTAGTTGTGTTCTCACTAAAGCTTCAAGATTATGTATCAGAGTGTAATGATATGTGCCATCCCCTTCAATTAAGAGCAGATCAATCGGAATTGCAGATTCATCATCAAGTGTACTGATTCTGAGAGGTGCTATCGGGCAATTGCCAGTGGAACAAGTAAATACATTAATAGATAATTGCTTGCCATTGATGTGCCTGGCCCTTTTTTCAAATTTATCAATATTCTGAACAGACATTGGATATTCCAAACCCTCCATTGCATCGTCAAAATCGTGCTCATGCTGTTTGTAATAAGTTATTCTCTCAGGATGGCTTGAAACTGGATACAAAGCAGCTAATATACACCACAAAAAACATTTCTGGTCGGTGTTTTTTATATTGACCACGGCTCTTTTGTTTTTGATATTAGCAGGTAATGGCAGATATGTAGAACCTTTTAATGGGCTGAATTCAGAAATATTAACATATAACTTGTGCGAAGAACCGCATAGGCTCCATCCGGACTCTTTTGCCGCAAATTCAGAGTGTTTCATGTTCAGTTGATCCATCAATCTGCTTATTATTGTGTCTAAATTTGCGTTTGAATATACCGGTACAGTTTCTGTTACGTGGGGGTGTGTAAATTTTGTGTCATTTGGTTTCTTATATTGTACAAACAATTTGAGAAAAAGCTTATAAGAGCCATTTTGTGCATTTAGAATTGCCTGCAGATTAGGATTTATACTGTTCAAGAAATTCTCAATGCCACATCTTGGCTCCGATACAAACCGATAATCCCTTAATTGGCCATTAAAACTGCTACGGATGGGTGGTGCATGGCGTGGCTGCTTTGCTGCTCTGGCATTAAGAGGTACTTCGTGCCTTCTTTTCAGGCCAGATGTGGATGGTTGAGGGGGCAATGTTGATGACTGTACAGAGCAAGTATCTTTATGTTTATATGTGAAATATTTCATGTTATATTTTCTATTGCATTTGGGGCAAATTTTTGTGGGAGTTTTGTATTTGTCCGGGTTACAAATATTTTGGTGTCTGGCCCAATTAGAGCTAAATATATTTTTATTGCATTGATTACAATGTTTTTGATTCGGCATTTTTGTTGTTGTTTATTATATACAATTTCCTGGGTTTCAATTCAAAATTTTATACTAGATAAAAATATCAGTTGGGTTCAACACTGTCCTTTGTGTGTGTGAGTATATGTGTATGTGTATATACACTTAATATTTTTGGCTTTGGTATTTATATACAATTTCTTGGGATTCAATTCAAAACTTTATGCTGGATAAAAATATCAGTTGGGTTCAACACTGTCCTTTGTGTGTGTGAGTATATGTGTATGTGTATATACACTTAATATTTTTGGCTTTGGTATTTATATACAATTTCTTGGGATTCAATTCAAAACTTTATGCTGGATAAAAATATCAGTTGGGTTCAACACTGTCCTTTGTGTGTGTGAGTATATGTGTATGTGTATATACACTTAATATTTTTGGCTTTGGTATTTATATACAATTTCTTGGGATTCAATTCAAAACTTTATGCTGGATAAAAATATTAGAAATAGACCACAACTTGGCCACAAGTAGACCGGAAGTAGACAAACCGGAAGTAGACAAACCGGAAGTAGACAAACCGGAAGTAGACAAACCGGAAGTGGACCGGAAGTAAACCGGAAGTGGACCGGAAGTGGACCGGAAGTGGACCGGAAGTAGACCGGAAGTAGACCGGAAGTGGACCGGAAGTGGACCGGAAGTGGACCGGAAGTGGACCGGAAGTAAATATGTGTGGGTGGGTGTGGGTGGGTGTGGGTGGGTGTAGGTGTGTATGGGTGTGGGTAGCCTAGTTTTAAGTGTGGCCAAGAGGGGTATATTTTTAACAAATTTATGGACAACAATCTCACAGAAGTGCCTTCTGTAAGTGTAGACAAATCAATCTGAGGGGCACTTCTTTTCTGAAAAATTCTCTTCCTTTCTGAAAAATTCTCTTCCTTTCTGAAAAATTCCCGAGGGCATTTTTACAAAAATCTTGGATTAGGCAAGGGTTCCACACTTGAGCAAAAAACTCATATGGGCATGTTGAGCCTGTTTTAAGTATAGCAAAGCTGCTGGAGTGGGGTTCGTACTTTCTCGTCCTGTCCCCACCACAAACCCCACTACTAGTCCCGATTAACCTTACTGTGCATAAAGTGGACTTAAACACCAAATAAATCAATCAATAATGTAGCTACGCGTTTAAACGAAAATAATTAAATGAAACTTAAAAAATAATAAAATATGCATATTAATGAATACTGTATTGCTATTATCACATAAACAGGCAAAAATACGATATAATAATAGATTACATAACAGTACATATTCAATATCTACGAGGGTGGTTCAATAATTATTGTCCCTGACATATAAGCAATATTATTTTTTCACAAAGTCCCCCTTCACAGTAATGCACTTCTTCCACCTATGCTGTAAAGCCACTATGCCAGCTTCAAAGAATGTCTGTGGCTGAGCCGTGAGCCATTCTATCGCAGCGTCCGTAACAGCAGCATTTGAGGGAAAATGCGTCCCCTTGAGGTGCTCCTTCAACTTCGGGAACAAATGAAAGTCACTAGGGGTGAGGTCGGGTGAGTAGGGAGGGTGTTCCAACACATGGAAACCAGCAGCATGGATTGCGGCACCAGTAACATGGCTTCTGTGTGCTGGAGCATTATCGTGGTGAAACAGCACTTTTCGCCCCAACATCCCACGCCGTTTCTCCTTGATTGCTTCGCGTAACTTAGGGATTAGGGCTGCATAATAGTCCCCAGTAACAGTGTGTCCCACCAGGTAGTCAATAAGGAGCACACCCTTCGCATCCCCAAAAATTGTGGCCATAACCTTGCGTGCTGATGCTTGCACCCTGAATTTGCGGGGGGGGGGGGGAGGTGAATTGCTGTGCCGCCACTCCATACTCTGTCGTTTGGACTCGGGATCATAGTGGTGGATCCATATCTCATCCACTGTCACAAATCTATCACAGAACTGCTTCAGGTCTGCCCCCATCAGCTCCAAACCAGCCCTTGAACATTGAACTCTGTCTTTCTGTTGTTCACGGGATAACATTTTGGGGACCCATTGCGCTGACACCTTTCTGAATCCCAAGTGTTCATGCACAATGGTTTCCACTGAGCCTACAGAGATGTGCATGATGTCTGCTAACTGTTGCACCGTGATTCTTCTGTCAGCCATAATCATGTCATGCACAGCATCAATGTTTTCTGGGGTGGATGCTGTTGTTGGAGGACCAGCACCAGAGGCCTGTTGACAGCTTTCCCTGCCGCAACGGAAATCGCGGCACCAGTTTTTTACCACCTGGTAGGTAGGATCCCCATCACCCAACACACTGACCATGTCCTCATGAATCTCCTTTGGGCTTAGCCCCTTTTTCTGGAGGTACTTGATGACAGCTCGTTGTTCGGTTTTCTCCATTTTTCAAACTAAGTGCCACCTCTCACACCTAAAACGAGGAAAACAAATTTACTATAGCACCTAATGTTCTGAAATTTTGCATATAGGCATCTAAGACATTAGGCTACAATATCCCCATCATTCATTGCAATTCATATACTTTAAGTATGCCGGGGACAATAATTATTGAATCACCCTCGTATTAATAGATTTCGGGGTTTTCCTTAGTTTTTCCGCCACGTTTGTCTAGTCGCGAATATGAGGAATGCAATTCCTTACAAAGAACATCCATGCCCAGGCCGGGATTCGAACCCGGAACCCCTGGTGTCGTAGCACGCTGTGCTAACGCATTCAATATCTAGCTTATATGTACTTGAGATCGCCAAAATTTGTATAAAAGCAAGTGCTCTGGCAAGGAAATTAATGTCAAATAGATAGAGAATTGAATATTTATAGCAAAAAAGGATGTTAGATCCAGTTGACGAAAAGTAAAGTTCCTGTTTAATATTGTGTGCATATTTTCATAAGTCTTCTTTGGTACTGTTCTCTAAAGTCGGGCGGTCTTATTGCCTTGCAATAAGTTCAGAGGAAATACATAACCATCGATTATACAACAAACGCTAAACAAGTGCATTTTCTTTATTTATGTACATTGTAAGTCTTTCGGGGGGCTGGACCCACCCCAAATACGTCATGAGAGAAACAGCCAAAAATGTGTAAGAATCACGTAAATTATATCATGTATTATTGCTCATTTGCTCATTACAATTGCTCATTTCTGACTCATGTTTGCTTCTGTTCTCTCTCTTCTAGTGGAGTATAAGCACCTGAAATAGACTCCTCACAAAAAGTTTGGAATATTGTTATACCTTCAGTAAGAAAAAGTACCCAGAATTTGGCTGGTAAAAGTCCCACATTGAGGTATCGAGAATTCATTTTGTCCGTAGGATGGCAGCACTGTACTGTGACCACGCAGAGAGGTAGAGTAATCTATCCATTAGTTTGTGCACAGCAGCTGGTTTACGTTAATCGTGCTGACGAGTGTCCTGCGATTTGCAGAACAAAGAATTTATTTAAAATATTGTGTTGCCAACGGACTGTCATGTGCTGAATCGTTGAAAATGCTATAAAAAGGCCTTTGGTGATTCGTGTATGTCGAAAACACAAGCGTATGCATGGTACAAGGCTTTTAAAGAAGGCAGAGAAGTTGTTGCTGATTTTCCCCGTTCTGGTCGACCTTCCACGTCAACGACTGACGAAAACGTCGGAAAAATCAGGACAATGGTGCTTGAAATCCGGTGTGTGAGTGTGAGAAAGGTGGCTCGTGAGCTTGACATATCACATGTCCGTTCACAACAATTTCACTGATGTGTTAGGCACGAAACGCGTCTCGCGGCACGACTTGTTCCGAAGGAGCTGAATTTCCTGCAAAAAGCACATCGCAGGGATGTTGCTGAAGACATGATTTCGCAAGGCTCTAGTGACTCAACCTTCATGAAACGCATCATAACTGGTGATGAGACATGGATGTATGAGTATGACATGCAAACAGGTCAACAATCTTCGGAATGGCGCTTCGAAAAATGAATGAAAACCCAAAAAAACCATGCCAAAGTCGCTCAAAAATTAAGGTCATGCTCATTGTTTTCTTTGATTATCGTGGAGTTGTGCACTCAGAATTCCTTCCAGCGGGACAAACTGTGAATAGAGAGTTTTATGTGACCGTTATGAGGCGTCTGCCTGAGAATGTTCGCCGCAAAAGACCAGAGTTATGGAAAAACAATTCTTGGATTTTGCACCACGATAATGCGTCGTCGCACACGTCGACTCTCGTTCGCGAGTTTTTGGCCAACACATGTCCTCGTTCAAGCCCCATATTCTCCAGATAATTCGTGTGATTTCTTTCTCTTTCCGCGACTCAGTTACCATGAACATGATTCCGATGACCTTCATCAGTTGCAGTTCCTCACCTTTTACTCCATTCTCTCACATAGCTGAGATTTCTTCAGCTTGGGTTTTCTTTACGAGTATGAACAGCCCAAGATCCCACAGTACTGATGTCTACACATTCATCCCCATAAAATGCCTTCAGTCTCAGATGAATGTCAATGTGTAGCACATTTTCTGCGGTTAGAAACTCGATCACTGCACGCTACTTCAGGCACTTCACCAACATTGCATGGTTACATGCTGCCATTTTCCTCGCAATAGTTCATCACCCCCTGGCGATAGAAGTTTAAAACCTTCAATGGAGAAGCGGGAAAGTCTTATAAGTGCAATGTATGGTTGCTCAAAGTCCAAAATGCGTTTACAAGGTAACAAAGAAAATAAAAATATAGGAAGCGTTACTTTTCAGCACGCCCTCATATATATACTTTATTGCAGAGCCATTTCAGGATTGTAATGTTGTTGATTGACATTTCAAATTACAGTTTGCAGAATTTCAACACAAAATGTTAATATGAAATGAAATTAGACATGCCATATTTAATGCAAAATATTGAATTTTTCACGAGTTTTGTATCTCTTAAACCAATTAAATCTCAAACTCAAAATTTTTACTGAAGTTACTTATCATGAAGTACTGTACAAATTTCAGACTTTTAAACAACTGCCCACCAGAGATATTTAACCCTGAACTTGGAATTTTTTAACAAAAAGTACATGTTTATGACCCTGTAGAGAAACAAATATTAAAGTCTCAAGCTTCAAATAATTTTGACATACTCTATTGGTACACAGGTACTTGCACAAAAAAATTCAAGTGTCAAACAAACTGCTTCCCCCCCCCCAAAAAAAATGTCCAAAAATGTCATTTTGAGCGATTAAAATACACAATTTCGACCTTCAAATTTATTATGAAGGAATAATATTTAGAAAATTACACAGAAATATAATTGTAGCCTATAATGTGCTTAACATGACAGATTTTGTCTCATTGTCGTAGGACTTACCAGAGCTGAGAAAAAAAAGTTTCTGCTGTTGCTTACGAATGGAGAAAATGACGCGCGCCATGATAAAAAAAATGCCCGCCATCTTCAAATCGGTGATAGTAAAAATAAAATAAGAGTGGTTCTGAACTGTCAATATATGAGGCTCATACCCTACAAAAAATAAACATTTTTAAAAATGGTCAAGCAACCAGGTTGTATGAATTCATATGGATTGACCCAGAAGGAACTCAGGGCGATACCGTCTTCTGCGTTTGAAAAGTGTTTTGAAGACTGGGTTAAGCGTTGGCATATGTGGCCTATTTTGAAGGCGACAAAATAAATGTTGATGATTAACCACGTATTTTGTGGGGTTTTTCACAAATTCCGGGTACTTTTTGTACGTAGTAGTATTAAGCATTAGGTGATAGGCACAGCCTTCGAACAGAACAACACATGTTATCTGTCTGTCTGTTGGACGTTCTTGTGTCATATGCCTCCGTGAATATCACCTATTGCCGAACTTTTTGCGAGGAGTGTATTATGTTTTGTTTCCCTCTGGACTCAGCTGATTAATTGTAATGAAAACTGTAAGAACACACACATATGCCAACGCTTAACTCAGTCTTCAAAACACTTTTCAAACGCAGAAGACAGTATCGCCCTGAGTTCCTTCTGCGAATTTACTTTAATGGATTCAATTGATTCAAAACGCCTTCCCCGAAGTGGTAACTTGAATCGCGGAAAGATAAAAAAATCACACGAAGCCATATCTGGAGAATATGGGGGATGAGCGAGGACATGTGTTGAGTTTCTGGCCAAAATCTCGCGAACGAGAGTCGACGTGTGCGACGACGCATTATCGTGGTGCAAAATCCAAGAATTGATTATCCATTACTCTGGTCTTTTCCGGCGAACATTCTCACGCAGACGCCTCATAACGGTCACACAAAACTTTTTATTCACAGTTTGTCCCGCTGGAAGGAATTCTGAGTGCACAAGGTATAAGTTAGTTAATAGTGAAGACACAAGGTAAAGCGAATTTTATAAATTTCATATCTTAATAAAAAGGAAATAAAATAAGTACATAGTACAAGATTTATCCACCCCTAATTAACATACCATAACACCAACATAGGTGTGACACGCACCCGTAAAAAAGTGTTCACAAAGGCATAATTTGAAAGTAAATTTGCCTCCACACCTAAAAAAAAAGTTTGTAAATCAGTGCCTATCAACCTGCTGGCCACTGCTCGGGCTTTGGCATCAATTATACCGAGCGAGTGTCCAGATGTTCTGAAAAAAAAACTTTTGTTCGATAAACTTCATTAAAATCAAATTAATTATATTGTTATCAATTTTCCGAGTGCAATAATACAGTAAACGATGTTCAAAATGCCAATGAAAATAAGTAGTTAGCACATAAATTTAATGATATGGACATAAAGAAACTACAAGATGTCTGGTTGACAACTAATTTGAAAATAATTTTACATTGTCAAGAAGCTTAGAAATAATGAAACTACATATTTCTCTTTAGAATTGCGTCATAACGTATTTATTAATGTTTGATTCGAACGGTGCATATTAATTAATACATACAAATTTAAAGAATTAGAAAGCTTTTCACGAGTATACGTTCTCTATACTTTGGGGTATCAGCTTAAAAGAATAAGCATTTATCTTTTAAAGAGAGTTCTCTCTCTCTTTCTCTCTCACTCTTTCTCTCTCTCTCTCTCTCTCTCTCTCTCTCTCTCTCTCCCTTCCCTTCTGTTATTTCTCTCTTTCTTTAAGAAAAGAAACAGCAGGGAGATAAAGATAAATATTCTCTCTCCCTCCTCCTTTCTCTCTCTCTCTCTCTCTCTCTCTCTCTCTCTGTACTCCCTCTCCTCCCTCCTCTCTCTCTTTTCTTTCTTTATAATTAAATTTCTCTCTCTCTCTCCCTTTTTCTGCCTTCTAACCCCTCCCTCTTTCTCAGAGTGAGAGAAGGTGAGTTGGATGAGAGAGAGAATTTTCTCTTTTTCCCTTCTCTCTTGTCCCTCCTATCTTTCTCTCTCTCTCTCTCTCTCTCTCTCTCTCTCTCTCTCTCTCTTTCAATAATAAAGATTTAGAACCAATGTCGTACATCCCTAGATTGAAATCTCGGAACAAACCCTCAACAACTTTCTTTGGGAGGACATTTGTTTGTAAAGGAGGGATTTTTAAGGTTGAGAAGGGAAATTTCCCCTGGGCCAGGAACCTCACTGGTTGGTGGTCCTGGAGGCTGAGCCAGCCGGATGTCGCCTTGGTCGGAGGCGCCGAAGACATCCCACTTTGTTCGCCGCAACATCATTAGACTTCAGAGAAAATGCGGGGGAGATTTATGATGGGCTAAAATCAGGCTGGAGAACATCAGGCTGCTTATTTGCAATCAATCATATTGTCTAGAAGTTCTCCAGTGTGTGTTCAATATAAATTAGTCTGCAAAACACGAACTTTTATTCCGGGGCTTTGCTTTGAAGTACGGGTTGCTTAAAATTTATTCAGGCTTTGCAACGCCTTTACAACCAACACACACACTTTATTGCATAAATTTAACAGCAACGAGCTTGCCTTTCATAATTAATTAACGAACTCTCTGACATGCCTAAACCTGAAAATTCATTTCCACAGCAAAACAAGTCTTCTCTCTGTCACCATTGTGCGCAATATCACGTCTTTCTTGACCATCTTGATCAATTTCAATTGTGTGCCAGAACTGGTGGAAGGGGAGGGGGCAAGGACAGTTTACTTTCTCTCGGTAGACAAGACTTATACCGCGTTTCTTGCAACCTGTCCCGCTTCCCGCGCTTGCTGATCGCTGGCTTTTCTAGCATAAACCAGGCGGCGTTGCTGCTGCAGACCGCGTGAACTGCGTGCTGGGGAAAGCCAAAGCCAGGCAGCACATTAAAACACGCAACGTGGCAACAGCGCCTACGTAAGCTACGACTTTTTCCTCGTTTCTCATTGGCACCGAAACTGTCGAGCGATCGCTAGCGCGGGAAACGGGACAGGTTCTCACAAACGCGGTATAGCATCAAGAGGACATAGTGCGTGGGCAAGAATTTTTGCTTACCTCCACGAAAGTATTATTAGGGGATGATATAAATACAATTAAGAATAATGCTAAAATATTTTTCAAAACTGCTAAAGAGATAGGTTTGGAAGTTAACAAAGAGAAAACTAAATATATGCTTACAGGCCGAAACCAAGTGTTAGGTAATAATCAAAATCTAATTATTGATAACAACTCGTTTGAACCAGTTTCCAAATTCAAATACTTAGGAGTAATATTAAAAATTGAAAATTATATTAAAGAGGAAATAAAAAGCAGGCTTAATTCAGGAAATGCATGTTACTTCTCTCTTCATAAACTTTTGTCTTCTCGTTTAATATCTAAGAAACTAAAAGTTAAAATATACAAAACAGTAACTTTGCCTGTGGTATTATATGGATGTGAAACTTGGTCCCTTACATTGAAAGAGGAACATAAATTGAGAGTATTTGAAAATAAGATCCTTAGGAAAATATTTGGACCTAAAAGGGATGAGGAGACAGGTGAGTGGAGAAGGTTGTGTACCATCTTCCTCTGGGGTCTTCGAAGCCGCAACTGCCACTTCCGCTTCCTTCGTCGTGTCTTCTACGGGATTTTTAAGAGTTCCGTCCTTCTCGGGGTTAGGGTGTCTTTCTGTAAGTATTTCAGTTGATTCCAGATGATTCTCCAGGCTAGTAGAAGGTGTTTCACTGGATGGAACTTCTTGGTATGGTCCCGAGGTTCCTACGTATCCTTCTCGTTCTTGCGCCACTTGACTGTAGTTTCGTTCGTGCCTGAGCGGAACTCTCAGGACAGTGGGTTGACGAAGGTCGCACATCCTACGTTCATGACCAGGCTGGTGACAAATCTGGCACGTCCGTTGTTGTCCAGCATAGATAACGTGACACTGAAACGAGCGGATTACTAGAAACGAAGGTATTGGTTTTGTGACTTCCATTTTACCCACTCGCACTCCATTATACACTGGGTATCGAAAGTTCCTCGACCATTGTTGTTTGTCTACACTATCGACAGTTTCAAATTCTCGCAGTTTTTGTTTCACACTATCATCGTCCATTTCCAATGGGAGATTAAAGACACGCACAAATTTCACTTCCCTTCCCGCATCTTGTAACGACACTTTCACACTATTGCCATCAGCGTAACGAAACTCCATGTCAGGCCCATGTTGTTCTAATAGTTTTCTCATTGTCGCTTCTCTCACAAATTTAATATACACACAACGCAAAATTGTCGGGAGTTGTATTCCCATCAATTCGTCAACATGCAGACGGAATTGTCCGTGAATAAATTTGTATATCCGTTGCCATCGGTTTAGGAGCATTCACTGGAAAGATTATCTTTATCGTGTTTCGTTATTATTACTTGTCACTATAGTACTTACTGGTTTACCGATTTGTCGCTTCTTTTACAAGTCAAATTTTTCAGACGTAGTTGACTCACTAGCTGCACTCGGGGAACGCACTGCCAGAGAACGATATCAGCACGTCCAACACCAACGGCGTCCGCCGACAAACTGGCCACTCAGTCACAGGGTCCGGCTACTATATTTACATAGCTAACCAAATCTATAGTGTCCTTTCTTTTATTCATCATAAATTATGCTTTATGAGAATTCTCTTAACTGGGGGAAAGAATCACTCCACTTTTCTCCTACTTTAAGCACTGCTACAACCTGAAAAAATCCTGCTGGCGGCCTTGCTTGCATCTACGCGTTAATAGAACAGAAAAATAGAATGAGATTGTGTCCCTCGCACACAAAGTGAATAAATACAGATTGATAATAAAAAATATTCCAAATATTAAACGAAAACCAAGCGCACCCACCCTCTCATATCATACATATATTGAAATGTATCGTACATTCAGGAAGATATTGACTTATATGTATAAATATATTCATACTACCTAGGTAAAACTCCAGGATTTCCTGTTTCCAAACACGTATGCGCATATATTACTGGACATTTAATGTCAGGATAAGTCGAAAGCTGACTTTCGCTTGTAACAAAACTTCAAGAATATACAGGGTGTTTCGTAAGTTCGTTTACAACGCTTGGGAGATGATTGTACGAGTGAAAATAAGGTGGAAAGTTCATGTAACGAAATTCCCGAAACGGCTTTGTTGCCGAGTTATTGACGTTTGAAAACGTCGGAAAATGATTTTCCGAAGTGAAGAATGGCAAAACGGGTGGAGAGAAGTCGTCGGTGTTGGGCGGTCTACTAAGAAATTGGGTACGCTCTTGTCAAAAAATCAAGCGGCAATGTTGTGCAATGTCGGCGCAAGGGATTCCCCAAACGACGCGAACGAAGTTGTTGACGGGAGTGGGGTGGGTGTGCGTTCTGTGTGAGTTGGTACCGACGAAAATTGGCATGTGTTGAATGACACCAAAAAAACAAAGTAAATTTCCTGAGCGAAGGGCACCATGACGTAAAACCGAAAAAATGAACTGTCATAGCTTGCATACCCTGAAGGGCAGATGGGTGTCCGTGTGATCTGACGTTAAGTACCACATTTCCCGCTAGGGGCGCCAACAGTGTAGGTTTCCTCATGAAGGAGCGCACGTGTCTGTGTAATTCGTGCTTCAGGTGATGTGCCAGCAGCAGGTTGTTAAACATTCACGGTTGAATGGAAAGACGTGAGGTTCTTGGACAGTATTGTTGGGCAAACATTTGACCTAGCAGTGTTACGTGTTAATTCTTAGCCACAGCCCATCGTGTTTTGTGAAGTGTACTAGTGTTAACGGCCATATACACTTGTGGCCCGGTGTAAGGGATGGCTGCATACACGTCCCAAGAGCTGGCGGACATGCATCTGATTTATGGGGAGGCTGGAGGTAATAGCCTTGCTGCAAGGCGTATGTATGGGGCACGTTTACCAAATAGGGTGTTACCATCGCACACCTTATTTCAAACTGTAGACACTCGACTTCGGGAAACAGGATCAGTGTTGCCACCTCGTCGAGAAGTTGGACGACCGCGAAGTGTGCGAACACGACGGTTTGTCGAAGATGTGCTAACTGCAGTGATGGATCATGCAGCCACCAGTACGCGCGCACTAGCCCACGAACGAAACATCTCCCATGATAATGTGTGGCGAATCCTGGCAGAAGAGGGGATGCACCCGTACAAATTGAAGAAAGTGCAAGACCTTTTACCTCGGGACTTTGGCCCACGTGAGAACATTTGCCAATGGTTTGTTCATCAAATTGAAACTATCCCCAATTTTCAGAATACGGTACTATGGACTGATGAGGCTATCTTCACGAAAACTGGTGTGTTCAATAGTAAAAACAGTCATGTGTGGGAACATGAAAATCCACATGCACTGCTAGTGGCACATCATCAGCACAGATTTGCAGTGAATGTGTGGTGCGGGATACTGCATGACCATTTGATTGGACCGTACATTCTCCCTGTTCGCCTATGTGGACCCACTTATCAAGCATTTCTCAGTGAGGTTTTGCCTGAACTACGAGAGGACGTGCCCTTGGCACTGAGACAAAGTCTGTGGTTTCAACATGACGGTGCACCCCCACATTTCGATCGGAATGTGCGCCATTTCCTCAATACCGTATTCCACAACCAGTGCATTGGCAGGGGAGGGCCTGTGCCATGGCCAACTCGATCGACTGATATTATGCCCCTGGATTTCTTCCTCTGGGGATAGATGGAACGCCTCGTTTACGAAACACCTGTCGTGTCAGCCGAGGACCTCGTTGAACGTATCAATGTAGCTGCAGCATCGATAGCAGAAACGCCGGGTTGTTGGGTCGCATTAGACAATCCTTGATTCTTCGTTGTCGCCTCTGCTGGGAAGTACATGGTGGACACTTTGAAAACCATCTGTGATGAGGTTCCCTTCACATCTCCATTAAGCATACTGTGTGCCCTTCAGGGTATGCAACCTACGACAGTTCATTTTTTTCGTTTTTACGTCATGGTGCCCTTCGCTCAGGAAATTTACTTTGTTTTTTTGTACCATTCAACACATGCCAATTTTCGTCGATACCAGCACACGCAGAACGCACATCCACCCCACTCCCGTCAATATCTTCGTTCGCGTCGTTTGGGGAATCCCTTGCGCCGACATTGCACAACATTGCCGTGTGATTTTTTGACAAGAGCGTACCCAATTTCTTAGTGAACCCCCCAACACCGACGACTTCTCTCCACCCGTTTTGCCATTATTCACTTCGGAAAATCATTTTCCGACGTTTTCAAACGTCAATAACTCGGCAACAAAGCCGTTTCGGGAATTTCGTTACATGAACTTTCCACCTTATTTTCATTCGTGCAATCACCTCCCAAGCGTTGTAATGAACTTACGAAACACCCTGTATACATAGAACTAGATAATACTATTTTAAAATGAATTACAAGTTTTCTCAGATTTTGGGCACATTTTGAAAATTCTGAGTTTTTCACGTGCCCCCCGACACCACATTTTATTCTGCGTCTCCTGTTTTGCCACTTGAACAAATCGAAGCGATGAGATGACTAGTGACAGGATAAAAGAACACTTAGAAAGTCGTCACCCATGCCCAGACAGAAGTCAAACTTGTAACCTTCGGTAGGAAAATCGAGAGTCCACCTTTCGACAGGCTTCGCCACAGAGACGCAGTAATGTGATTGGATGCTGTAGTTATGAAAACATTAAAATACATTCTAAATTTACATTGTTTTCCGGCATGCAATAAACATAATGTTAAGAATCAATGAGGCAATACAGCACAGGGGGTAACATGTAGGTATTTGAGCATGTTTTTCAATACGTTCCTAACAGTGTTATGTTTATTCTTATTGTACACTCGCCTCAATTAGTACACCGGCAGTTTGTTCCTTTATACAGCGTATTTGCAGAAGATCCAATTCAATTAACAGGTGTACGTAAAACACACCTTATTACTAACTTCGTTGACCCTGTATGACGTATGTATATTTTTTTTGGTTGTACTAGATACAACTTTTGTGTAAATTCAAATAGGGGCGTATGGGCTTGGACCGGTTAACAAACCGAAAAGTATGAGTTTTGATGAAAAGGACGAAGGCCCACGGGCGCCACCCTCGCATAACTATTGGAAGAAAATATATCTGACATTGTAGAGGTTTTCTCGGGCAATCAGCCAGGTGATTTCCGGAATGGCTTCCGAGCTTTAGAGAGCTAACGTCACTCTCATCTTCAGGGAATGAAGTGAAGCCTTTCCGGAAGTCACCTGGCTGATTGCCCGAGAAAACCTCTTCAGTATTCGCCGCCAGGAAAGCTTCAAGAATTATATCTGACAATTTGAAATTTCACGTTTATTATACAACAAGTTAATTTGCACATTGGACGTATATCTTCATCGCTCTTCTTCTTCACATCCTGGATCGTGGCGATTGCTATGTCGTGGAGTTCCAGTCTTGAGACTTTGCCTCCGAATATGCGTTACTCGTATTAGTCTTTTGATGTCACTTGCAACTGTCGCAAGTGTGACTTGGGATTTAATACTTGTCGTATGATCTAGGTACAGTAGTGCTTAGAGAAATTGAAGGTATAAAGGTAGCAGCAGGTGTGCTGCGAAAATATGAACGTAATGGTGGTGATGCCCCTGAGTGGACTTGTAAGAGGTATGTTTTTTTTTTGGGTAAGCTGTTTCTGGCTGAGTTGATGAGGTATATTTAGGTAGAAGGATACTTAGATCAGGGTGTTCAGGTGGGGTGAAAGTTGAATCTGGAAGTTCTAGAAGTTCTTGGAGATCGAACGAATTTCATGGTGAAAACAGTCTTCTCGTGTGGAACAGTTACCCATCCAAGTACTGACCAGGCGCGACACTGCTTGCCTTTGAATATCTACTTTTAGTGTAGTCTCGGCGTCCTGTATGTTCTTCTGGCGAGTGGGACCTGAACAATGAAATTGATTGTGGGATTTTGGTGGTGAGGTTGGAAGGTCCAAAATGTTGTTCTCTCCCACATCATGAACTCGAACAGAGTTTCCACGTCCAGGTCGTCGTGGATTTGAGTGTATCTGGTGAATCTGTCGGCGCCGTAGCTTATGCGGAGCGTTCTGTTTTGGACGGATTGGAGTCGGTTGATGTAGTTACAGCGTCTCCCCATGCTACACACGCATATATGATGAAAGTGCGAATAAGTATCTTGCAGAGTGCTACTCGGGTGTGAGGTGAAGTACCTGGCTTCGTAGTAGTGGGTAGAGGCTTCCCAGCAGTTCAGTTCCCTTGTTCCCTTTGTCCAGTATGACTCCGAGGTAACGTTTTCTAGAGGTATTGTTTCTTTGGTTTAATCTTAGCCTTGGGCGGAAATGTTTCCTTCTTCAGGTGAAGAGGACTGCTGAGCTCTTCTCTACGTTGACTTTATGCGCCATTGCGTTGCCCACTCTTCACGTTGCTGTAGATATCGCTGCATGCACATCTCGCAGTATGGAGCGTTGACGCTGGTGGTGAAAATCGCCATGTCGTCTGCGTATAGGCAGCTGTCATGCTTCTCTTGGGATATAGGCTTCGTACATTCTGTGGTGTGTTTGGATACGATTCTCTGCCACTGAAGTCTCGGATTGGCGGAGTTATAGGTGTTAACACGTGAAATTTTCCTCAAATAGAAACATAACAAGAATTAGAAATATGCCATATGAATATTGAGGAACACGTGGCATGCGTTTACTGTAAGATTGAAAGGAAATTTCCGCACCCTGTGTATTTTCTATCCATCATTATTTGAAGGGCTCGGCTGTAAAACATGGTAAGTGACATTTTGGTAATTTCTGAGTTAATTAAGAAAAAAGTTATTAGAAGCTATACTGTAGATAATTTTTTTTCGTGTTGTGTTTACCAATTTCAGAAGACTTCACTGAGTCCAATGCAAATTGTATGACATGGCAATTTCACTCGAAAATTGAAGGATGGCACATTTTACTTTGTAATTAAAAAATGGCCAAAATGTCATTTACCATGTTTTACTCCCGACCCCTTCATTTATTTTCCAACCAGTAAAAGAATTTCCCCATCTATATTTTCTATATATCACTTGAATGTTGGTAGAGACTTGTGTTATCAGTGAAACCCCACAGAATAACATAAACGGAAGCACAGTCTAATGTAAATGGCAATTCATGTATAGTTTAATGAAAGTATAGTCGCTTCAAGTACTAAGAATTTAGAACTTCTTGATAGTCTATAGTTTATTGATAGTCATGCCAAGTGTAAAAGGCACCATCACCAATTGGTTGATTGATTGATTTGTTGTTTTAAGTCCACGTTATGCACAGATAGGCTAATAGGGACTGAACCTACAGTTTAAAGTGAAATGCAAACCACTATGTACCTCCACCGGGTATCGAACCCGGGACCTCTTGATTACAAGGCGACGGCGTTACACGACCAATTGGTGTAATTATGATATAGTAGACGAGCCCAAGTCCTGAATTGTGACTTTTACCTTCATGCAATGCTAATAATAGGCACAAACAAGCTAGATCAATCAGTCATAGGTCAGATTTAAAAACTGAGCACTGTTGCCAACTTAGCTCTTTTGGAGCCCGATCGAGTTCTTTCGTGCACTCGTTTGGCATGTGACTGTGGCACCCCCCCCCCCCACTATGATGCCATCACTGGCTCCGCCCACATGGACCAACTTTTGCCATGAGTATACATTTTGCACGTGACGTGATATTGTTATATTGGTTGCGTCGCCCCACCCGTCTTATCTCCTCAGTTCCTTTTTCATGGCTATGTTACATTTCGATTTCATACGACCATCGGTGGATTATTGAGATGCATGATGCCGCCGGATCTAGATGTTGAAAACTAAGAATAAATTGTCTTCACTTAAAAGTCAACTGTAATAGCAGGAACCGTGGGGAAAATCCCGGATCGAACCTGGCTCTCTCGCATGGTAGTCCGACGCCCTAACGATTGAGCTACCGCGGCCATTTTCTACTGGAAATCGCTGCTACAAGCAAATAGAGTAGAGTCTCGAAAGAACACTACTTAATGCAGCACAAACACTAAGAAATATGTTATCAATCAATATTGACAGCTTCCGGCCCCTGTGGCGGAGTGGTTAGCATTGCGCTAAGACTCCAGGGGTCCCGGGTTCGAATCCTGGCCTGGGCATGGATGTTTGTGAGTGTCCATTCATCAATTTAATCATATCATCACTCATCCCCATCTTTGCAAATTAGCCAAAAGTGGCACAAAAGGCGAAGTAAAATAAAGCAAATAAAAAAAATATTGACAGCTATATATTTTCAAAATCACTATATCGAAACGCCAAACATGCATCTACCCCATTTTAGAATAGCTGCTACAAATTCCCCTTGCACATACGATTAGTCAATATATAATATCAAAGTTCGAAATATGTACATAAATATGTAGTATCAAAGCATATGTAATATTAATAATAATCGAGTATTCTAGCAATTTCAAGAATTCTACTCGATATTTATTTTATTTGAACATATTCCACATAATTTTAAGGACATCAGTTGTTCAAATTAAAATCTGTATCAAATTTATAAACTAAAAAAAAACACATCAACGTGTACATATTTAAACCAATTGTGTCAACTATTAATTATTTTTCGCATCGCAAGTTATTGTAGAATATGTAAATACGTAAGAGAGCTCTTTCTAACTATCGAAACAAATTTGTTTATAAAACCTTTTACAGAAAGAACACTTGAATGACAATACATAGCTACTTTTTACTTTTTGTACAAGGGAACATATTGTGTAACTTGCTACGTACAGGAAAATAGCCGTAGCTATTTTTTTTCAGTCGATTTTAGTTAACTAAGCATTATGCACCTCATTGATTAGAAAAAATGACATCACATGAGCTACAAATTTTCTTCATCATGTACATCGCTATAGGAAAAATATCAAAATAGGAAAAAATACCGAAATATGTTGTTTTATGTAAAGTAAATGAGCAAATATGTAAAATATGTAATATCCTGGCAAATATCTTATATAATAATAATAATAATAATCTTCATCACCAGAAATCAGTAAAGGCCTAGTACGAAGTGTGGAGATTAGTAAATTCGAGACGATTAAGGGTGGACAGAGAGAATGTCTTACTGGAATCCCAGTAGAAGAAGTGGGTAATCTCCGGACAGGTAGACAAAATTGTACTGTACTTCTCATACAATCATACGCAAATGAAACTTTTGATAAGTTACCTTTGAGAGCTGTTCAACAGAGAACAATTCAACTGGGGCAAATTACTGCAGAGTTAGGGAAGAAAACCTTAATATTTAGTTTATGGTATGGAACATTAAACAAAAGTTACTAACCAAAGAACTACTTGTCAACCTAAAATGAATAACAAATCTTTTCACCTTATATATACTAAGTATATAGACCATGCAAGGCAAGGGGCCCCTAACCGTCCACCTAACTGCGGGATTTCGCGGTTTGTAGATCGGTACTGTCTCCAGTTTATATTGCATATTTCGGGGCGTTTTTCGCGTTAAAGTGCAAATTTCTGGGTTATTCTAAACCAAAATGGCAAAATTCGCGATATTTCGAGATTCCAAAACACCGAAATTTTGTCTCCTTAACGTAGACCTACACTAATACATGTTTAACATTTTCGTTGCTGTCGTTAAAACGAGAACTTCATGTCTCTAGTAATGTGAGAGCGAATTACAGGCTTCCTCGTGACTTTAACTAGCGACACTAGCGCCACTGCTGTCGTTATATTAGTAAGTACATTCAATGTATTTCGCAAAACTGAAAAAGCAAGCTTAAAATTATGTCTACAATAATGAGGCTTTCAAGTAATATGAAACTTTCTCCCTACATTTAGTTTCATTAGTTTGAATTTTGTCAAGAGATGGGGTTACAAACACTTTCAAAAAAATAAGTTATTTCTTTAAAAAAAAAAGGATTATTAACAACATTGCAAAATAATTTTTGCAACATTTAGTTCAATTAAATTCACTAAATAAAGGTTAGAAGGTATATGAGTTTCATTGCCCCAGTTTTCGAGTAATGTAATTTTTCTTTCACGTTTCCACGTCGACTTTACCTAGTTCTTCCTTGAAGTAAGAGCTCCGGGGTTTTATTACTCCACAAGTTTCTATCTACCAATTCGCTGACGACACCGCATTTCTCGCCTGTTGTTCAACCATCCAAGCTATAAACAAAACTCTCCAACCAGCTATAAACTCCTTCCAAAGATGGTGTGACACATGGCGTCTCACAATTAATGCTCTCAAAACACAAGCATTGGTGTTTCTGCAGACAGGCTGTCGCTCGAAGATCCAAAGGAACCCAACATTATTAAACATCAAAATACGGGGAACTCCAATTCTGCCTGCCACCACTGCAAAATACCTGGGAGTCATATTTGACTCCAAGCTAACCTGGAAACCTCAATTGCTCAACATCGTCCAAAAAGCTACAAATCGTCTGAGCTTGCTCAAACGGCTAATTGGAACATCCTGGGGACTCAACTCCCAGGTTGTCCTACATACCTACAAGGCTTTCCTTCGACCAGCAATTACTTACGGCCACACTGCATGGATATCAGCCCCAGACTCATTCTATCACAAACTACAAGTTCTGGAAAGACATGCTCTTCGTTTGGCCTTCAGAGTAGTCCTACCAAGTCCTACACGACTACTGTACGAGCGAATAACCTTTCCCGAAATCACAACCCACATCGAAGCCATCCGTCACAAATATATAACTGGTCGAATGAACTCGCACCATCCACAACTTCTTAGCACAATGTACGAAGATGCTCTACACGACTGCCTTCCCACATACCACTGCACACCATTACAGCATCTCTTAACCATGTACACCTTCCTGATAGATCCACAGCATCCTGACTACCAGCTGTATAATATCCATCATCCTCCGGAACTACGGCACGTGATATATCCAACACATGCCGCACCATAGCAAATTATTACTTTCCTAACTGAAGTAATATTCCCACTACTGAATAAATAAGATCTAAGTGAACTACCCTCAGAATAAGTAAATATGTACCACTTCATTACTGAAAACACTTAGACCATCACCTTGCAAGGGAAAACATTTATGGAAACAATTCACTTACCAAAGAGAAGGTGTACCCTTCTAAATGGAAAACGAGGACAAAAAAAAAAAAAAAAAAAAAATTATTACTTATCCTATCCCTAGCTTTCTTATGTTTTGCAGTTTTTGGAAGGCACGAAATTGGTCGGCTACCCTGACTTGATTTTCTGCCTAATCAGGAAAATAAAAACATGTTTGTCTTTAGCTCCTGTCTCACAATGTGTTTTTACTCTTTCACTACAGACGTTTTATGAGGTACGTGTAAACATTTGGGGCTAGGTAAATGTTGAATGTAGTTTTATATGGTAACTAACGTGCATGAAAACAGCCCTCAGCGTCAGCAAGAATTTCCACTTCGAACAAAGTATTAAGAATTCTAAATTCGAATTATGTAAAAATGTATTTAAGAATTGTATTATAGATTCTGAGGAAATTCGGTAAAACTAAGTAGTAGAATGTTCAAATGTTCAAATTAGTTATGGAAACGTGTTACCGAAGGGAAACATCTGGAAACCTAACCTCACAAAATAATCTCTACAATTCCTTTTTCAGAAAATCAAAATGGTAAATAGTATCTTCCACAAATACTAAAAGATGCATTGATTATAAATTAATTGAAAAGTATAAAAATAAATTCATTATCGTGTATGAAATTGTCAAAAAGAAGACTTAGGTGGGCAGGCCATGTTTCACGAATGGAAGAGGAAAGAAGAGTTTACAGGATTCTTGTTGGGAAACCTGATGGTAGGAGACCAGTAGGAAGACCAAGATGAAGATGGAGGGATAATGTTGAGATGGACCTAAAGGAAATTGGTAGGGATGGAAAAGAGTATATAGATCTTGCTCAGGATAGGAACAGATGGAAGGCCTGTGTTGCTGCAGTCATGAACCTTCGGGTTCAAGAAGGCTAGTGAGTTAGTTAGTATCGTATCAGAGACTGTTTCTGTCGAAGAGCACCTGGGTGATATTCGAAAGAAAGAGGACAAAACAAACATGCCGTTACGCCCTGACTAGGCAGTGATAAAAATACTAAAATACTACTTTCTTCTTTTCTTCGTCTTGGTTTTCTTCTTTCGGTGACTATGGCTGGCAAAATGGCGTGGGCAACCTCTATACAAGATGAGATGAGACTTATCGCAGTCTCGTCTCGTGAATCAGGATGGTCATCTCGTCTCTTCTCGAGTTGGAAACGGTTGCCCCGTCCTTATTCTCGTCTCGAAACATCCGTCTACCTTCAGGTTAACGTTAAACAATAACCCAGATTCATGTACAGACATGGACACTTCTGGAATCCGATTCCATTGCATTGTTGCAACCCAGAAGTGTCCGTGACTGTACAACCACCCGGAGAAGTAGTTCAGTCTGTTATGAATAGCCCGGATTTCCATGCACAAACAAACAGCAAAATATGCATGCAAAGATGCACGAAAAATATCAAAAATATGCACTAAGATATGCATGAACAATATACAATTTTTTTCCCAAACATCTTACCTTAAAAAAAAAATTAAAAATATGCACTAAGAATGCATGAACAATATACAATTAATTTTTTTTCCAAACATCTTACCTTAATTACCTCTGTTGCAATGAACTATGAACGTCTTTGTTAGGTTTTCGTCTGTAAACCCTCTGCGTTTATCAGTGAGAAACGTTTTGTACATCGAGAAGTTCCTTCCTACATCAGCAGAAGTCACTGGTGCATGTGAGAAACACCCAACTTCCTCCTGTGTTAGGTCCTCTTCAAAGTCCACATTTTCACCATTCAGTACATTTCCAATGTCACAGATTGTTCTGTACCCGGGATTTTTGTCTAATACTTGGCGAAGTTTTTCTGACGCTATTTTGTCAACACCGTGAGTTTCACTGGACAAAGTTTGCGATACTTTGCCCAACAAGGACAGTGAATGCTGCAAAGGATTAGTTATTACGGGACTCTAAGTGTGTAATAATTGCCCACTTCTAGAGATACATTTCTGTGACACACAAATAGCGGCTGCATCTTCTGTTTTAGTGAGTATGACTGCCTTCACTTCATTGAAATTTTCTGCATAATACGACACAGCTTCTAGCCACGAGCCCCATCGTGTTAATACCGGTTGCAGAGCTAACGCAACATTTTTCGCCAGTTCGCGAAAGAGACGTACTCGCGAAGGAGCTTTCACAAATACTTTCTTTGCATTTGATACAAGTGCATCTACTTCCGGGTATTGGTATCTGATTATTTCTGCTACGCGATGAAGACGGTGTGCAAGACAAGTCAGATGGACTAATTTAGGATACAACACTTTCAAACCAGATGCTGCTTTGACAATGTACGGGGCCGCGTCAGTAACAAACAGTAACACATTGTCATACTGGATGTGATCTGGCCACAATAAAGTTAACGAATCGTTAAAGAATTTGGCAATTGTGGAATGATTCACTTTCTCAAACACCTCGATATTCAGTAAGTAGGGTTTACCAATCGCCTTCATTGCACCAACAACAGCATTGCAAACACAACGTCGCGCCGCGTCAATAGTCTCATCGATAGACACCCATATTTTCTCGTGCTTCAACGCTTCCCGAATTTCTCCCATGACCTCATTAAAACAAACAGGCACATAGTTTTTACGTAGCGTTGATTCATCTGGCATCTTCTTTCCCGTGTACTTTTCAAGGAAACCTCGTAGATGGGCATTGCTCAGTTTCCACAAATGAATATTAGCACTCACAAAGACAGGACACAGATCTACATACAATGTATCACTTACTGTGCATTCAGATGTTGAATTAGTGGACGCGGTAGTAAGCAGTTGTTGTTTACTGCGCAATCTTCTCTGAAGGGCTTCCCTGTGTCTTGCTGTATTGACATGTTGAGTAACTTGAAATTTCTTCTCTGCTAAAACTTTTTTCACACACCACACAGAACAAAACTGGTCCACCTTCTGTGAATACACCACTTCCAAATTATTGTACGTGTTTATGCAACAATACCGCCTTACTGGATTTTTCAGGTGGCATGTTTAACAGAACACAAAATAACATTTACACGTTCTTGAACTCCTTTGATACTGACAGTAGAAACCGTTTCGAAATAGTTGCCAAGTAGCGAGAAAGGCTTCGCGCTAGTTGACAGTTGTAAAAGCATCAGAAAGCGCTAGATCGCTGTTGCTTAAAAAGCGCTACATAAAATGCTGAAAAAAAACTTTAAAAATTATAGTGTTGGTATGTTCGCCATTCGGTTATCGCCGTGCAGTCGAAAGTGAATTTACCAACGATTGTGGGCGACAAACTCAACGCTATTTTCTCTTGATAGACTATGAAATATGCTAGTAGAATAAAATTCGAAATATGCCTTATCCTGAAAAGTTTAAGAAATATGCATGCACAACAAAATTCACTCAAAATATGCATCTCAAAAGACTCTTTACAAGTTCGTCGGAAAGAAAAAAATATTTTCCATAAGTTTTTGCATGCTACATGAAACATGCATTTCGCATATAAATCCGGGCTCTAGTTATGATCCTTCGTTCTATTCTCCTCAAACAAGCCTCGAAGGGTCTAATTTCGTTCTCGGCTCCATTTGCACCTACCTTCGTGACGGAGTGGTTAGCACAACGCACTACGACGCCATGGGAGGCGGTTTCGAATCCCAGCCTGGGCATGGATGTTCTTTGCGAGTGAATTTCATCATACCATCTCCCATCCTCATCGTCGCGATTAGCCAAAAGTGGCAGAAGAGCTAAGTAAAATAGACCAAATGAATCAATTGTTCGCAGTCTCGGTCCCATCTAATTTTGAGAAGAGATGGAGACTTCTTTCGTCTCAATACAAGCTCCTCATGATACGAGTATTACTTTCAAGGAAGAAAGAAATTTAGGCGGGATTATTTTGGTAACATCTGTGTAACTATTGTGCATTTGCAGCTTGGGAGAGAGTCATAACTCCCGAAGCAGCCAATCAACAAGTGAGCTGCTGACGTCATCTCAACCCTGCACCTATCGCTTTCACTCTATCTCACGCTCTACACTGTTGGTAGACTCGCTAGCCAGAAGAGCACACTCCACTGACCACAAAGTGCACAGATTAATCCAATGTGGAGATTTCAATTCAGAAAGTGTGGAATATATCGTATGACGGAGGGAAAGCAACTATTACTTCGAAAGCCTCATAATCAAAATATATTATAGAAACGAGTGGTATTTATGGCTTGGTATACGAGGGTCGTCTTCAAACTTCGAGAGATTCTTTATTTTGACGCAAAAATTTCATGTTTTTAAGACGACATAAAACAATTAGTGCCAAAAGTCATATTTACGAAACCACTGACGTTATGAAATAGACTAAAAAGGTTTTAACTATAAAACAGTAAATTTCTAGCCTAACCTGGGTGAATAGAGAAATAAAAGATAGTTACCATTAGAGATAGTTGACGCAATTGCCTTAGCTAACAAAAAGCCCACGCTGTGACGAATCTTAACTCATATTTAAATCTTTGTCGCCACAGAGGATATTGGGGTTAATACCTTCTGAACAACGATGAGAGGGAACAGTTCTTCACAGTAAAAATTGCAAGAAAATACTATAAAGACAAGGTTTGTGTGTCTATTGCATAGTACAGTTCCTTAGTACTCACCCTATCTCCTGTTGCCCTTACGTATGCATATGCAGATGAACGTTCCTGTAGCCAGTTTACCTAAGGACGCTTTCACTAACACTTCAAAATCATGTTCAAAAAATATTTGTTAATATACACAAAGAACACCACCTGTTCCAAAAAAAGTGTTAGTTTAAAATAATACTGAAATAGCAATTTACAATGATGTGCCTAACTAACAAAAAAAAAACTAACGCTCTAGTATTCTTAAACCCAAAGGTTTATGGTTGCAGGAACAGAGCGCTCCATCTGTCCCTGTCCTGAGCAAGATCAATCCAATCTTTTCCATCCTTACCGATTTCCTTTAGGTATATATTCGTCTTGGCCTTCCTACACGTCTCTTACCATCAGCTTTCCCAACAAGAATCCTGTAAACTCTTCTTTCCTCTCCCATTCGTGCCACAAGGCCTGCCCACCTAAGTCTTCTTGATTTAATCATTCTAATAATATATGGACAAGAATACAAATTGTGCAGTTCTAAATTGCGTAACCTTCTCCACTCACCTGTCTCCTCGTCCCTTGTACATTATTCATAAATTAATATTCGTATATTTATGAAAGTCATAAATTATTCATATGAAATAGATTATTTAGTTTAAATATTATAAATTAGTTCTAAATATATACAAGTTAGTGCTAAATATTGTAATTTAGTTCTAAACACAAAAAATCGAACAGCTGGTCAGTGTTATAACATCTACTAGTTTCATCATATCATCACTCATCCTCATGGTCGCGATTGGCCAAAAGCGACAGAAAAGCGACGTTAAATAACAAAAACCAAATCAAATGAGTGTATAATAAAACAATCTTGGCCAGCAACTGTAGTGTCTTTTTTATAACATGAAAACAAGGCTTAGTGTTACCCAAGTAGTGCATGCAATCCCTCACTCATAAAATGACCACCGATTAATATTTTTGTCTTTGAACAACTTTTAAAACTAAGATTAAAAATGGCAGGAAATATTTTATTGTGTATCCTGCCCCTCCCCTAGGACGCTGCGATGCAATGTCCACATTTACAATTCCAGCCCCCCTCGGAAAAAAATCCTGCATACGCTAAAATCAAGAAATTCGTACCTTATTTCTTAATCCAACAACAGTGTTTGTAGTAAATCCTCTTTCCAAATTGGAGATGGTTAGCCATATTTCTGGCAAGATATTGACGAATAAAACTGTATATGGCTAAAACATGTCGTTCCTCTGGAATTTTCGTAGTTTCATTGCCATGACTACCATTGTTAACAGATTCTTTTCTTTCACATTATTGCTACCTTCTGGTTTAATTGTTGTACACACAGCCATCGCCTTCGTTTGGGACTTAATTGAAAACGCGATTAAATTCTTCCTAGCTTATCCCGTAAGGCAACCTTACACCATATATTCTCTCTTGGTTTTTACCATTATCTGGCTTGTCTGATATAAGTCATAGGAATTTTGGGGTGTGTTTTAATTACGGATGGACGATATCAGAAATTAGGTATCGAGATATATCGTGTCAGACGATACCATATATTTTTTTCCGTGTCGTGTCGTGATATCGGCGATATATCATGTCCACGATATGTAATGAATAAGTTGATTTATTTTACTTTTCGTTCCTTGCCCCTTTTTGCTAATTGCGAAGATTAGGTTGAATGGTGACTGATTTATCCACACTTCCCCACTACTCCGCCCCCCTAAACACAAAATTTCCGTAACGCCCCCTAAATTATTTCCTTAACGAAGGCCCAATGTATGGTCATTCTGGCTCCAAATATATCCTTACACCTTCATAAACACGAACTTAACTTACATTCCAGAAAAAAAAAATCTGGATAAATCTCTCAATGGTGATATTAAGAAGTATGATTGATTGATCGATTTGGTGCTTTAAGTTCACTTTATGCACAGTTGATTAGAACCTCACGGCTCATATCCATGTGCCGTTAATAATTCTGGGTTATTTGATATTAGTTGGTTCTTATTATTTGATTATTAATATTTCGTATTTGTAATCTTTTATATTTCATAATTTTTGATAAATAGAAAGATTATTACTAGGCTTATAATCCACTAATATTTCCTTTATTGTAACAATAAGTGTGAACGCTGCCTAATGTAATAATCCATATGTTAATTTTCTGACCGAATCTTTAATATTGGATATGTAAATCTGTGTTTTTTCACGGCAGAAAAATGTTTATGATTTAGATTGACATAGATTTCCTTTAGCAACAATAGGAAGATCGAATCTGTTCTTTTAAGTTTAATGTATTCAATAAGGTTCAAGTTGCAACGGGGAATGATTCGAGTTTAGTCTTCATTAACAGAGATGAATCGTTCCCCTTATACAATTTTATTTGGTTTTGCTGCAACGTGGAAATTAGTTAAACTTTGATATTGAGATTGTGAATATAGACATTGATGAGTATTTAGTTTTTGGAAATGTCGCAAGTCGAGCTGTGCAAATTACGTAATGCTTTACAAGTGAGCATCGATTGGAAAGGTATATAAGTAAGCTTAGTTTGCACGCATTCCATCAGCGTCGGCTCTACGATTTAAAAATCTAATGACACTTGGGAATAAAGATACCTGTATTTCGCCAAGCACATTTATACTTCGAAATTTATAATGTTATGGGACGACAGGTTAGGATCGGCCGAAATCCTTTAAGGTTAATGACGCCTGCCTATTGGACATGTATTTGTCACTGTCGACCCATATGTTCTCATTCTTACGGATAAATGATAGAATTCCAAATCTTCGAACTTTATTTTGGCTTTCTTCAAAATTTATTCAACATAGACTTATTTGGGCAAGTAAGCAAGACTAGACATGTGATGCAATGTCTCTCGTTTTTGAATGGGAAATGTCATCATTGGCGTGTATCTTGATGCAAGCTCTGCCTACTAACGTTTCTCAATCCGAAGTACTCAGTGGAGCCCGTAGATTCTATTCTGCTTAAATCCTGCCCGTATTAAAATCGATACTCGTGACACATTTTGGTCGCAATACTGTAGGAAGGGGCATGTACGAAAGTTTTTGTCTGCTACTGAATGGTAGGCCGTAAGCTTCGTCTACGGTTGCAAAAACGACAGGGTTCTCTTCCCTGGTACGGCTTCCTCCTAGCGACACACATACACACGTAACTATTCCCTGCACATATACATATTTGGATTTTTTCCCGTGGAGACATGCAGCAAATTAGAATTCTGGATTCATCGAATCGAATATTAACGAACAGGGGATTCTGTATTTCTTTTAAATTTAAGGACATTTATGGATTGTAAATTGTAACTGAGTGTAATGTAAGCTTTCGTATGTATTGGAAATAAACCATCTCCTGGATAAAAATGAATGAAATGAAAGGTCAAAGTAACCTCCCAGAAGATGCAGTTGCCAATCTTAAAATTTGAGAGAAGTCGTTCATTTATTTCATGATTCACCAACACCTCCCTTAAGTTCTCAATGCTTTACTCACCAAGCCCGTACCTGAGAGGGATCAGAGTATCCCATTTAGCCGTCTGAGTTTTAGCCGAGGTGAAATTAGAACATAAGGTATATGGAAGATTGAGGCAGGCTAGGATTACCATAATTTGCAGCTCTGTGTGTGTGTTACTGAAATTCTATAGTGGAGAGTGTAATAATACACAGTTATATTTATATGAACATATATATATATATACGCAGATGAATTGCGTCTTACATAAAGCTAAGGTCAACCCTCACGCGTGAATAAGAGCGCGTAACGGCTATAGTAAGTCTCGCAGTTAGGTAAGACGAGCAGAGCCGCGCTCGCTGTGAAAGAGGTTGAGTTGACAGTAGCGTCGAGATGTTCGTCGCGTCCAGTCAAGCAGCTGCCGTGCGACCGATCAGCGGTTGTGGGTTTTTCTTCGCCTGTGCCTCATTTGTCTACACGTTGCTAAACGTGATAGCCCGTAGTATATTTGGGTATACAAACTGACGTCCGACCGGGAAATCACGTCGCCTTGGCAATTGGCACTGCCATTGCGGCGTTGTTGTTTGTTTAGTTGCATCAGTCGTCGTTCGTACGTGACACAGTAAGGCTACTCGGGACTGGACCTACAGTTTAAAGTGGTATCCGAACCACTATGAGCCTCCATCGGGGAGCCCCATGATGAAGTATGAGAAGGGAGAATCACAAACACATGGGGACTGCACACAACACAAGTTCCTTAGAAGAATATACTGGGTCCAGACGCCAGAGCTTCGCTATTTTGCAAAATGCAGTCCAAGGTGTATGCTACGTGGAAGTGTGATTGACATTTAGGTGGCCTCGCAAAGGATTACCGCTTACACCCCGAGAAATATTTTGTTATCCAAGCTTTCAATGGATCGCCTACAAAAATAAATGTAAAAGAAAGCACTGATTTCTTATTATTGTGCTTTGTTTCTTGAAAATTTTCTCGAAAAAGAAAATGCATACTTTTCCTTATACAAAATCGAATATAACACGTGGATAAATTAGTGTACAAATGTTTATAAAATGGTGCGAAATTTAAAAAAAAAAGAATCGTGAAAAATCATTTTCATTAATAAAATTTGAAATATTACAAGTGAGCATTTTATTTCATCTTTATTGCAGTAAATTATTAAATAAAATGTAAAAAATAGTTGTGCAGTGGAGCAGACCTCTAACCCCCCCCTCCCCCCTGTTCTCTCCACAAGGTAGGTGGAATCAGTTGAGAATTTTACAGTCAGCCTCCATGGTAGAGTGAAGAGTGCATTATGGCAATAGTGTTGTGAGTCTGAATCTCAGTTATGCCATGGAAATGTGGGGGTGGAGAAAGGAACGCGAGCATGGAAACGCAAAGGTGGCCGCAGTGAAAGAATCTAAAACGAAAGAGTCGTTGGCTGGCTTGTGGTAGCAGATCCAATGCGTCCGTGGATTTTTGAAACTGTCCAAGTTGACGACTCCTCCACTCTGTTTTCTTAACTGTAGAGGTTAGAGAGTCGGACATGAAAACCCCCCTGAAGTGTTTGATGCCTAACGGCTCGATCAAAGCTTCAATGTCGTGGTTGGACAGCGGTTCTTTTATTTTTTAAGCAGCAAAAGCATCGTGCCACCTTGAGCAAGCTTCTTTCGGCGGCGTGCCGCCCGCAGGCTTGGTCGAGTATCTCTGTAATCCCAACCTCTTCTACAACGACGAACGCATCCAGGGTTTGGAGGAAGCGAACTGCGGTCACCTTTGCGTTTCCATGCTCGCGTTCCTTTCTCGAATAAATAACCAAAGATTTCCAGAAAGCGCTGTGGCACCTGAAGCATCATGGGAGTGTTCCATCTCACCAGCGAGACTTCGGTCTTGAAACTCATTTTGCACGACATCATCTATCCTAAATCCATAGCCCTGCGTGCTTTCTACAGCATGTACCATATTCCCAACGTGACCGAGCACAACACCACCATCAAGGTCGGCAACGACAAGATCAGCATCACGCCCGGCCAGTACAACCTGTCCACCTTGCAAGCTCAGTTGCCGAGGGGGGAGTGGGTGCTGTTCTCGCAACTCCACAGGGTGGAGTTGGTGTCCGCAGAAGAAACCGTGGGTACCGTCGGCGAGCTCCTGAGCTTCGAGAATCACACCAAGCTCGAGGCAGGTATCAAGCACATCGGCGCCAACATTCCAAAATTTCTGGCCATCGAGACTTTGAACGTGCACTGCATGATCACCAAGGCCGACGGCATCGGCAGTCGCAAGGAGACGGGCATCATCGCAATTTTCAAACCTAATTCGGAGTTCATGGAACCGATCATCTTCACACTCTCTTCGCCCTTCTACTTCCCCGTGTGCCGCAACCGCATCGACCAGATCGCATTGGTGGTGACCAGCGAGAAGGGCGAGGTCAACGTGTAATAAATAACAATCATGGAGCAAATGAAGAGTTACGAACTGCAGTTCTTCCCTCCCAACCGTCGCACGTTCGCGAATCTCAACGAACCGAATCGAGAGATCGAGTTCGACGTGGACGTCGGGGATAGCTTCATCCACCCTCACAGGGCCTGACCTGTACGTTAAATTCGACGCGGTGAAGAAGTATAGCGGCGATGCTTTCCCGACCAACGCGAACCTGAGGCTCGTGGACAACTTCGTGCAACTCGCAGGTGGAAGTCAGGAAGCACGTCACCGTCGTAGATCGAGTCGACTACCCAGGGATCACCTCGACCGGCGTGGGAACGCTGGAACTGTCCAAGGCCGATGCCGCTTACTACCAGACGGGAGGATTCGAAGCGGGCGCGGAGATCAAAACCAAAAGCCGCACGCACCTGCTGCCCGGTTTCTTCTCTGACTACGTGGAGATCATGTGGAAGGGCGGTTCGCGTGTCACGTTCCGCAGAGCCGCCAACGACGCGCTGATACGTTACAGCTAGTGATGGGCATTAGTCGACTAATATTAGTCGTTTATTAAAACCATCGAGAAAAAAACATCGACTAATGAAAATTAGTCGACTGAAAAAATTATGCGACTAATATTAGCCTAATTAGTCGAACGACTAATATTAGTCGAACCATCAGTTGACTACATTTCCGACTGATTCAGTCGAAACCGAACATGACTCATTCAGATTCCAAACGAACCATCGACCAGAGGGCTTATTGTTAAGAAGTGAGCAGGAGGGCATTTCTTGGAAAGGTCATCACATGGTACCGCGCCACAGAAAAGGAAGTTGACCCCTACTGTGACATCTTCCCGTACCTCCAGTGCGTGATGGCTGTTGTCGTCATTCATGTCGCTACTTTTGTTTGCTGTACTTTCTCAAGGGATATTAATTCAGACTTCGAGAGTTCCTTGGAACTTACAGGCAGGTGACCATCCCTATCGTGGTTGGTGCAAGAAGGACATCGCAAAGCTCTCATTTCTGGCCTTCAGATTGTGTAATGTTAAAGGCATTGTACTGTATTAAAAAACATTCTTAAAATAAATCCCCGGTCAAATATAAGAACATAGTATACAATCCATTAATTAAAAATAAACACTATTTATGTTCGTGGGATAAATAGTAAAATTTACGCTGGGCAGTACGATCTAACACTTGATTTTTCGAGGGGTTTACTCATAGTTGTTCCCAAAGCCCTCGCAAGAAATTTGAATAATAGAAATAATGACAATAATAATTATTAAATAATAATAATTAATTTCAAAATAATTAACTAATTTATTCCAAACTTATTATTATTATTCCTGTCCTTATATCCTTGAGGAAACTTTTCTACTCTATCCATCAGAAGTGTGAATATGCAGCACAAATGTTTTTATTGATATTATTTTTACGTTTCATGCAGTGTGTACTGAAATGCACAGTTATTATATTTTGTTACTAAATTTTAGATACCTAAAAAAAAAGCTTTGAAAGTAAGAGAAAAATTTTAGTCATAATGTTTATGTTGTTTGATCATTCACATAAAACTTAATTTCTGGAATTTTGAAAACTGGGGAACCAGTTATTCTTTGGTTTCTTTATAAAATATTGCCTGGTGCCTGTATGGTAACCTTAATTTTTCTGTTTTTCTTTGGTTATTCTGTTCGAATACTAACTAACTGGACTTTATTTCCGTTATTATCAATAAAACTAACAAACGTTCTGCTATTTTGTAACTTGCAATAAAAGATGTCAATTCGGGGGGAGGCTTTAATTAATTATCATGCAAACAGCATGATATACAACCACTATGCACTATACAAGTATATGTTTTATGTTAAATGTATGTACTACATCGATCGCTGCGTGCTACGAAGCTGGATATCCTAGGTTTGAACTCTTATCGAATAAGGAATAAAAAAGTTGGAGCGGGAATTTTGTTAAAAAATAAAACATTCAAATGCTGACCAAGGGATTTATTGTATAAAAAATATACACTAAAAACGCAACGTTTCCACCCTCTAACAGGGTGTTCTTCAGCCAAAGATTCACAATTAATTGAAAGAGATTAGTTTATTGTGAATCTTTGTCTTAAGAACACCCTGTTAGAGGGTGGAAACGTTACGTTTTTATTGTATAATTTTTTATACAATAAATTTGCTTTGGTTAGCATTTGAATGTTTTATTAACATGGAAACAAGCCAAAACAGTGTTACCATTTGGAATTTTGGGATAATCACAAGGGAATTTTCAGTCTGATTCAGGAACAGCACTGGGAAGAGGACAGCAGAAGTGAGAATGAAGGGGTTGCAGGTTAGCTGCTAGAATTAAACCCGTTTCGCTCAAATTTCAGAATTCAAAATGTTTGAAAATTCTAGCTCGATCATTTCAGCATTGTCTCCCTATTATATTTTTGTGAAACTGCGAATAAATTTTTGAAAATGTGTTACAAATTTTGGTTTCTGAATTTCCATTAATACAACATGCCAGAAGTTTCGGGGGGGGGGGGAGTTGAACCCTAAAAAATCCTCTAAATACGGCCATGTCCACATGGGTGTTACTTTGTAAGTTCCACTCCTCAATTTTCTATAATCTCCATTCATTCTCATCGCCCTGTTTGTCTAAAGAGGCAGTAAAGTGGCGTAAAATGAGGAAAATAATAACGAAAGATAGTACCGGGTGGCCAGAATTAAAGTTACCCAACTCAGAGCCCTCTGTAGCCTGTTTGAGGCATCGTAGAACTCTGAAATTTGGTGAATCCACTCTGCAGATCATGGGGAAGAGGATGGCGATAAAAAATAGTTCAATTTTCCGCCACCAGGTTGAAATGTGGCGCTGTACTTCCATGATGGGTTGTAATAATGACGTAAACTGCTCCAATTGGTTGTGGATTTGTCTTTACCTTCCAATCTTGCAATAAACGAGAGATTATTTTCTCGCAACTTCCAGCCACTAACAAATGTCTTTGTAATTAATAACAGCTAAATCACTTAACGTGAGTGCTGAACAAAAGTTCGGAAGTGATCACCATGGCATTAAATAAGAAAGAACGTGCATTGCTGGTGAAGTTGTTTTATCAGAACGGTAGTAATAGTGCAGCTGCACGGCGAGGTTATCATCATGCGAAAGGACTTCGAAAGGGGCCCATGAGGACGCATGGGTTAAGAAAGATGATGAAGAAATTAGAAGTGACTGGAGATCTGGGTGTTGGAGCAGGAAGGGGCCGCCGGCCGATTGTAGAAGAAGTTGTCACCGAAGTGGCTGCTGCAGTGGCGGATAGAGCCTCTTGTTCCCAATATTCTGCGACTAGTGCGCGAGCTTACGTCATTATTACAACCCAACATGGAAGTACAGCGCCACATTTCAACCTGGTGGTGGGAAATGGAACAATTTTTTATTGCCATTCTCTTCCCCATGGTCTGGATAGTGGATTCACCAAATTTCAGAGTTCTACGATGTCTCAAACAGGCTACAGAGGGCTCTGAGTTGGGTAACTTTAATTCTGGCCAGCCGGTATGTCACTGCAGAAACTTATGACAGATAATTCTTAGGTAAGTACTGTGTACTAAGAGCCCAATCGAAATGTGTAACGGTATTTCAAATTGTTCCCTTATCGACATTTCACTCCACGGAATAAGCATATTTACATTATGATGTTGCTTGTAACCCTTTTTTTCGTAACGGAAAGTAATCACAACTCGAAGAGACTGCGTTGAAGCCCCCTGTTATTTTAATTTGTATTTTTATTATTTAGCGTCGCTTTTCTGACATAACAGATCAAATTTTTCCCATCAGACAGACACTTGAGAAAGGTGGGAATATAATCAAAATGTCCATCAGCTATTCATTGATTTTAAAAAGCATATGATTTGGTCAAAAGAGATAAATTATATAATGTATTAGTCGAGTTTGGAATACCTAGGAGAGATGTTAATATGATGAAAGTATGCACCAGTGAAACAGAAATTAAAATTCGTGTGGATATTAATATGTTTGACAAATTTACAATTCATGATGGGTTAAAACAGGGAGATGCATTATCTCCATTAATCTTTAATTTTGCCTTAGAATACGCTGTCAGGAAGGTAAAAGACTTAAGGACTTAATTTAAATGGTGTGACTCAGCTGTTAGCATATGCAGATGACGTAGACTTACTGGGGGATGATGTAAATACAATTAAGAATAATGCTAAAATATTTTTCAAAGCAGCTAAAGAGATAGGTTTGGAAGTTAGCAAGGAGAAAGCTAAATATATGCTTACAGGCCGAAACCAAGTGTTAAGTAATAATCAAAATATAATTATTGATAACAACAGGGTCCGGCTCATTTCAAAATTTTGTAGGATGTAAATATCTCAAACCAGGACATAAGAAGAGAATAATGAAGAACGCTTGATAGTGCGTGGGGGTACAACACAATTCTGCACGAGGAGCCAAAATATCTGCTGAACGTTTCCTCGTGTTAATTGTTTTAGAGGAAGGCACATTTGACAGCAATATCTTTTCTAATTATATATATTGCAAACCAATAATATGAGTTATTGGAAACCAGTATTTTTAGGTATAAATTTGATATTGGTATTGCTACATATTGTTACATATTATGTTTGTCCCGAGCTCTCTTCTCATAACACTGAAACATAGTCAAATGTCTTGCTGTTATCTACGAGTTTGATAACGTTACAAAATTCATATATTTTACAAAACTCGTACATTTTTCAAGAATTATATAATTTTTCAGGATTGGCTAGTAAGAAAATTTACCTAATCATCTCAGAAAACAATGTTTGTTATTTCAATAAATTCCCGTTAAAAATCAAGAGGAAAATTATTTTCTGTTTGTAATCATCACTTTAAGTTAGGAAAATTCGAACCTATTCGACGAGTTAGAAAAATTAACGCTCATAATAGAAAAATGGATTATATTTTCTCGCCAGGCACGTCATCGAACATTAGAGTTAACTTGTTAGTAACCTTATTCTATAAGAAAAGTCTTTGGAACAATAAACGAGGGAATGCATTTCTCGTATTTTTATGGCACTTTCTCATTTCTTTCAAAGTTCCAGTGTGACAAAGGAGGGAAAACATTGTCATCTTTTTCTCGTTTCACAAGTTACCTTCGTTGGTGTTGAACCTCGTCTGATTCGTCATACATCAATTAACGAATAAGGAAGAAAGAAGAGCCGAAAAAAATTCTGAGAGAGTTTCAAAAGAATCCAGAAACTACCTTCGGAAACGGAAAAATCGAAGTGGGAGTGACTTTATTAAACTTTCATTCAACAGATTGATTAATTGATCGTCTAATTTACATTAATGAAATTGGCATCGTTGCAAGAAAAATATCTTTCCGAAGGAACAAGAAAAGGTGGATGAAAACAAGAAAGGTTCCGAATAGATTTTGAGTGGAGACTTGATTGTAATTCATTGTTGTTTTTGTACATAGGCTAGAATTCAAATTAGTAGAAATTAATAAATTCTTCATTGATTACGGAACGATGCGTATTTAATATTTGTCTTTTAAATAGTTCATTCTGGTTTAGTTATTCAGTACATAAGTTCAGCCTCGTAGAAAACTGTGGACAACAATCAACCTACATATCTTAAAAGAAAAAAGAAAAAAGAAAAAATCTTTCTCGGGATATACCCTATTTGTTACAGAACTGTCGAGAATTGTGTAAAACAAAACATAATTAAAGATCAACTCTATCCGTGGAAATGAATTGAAGCTACATTTCTAACATATTTATTAATTCATTCCTTTATTTTGAATCTAACTGCTTTTATGCCGTTTTTTGTCCATTACAATATACATATAAAATATACATAATAGTTTTACATTAAAATTATCAGTCTTTTCCCCCTATTTTACATATATTAGATGGAGTTGTTCAAATAACTTACCATTTCTAATTTTAATGTTTACAACTGTTGTCAGACCTATAGTGGAATACAATATTCCGATTTGGTATTACGCATGTAGTGCTAAGATGAAAAAATCAATAGAAAAAATACAAAACAGATTTATCGCATTTATATATTACAAATTCAAGCTATTCAAATACTATTATGAGTATGATAACCTGCTGAATCACCTAGAAATAGACAGACTTGATGTCAGAGCTGAAAAGCGAATTATATCTTATATGGAAGGAATCTTGGAGGGAAATTATATGGTACCAAAACTCCTTCGTATGATATGGCTTAAGGTAAAATCATACAATTTGAGAGGAAATAGAAAATTATTATGTTTTGATAAGAACTATCTGTATCTCATAAACAGTTATAATTCGAATACCGTGAGATAGATATTAATAATGTTGTTAAAATAATTTCAACTTCATATATAAGGATAATTACTTAAGAAATCTTTTATAGTTCTATAGTTGAAATGTAACAATTGTATATTCTTTAATGCATTTTTAAAATTCTTGTAGTTTTAGATTATGTTTGCTAAATATTTTGAAATGCTCTCTTGTCCAATACTGTGGTTTTGGATACCTTGTAATATGTAACCTTGTAACATGTAATACTACTGTATTAAGATTGAAAAGCTGTTCTCGGCAGTTTAAAAACACTTTTAAATAAAAATAAAATATATATATATGTATTTTTTTTACAATTGTATGTTACACTTCCTTGAAAACGTTAACAAACAATAACCCATCCGCACATCTGAATCAACAACCAAACTTGACAAATTTATTGGAAACTGAACCTTTAGATTATATATATTTATATACAAGATATTTCTCTCTCTATTATATTTTGGGCATTCCAGTATTATATGCTGCGCGTCTGCACTTTCTCAGCCTCATTCACATCTCTTACTGTTCGTTATTCCAATTCTGGATAAATGTTGCCTAGTACACAAATGACCCGAATTCAGTCTATTAATTAAAACAATTACACTTCCTGTACTACTAACATGATGAAACCATGGTTTGTGTGGTTTGAATTCAGCAAATGGTCTGTATGACTCTCCAAATGTTACAATTTTATCCAATCAAACCATTCATTCAAATTTTCTTCTTTACTCTAGGGAGAATATCGGTATAGTACGTATAATGATATATCACTCATCAACATGGGAATTGCCTGTAATATTACTATGTGCTTTATTAACCCAAGTAAACTCGGTATAGGTGTAGTATGTCTCCACATTTAATCACGGCAGTATGTATCCACATTGTCGACATACGAAAATCGGAAGGACTGATCCTTTGTTCGGAAAGTATTCAACAATTATGTAATGTTCATTGTTTCAATGAAGGTTGGTTGTTAAGAATTGAAAGTTAATGTGTGTGTGTTGTTTGAAACGTGAATTGTGTTATCCGGATGTTCCAAAAGTTATCACCAGTGAACACTGTAAATCAGAAAACTGACTCAATCAGGACTTTTAAAATAATGATGAAAATGTTTGCTAAGAACATGACGAAGAGGAGCTCCACATTTGAATAGGTACGAAGTTCGTAATTTTTGTATGTTTTCTTTATTTTACTTTCACGTACGTAAGGTTAGGTTAAGTTAGGTTGTTATGTTAGGTTAGGAATGTTCACTGGTGATAACTTTTCTAAGTCATGTTTTGGAAGTCTTCTCTTAGTCATGTTCTTTGAAAACATTTTCATCTTTCTTCTAAAAGTCCTGATTGAGTCAGTCTTCTGATTTGCAGTGTTGATTTAACACTCCTAATCTAACTTAACCTAACCTAACCTAATCTAACCTAACCTACGTGAAAGGAAAATAAAGAAAACATACAAAAATGAAGAACTTCCTATCTATTCAAATGTTAAGACATAATACACTTATTGTCTTTCTTGTGGAGACATACTACACCTAGGTATACCAATAAACTCAATTTTTTTCAGTTTTTGTATTGTTTGAACTAATTGAATACAATTTATAATATAAGGAGATAATTCGTAAAGACTCTTGTAAGAGGATTTAAGCGCCTGCAATACACTTTGCGAGTCGGTCCGTACGAGGAACTATCTCAAATTTAATTTTTGGACATATACAGAGCATTCCCTGACATTCGCTACGAGACTCGGCGGCAAGCGGCCCTGCATCAGCGCTTGTCTTTCCCGGTGAACGGGTCCGCGACAGTCGCTAAAGTCGGCTATTAAAATTACAGTTTTCAACTTGTGTACTAACCTTGACTACAAAAAAGTGTTGAAAATGATGTCCCTCTGCTGCAACACATTCCTGGCATCTCCGAAGGAAATTGGCATTTATACGTGCAAGTTCGTCTACTGTAATTCTCCCGATTTCTCGTACAATACTCTCTTTTAACTCACGGATGGTGTGCGGATTGTCTTTGTATACTTTATTTTTAAGATTTCTCCATTTTTCTTTCCACTTTTATTCAGAACTGACCCTGTTACTCTAAACTTTTTTACGAGGTTTAATACAGTGGTCCTATGTGGAACGGGAACACCAGGAAATTTCGTTGCAAAACGTCGTCGCACTTCTCCACAATTCCTCATTCCGAAGTAACACTCGACAAGATAAATCCTTTGTTGTAATGTAAACTTTTGTGGTGCCATATTAAGCCAAAATCTTCAACACACGGACACGACACAACACAACTTCCGAGGGAGGATTATACTGGCTTCAGTCTGCAACGTCAACTACTGAAAGGGAAAGAGAGCGAAAAAAAAAAACAGACTAGCGTGCGACTGTCGCGGACCCGTTCACCGGGAAAGACAAGCGCTGATGCCGGGTCGCTTGCCTCCGAGTCTCGTAACGAATGTCAAGGAATGCTCTTATTAAAGCTTCGTAAATTACGTAATATTCTGCCGTAAATATTGAACAGTCTTGTGGAAGCCGAAATAATAGGTCTGTTTTATGTTGTGGATCGTACACTTCACATCCAACTCCTGACTCACTTTTAGATCCATCTGCGTATATGAAATAAAAAACTTTCCCATTGATTAAAATATTCCGATATGTGCGAATAACAAGGGAAATGAATATTATCCAGATACTGTTGAGGATAATCTAATGATAAAGAAGGTCGTTAATACATCTGTAGTACATCCTGGTATTCTTGAGAAAACGAATTGTACAATTCTATCCACACAGCATTTTTTTTCTGTTTGTTAACTTGCCTGTTTCATGTAAGTGTGTCATACAAATAGAAATACGCTAGAAATTTGGACAGTTACTTTGATATAATCAGATTCGATAATGCACACAGAAACAGCTTGGTAATCTCTGTAATTCTAGTGGATATCCAGGCAAGAAATCTAAATGACGCCTTCGAGCCTCTATTAGAAATCTTCTTGACGGATCTTGACCGACCTGAGATACATATATAGAAAATACTGGACTGACTCATTATTCTAAGGGCGATACAACTGTTGGTTGTGTTTTCTACGTATTCTCACAGAAAATAGTCCAACAATATGAACTACCGAATGATATGTCAGTTTTTTTACGGCCGAATGTTATGCTATTTATTAAACTCTTATCTTCGCCCATCAAAACGAAATGCCCAAAAACTTTTGTTATTACGACCTGAGAGAGGGTCGTTAAAGGTCCATCTACCCATAAGTTCTATGGGTTTTATTGGGTTTCGCTGCAGGACCGGAACCTTTTTACTCGCACAATTTAAATTCGGTCCAAGTTGCGTATTTAAAAAAGGACCGTATTTAAATTGATCTGGAAAAAAAGTTCCTGGACCGTATTTAAATTTATCCAGAAAAAGTTCCTGGACCAAATTGAAATACTTTACAGATAAAAAGGTTATTTACGGTCCAGAACCCATTTACGCTTGCTGAATTTCTCTCCTGGACCGGAATTGTATTTATTAAAAATTCCTGGACTTTTATCATCCCCGGCTGAGAGTCCTGCAAACGCTATCTCGAACGGGGATAGTTTTCCCTTACCTCATATTGAAAAGAGCCATTCAACCAAAAAAAAAAAAAATACAATGCAAGCAAGTTAGCTTGACCTACATTCGGGCACACAATGATCCAAATCCTTATCTTGATCCCACTGACCTATACAGGGTGTACCAAAAGTCCCATAACCCCCCACCCCCTCTTTGAATTGTAGACAAACCTGCAAAATATTATTTTAACAGCATGGGTATGATGAGAGGATGGTATACCATTAAATCAGACCAATGACCACCATTTACTCCAGAGGATCTATGTGCACACCGCCATTTTCATGGCACAGTATTATTCGCCTCCAGGTGCGATGTGAAATCCTCCGTAACATGGAGGATGGACATGGACGTAAACATGCCCATGCTACGCCACTGTTGGTAGGATTAATTGTTCTATCATTAACTATATTTTCAGCCAAGTAGCCAATTGATATCTGCGCTCCGACGGCCGCCATCTTGAAATTAATCCGCCATATTGGATACTTTTGATTTGATATAGCTATCTCGGTAACAGTGTCCCCTATCAACTTCCGGTTTTCTCAGAAATGTTCCAAATAGTGTAAACTTTCATAATAAATCAATACATCTATTTTTGGATAATAAGAAATAGAAGTTTTGCAAAAAAGAAACAACTCCAAAACATTTTATGAGAATAACTGCGAGTTGAAAGTCTTAATGATTCTCGAACCAAACAAAGGTATTTTCTATTTTGTAAGATTACGAAGTGTTTGTTAGAAGTCTTTAGATGAACTGAACCCCTGTTTCTTTTAGATTTATAAATTTACCTTAAAAAACGTACAAACAAGACAACAAAATTTCTGAAAAAAGGAGTCATTGAAATTTATACAGTATTAAATTGTATTTGGGGGAAGAATTGTTGAAAATAAGTTGAACTGCTATTCTCACTTTTTCAATTGAAGATGAAGTTACAAGGGAGAGGAGCAAATCTACATTCAGTGTACACACTTTATTGTCAACCTCACGCGACGCCACTGAGAGTTGCATCATTATTGCAACTGCCTTTTCTTTTGTTTCGTCTGTTCTAACGTGAACACGTTTGCACAAGAAATGAATGTGACTAGAAGATGAAAAATATTATCTAAATATCTCGGAAGTGCGAGACCCTGTGCGGTGGGAAGCGTCGCACACCCCTAACGTCGGCCCTGATCCAATAATATTACCTAGAGCTCGGGTTTGTATGTAATTACATACTCTATTCTTTCTAGATACATACACTCATGCTCATAAATTAAGGATAATGCTGAATCTTGTACAAATAAATATTTGATGTGCACGTTGCAGCTTGAAATGATGTCTGGGTACTGTACCAAAGAACCTGTGTTGACTATGACCTTGATCCAGTGTGTGGTGGCGCTGTAAGCAGACAAATGACTCACAGGAGCGAAACTGCTGACCAGAGTACAGTGCCTATAGGAAGTGTGCAGTTTTGTTCGGTTGTGCGAATGGTGAGTGTGTGTGTGAAATGGCTCAAGGAACACATATTGATGATGTAATGAGGGGAAGGATACTTGGACGGCTAGAGACGGGCTAAAGACAACAGGTCGTGTCACAGGTGCTCCATGTGCCACAAAGTGTCATCTCACAATTATGGCAACGATTCCAACAGACTGGAAACGTGTCTCGGCGCTACAGCAGTGAACGTCCACAGTGTACAACACCACGAGAAGACAGGTATCTCAACGTAAGTGCCCGGAGACACTGACGAAGTACTGCCGGGGGCCTTGCTCGAGACCTTGCAGCTGCCACTGGAACAGTTGTTTCCAGACACACTGTGTACAGACGACTCAACAGGCACGGTTTATTCGCCCGGAGACCTGAAATTTGCATTCCACTGTCACATGGTCACAGCGTAGCCCGTAACAACTGGTGTAGAGAACACAGGACATGGACAATGGAAGAATGGTCTCAGGTACTCTTCACTGAGGAGTCCAGGTATAGTCTGAACAATGATTCTCGTCGTGTAACCATCTGGCGTGAACCAGGAACCAGATACCGACACGGTAACATCGTCGAAAGGGACCAGTATGGAGGTGGTGGTGTCATGGTGTGGGGTGGCATTATTTTGGGTTCACGTACACCCTTTCATATCTTCGACAGAGGTACTGTAACAGGTCAGGTGCACCGGGATGTTATACTGCAAGACTACGTTAGTCTTTTCAGAGGTGCAGTCGGTCCTATGTTCCTCCCGATGGATGACAATGCCAGGCCACACGGAGCTGCTATTGTGGAGGAGTACCTTCAAACAGAAGACATCATACGAATTAAGTGGCCTTCTTATTCCCCCGACCTCAACCCAATCGAACATGCTTTGGATGCTCTAGGCCAACGTGTCGCCGCACGTCTTCCACCTCCTCGGACTCTTCAGGAGCTCCGACAGGCACTGGAGCAAGAAATGGAGGCCATGCCCCAACAGCTGCTCGACAACCTCCTCCAGAGTATGCCAAGCCATTGTACTGCATGTGTCAATGTGCAGGGGCATCACATTCCATACAGAAACCTGTGCACATGCTCAAAGAACTGTGGAACAACATTTTACAATCTCCCTTGCTTTGTATCCTATGTGCGCTCTTTGGCTTTTCTCACGTTTTCTGCAATAAACAGGGTTAAACAGGGTATGTGGATGTCTTTCTTGTGTGTTCAACATGTTCCTGTGCTACCACACCTAGTTTGTTTCAGTGCTGTATCGTGGGGCACCAAAACCTCTATTATCCTTAATTTATGAGCATGAGTGTACTTTGAACAGAAACATGTCAACGAATTTTATAACTGACATGATTTTGCATAAGTTTTGTTACATATTTTTGCATATTTGCCATAATATTATATATTTTACACATTTGCTAATTTACTTTACATGAAACAACATATTTCGGTATTTTTTTCCTATCTTGATCCTTTATCCTATATTTTCGATCTCAGAAACATGAAGAAAATTTGTAGCTCATGTGATGTCATACTTTCTAATCAATGAGATGCATAGATCCACGTTCACCTAAAATTAACTGTCAAGTCGAAAGACAGGCTGAAGACAAAAAAAAATAATAATAAATAAATAAAAAACTGGGACTGTTATTTATATAAAGCTGCTGGAGTTTCTCTCCCTATACCCTTTCTGATTACGTATTTTCGTTTCGCTTTTAGGTTCAGGCAAAACACCTAGAAACTTGGCATTCGGTGGACAAAGAAACTACTTTCCTGTACGTAGCGAGTTGACAATATGTTCCCTTGAACAAAAAGTACAAAAGCAGCTATGTAGCTAGTTGTTCACTCTGTAACAAAACATAAGTCCTGTATGCATTAATTCTTCTTGAATCTGTCCCTACATTTATATATTCTACGATGTGAAAAGTAATTAATAGTTGACGAAATTGGTTTCTTAAATATATACACGTTGCTGTGCTCTATGAGTTTATAAATTTGATACGAATTTTAAATTGAAAAACTGATGTCCTTAAAAGTATGTTGAATATGTTTAAATAAAATAAATATCTGGCACAATTCTTGAAATTGCTTGGATACTCTATTATTATTAATATTGCATATTCTTTGATACTACATATAATTTTGATAATACATATTTCGGCACATATTTTATCAATTATATTGTTACATATTTATGTCCATATTTTGTACTTTGATATTACATAAAAAAACCGGGGTTTAAATATTATATACAGTAAAAATCTCTTGAAATGATTGCTTCGCATTTCATTCGCAATGCTTCCTAGAAAAATCATAATTTGTAACCTGTACAAATATAATTTGTATTTGTCCGAAATGTATCCCAACTATTGATTAGGATTTAATATTGTTGTGTGTAAATGTACTTTCCTTAATTTATTATCAATTTAAGAACTTGGCGTTATTACCCTTTTACCTATCTGTGCGTACTACATAAGCTACTCTACCTTACCCTGTGATTGTTTGTGAAAAACGACTTTCATTAGTAGATACAATTGACAGAACCTTAACGTGGCGTTATTACCTCAAGGTACCTAAAATTAAATATTGTTTGTAACTTGAAAGGGAAACACTGCTGTTACACGATTGTCACAAATTTATTTTTCCAACAGTGTTGTTGTTATTATTATTTAGCGTTTGGCTAACAGGGACCATGAGGCTGAGTGATGATATGATGAAATTGAAGAAAGGACACTTAAGAATGAACACCTTTGTCCAGGCATGGGTATTTTTTTATTGATATTTTTGTTACATAATGTCAGTATGTAAACCGAAATTCAAGGTATAGTAGCGACGGAACTTTAGAAAGACAGTGTTGATGCTGAAATCAAATAGATAGCAACTGGAAGAACAAACAAAAGTGCGAGTTTGGCTACTACTTCCAGCACTAACGAAGTCTGGCTTTGCCTGCCATCTGTCGGCAACTACATTAACTAACCTTCATATCTTCTTCAGCTCAAGCTGCAAAGGCCTGCCATCTGTTGGCGGAGAAGGCAAATATTTCTCGGGTGTTTCGTGCAAAAGTGTGGAAAAATTTACCCTCATGCAACGATCGCTGATTGTTCGAATTTAATTTATTTCGCTTTTCTGCCACTTTTGGCTAATCGCGAAAATGAAAGACAGATGATATGATGAAGGGACACTCGCTCAGAACAGGATTCAATTCCCGGACCTTTGGCATTCTAGCGCGTTGTGCTACTTGCCACGGACGATGGATATACGACGATCGTGTTCGTCCGTCCGTCTGTCTTTCTGCCAGTTCGTGTCCACTACAGGCATCTCGGAAACTACGAGAACAATAAAAACAACATTTGGTGGACTGATCAGCTCATCAAAACAAACTAACTCGATCTACCTGTCCGTCTGACCGGGCAACAATCCATCACCATAATTTGTTGTTATACAGGGTGTCCCTGTTAAAAGTAGCTCGGCTCAGAACAACAGTTACATGCCAAGGATCATGAAAAGAATGAAGTGTGTGTACTGAAGACCTTGAGTACCTACCACGGTTCACGTTACAATGGACTATTCCATTTTACTGGTGGAATAAAGTCGTCACTTGGCCCATAGACAAATGTCTTTGAGCCGAACTACTTTTAACTCGGATACCCAGTATTTTAGGAATAAAGTACACTTAACAAATAGTTTCATAACTAAGCACTTAAAGAATTATCCTAACTTAATTACTGTATATAATATTTTAAAAGATCTCCAATTTCATACTTGTCGGTGTAATATTGTTATTTCGAAAATAATGGAGGAAAAGGACCTATGACATGTGTGATTTGTTGTACAATTTATACAACAAATCTCTGAGTTCAGCCCACCCAATGTTTTTCAAAAGTTGGCACCACTGTCTTGTTTGTGAATTGAACATATCAATACCAACGTTCTGTAGCTACTTTCTTAGTTTTTTATTTTGCTTTTCATATTCCACATCTGCGGCTTCATGTGTGGTTGTACAGTCACGGACAGGGCCGGATTAACCTATGGGCATGGGCGTCCGGAAGAGGGGGCAACGGGGAGCCGTGCCCCCCCCTGGAAAATGAAAGTCAACTAAAAATTATATATTTCACACATATAATTTCATTTCAGCCACAATAATATGTGTTAATTAATGAACGAACATGATAAATTGAAATTTAGGCAATGCTTTTTGAGGGAACAACATTATTATTGGGGAAAATGTGGCTTTTTGCCCCCCCCCCGGACAAAATACAATCCTTCCCCTCCCTGGAAAAAATCATGCGGACGTCCATGCCTATGGGCAACTGGGACAATTGCCCTGGGGCTCCCACCAAAAGGAAGCTGTGAAGGGCCTCCACCAAAAAAATCTTTAACCAGCTGGCTATGCTTATGAAAATTACATAAGAAGTTGTATTTTAAAAATAAAAAAACTTGAATATTGTCGTATGTCTACACTCTTCTGGATCCAATTGTAGCACAGCTCTCAGTCGATCTGCTTGTAGGGCCTCCCCGATGGTGCAGTGGTAGCGTCGTCGCCTTGTAATCAAGGGGTCCCGGGTTCGAATCCCGGTGGAGCCACATAGTGGTTTGTATCCCACTAAAACTGTAGGTCCAGTCCCGATTAGCCTTACTGTGCATAAAGTGGACTTAAAACACCAAATCAATCCAATCCAAATGGATCTGTTTGTACATATCTGAAGCTCAGTATACTTTATGCCAAGGATTGATTTGGCTGTGGTGTGGAAAAGGCACACTTATTCCCACAATCAATTCTCAGATACGATTAAGATAATAAATGATCCTATGAAGTACATAACTTTCTTTCGTTAATAACATCAAAAATGAAAATTAGTTAAAAACAGGCTTTGTGCTGCCATGGGACAGGATCGCTTATCCAATCTTTGTTTATTAAGCATTGAACATGAACTTCTTCGTGAATTTGGGGTGCTCCTTCCACGTAGTGCACCCTGGACTACAGACTAACGAAGCTCTGGCGACTGGCCACATGACTATGTTGACCTTATTTGTGCTGAGTGCCCTTTTTGGCCTCAGCTTTTAACCAAGTAAGGAAATTTTAGTTTTCAGACTCACTTTTATTTTTGTTGTGATAAGGGGCTGGATCCCGTATAGTGTGACGGGTGCAAAATACGTAGCCTCAGTGCTGACGCACCCAAAAATATTTAATTAAAATTCTTCGTGAATTGGACTTCGATGATATAGTAGATGAATTTTCGGCGAAAAAGGCAAGAAAGGTGTGTCTACGAGGATGTGAATAAATAATGTTGGACTGCAATAAACGTGCGTTCATGGCAATTGAGCCATTTTTTGTATTTTTCATTGATATTGGTTTAACCCATTAATGGCCAGCATACGATATTTCATACGCTGAGCATTGTGTGATACAAAAGCAGAACCAGCTTCTCTAAACTTTCTTTGAAGTTTGAAGGTTGGCATTATTGTCGATAATGGATGCAGCTGTGCAGTAGAAATGCACGTTGAAGGATTTATCGATCCAGTTCGTCAATGGAGTTCTCGAAAGTTAGGTGAAGATTTTATTTGCTCAACAATGACTGAGCAATAAGTTATATTGTATTTTGTACTTACAATGGTAGCCGTAGTAGTTCACTGTTATAAATAATATATTGTTATGAGCATGCTTGTTCCTTTAGTTGTTGCTTCGATTCATTTTGCGTTACATAAAATGTGAGCAAACTTGTATGAAATTTCATACGTTGGCCAAATACAGCTGACCGCTCAGGAGAAGATCCCTGACGGAAGTGAAGTGACGTAGCAGCAGGCGACTCTACTATTAGGGTCGGGGGCATGATCGGGGGGTGTGCACCCTGAGTGAAAAACACGTGTGGGCTCGCTGTAACCGGTGCACCGATGCAAGTCGTTTAGGGTTACCAGAAGTTCTCTTTTACCCGGACAAATCCTGTTTTTCGGGTACTAAAAATGCTACAGGTGGGTTTTTAGGAAAATTTGGAAATATCTGATTATTTGGGGAGTAGACAACTGCTTAACTTCAAGATTAGTAACAAAATGTTATTCGTAAACAATTGTTAATATTGTTTCCGTTTTCAATTTCAAAGTAAAGAAATACAACACTCTCAGTTGCAAGCGCAAAGAAAATAAACTTTTCTTGCAACAAAGAAAAATTGTTGGACCTTTGCGTCTCTTCTGTTGTCACCGCCGCGCCGCGTGAGGTTTTGATTTGAAAGCATTTGTGCATTTATCACGGCTCTTGGTGAGCAGCAAGTTTCTGACAATAGATAAGAATATGCAATTCGCCGCAGCTTACTTTGATTTGAGTTTCATGACAGAATTCAGAAATAAACAGTATTTTTTAACTGCCATACTCTTAGTTGTTACATGGCAGTGGAGAAATGAAATTCTGTCGATCAGCGATCTGAGCCATACCAAAATGCAAATGTGTTTTTAGTGACGTCTTACAAAAACGGTTTCCTGACTTTAGGCCTGGAAGAAAAAAAACCGAGGCAGAATGTCAATTTATGTTATTCTTTTAAAGTAAGAGACCAAGCTTCACAACCGTATAATATTAGGAGCATAGTGAATAAATATTAGAATATTCAGACATTTGCCTACAATAAGGCCTATTATTAGTTACGGAAACGGTGTAAAATTATTTTACAGGGGTGTGTGATCTATAAGCCCACCAAAACACCAGTAAGCACAAAACGTGAGTCTTGGTCTAAAGTTAACAACATTTTGCAATCTAAAAATGCCTTCATTTTTAAAGTTTGTCATGTGGTAACCCTAAAGTCGTTGCCGTATATTCTTTTAAAATTATTTGAAATGCAGTCTAAATAATGCACAGGATAAGCAATACAAAAGTATTCTGGCCACTGAAAGAAAAGCAGCAAACTGTTGCTGCGGACACACGCTCTGCGTGATTGACGCAAAACAACTCCCACGCACTTCGAAAAGCCGCAGCGGAAGGTTTTCTGGTACTCCTAAAATCTGCAAATGGACCGACCCTTTCCTTCACACTCGCTCCCCGTCACCCCTCGTTTGGGGATCTTCTCGTGAGCGGTGAGCTGTACAAGAACATTTTCGGCACAAAACGAGCTTTACACACAGCAAAACAGATGTAATGTAAATCAGCAAATAATCGTTTGTTCTTTGTATTTACTCTCTGTTATGTTTTGCTGATATCTACTCTTCTACAAGAAAATTTCAATGAAATCCATCGAAGGATGAAACAAAGAAGATTTATGCTTCATTTTTACATGACAATGTTTCAAGTGCAGGTGTACTTCTTTCCTACTTTCTTGTAATGGATAAAATATAGTTTTATTAGTATGTTTTCTGTGAAGAATTTTTACAATTATAAGAAAAAATCAGGTTGTCTTACATATGAAAATATTTGCTATTTTAGGTCGAACTTGCCTCTAGAAGAAGAGGCCATCATCAACATTCTCGCCGAATTGGATGAGGAAGATGAACTTCTAAATGACGTTCTGGGCGCTGATGAGCTGGAATTCATCCTTTGCTTTTGCCAGGATATTGTAAGGTTATGCATCGTATGTACTGGGAAACACGTCCTGATACAAACAATGCCCTGGTGCTATGCCTAGAAATTCATTTAGGCAAATTCATCGTTTCTTCCATTTGAATGACAATTCACAAATAGATAAAGCTGATAAAGTGTATAAGGTTCGACCTCTCATCGCACACTTAAATGCAAAATTCCGAGAACCGATTGCACCTCTTGGGATGGATTTTTCTCTGGTTGAGGCGATGGAACCTTACTACGAACGCCACTTTATGAAACAGTTCATACAAGGGAAGCCCATAAGGTATGGATTTAAATTATGGTGCTTAGCATCGTCCTCTGGATATCTCATCAAATTTGAGCCCTATGCTGGAAAAGGTCAGAAAGAACAGGGGAAGACTTTGGGAGCCTCTGTTACAGAACATTTCTGTGTTGGTTTCCTCCCACAAGAGAGCACACTGTACGTGGACAACTTTCTCAACTCATTTCAACTTCTCAGCATTCTCTGACCATAAAATCAACTGCATTGGTACAATCAGGAAGGATCGTGTGCAAAAGGCTCCGCTTAAAGACTTAAAAGATAAACCACGAGGTTCTCACCATGCCCTGGAAGACAGTAACAGCAATATTACATTGATAAGGTGGCATGATAATAGCCAGGTAACTGTAGCCACAAATTCCCACAGTGAGGGAGTAAAATGAATACGTTCCTGTCAGCGTTTTAGCCGTGCTCACACTAAGAAAATCTCCATCCAAATGCCAGGTGTGGTAGGAGAATACAACAGTGTCATGGGGCGAGTTGATCTATTTTACCCTTTTTTCTTCCCAATACAAGATAGATAATTAGCACATGTATGTATTTAACCCAATATAAATATTGGTTCCTGAGAGACTTTTGGGAATCTCCTTGCATAATACTTCTAAGTATAGTCCCAATATAAAGTTAGAGGTGGGAAGTCGTTAGCATTGTATTATTAATTTATTGGTCCCAATTACAGTAAACCCCCTCCCCGACTTATGTAAATTCACAGTTATAGATCCACCAAGCTTTCTGAAACTTTGCAAAGTATGTGAACTACAGGCTTCCCTGTAACTTTAACTAGCACCACTAGCGCTACTGCTCCAGCGCCAGGGTTTGAGATGGGTTGGTGGATCTATACATAATAACTGTATGTAGCTGTCACAAGAATTTTTTTTATTTGAAAAGAGTTATTTCAGTGTGTTTTTATATTATTATTTTATATATTTTTCATACTTTTATAATTTTTATCCGAGTAAATACTGCTGCATGATGTTTCATTTATAAAAGAATACTGTGTAAATAATATACATACATACACACACATATATATATTATATATATATAATATTGCAGTTTCTTATGAAGTTACACTTAAGCAATTTGCAAATTTGACTTATGTAAAGGTTTACCGAATGCATTACTACGTAACTTAGGGGGGTTACTGTATATCTGTTTGACACTTGACTAATTGGAACTCCTCGAGTATAAGCAATTGCAGTATCAATGTTTCATATTAATTTTCATATCAATTTTACACATGGGAATTTTGTACACTCCACTTCAACTTTGCCTGAAAAATCTCCTGTGAATCTTCGTGTGGTTGGCTTCACTGTTGTCTAAATATTCCCACGAAACATGCCTACGTAAGCCTATTTTCCATCAAGGATATCTAGCTAGACAACAGGTACCCATTGATTTCAGGCTGGGTGAGACCCAGAGCCTCTTTATGTTGGGACAAGGCTCGAAAGATTCCAACCTTAGATCAGCCACTCCGGGTCTCCTGTGAGGCAGTCATACACCCTACCAACATGCCCAAGGGGGTTGGTGGGGGGTCACTGGCCAAGTATTCCTTAAAAAAAATGTGCGAGGCAGGAAAAGATGGCAAAATGTGGGCTGTCTGGTAAAAATGTCCCCCCCTAAACGTTCAAAAATTCGGGGCATCCTACTGTTTCTTATTACTTCGGTGAACCCCTAGGAAAAAATCCACGAGCCACGCCTGATTGGTATTGAACAAAGGGCAATAATCGTTCATCTCCTGTGCATGTGTGTTGTACCAACCTATTTCAAATTCCAACCGCTGGCTGTTGTTTTCTTCATTGCTGAATTTTACTTGTACTAGTGTCAAATTATGTTGTAGTTTAGTGTGAGAATGGCACTGAATAATGTGTGTACATTGTGGAAATTTTTTATGAGAATTCCACTTCGGATGTTCACATTTAGTGACTATTTCAATCCCAAGATGTTTTTTTTGTTGCTATTTTTCATTAATTATTTCTAATACAGTAAAACCTCGTTAATCCGGACTAATGGGGGGATAAGCTGACCGGTTTAACGAAAGTCCGGATTAACTGAAATAACCTAAAAGAACAGTAGAAAGTGCATTAAAACTCAGTTTATAGCAACAAAACACGTTTATTATGGTGTATTTGAAGGGCATAGGCCTAAATACACTATACAGTACAGTCCAAAGTCTGCGGGAAACAGAATTTCATCAGTGGTTGACTGCCATTTCTTTTGTTGACTTCTAGCCACATTTAAAGCATTGCATTCTGTTTTCTTTTTTTTTCTTTGGCCTGTCCGGATTAAGCGAAGTCTGGCTTATAGTGGTCTGGATTAACGAGGTTTTACTGTATGTTTTCAGTAACTTTTACTTACTGTGTTTAATTTTGTTATTTCACACAATTATTACAGAATTCATAAATGTGAGAAAATTTAAATAAAATTATAACATGTACCTGTGGAAAGAGGTCATGTTGTAGATTTCAGAAGAAAACCTTGTCACACTTTTAGCAACTTATTTTCTGAAAAAACAGCAAAAAAGAACCTAAGACTACTGGGAAAAACTTGATATTTCCAGGCCCATCCAGAAAGAGTTAACCAGAGGGTAAAGAAATAGCAAAATATATATATACTTTATCAATGTTAAAATCATATTCGCCAATTGTTAACATTTGTTAAAAGTCAACTTTTAGTGAAGATAGCAAAACTAATAATCTCAATGACCCATTCATTATTCAAGTCCAACAACCCTTGCAATTTTTACATCACAGTAAAATATCAGTTATCGGTAAATTTATATCTGTACTTTACTGGTATTGACAAAAGTTTCATATCAATCCATCCCTAGGAAAAAGTGAAATCATTAACAGGGCGTTTACAATTTCGTAAAAACAAAATTCCATGACTTTCCAAGACCAAGTCATTATGTATTTAAACATGCATGTAAGGTCACTACATTATAGCTCAATATCACACTTAGAATCTGCTTAACCAAGTCCTTATTCACTTAAAAAGAAGGAAAACTCAACAGAAATTGACTGTTCGATACTTTTAAAAAATAATTGCCTTTTATTAACTAAACAGAAATAATTTTTTAAATAAAATCAAAAGTATAGTAAAATTTAGTAACACACGTATTAATATACAGGGTTTCTATAAATTAGTTATACAAAAGTAACCGTGAATTGTGAAGAAAGTGTATGTGTAACAGAAATAGTTTATACATCAATGAATACAGCATATCTTCAAGTTTATTGTCGCATGTCATTTGCTTCCAGTTGTTAGTTTCAGATGCTGCCTTGGTGTAAGTGTTTGCTTATCTTCTCTAGTATTCCGCCAGTCATCATAGAATGGAAGGCAGGAAATCAAATACCACTGGGACATTTGCCGTGTGGTGAAAGAATCACATATTGAACACTTATAGAGAAAACTTTAAGATATTCTGTATTCGTTGATGTATAAAACATTTCTGTTACAAATACGCTTTCTTCACAAATAACAGTTACTTTTGTATAACTAATTTATAGGAACCCTGTACTATATATTTTTATTATGATTATTATATTAATTGATCAACCGAACACAACCCAAAAATTCCAAAAATAAAGTGGTATATGACAAGAGCCACTTACTGTAGTAGATTTCTACTCTAAAATAGTTCAATATACAGGGTTAGTCAAAAAGGAGCAATTTAAAAATGTTATTTCAACAAACCAGACACGAAAGAAACGTACCGCACATCATTGTATAGATTAAGGTTCAAAGTTTTGTTGTACGACAATTGGTTTCCTGCACTAACAATGACTTTTTTCTTTCTAAATGACGACGCCACAGGAAAAGTCATTTTGTGTGCTAAAATTTGCAAAGCGTGAATCAATTGTGCAAGTGAAACGTAAATTCCACTGTAGATTCAATGAACAGCCGCCTCCTCATAAACAAATTTCAAACTTGGAAACTTCCTCTACCCAATTATGTGCAGATTATGTTCCTGACGTTTTTGGTTTGTTGGAAATAACATTTTGAAACCTGCTCTTTCTTTTTGACTAGCCCGGTATTGAAAATGCAATTTCTACTGTAACTACTCAGTGTATCAAATTGAAGTATAGTTTGTCCTTAATAAATTAAAAATGTCTTGCTTGTCCTTTGTTCAAAAACTCACTTTTAGTGCCCTACTACAAAAAATTTTTCCAGACAAATGGACACCCTGATTACCCTACACAATATAGGATTGTATATGGGAAAATAAAGCATAAACTCTATACTGGGATAAAGGAAACTTTATTTATCAACTTTTCTTAATAAAATACAAAGTTCCTTAACACACATCACCTCTAATTTGTACTAACAAGTTGCAACTTTGTATTGTATTCTTTCACAAAGAATAGAAGATGGGCACAACTGTACCACAAAAATAGGAACTGCCTTTACTGCAAAACTATTAATAGTTTCACATACATCTTTACAACAGTTTGTCTTTTTTATCTTCTCACTATATATTCATGTAAAAAATGACTATAACATAGAATTAGACAAAACATGAGAAAATACAAATATATATCTAAATTTCCATCACAGTGACAAATGCAAGAGAGCACTTTTGCTTTCTTCTCGCACCACTTAAGAAAATATTCCTATAATACTGACAAAAAGTAAATAATACTGTTTCTAGCTTATCACCAAGTGGTGGACTTTTTACTTTCTTCTGACATACTAGAATTAAAATTAGCGTACAAAAAATATTAAGTTATATAACGTCTTCTTGTGTATACTCAAGACAAATATTTCAATCTCTAATGAATCATATACTTTGAGTGAAAAATACTAACAAGACTTTTGACTAAAATATCACAAATAACTCTTCTTACAAAATATAATATATAAGAGTTACATAAAACAAACTTTGTACTTCACTTGGTCGAAACAACAAGAATTGGAACATTAAGCTTCACTTCACATGTTGACAAAACACAGTTTGTGTTTTACAGGAAGTAAAGCAATTCCTCCAGCATCGTGCTGGGGTTTCGATGCAGTGACTGACCAACCAAATAGGCCAGCTTGTGGGCATACTGGCAAGGTGCTGGTACTCTTACCGTTCCCTGAAATATAAATTTTATTATTTGCCACCGGATCAAAATACTAAAGTGAGATCTTTACATATCTGATAAAAACATAGATTAGATCAGAACATATGTTGCTAAATATATTTAATTGTGCTATCTTGACTTATTTATATTAATATTTTGTCTTATTTTGTTATTTTTATTTTTGTTCTTTTCATTGTTACTGATTTCAGTGTAACATGGCTACGTGCTGTATCTGAAATTTTCTCAATAAATAAATAAATAGAAAATCAGCAGAAATAGGCAAACTTGATACGGCATATCTTGACATTTTACCAATTTAGCATTTTTACAACATACTTTTTCAATTTTCTCGTAATAAGACATGTTTCTTTGTAATTTCGTAATTGTTTTGCATACAATGTGATTCTATAATTTATTCTTCATACCTATATCACAATGGATAGTTTATATTATTGATAGCAAGATAAGGAAATTGCAAAGCAATTAAAGGCAGATGCCATCTTTTCTTACCAACTAGTACAGAATAATAATATCTTCACCTATTTTTATCCCACCGACAATTGATAGCCCTGCAAACATTATCGACATTATTGAGGAAAATCGTTCTGTAGTCGTGCGGACACTAGAACCAACGGACAGGAAATAAACAAGTTTCTTATTTCCTTACATTCTTTTCGCATCTCACAAAATCAGTCAAAAGTAAAAATAACATTTGGTACATATTTTTGGTAAATAAAACAGCAAATTTTCGTTACGAGAAAAGGAGTCAATTTTGGGTTAAAAAGCGGTAAATAAAATAAAATTTCGCTGTTATAGCGGTGAAAAAGCAGTATATAAAATTACATTTTGGTTTTAAAAATGTGAATGTAATCCCAAATTTGATTTAGAAACTGCACTTATTACACAAAATAAACATATCCCTTCTAATAGCACATTTATATAGTTACCAGGATATTAAGTTTATTCCTGCATAAAGGGGTCCATTTTTGCTTCTCAAATAGTTACAGCAGAATTAATCAATTTTCCGTGAATTGCTCATAGGATAATTCTGACTTCAGAAAGTGTTGCGTCAGTAAATAAACTCTAAATTTCATGTTTAAGAGACTATTTTCCAATTTTGCAGTTCATTTCCCATTATTTTGTGACAAAACAGGGTAGGAAAATGCACCTCACACCTTTCAGAAACATGAAAAATTAACATTATGATGTGTTATTTCATATTTTGTGTTGTCGTCAAAAACTAATTACGCATGCCTCTATCTATCGGCAATCTAGTACCGGAGTTTCAAGATCTGTCATTTGAGCCAGGCAAGTGATTAGAATTCCATGAAGAGGCACTCCTGCGGCAAGATTGTAAGTGCAATGTGGAAGAGCAACCTGTTTAGTGTAACTTGTTCGGATAAAAAATTTGTAGGCTGTTTTTCAAATTCTATATAGTTAAAATCTGCATAAAAAAGTAGTTTGTTTGCCTAGATGTACCAGAGCTGTAGCGAGCTGCCAATTATGCTTGAGAGAGAGAGAGAGAGAGAGAGAGAGAGAGAGAGAGAGAGAGAGAGAGAGAGAGAGATAGAGAGAGAGAGAGAGAGAGAGAGAGAGAGAGAGAGACAGTCGTTTCCACAAATCTGACAAATGAAACTTACGATAACTGCAGTGAAAATACCAATATTTTCAGTATTTTCCCACTTTGGTTAAAGGGATTCTGACTTCATTTAATACCCCTCCTCAACCCTAGTTGATATGTACTAGATAGTACATTAAGTACTCAACTATTACTTTCAACACACACATACTTTTACCCTTTTGGGGGGAAAAATGCACAGAAATGGAATTATCACAGCCAACATACCATTTCGAACACTCTTCTGAAAATTAATTAATATGTTGCTACTGTACAGATCTCAATTTTTTTGTTAGAGTAAAAACTACAACTACAACTACTAAAAATGTTTTTGTATTTCCCTTCAAGTGTAAGTGTGGCAATCACAAAATATATCCAAAAATATTATATTTTTTATGTTTGTTCATTTCCCTTATAATGCTTTTACTATGTACTAGACAGACCTAAAATTTTGTGTAAAACTACGAACTGTTATGCTTTACAATAGAACTTACAAAAACTGTTATTTCAGTGTAAGAGTTGCCATCCCAGAAATATTGAAAATCTCAATTCTTCTTTATTCTTTCTATTACTGTGTACTGCACGGACCTTAAATTTTGTGTACAAATACAAACTACCCCACAAAATACTGAATATTATCATGGAAAAATATTTGCTGGAAGCAACTTGGAGCAGCTCTGTCAGTCAGTGCCGAATGAGAAAATGCACAGCACATATACCATATTAGAAAGCATAGCAAGAACACAGACCAGCACATGGGGTTAAGTTAGGAACTGAAATGTCAAACGTTTGATGCAAAAAGTGGCGGACGATGTAGCAACACAGTCACGTTTCCATAATCAATAAAAGACTGATAATGCATATTTACATTATCTGCGATTTCTACACATTATTGGAAAATGTAAATATGCATTCTCCACACTGAAAGAGTTAACCCACAATTTTCGCGTGAACTCCCCATTGGCGTAGTGGTACCGTCGTCATATTGTAATCAAGAGGCCATGGGTACGATACCCTGTGGAGGCACATAGTGGTTCCAATTCCACTTTAAACTGTAGGTCCTCCACTGGGTATCGAGCCTGGAACCCCTTGGTTACAAGGCATTTCTTTTCAAGTTACAAACCAAGTTGGATGAACAAGCTAATTGTAAATGTCTGCCATTACAAGCTTTGGTTCAAGTTTTATGTTCTGTTTGAATTTGCAATTCTCTAGTTGGCATGGTGATGCTAAAAGGTCCAGTTTCTGCCTTTGCTATGGTCTAGTTCACACTGCAAAACGTAACATTTCATCACACCAATCATGTGCATACACTAAAAATGCAGTGAGAACTCCCCGTGCAATCGTTGCACCCTGTTTTCTCAATCCAAAAATTGGCTTATAACCTTCCATCACACAATTATCACATCCACATTTGAGATAACAAAACTAATGTTAGTGGACCAGAATCTTTCGACAGAGAAAACTGCAGTAAGTGTAATATTTCTACTATAATGCACAAATCAATAACAACTTACAGTATGTGTTACCTTTTCGTTCAGACCGTAAAATGTTCGCTAAGTACCACGAAGAAATTATGTGCATCAATTTGGACTATATTAAATTTTTACGTGTATTCATGAGTATTCCGTAACAAAAGACAGTTTACTAATAAATGATTGTTAAGTACCAGTATTAACAGCACAAAAAAATTGCATAACAGATGAAATACTGTAACTCATCGCACACAAATGTATATTATTTTAAAGAAGGATGAGAGTACATTCAGTGTCTCACAATCTTTGAATTATAGTAAAAGAACATTGCCAGCTTGGTCACTGAGAGCATCGAGTTGTTTCAATCTTGGCATCAAAGTTACTGGGTTTGAGTCATGGCATGTGCAATCATGAGAGTGCCTTTCACTACTTTCATTGATTCATCACTAATCTCCATCGTTGTGATTAGCCAAAAGTGGCAGAAATGCAACGGAACATAACTAAAATAGAAAATATACTAGAAATACAAGTAAAACTGGCCACAGATTAATGAAGATCAGCAAGTAATTAACAAGAGGTAGTTCTGGAAGAGCAGAGTTAAACATGGGCCTTGTCTACAAAACTGTTATATACTGTGTTCAAATCCGAAAATCCACCAGCAGTCTAAAAACCAACCCTCCCTGGAGAATTTCACTTGTCATATCCACTACTAGTAAACAATTGTAGACATCCTCTATTCATAAGTTTAGGTAAATAGAAAATGCATGTACTTACCGACCAGTTGTAATAGAGATGCGTAAGCTTGTACGTCAGTCTCTGCAACTTGTCTGGATCGAGTCCGACATTGTCAGCGATCACGTTGTAAGAAGTGGGGTTCACTGTCCCCTGGCGGACAGACTGAGACACCAGATAGAAATCATACCTGAAGAAAAAATAGTAAATATTAATCTCGAAATAACTCAGTGTGTCTACATTATGCGTGAGAACAACTTATTTATGGTTGAAAACATAACATTACTCTACACTATATTCAATACAAGATTAGCAATGAAAAAAACGTTTTTCAGCTTTTGAAGGTGAAAGAAAAAAACATATTTGAAAAATTATAATGCAAGTTTATGTCATGTAATTATATTTATTGAAGTAAGATATATATGGACACTTATTGTGTGATTCAATTACATTTCTAACATATATATATTTTTTTGTTTTATGGAATATTTTAATTTTATCATGCAGCTGTTATATGATGATTAATGAAATAGCAATGACTACAAAGATCTAGTCTATTCCCAACAAAGTATGCTGTCAAACTATGTGTATGCTATGAGTTTGGTGAATTATTTCAGACTAACTAAATGACATACTAAACGACTCTCATAAGTAAAATTTGGGTAGTTCACCCCTTCATCCATTTTCCAAAACTCCATTCTTGACCTCCCCCACCATCACTAACAATTTTAGGCAAGCCTCATGAGAACAGACTGTACATTCCCCTGGAACAGGGTTTCCACATAAGCTCCGAATGTCCTCACTTTCTTTTATATTATTATTATTACAAGGGTCGTTCAAGGTTGACCGGGACTTTTATTTCTGCAGAGGAAATAGGTAGCAGAAGAAACACCAAACTATGTCAGTTTTCCAAAGTATTCTCCGTGCGCGCCGAGGCACCGTTGCCATCGTTCTGGCAGCTCCCGAATTCCTTTGACGTAGAAAGAACTTGGTTGTTGTCGTAGCCACTGGAGGACATCGCTCCGCAGTGCTTCGTCTGTCGTGAATTTCTTCCCTCCCAGATGGTCTTTAAGGGGTGCAAACAAATGATAATCACTGGGGGCTAAATCCGGACTGTAGGGGGGATGGGGCAGAACTTCCCAGCGCATGTCGGCCAGAGTTGTTGTTGTCACATTGGCCGTGTGAGGGCGGGCATTGTCATGGAGAAGAATGACATTTCCAGACAACATCCCAGGTCATTTCTTGAGAATGGACTTTCGTACAGCACCACTCAACAATGTGTAGTAATACTGGGCATTAATCGTGCTCCCTTTGTCCAGAAAATCCACATGGATAATGCCCTTCATGTCCCAGAAGACACTTGCCATTATCTTTCCAGCGGACGGCTGCGTTTTGCTTTTCTTGGGGGGCGGGGAACCTTTATGCCGCCACTCCATGCTGCGTCTTTTGGTCTCTGGGGTTGAATTGTGCAACCATGTTTCATCACCACGTGATGATGGATTGCAACAATTCATCACCTTCTGCTCGAAAACGATTCAGAAGCTCTTCGCAGACCGTCCTGAGTGTCCACTTCTGATCGAATGTCAGCTGGCGGGGAACCCACCTTGCACAGATTTTGCGTAAGCGTAAGTGGTCGTGAATGATTGTCTCAACACTCTCGACACTGATATTCACCTCGGCAGCAATATCCCGCACTGTTACTTGCCGGTTCTCAAGAATCATTTGCTCAACACGTGCGATATTCACTGGTGTGACTGCAGTCGGGTGAATGTGTCCATGTGCTTCATTTGTCACCAGCTCCCGTCCTTCGCGAAACTGCTCACACCATTCCTACACTCTTGTCCGCAACATCGTTTGTTCACCGTACTGTGCTTGCAATCGTCTGAAAATCTCAGCTGGTTTCACTTTCTCCTTCCCGAGAAATTTGATTACACACCGCTGCTCCACAGCCACAAACACACTGCTTGCTGCCATGTTCGCTGCAACTGCTGCGCATGCGCGAAATACGTCATGCAAGGCGCTAGTTACTCGCGAAGGAATACATTACATCACCCGCACGTTTCATCATGATCCGCTATTCATCGATTTTTTACGTACCTTAATTGTGTCCATAATATTACCTCAATATTAATGTCGTATAATAAAAGTATAAAACCTTGAACGACCCTTGTATTAGGAGGGGGTTAATTGGTACCCCATCAGTATTGGCCAATACAGGCATATCGGTATAACATTTTATCACTAAAATAATTGTAATTTATAAGTAGCCTCCAACGAATTTATAAGTAAGTAACCATCACCCCTCACTTCCGAGCACTTAACTGAAATAAAGCACTCAATTTTCTGCGAAACTGGTTTTTATGATCTATTATTTTCAGTGGTCACAACCACCATCCTACTGGGAACTTGTAACATTCTTGAATGATTCACTCAGGTTCCTCACAGAATTGCTTATGAATATTGGAAAATTTTATGTCAATACTTTATTGATAATACTAAAACTTTCATATCAATCCATTAAAACTTCAACATTCATCTATTCCTCTTTTTAAGCATTTGGAACAATTTCGAATTGCCATAATATTTAAGAATAAACATTGTCAGCAACCAGTAAGGTATTGGTTAGAAATAAATATTATCTCAGCCTCAGATTCAGGGTAGCCACTGTAGGACCATGATAAAGTTCAAGTATAATTTCCGGTTTTCAAGGTAAAGTTTAAAAAAATTCAAGGGTACAAGCAAATTAACAATATAAAAGGTTTGTGTGATTCAAAAATTACAATTCAATTAAATTATGTATATTTTGAAAATATTTAATTGTTTACATTTCCCATTTCACATGCTCAGCCTCGAAATATATCTACGAACACAAGTTCCAAATGTTACAGGACATAGTAATCTACAAAAAATTGTTAATTGTATAAAAATTTCAAACTGAAAATGTCCTAATCAACTTTAATATATCTTATCTTGCAATAATCTTCCATCTGTCAGTGTATTGTTCTGCAAAAGACACTCACAAAGTAAAAGAATTGAGAATTCTGTTATATTTTCTCCGCAGCTCTCTTTTTCTTCCCACTTAAAAATAAAAGCTGAATGATAAAAAAAAATGCTTAAGGTGGATATAAATAGTTAAATGGGATTTAGATTAATTAAAATTGCAATTTTTCATGTCTACGTATAAGAATTCACGCAGAATTTCCAGAGCCAATAATTCACATAGAATTCTTGGTGACTAGGCACCCTGATCTTGTATAGAATGATGATTTTACACTCAACAAAATAATAATAAAAAAAATCCCTTGAAGATACTTTACCTTTCTGGTAGGGTGATGCAGTCATCAACGACAGTGCCTGGCAAGGGGTTCCTTCTCTCCAGGAAGAACCGAGAGTTGATTCTCTTGGTGACGATGATGAACGCCAACTTGAACTTGTCACCTCCATAGATCTCCATCAGTTTTCCCTGCAAGACACCATTATTTTTAGTATTTCTTATACTCAAAATTTAATTATTCAATTGTATTCAGGTTTAACCCTTAGACGACTGTTTGTCCCCTATAGGGGACAGCAGGTAGTTATAACCAACGACGACCGTTCATCCCCTATAGGGGACAAGATGCTTTTGCGTGTAGTATCTGATTTTAGGGACATACTGTGACACTGTTTTTGTTTGGATATACGTGTTTTTAGTTCTGCATGAGCCTTGAGGTATGTGATAAATAACCAGTAAGGTTTAATTTCATTTGGGTTATATTGGTGGGGGGGGGGGGCAGACCTCCGAAAATTTCGTTCCATTTTTTCAAAATTTAATTATTGTTATTTTATCAGTTCTGGGATTTGTAATGGCACTTTTACGAAGAGAACAAACGCAGTATAATAATAATAATTTTGCACATTTACGTCATGGCATTGCTGCGTGGGGGCCTGCCCATTTTCAAATTTAAAAAAAAATAAATCTTTTTTCTTATTCTACCCGATAACGGAAAATTTGGTTTTCATGTCATAGGCTTATAGCCACATCTGTACTGAACAAAACTAGGTATAATTTGTAACTCCAGTGTTCTTAGTTTCAGAGTTAAAAAAAAATAATGTACGTGCGCCAAATTTCAAATATTCCGCTCAAAAAAAACACTGGTGCTTCACATTGGGAATTATTTATTTTCTGGAAAGTATCTCGAATATGTGTGATTTTTTGCGATAGTGCAAAACATATCAGGCAATGTGCTGGTACAATTTTTCACATTTATGTCACAGCGTCGCTGTGTGGGGGACCGCCAATTTCGTAAAAAAAGAAGTTTTTTCTTCTACCCAATAATGGAAAATTTTGTTTTTATGTCATAAGCTTATAGCCACATCTGTACTGAAAAAAACGAGGTAGAATTTGTAACTCCAGCGTTCCTGGTTCCACAGATATAAAATTTTATATAAAAGCATGCGGAAATATAAAATTCCCGCTGAAAATGCCTCAGTCGTTCGTGCGTTTACCGGGAAAACACGCTCGGTCGTCTGAGCGTTAATCTTACAACAAAAAATGAATTGTGTAATTTAAAAGCAGTAATTAAAAAAATGATTGATTCATTTAGTTTATTTTACTTCGCGTTTTGTGCCTCTTGGCTAATTTGCGAAGATGGGGATGAGTGATGAAATTGATGAATGGACATTCACAAACAACATAGCCCGAGCAGGATTCGAACCTGGGACCCTTGAGCAATTAAAAAAAAAACAACCTATAAGTTATATTTCTTAAATGAATAACATATATCAACAGCAAAATGTGTCTCAAAAGTCTGATTAATTTGTATAAATTTTTCGATATTAAAATAACTTGCCTTGAAAGAAAATCAAGTACTGGATAACATTACAGAGTACTTACAATCTCCAAAAAATTCCAATATTTCATATCTCTACTGACTAGTAATGTCCTGGGTTCCATGTAGTAAAATTGCAAGTTGGAGTTCAAACATGAGTACATTATGAATTATGGTAGTAGCTTTGTTAATATACTTGAGTACAAACTAATTATAACATATTACTGACATGCCTCCCCGATGATACAGTGTGGTAACGTCATCGTTGTAATCAAGGGGTTCTTAGTTCGAGACATTGTGCAGGTTCAGGTTGCATTTTAAACAGTCGCAATTAGCCTATCTATGCATAAAAGGGGACTTAAAACAAAATGCAAATGCATTAACGACAAATTCATCTAAAGTCTTTCACCCTTAAATCTATTGATACTATCTGTGAATGGTTATCGTAAAAAAATAATCATACAGTAACATTATAACCACTGATGCAACTAAATAGAAGTCACTAGCAAGGCATTCTGAAACCCAAGTAACCAAGTGGTTGATCAAACCTTAGGTGAAGCATACGAAAAGTGGTTGGCCACTTTTGGTCAAAAGAACATACTTATACAACAATGATTTTGACGCATTTTTTCAGGGTTGACAAGCATTGGAAACAAAAGTGGGGGAAACATACGACTAATTCCAATTTGTCAAGCAACGTAAGCGTAACCTTTATCACATTAAAACTCTAGTTGGCCCAATGGTTCTGGTTACTTGGGAACTTCCATATTCACACTTGTCATCAATATCAAATTGTTTCAACAGCTTACTTACCTGCAACAACTTCACTTCATGTTCGAACACGTAAGTAATCTGGCCTTCTCCTACGCCATCTCTGTACAGAACAATTCTCTGTGGCAGGTTACCATCGTTGTACTCCTTGTACTTGTGAAGTGCCTCTGAAATAAATAGAGCAAAAATTACTAATCACATACTAAATAGAAATTAGATGTTGCCTACTCCCTTTGAAAAAAGAGTGTCAGGGTCACAATGAATTAATTAGTCGTATTCATGGTTCTTTTTTGAATCCAGCTTCTGGATTGGGTCTACAGATGTAAAACTTATCTTTCAGGCCAGCTGCACACCAGATCCAACATGACACGGTGTGACAAGTTATTCTTTCATGGCAAGGGGAATAAACAACACGGTAAATAATATCAGACGTAAACGAGTTACTAAAGATATATATCCGCGAAACTTACTTGTAAATGTTACTTGTAACTTGTTTACCTCTTACAAGTTATTCTTGTTGAAAACAGCCTCAGGGAAGATTTTATCTCCCTTTTGAGCGGCTGCAGACCGGATGAAACAACTGACTCGAGTCACCTTGTGACAGGTTCCAACGGGTTGTGACAAAACAACGAAGGCCAGGGAATTTGGTCTCGCGTGGAGCAGCTTCCGATAAAATGATCTGCGCATGCACCAATGCCTTCTTTTCAGATACAGAAGCCAGCAATTACATGTAGTCATTTAATCTTACATTAAATGGTTAATATCGTATTCTCAAACTAATTATTTGCTAGAAACGAATTCACAACATATAAACTGATACATCAATTCTACATACACATTGGTACACTGATTCTGCTGTAAACTGTTATACTTTTAATGCATTGTTACCCATTTCCCAAATTATGAAAAGACTGACGAAGACCTACTGCGTACATGGACGAATCCTGCTATCAGAGTTTAGCAAACAAATTGACTGGTTTTGCCACGTTGTCTCAAATCCAATGTGTGGCTGGCTTTAGAGTGCATTTATACATGTGAAAAAATTAATAATTTTCAAAAAATTTGGTTAGTGGCTAACCATACAAGCTGTGAAAAAAATATTTTACAAATGTTCTGCTCAAACTATAAAACTGTTAAAACTATATAGCAAGAAATTTACATTATATCGAAAAAAGTATTATACCATCTAATAAACTAAATACCATACATACACACTGATCAAGGTTAAATATAGTGAAACCCTGAATAATATTTAATGTGGGAAAATTTTATATGATTGAATCAACATCAAGAACACTTTGAATGTGTTCAGTTTCCAGGTAGTGTTGTCGGCACACATTACTGAAAACATGTGTTTTTCAACCTAACAAGTGTCATCCTGAGTCTCATAAGTGTAATGGCAATTCAGTAATTATTTTACGGTTTGATACGCTTTTAGCATGAAGTAGTATAATGAAGTACCACACGATCTTCATTTGTTATTTTTCATTCTTATTGAAAAAACCTGAAATATACAATGGGATTGTGGCCAAAGGTTGCAGATTGATGAATCTGAAGACAGAACAATTATATTATCTACTAGGTAAATGATAACAATTATGTAATTACAGTGAAACACCGATATTACGTTTCTGCATTATAAGTTTTCCCACTTAATACGTCCATCCAATCAGACCCTGGCAAAAGGCTATGTTAAATAATAGGACCTTCACCTCTACTCCCGTTTCCCACTTTGTGTGTTTTCCGAGCATTGACAATGTATTAAAATTTGCCAGAAAGCTGTTCTGTTGACCACGTGACTTCTCCCTCCTTTTTCTTGCTTTCGTGACTGTTTCATTCACCACGTTGACCTTGAACTTCCAGATGTTAGGCTTTTCAGGCAAAGGGAGGGAGCGAAAAGGAATGGTTCAGTAGATGGACTTTAATGATATCACACTGCTGATTGAGTCACCTCATAACAATGTGATTAGGTCACTGAAGAATGTCTAATAAAAGTCAACTAGAGAGCACCACAGGCCAATATTTTTAAATACGGTTAAAATAGCACTTAAGTAAAATTGAAAGTGAGCACAGGACTCACCCGGGCCAATCACAGGTTAAATATTTATTTTCTGTTAAGTTCAATGTTATCGTAAAACTGTCTACTGAAACTTACTGCAAATGTTGACTGATAGCTCATTGCAAAGTTCCTCTCCTGTCTTGTGATAGCTGACTGTGCTGAAGTATCTGGACATGGGCTTATCCAGAGATGCCACCAAGGCTCCAATAGACACTCCCTTCTGTGTGGTGTCATGGTACACATCAAATCCCACAACCATCAATCCCTAAATAAAAATAGGCTTAAATGATTTACATTTTACATGACCTATAAATATATACACATAAAATATACCAGTCATTATTTGAAGCCCATAGGAACTTAGAAACAATCTACCAAGATAATATTGTAAAGAGCTTCCCATTTTCATAGACTTTTGAAGGATTTCCAGGCAATTTTGAAATTAATTTTACCAACCATCCTGTGGTCCTCTAACAAGTTTTAAGTGTTAAACTTCACTTGCTGTTCAAGAGAATAACAATTTATTCAATCTTTTTCAATAATACTGCATACTCTATAACAACATTTTTTCCACAGAATCTCTCCCATCAATAAGGACAATCTATTCATTCCCAAATCCTGGCATATATTGAATCTTTTCCTGATTTTACCAGGTATTTTTTCCCCCAAAATACCTTGGTCTCTGATTTTTACAGGTTCTTCACATCACTTGGATAACTGTGTGATTTAGTTTTGAGATAATAAATGAACTACCCAGTTACCTAATGCTGAGGGTGATTTTTCCCTTTGTAGGCCCCAACGCTGAGTGTGTTTTCAGTGCAAAATTAAAATTATGCAAGGCTTTAAACTATATATATACATACACACACACAGGGTGATTGGTAATTCGACCTATTCCTGGAAAGGGGGAATACTAGAGCACATTTGCAACAAATTTGACCCTATGCACCGGGGGTCGGAAATCAATGGGTTTCGTGTTATTGCAGTTTGTAGATTTTCGTGACATATTCCGACTTGCAACCAAAAACCTACAAAGTTAATCGACATGTTGCTAACATCTGACGAATGAGTGACTACTGGGGAAAAAATTCATGCCCAAAATTCCCATACCAACAGAAAGAAGCAGTCATTGGAGCACATGTCATGAAGAAATTTGGGAATTATCGTTTAAATCGAAGAGAATTACTCAAAAAATTGGTAACACACTTAGTGTAAAAATTACGGAAAAAACTTCCTCGTTTCATAAGCTCTCCAAAAAGATACAAATGTTGTCAACTGGCACACGGGTTGGGGGGAAAATCTGAATAAAAAGCGGAGAAGGTGCGTTTTAGACCTCTTTGTAAAGTGAAAAGAAGTTGTCGGTTGTGAGAAATAAAGAAACGAAAATGAGTGAAATAATAATGTTATTTACCATTCTCATGATTCCAGGTTGTCAGAAAAACTGTTCCAAAAACTACAAATCCTGTTAAAATTGCCTCCCCCTGTTACGTATGCAAGCATGCAGCCTGCAGCGTACTTCAGACACAGTCACTCGCGTTGACACTCTGTCTCTTATGTCTCAATTCTCTCTTAGCCTTACTGTGCATAAAGTGGACCTAAAACAACCAAATCAACCAACCACTCCATTTGACATTTGTCACATCTTGGCATTAGCAACATCAAAAAAATATGGTACATGTCACATCTGGCATCTGAGGTTTCAATTTAACAAGAACATATCCAATGCATTTTTTAAATTTTAACAAAGAACCAATACAAAAATATAAACACTAATTGATAAATTAATTTTTACAATACTAATATGTACTAAAAACTAATAATAATTGTTATATATAGTTACTATGAACTACATACAAATCAATATTTCATATTTTACAGGTTAAATCTATAGGGAAGGGGGTAACATGCTATGAAACTGGAGGTCCCAGGTTTGATCTCTTGTCGCTCTTATTCACAACACTGCATTTAAAGATTGGAAACATAATTTTTAAGCAATCGTTATAGATTTTTCAGTTTGAATCAGGAATAACAAATGAAAGAAGCTGGCATGAAGTAAAAGTGGAGGTGTTACACCAGTTTCTGGAACACCAAATACGAGAATACTGGATCTATTTCTCCAAGAAAGGTTCTCTCAGAATTGTCTTCCTTCCTGAATATTTCTAAAGCTTTGAATAAGTATTTGAAGATGAGTTGCAGATTTTGCTTCTTGAACCTGCATTAATCAACGTCAGAATTTTTTCTTGGGGGTCCGGGGTGCACCACCCTAACTCCCCTTTAAATATGGCAATGCAAATATCACAAAATATAAATTTAACCCTTTCCAAATGAGCCTGAAAATACAGTTTTTTACAAAATCATAGAAAATATGTCAACTGTGCTGTTGTTCAACATTTCTTTCTGAAATCTACAATGTGTCCTCTTTCCACAAAAATATATGTTACACAGTAATATTTTTTTTCAAGTTAAAAAAAAAATTAACATATTTTCAACACATAGTATAAAAATAATTAATGAAAATAACCCGAAAACTTCTTGGGATTAAAATAGTCACTTAATGAAATATCCGAAGCGGAATCCTCGTAACAAATTCCCACAACGTCCATTTAAATTCTTCAATGCTATTTCCAAAAGTATAAGCCAATGGACAAGGTAATTTGACACAAGTAAAATTCAGCAATGAAGAAAATGTGACATCTAGCAGATGGAATTTGAAAGAGGTGGTTACAACACGTGTACAAGACACACAGTGTGATTATTATGACCATTGCCCATCTTGTTGGACAGCATAGCCCGTCACCCATCCAGAAAGGGTAAGACAAAATGACATTCCTGTTAATCAGCAAAATTTTGCATGATCTAAAATAGTATGCTGTGACATAAATACTATGTCAGAATTGCTATTGACATACAGGGTGGTGAAAAAGTTCAGAAACTTTCATTTAAGTTATTTTTATCGTTTTTTTTTTTTTATATATAAAAAGTTCGTTCCTCATTTAATTTTAGACTAGAAAGTGTGATAGCATTCACTTCCTCACCAATGAAATGAAGCAAAAAGTGGGTGGACACCAGTGACTGTCTTCAAAAACTTATTTTTGCTGATGAGAAGACTTTCACAGTGGAGCATGTGCACCGTCATAACCACCATCAATTATTGAAGGTCAAAAGAATTCTGCTGCTACAAAACTTGTCGCTCTACATCATTTTCCAGCATCTGTTATTGTTTGGAGCAGCATTTGCGTGAACACTGCTATAACTTGACAAGTTTAAAAACAAGATGCTGCAAAAAGCTGTTGCGCATCTCGCACCACATTTCCCCACTCCATTCTTCGCAGCAACGTTGGGTCACAGTGTTACAACCTGGAGGGAGCGGAACGGTCTGAGGATTTTCAACGAAATTTGTATTCACTTTTTCCATGGGCTGTTTTCTACCTGTCGGAGTACAGAAATTCAGCTCACCTTTCGCCAATGACTCTTTTCCTTCTTTTAAAACTTGTCCTCCCCGATGGCGCAGTGGCAGCGCCGTCGCCTTGTAATCAAAGGGTCCCGGGTTCAATTCCCAGTGGAGGCACATAGTGGTTCACGATCCCACTTTAAACTGTAGGTCGTCCCGATTAGCCTTACTGTGCATAAAGTGAACTTAAAACAACAAGTCAATCCAATCCAATTCTTTTAAAACTTTAGAAACCATCCAATTAGATACTCCTGTGACGGCGCTTGTGGACTTGACAACATTATACTTAAGTTTTTGTAACTCCTTCTGATTTCGCAAATATGTTGGAACATTGTAAACAATTTATCTTGCCTGTCCTCTAAGGGGCTTTCCAGAGCAGATTGTGGATTTCGTTGGACACGGCATGATTTCACTTTTGCATTTCAAAAATATGCAGCCAAGAGTAAAGAGCAAGAACTTTTCAATGCTTTAAAAAATAACACAGGCAAGCGTGTTATCAGATTGCCTTCTCGTAGTGATTGTTGTACGATAAACAAAATAACCGGACCCCACTCGGCTTTAAATTTGTTCATCATATTTATAAGAAGAAGTATAAGTAGCAGCAAGTATTTTGAAGATTGTCTTCTCTAGACTCTAGAAGGTTCCTTCACAGGGCAGCTTCTTTATCTATACGTTAGCTGCCCCTGTTGCGACCTTGTCTTCTCTAGACTCTAGAAGGTTCCTTCACAGGGTAGCTTCTTTATCTATACGTTAGCTGCCCCTGTTGCGACCTTATATCGTTTTTTCTTTGGTTTTGCTTTTATTAGAGCACAATTTATATTCTGATCTCGAACAACGTCAATAACACAAAAGGAGACCAGCAGTGAATTTTTATATTAAAGTATCTAAGTATTCATACACCACAAAATACAGTATTAGAAATATTTATTAAAGGCCCAGGTACCTGACGTCTGTGGTTTACAAACGATTCCGGAATACACAGATTAGTCAGCTTCCGGTGTGAATTTGTTGAGACATAAGACCAAACTTAGTGGTTACTTCACTGAGTACTTACGTCTTCGATGTAACTTCTTAGGTATTCAATTCACTTGACGATAAACACGCTGAAAAACACTAACTGTGAACACTTAAGGGGAGTTGGGGGGGAAACACAAATCTTGCTGACACCGAGTTCGACGTCTTCAATCTTTTAATCCTCCTGTCGTTGGTTCATAATAAACATGTAGCCTCTCTTCTTTAGTAACATGTTCTGGTAGAGATACTGCACAGACCGATAGTTCACTCACAGTTTATTCTATAGACTCTATATCTCTTTCCGGCTGAGATCATGGCCATTAGTTCACTCACAGCTTGTTCTTTGCCCGCGAAACCAATAACCAACGTGATATGGGTCCTAACCGTATCAATGCTTGACTCGGACTGTCTTCTCTGCAACGCACATCAATCGTCCCCCAGAAAAGACGTTAACGTCTCTTGCCGCCCTTTTGTTTTTCAGCGAGGGCGGGTCAACTTTTATAAGTGGTGCGTCAAGATCGGTTACAACAGCCCCCTCCTCCAAAAAGTTATTAGATGGACATTTATGAGAGATAATAACATAACTATTACAATTCTAAACGACACCTTCAATTATTAGACAAGTCTCGTACATATTTTTTTTTCTTTTTTAGATTCAAAAATAATTACAAAATAAAAATATTTTTCCTTGAAAATACAAACCATATTTAATTTTATAAAACATCTTTAGAGATTAAATTATTTCTCTTGTTTCTTTACTCATCCAATACGTAAGTTGGCATTCTGGCGCCAATCTAGATAACAGCGAAACTTACAAATCAAACATTTTTCCACTCCCAACTTAAACATCTTGCATATTAATCCAATTATTCAATCAAGTACAGATCATATATACTCCACATACAATATAATTACATAGACACTAGTATGCTTACACAAATTTAGAAAACATTCTCAAACAATATTTATCAGAAGCAGCTTTTCTTTAGTATCAAGATTATACTTAATGAATTATTGCTGTAGTTTGCTATTACGTAAAATCAATAATTTTGAGTGTTCTTTTTAACTTAAACATATCACCTTTGTTTTAACCAGTTTGCTTTCATAAATTATTCAAATAATGTTTTTCTTTTCATATATTTAACATTCTAGTATTTTCTTTTGTTTCATTTTACATAAACCTTTCAACAATTTTCAGACTGTTCTTCAACCCTTCATCGGTTGTTCTATTTATTTTACCTATAACTCTTTTTCAATTCTATTTTAATTTTACTGCATCATCTTCATAACCCTTACTTTATAACAATAACATCCTCTTTTCCTTTTTGTATCTTTATTGAATATACTAACTTTTCTTTTCTCTAACACTCATAACCTGAAATAAACACTTGAGTGACCTTCGACAGAATTATTCCAAAAATAACTCTATTGCTTTTATCCTTAAAAAATATCACCCTACTTGATCAAAATAATCTTAACAGTAAACCTTCTTGATTTTGCCATAACCTCTACTTTCCTTTCTCTTATACAAAGTATCATAAAGCCCAGATCACTAATTTTGGGAAATTTCCAATTTCTTTACGATTGACCGCTTAATAGCATATTTCTTCTATGACTAGTAACAGAATCTTGAACATTCATATTTACTTCACGTCAGCACGTACTTTAATACACAACTGTAATAATTTCCAGTCCATCTTCGACCTTATTTTAAACAACTATTTACGGTTCGCCTTTGACCTTATTTTCAACTTTTGTGCATCTCTCGCACTTTAGTTTTCTCTTAATTCACACTGACTTTTTATCATTTGTATGTCCAAGAACTCTCGTTACTTCTTTCTTCTATTAATGCTATTTATCATTCCATTAACATTATATCATCTTTCATTCTGGAGAACTTCCCAAGTGTATCTACTTTGAGCGTAAATGTTCGATCTTCTTTCTCATTCGTTCTTCACTCTGTGCATAATCATAGATAACTTAGATGTTTACTTACATTTTTAAATCTTACTCTTCGCATTTTTTTTAAAATGAAATATTAAATCTCAAAACAACTTTAACAATTTCATAATATACCCAGTCGTTCAAATGTCTATTGAGATTAATAGTAACCAGTGCTTCTACCAAACGTATGAGTAAGAGAACAGTTTCTCATTGAACCATAACTAGTTCAAACAACTATCAAATAATATATATATATACACACACATATATTTACAGTTTACATTATATTTGACTCTTGATAACATTTATACATTTTTAGTAGCTTATTTCCATTAACAGCTTTTCATACACATAATATAACAATCACGAATTTATGTTAGACATTTAGAGCTTGTTGTTCTTTCAACTTTATTTATTTTATTTATTTACATTTTACTTGGGATTACCGCTAAGCAGTTTTTCCCATATCTATATATGTACTGTACATAAACTTACATTTTTTAGTACATTATTATTAAAAGATACTATCAACAATTTTTTTTTCTACTAAATAGTTAAGCCACATTTTCTAAAAAATGATAACAATATATATCCAACTGTAAGGTTAGGTTCACAAATCAAAGATTCCAAACACTGAGGAAAAGGAATTTCACAGTTTATAAGAGTTTTATAGAATGTCTCTCTTTCTACTGTGTATCTATTACACTCAAATATGATATGATGCATATCTTCCTTGTTGCCACATGTACAGTTTGGGTTTCGTACAATCCGGATCTCTTGTAAATGACTTTTAGTAGTTGTATGTCCTGACCTAATACGATTTAGTAATACTATCACATTCCGTGAACTTTGAACTTTTGTAAACCAAAGTCTCATTCTATTGAAATTAGCTATCCTCTGATAAAAGCTGACTTCAATTTTGTATGTGTCGTATATAGACAATGTATAATCAAAAGATATAGGTTCAAATGGAATGCTTTCATGAATCATAATTGCAACTCCTTTACTATCATCTTTAATCTTTTCATAAATTATGTGATAATGATTTACTTTAAAATAATCTATGTTTGATGGGTTCACAGAGATTTCCGATAAACATAAAAGTTCAGGTCTATATTCATCTATTAATTTCACCAGATTTTGCTTTCTTGCTTTCAGTGATCTTACATTCCAGTGTACCCCCACGAATGTTTTCCATTATTTTTCCTTCCACACCCTAAGGTGTCTCTCCAAAAATTTCCAAATCCTCAATAATTTTCTGCACCTGGCCATTTATTTGTGAGCATTCTGTTAGTATTTCTTTTATACTTAATAAGTCAGAATTTTTAGTTAATGTCGCCATAAGTTTCACCATTAATTGTAACAAATTATACATAAGATCCTTCTGAGATGTTATGTGAGGAAAGTACACGATTTTTTTCTGTTCTTCATTGTTGTAGATTCTGGTGCTCACCTCCTGCATGCTTCTGTTTGTACTATCCAGATCTTCCTAATTTTTCCTTGTCTTAATTACAGTTCCTATAGATTTTCCATTTAATTGTTTTTGATTACTTTGTAATTTCTTTAGAGAACCTTTACTTGATTCTCCTTGAGAATTTCCATTATAATTCTTTGTTTGTGAATAGGAATTTCGTCTGAAATTTTTTCCAAATTTATTTTCAAATTTGGAATAGTCTCTATGATCTTCTGGAGGAACCCTTTTCCATGAAACATTTTCCAAGTATGTATCTGATTTTCTTTCAACCCAATCACTTAAGGTTTCAAATCTGTTTTGTATTGTTATGCTATTTCCTACAACACCAGTCTTTCTTGTGTTAATTTCACTTACTTGACTTTTGTTTATATGTTTTTTTATTTGATCAGCATATGAGTTGCCTTGAACAACATAATTGCTTGGAACATTACCTGTTATTATTTTCCTTCTTGCTTCTTGCCGGGATAAATTATCATATGCCATAACTCTCATGATTTCTCTTTCCATTTCCCATTTTACACATGACTTATCAGTAACAACATGTTCTCCTCCGCAATTTAAACACTTCGGAGTTTCAATACAATTTTCATGTTCCTCTCTTCCACATCTAGCACACTTAGCTTTATCCTTGCATATGGCTGCTGAATGTGCAAATCTGTAACATTTCTTACATTGCATCACATTTCTAACTTTAGGAGTAACATCGAAAATGTGACTAACCACTATAATCTGTTTAGGCATTTCTTGAGATCTAAACGTGATTGATATTAGCTTAGTAGGAACAAAATAATATGAACCATCATCTTTTTGAATTCTCTTTTTCATTCTTTCCACTGATATTACTGTCGGGTCTTCAATACTTTCCTTAATTTCCTCCACTTCAAATTCAGTGGGCACACCATATATCAATCCTTCCCTCATCAATAAGGATTCTGGGATGAACACATCAATATTATTTTCTTTACGAAAATGCATATTTTTCATGAAATTGTTAGCTTCATTCCTGGTATAAAAATAAATCTTTGCTCTATATAAACCACTTGGTTGGATATATCTGACCCTTATATCTTTCTTTCGCAATTCATTTCCTATTTTCATAGAGTTAAATTTCTTTTCTGCACCTTTTGTACTAGTCATTATTACTAAATATGGCCCATTATGTGTATCATAATACATTTTACACTTGTCTACATTATTTTCTCTTCGACCTTCTCCAAACTTGTTTACTTTATTTCTATTATCTAACCTGTCCATCCTTACCGCTTTTGCTGGAACTTGATCATCTTCAGAAGATCTGACTCTTTTAGCTTGTTTTCTAGATGTTTCTTCTATAATGTTATCTTCTATAACAATATCATTGTCTTCTACCAAGTTCGTTATAATTTCTACTTGATTATTAAGTTCCATATAACCTATGGCATCCGCCATGACGTTAACAAGAACTGCCTTACGCAAATCACATTAATGAGTATATTTCCTTTTACCGTAGTTTTAAACTTCAACTTAAATAAGTGTATGGGTTTAACTCAATTCCAGTCACAAAATTCTCTCTCGAAAAACAGTACTCACTGAATTAACAACTGTTAATATTACCACAATATTACACAAACAGCTCAGTTTCCATCAACCACAGGCTATCTCCGTTCAGAAAGTAAAATATAGCCACACTAAATCGAAATGTACTTATAACAAAAATATCGTTCTTTCAACTTACTCAAATAAGAATTCCTCTGTCCTTTCTTTTTCTAAGCCAAACTTTTTCTTCTTCCAACTTTCTCCAAGTAGAGAAACTAATTTCTTCTTTCTCTTCTTCCAGTCTAGTTTCTGTCGCATCATGCTCAACCTCTTCATAAAATACATACACTCCTTGCTTTTTCTGTTTCACCTTCTTCTTACTTTTCTCCGGCAACGTAGTGTCTGAATCTGATTCGTCTGTGTTGGCATTCTTAGACCTTTCGTGAACTTTCTCCATTACTTTCTCCGACGTTTCTTCAGTTTTATCTAAATTCTTCGCCCTCTTCAATTTCTTTCGATTCAGTTTTTTCAGTTTTTCTACAAAACCATATCTAAGTCTTGCTCTATTTTTCTTCCTCTTATTGATCATAATCATTTCCTGAAATGTTCTGTCTGAAGTTACACATCCTTTCAAGTTGGAGAACAGATCATCATTTTTTACATTCGGTTCTCTAGAAATACCTTCATTTCCATTTTTTATCAGCTCATTATTTCGCTGCATCTCAATGGGTAATACATCCCCAACTTTATTCAGTTTTGTTTCTAATACACTCACTTGTTTGTGTTGAATCTTCACTGGACTTGCAAAAATCTCCGCTTTGAATTCTGAACTCGTCTTTGGTTCTTCATGCATAATCTGACAAGAATGCTTATGATCATGTAAACTACATTCTAACTCTTCCAATTTAAATACCTTAATTTCTAACTCCTCCAATTTATCTTCTAGCCGTACGCTCATTTCTTGCAAGGTTCGTTTATTTTCCTCGACATTCTGGTACAACATGTCAAATTTATTATTCTGCTCTTGCCTATCATTTTCTCTAAATTTAAGTTGCTCTTGCCTATCCTCTTTTCTAAATTTAAGCTGCTCTTGTTTATTCTTCTCCATAGTATGACACAATATATCCAATTTCCTATCCTGTTCTTGCCTACTCTGCTTCATAAATAACAAAAGTGTCGTGAGGTTAACGTTCTCTTCATTTTCGCTAGTTAATTTTGGAACACCCTGTGCACTTTTTTCTCCTTTTACTTCCTTGATATTTTCTTTGCCAGCAGGACTCTTACATTGTTCACAGCAAAAATCAGCCTGATCATCTTTGAATGCACATTTGTTCATTTCCACACAATCTCTGTGGAACTTTTGTTTACAGACTGAACAAACGATTCCGCCGTTTGAAATCCTCAACTTGCCGCAACAGGGACCTTTCCATATCGTTCAAGCCATGTTCGTACCACTGACTTACTTATCGCTAGCTTCCTAATCCCTTAATCCCTTACAGCTGCAGCGAGAGGGAGAGGAGAAAAAAGAAACCTGCTCTTCCGATCAAACAATACAGCTTTTTCTTCCATTTTCTTACGTAGAACACCAATATTTTACACACAAATAATCCGATATCAACATGATTTCTTAAATCTAACATAGTATCTCAACAAATAACCGAAGGATTTCGTGGGTACAAGGCACCATATATCGTTTTTTCTTTGGTTTTGCTTTTATTAGAGCACAATTTATATTCTGATCTCGAACAACGTCAATAACACAAAAGGAGACCAGCAGTGAATTTTTATATTAAAGTATCTAAGTATTCATACACCACAAAATACAGTATTAGAAATATTTATTAAAGGCCCAGGTACCTGACGTCTGTGGTTTACAAACGATTCCGGAATACACAGATTAGTCAGCTTCCGGTGTGAATTTGTTGAGACATAAGACCAAACTTAGTGGTTACTTCACTGAGTACTTACGTCTTCGATGTAACTTCTTAGGTATTCAATTCACTTGACGATAAACACGCTGAAAAACACTAACTGTGAACACTTAAGGGGAGTTGGGGGGGAAACACAAATCTTGCTGACACCGAGTTCGACGTCTTCAATCTTTTAATCCTCCTGTCGTTGGTTCATAATAAACATGTAGCCTCTCTTCTTTAGTAACATGTTCTGGTAGAGATACTGCACAGACCGATAGTTCACTCACAGTTTATTCTATAGACTCTATATCTCTTTCCGGCTGAGATCATGGCCATTAGTTCACTCACAGCTTGTTCTTTGCCCGCGAAACCAATAACCAACGTGATATGGGTCCTAACCGTATCAATGCTTGACTCGGACTGTCTTCTCTGCAACGCACATCAATCGTCCCCCAGAAAAGACGTTAACGTCTCTTGCCGCCCTTTTGTTTTTCAGCGAGGGCGGGTCAACTTTTATAAGTGGTGCATCAAGATCGGTTACAACCTCCCGTTTAGACAGAAATCTGTGACACTGATGTCATCATGCATATTCCCTCTGCATCTGCATCAAAGGTCAACAGCTCCCATGATTTGGAAACGAAGGGAAGTATCATTGCTTCCGCCGGGGGTGGAATGCATTGTAGGCACTATGATTGAATATTGTGCACTTTTTCTTGTGTGATATAAATATCTGTATCATTAAAAGCAGTATGGAGTGTGTAGTGAGGTATGATGTCAGTAGCAGTCAACACATCAAAAAAACGATGTTTTAAAAGATATAGAAAAAAATTAGTATTTGTATGATATTTCTAAAATTCATATAACTTAATGACCCCCACAGATAATTTAACTTCATTTAATACTGATAAACTTTTGAAAATTGGACTTGGTTTACACAGCCCGCCTGATAGCCTGTGAGCCCCCCCCCCCCTGAAGATCAATTCTAGCTACGGGCCTGAATACACTTAATATTCTGGTAACTACATAAATGTGGTATTAGAAGAGAAATGTTTATTTTGTGTAAAAAGTATAGTTTCTAAATCAAATTTAAGGTTTCACTCACCATTTTAACATCAAAATGTCATTCTATATACAGCTTTTCATCACGAAATATGTCTACTTTTTGCACCAAAATCTTGACCTTATATTCACCATAAATATATGGCTCAAGTTATTGTTAGTTTAATAAATGTTTTGAAAAGTTAGTGATTTAAATTTATATATTTATAGAACAGTGTAGGCTGTTTAAAAAATTGTGCCACCCTGTATATGGCATGACAAAATGGTAATAATTAAAATTACTTACACTCAGAGGCATATCAACTGTCCATGGAGCTCCTCCAATCTTGCAATTTAGCTGGATGGCCACTTTCGTTGCAATGGACATAACCCCTTTGCTCGTCAAATTCTTCACCAATATCACTTGGGTGGGCACTGGAAAAAAATCATAACAGGAGTCAAATTCATGTCTATTAAATATTACTGTTCAGTTTGAAAACACAAGACAGAATATAAGAATTATTTCAATTTAAAAGTGTCAATAACATTATCTTTTTTACAACTCATCATATCACACGATCACCATAACACTACTTGTACAGTCATGGACACTTATGGGTAGCAGCAATCCCTTCAACTTCCAAACCCAAAAGTGTTCACGACTGTACTAAAAGATTAACCATGTATTACTCAGAAATTATAGATTATTTTCCAGTGATCAAATAATGAACAATAGGTGTCAAAGAGTGTAGTGGTTCGCGAGATCATCAATAGATGTCTCGAGTGGGAAACAGCTGATGCTGCATGAAAAGTGGAAAAAACTGGTTTTAGGGGGTTGAACGTGGAGGAATGGACGCCTGAAATTGCAGGCGAGAGGTTGCCTCTAGTTTTCGAGACTTTGTGTGGGTTTTGGTATCATCCTGTCGGCGAAAGTGATTTTGGATAGCATTTCAGGAAGTATCTACAGCGGTGTGTCCCTGAAGTTTTGGTGGTATTATGGTAGGCCAAGGAAGAGAAGTGGGAAGGAAGGGAAGTGAGAGTTTCCCTGCTTGTTCACTGACACCTGGATTTGCATCTGGAAGGTCGACTGAAGTGATCCGGGAATGGTCACAGTAAGTTGTAAACTGACAATAGTGAAATAGTTCAGACTTTAACGTGAATTTTTTGGTGCAGTTTGGAAGACGTCAACATACAAAGACTCCACCATCTTCTATAAATGAGCACTTGATGTGATATATTCTAGTTAAATAGACTTTCGAGTGTCATAAGGTGAACGTAATTGAGATTAAGAAGCAAGATATATCCAGATTAGTTCCAAGGAGATATAATTAGGTTTTCGGAGAAGAAATACTTAAAAACTCTTATTGTAAAGAATAATATATGTACATTGGGTAACGCCAGGTGATGTTATTTCATTAGCATGAATTTCTATCTGCTACATGTAGACAAATTCGACGTCTGGATATTTGTTGTCAAGGATTTGAAATCCAACCAAGTCATTCATTTTGCCATTAATTCAAATCTGATATAATTTGCTACAGGTGGTAATCAATGACAGTCACGATTCTTGATGTGGCAAAATATATGGCAGCTTTGTTCATGCTGCATTAGTTGGGTTGGAATGATTTGATGAACTTATGTAGTGGTATGCTACAGTGCAATTACAGCAAATGTAACTTGAATAATATGACACTAAATTTCGATCATAGAGTCAATGCGGTACACCATTAAGTCTAATTTTATTTGCAAAGAACACTTGCACTCAACATAAATTACTTGTCACAACCTTAATTGAGTTTCGGTATATTAACTTTTGGAAATAAAAGTCATGTGACAATTATCAGCATATCATACACTTAGTTACAAAAATAACTTTAGTACATGTCAATGTCTCCACACATGTTAGTATTTGCTGTGTTTAAAATTTAATTTTCATGCTTCAGTGGAGTTTCACTTTTTTGGAGGGCTTATAATAAAATGTTGTTGTTTGTACACCAGAGTACATAATTTCAATAATTTAACCTATTCATCACCCAGGTGTTTGTATCTATGGTTGCTGGTGTACTAATTTGTGAATTCTCTGGCAGCAGGGAAATTCTCATTCGTGTTCTGGGAGTTAATAGTCATTGGTGAATATAAGCAGGGATGTCTCACCGTTTGCATAACATTACAAGGGCAATGGGGAGAAATTTGTAGTATAAACAGTTCTGGGAATTTTCTCTGCATAATTCTTAAGTATTCTCATTGTGGGTGGTGCTCGCTCCTTCCTACTGCATATTGAGACAAACAGGCTGTTCTAAAGATATTTTATTCACCATATTTCTAGTTTGAGCAAGTCAATATAAAATAAATCTTTTATATTATTTTAAGGGGAATTGTTCTTTGATCTATCAATAGTGTATATATCAAATTTCCAAAGATTGTAACCCTCCAGTCTGCGCTCCTCAAGCTAACGAGGGAGACGTGCAAGAAATCATTGAGTAGTGCAAACTTCAATGATGAAATATTAGTTTGGAAGGCGTGAATGCCACAAAGGACCGAAGTGACGCAAAAGTGAGCAAGACCACGCGCATTAGAAGTTTGCACTTTGGACTGTGCAGGAAAACAGTGGCACCAGACATTTTGCTTTCTTTATAGCTTTGAAAAATAACCATGGACTTGGAGGAAGGGAAATCGACAGAGAGAACGATTAAAACACGTGTATTGAATTTTTTCGGGACGATAGAAAAATGTCTGACACAAAAATACTGTAAAACCTTTAAAAATATAAAAACCTAAAAAAAAGGCTTCACTTAGGTGTATAAACCTAAAGTAGGTTCTAACAAGCAAAATAGGTTATTTTAGGCATTATAAAACTTAATCAGTTGTTGCGTTTTTTAACTTAAGGCTGGCATAACTTACTATTTCTTACATACCTGTAAAGGAAAAAAAATAGGTTAAAATCCCAGGTCTAGTTATGAGTGACACTTTGAAAATGATTGATTTGAATAAAGATGTATTTACTTTCATCCAAAAAAACAGTTATTTGAATTGCCATGCTTTGATATATTATTATAAATGCATTATTACTACCCTAATAACTTGATCTCAGGAGAATATTTCTTAAAACATAATTACAAGGCCTTATTACTCTATGAAAAGGTGCTCTAATGGCCTGTGGCAGAAAGGACTAAATATTATATATATATATATATATATATATATATATATATATATATATATATATATATATATATATATATATATATATATAAAAATCCAACATAAAAACAAAACAAAACAAAATCATGTTCCAAATTCTCTTCGTGGGACAAGGGCAAGGTGAATGTATTGTGTTCCATCAGCATGGGATGGTTATCCATGAATTTCATAACAGAAAAGGGTAACTACATTTTTCTTTTTAGTATGGCTTACTATCATTCAACGTGTCCGGCTTTTAATTGGAGGCACTCCTCCCGAAAGTCCTCTATTGTGCACACCCACGGTTACCATTAATTTTGCTTAAACTACCTTCCCAGTCTTTTAAAAAATTCTGGTTTTAGGTACAGTGATCTTTTCACTCCTTTGAAGTTTTCCATGTTCATGGGAACCTGACATCACATCAGCACGAAGTGAAAAATGCTAGCTGGAGAGGTGTCTGGTCTAGCTTTGGGGTTAGCTGGGGGAATTCTCTCATGGTTTAACATGGTGACAATGAGACAGCTGGGGATATATCATCCCCTCGACAGGGGTAGACAATTAAAATAAATCAGTTGCCAGTCAGCTTTATTTTGTTTTTCAAATATGGGCTACGTAAGCCACGAATCTTAAGATAAGCTATGAAATGATATTTTTATATATACAGTAGAGCGTCGATTATCCGAAGTAATTGGGGGACATGGGTGTTCGGAAAACTGGTTTGTTCGGATAATCGAACTGTACATGTTTATTTGCCAAAAAGAAGTACTGTACAGTAAATTTATTCATAAAAACAGGCATCTCTTTAAGTATTACAAAGTAACGTACAAAGGCAACTTTAGTAGGAATATATAGTATGTGGTACAGTTTATTAAACAAAAATATGTACATATTACATACGCATTTTGCATGAACAATACATACACCGACAGAAGTGTGCTGATTGTTGAAACACAGCGACTGGCGGCTTGGCTGGTCAGCAGTGCCTTATGAAGGCCCCATTAGAAGCAATGTTCTGCCAGCGGTGGCTCAGTGCGGTGACTACTGTGGGAAACTTGGTTTGGGAGTGAGGGGGATGATGGATGGTAGGGTGGGAGAGTAACAGGTGCGAGCGAGTACACAGTTCGGTTAAGCGGTCGTTCGGTTGACCGACGTTCGGATAATCGACGCTCTACTGTATATATATATAAAACTAACTAACTAACTCCCTAGCCTTCTTAAACCCGAAGGTTCATGGCTGCAGCAACACAGGCCCTCCAACTTTCCCTATCTTGAGCAAGTTCTATATACTCTTTTCCATCCCTACCGATTCCCTTAGGTCCATCTCAACGTTGTCCCTCCATCTTCGTCTTGGCCTTCCTACAGGTCTCTTACCATCAGGTTTCCCAACAAGACTCCTGTAAACTCCTCTCTTTCCTCTCCCATTCGTGCCACATGGCCTGCCCACCTAAGTCTTCTTGATTTAATTATTCTAATAATATCTGGACATGAATACAAATTATGTACTTCTAAATTATGTAACCTTCTCCACTCACCTGTCTCCTCATCCCTTTTAGGTCCAAAGATTTTCCTAAGGATCTTATTTTCAAATATATATATATATATATATATATATATATATATATATATATATATATATATATATATATATATATATATATATATATATATAAATTAATACAATATTTGATTAAATATAACTAATTCTTGCACCAGTGACCTTCATAAAGAAGGCTCAACTGATAACGACATGAATAATTATGCAATACATTCTAATAAGAGTCTACATGGCCAACTACCATATAGCTGCAATTTTTATTATTCTGATTTAATGATAGAAAACACACAAAATGGTGCGTTACGAAAGTCGTAACGAAACGAACGAAAGTAACTGGGCTCGTGAACCTGGTGAAACCAGTTATTTTTCAGACTTATGGGACGCTCTAGACGAAAGCGCAGGCACAGCATTTTGTTTATAGAAATTTCCCGCATGGCGTCCAGCGGAAGGCATGTCCTTCTGGCAGAAATAAACTCTGCTGCGAAAACTGTTACTCATTTTAATCACATTTTATGAACAGTTGAGGCACAGTCATCTTGTGCATGTGGCTTCATATCGCTCTGTTAAAATTATAATACATTTTCCGAACTAGTGCAGTTCGAAGCCATCCTGCACGTGACTTGTCTGTCAGCAGCAGACTATTCTCAGCGAACAAACCAGCCTCCTGCCCCGTGTGCGTTTGGTGTATCTCGTGGTAATAAACCTCACGAAACGCACGGAAGCACTTATGGGACAGCCAGTTACCATAACTTGTTTAACGTGTTAAACACATACGACTTTTGGAACGAGCCCTAAGAAACATGTACTAAACTAGTTAAAAAAAAAAAAAGTAATGGAAATTTCAGCAATTGAATTCGAAATATTAAAAAAATCTTTTTAGAACTGGATTCAAAAAATTCAGTTGGCAGGTGAAAATTTTCAGACACAATGGAGACTGATCCTGCCCTTGGATCACCACCTCACATCGAGCACTGCACCACATCATTTGATTTTTGAAGATAGGGAATTACATTCTCACCAATATACAGGGTGTTTCTAAAGGTCGTTTACAACGCTTGGGAGGTGATTCCTCACACGAAAACAAGCAAAAAGTCTAAGTTCCATTTTACGACTGAGGCTTCGTTTCCGAGATAGGAGCCTCGCAAAAGGTGACAAAGTGATCGTCACACCTAACTGGGACGAATACTATAACAGATAGAGAGGTGGTTCCAAGGGAATCATAAAGGAATCGTATGTGCTCAGTCCGGAAGTCACTATGAAAAGTTCACTGCACGCATGCGCAATGGAGTCCTCAAAGGAATTGGGGATTTCCAGCAAGAACAATACATGGAAAGGGTATGTAACGCAGCAAGAAGGACCGTGATAATGAGAAATGCGTTAAAGACAACACATCCCGACCTCAAACATCAAAACATGAGCACCGAACACAAAATCCGAAAAGTTGAGCACGGTTGCATACCCCAGTTACACGCGAGGAATGAACGAATCATGTCATGTGGCATACGAGAGACACATTACTCCACCAGGAGGAGGGAAAGAAAAACACATTATCAGGTGATTGCGACAACGTGTATTTTTACACGCGACAACTACGTAATATCCCCCCCCCCACACAAACACAACAAACAACAAATGCTACAATGTCTTATGCACAGACAGTGCGTGTCACTGTACACCAACTGAAGATGTCATTTTCACCACACAAAGGGGGTGGGGAGCAATACCAAAAGTGTTCGCACGCGATCATTGTGACGTAAAAGAGACCAGTTTTGGAAGCGCTGCACAGGCAAGTCTGGCTCTCGTAGTCTACGTTTGACCTTCATGACTGCTGTTCCCGCGAGAGGAGCTCGAAGGGTTGGTTCTCTCCGGCAGTCGTTCCAGTCGTGTTGCAGGTGCTGGGATATGATCAGCAGTTCGCTCTAGGTTGTCATACGCATTGAAGAGTACTAGTATGTTGTATTGAAAGAAGTTGACGTGGTGGAGTGGACAAGTCAAGTATCGCAACAATTGGTCTGTGGTGTTCGTACGGTGATACGGCCAATTTGTGCAGTGTGCCAGTGTTAAACAAAAACAATACTTTGCAGTTCCAGCTCCCTATTACACAGATGGCTGCGTATACGACCCAGCAGCTAGCAGACATGCATCTCATGTATGGGGAGGCACGTGGTAATAGCCGCGAGGCAAGGCATCTTTATGGAGAACGCTTTCCACATAGACCTTTACCGTCTCACACCTTCTTTCAGGTAGTGGACAATCGACTGCGTGAAACAGGGTCAGTGTTACCACCGCAGCAAGAAGTTGGAAGACCCCGAAGTGTACGACAACATCAGTTTGCAGAAGATGTGTTAACAGCGGTCGCAGAACATCCTGGAACTAGTACGCGCGTGCTCGCTCGGGCACGAAACACGTCTCATGTGAATGTTTGGCGAGTGTTGTCAGAGGAAGGAATGCACCCTTTTCAACTGCAGAAAGTACAAGAACTGTTACCTTGTGACTTTCGCCCTCGTATGGAGTTTTGCCAATGGTTGTTGCATCATCTGGACACAAACCCTCACTTCGGGGCAAACGTATTGTGGACAGATGAAGCCATTTTCACCAGGATTGATGTCTTCAATAGTAGAAACAGTCATGTATGGGACTTTGACAACCCACATGCACTTTTTGTGGCCCATCACCAACACAGGTTTTCAGTGAATGTGTTGTGCAGGATAGTACATGATCATTTAATTGGACCATACATTCTCCCTGTTCGCCTGAATGGTCGCACGTATCATGCATTTCTTAGTGACGTTCTGCCTGAACTGTTGGAGACCGTACCTTTGGCACTGCGGCAAGAAATGTGGTACCAACACGATGGTGCACCAGCTCATATCGATTGTAATGTACGACATTTCCTGCATGACGTGTTTCGCAATAGGTTCATTGGTAGGGATGAGCCTGTGCCTTGGCCACCGAGGTCGCCAGATCTCAACCCTCTCGATTTTTTCTTCTGGGGAGAAATGAAAACCCTCGTATACGGCACACCTGTCACATCAGCTGAGGATCTCGTTGTCGCATCAACGTCGCCGCCGCGACGGTAGCAGATACATCTGGCTTATTTGCTCGTACTCGACAATCCTTGAAATGTCGCTGTCATCTCTGCGTAGAAGTGAATGGCAGACATTTTGAAAACCGTCTGTGATTATTGCCCTCGGCAAATCTCAGTGAGAACACTCTTGGTATTGCTCCCCACCCCCTTTGTGTGGTGAAAGTGACATCTTCAGTTGGTGTACAGTGACACGGACTGTCTGTGCGTAAGTAATTGTAGCATTTGTTGTTTGTTGTGTTTGTGTGTGGGGGGGGGGGATATTACGTAGTTGTCGCGTGTAAAAATACACGTTGTCGCAATCACCTGATAATGTGTTTTTCTTTCCCTCCTCCTGGTGGAGTAATGTGTCTCTCGTATGCCACATGACATGATTCGTTCATTCCTCGCGTGTAACTGGGGTATGCAACCGTGCTCAACTTTTCGGATTTTATGTTCGGTGCTCATGTTTTGATGTTTGAGGTCGGGATGTGTTGTCTTTAACGCATTTCTCATTGTCACGGTCCTTCTTGCTGCGTTACATACCCTTTCCATGTATTGTTCTTGCTGGAAATCCCCAATTCCTTTGAGGACTCCATTGCGCATGCGTGCAGTGAACTTTTCATAGTGACTTCCGGACTGAGCACATACGATTCCTTTATGATTCCCTTGGAACCGCCTCTCTATCTGTTATAGTATTCGTCCAAGTCAGGTGTGACGTTCACTTTGTCACCTTTTGCGAGGCTCCTATCTCGGAAACGAAGCCTCAGTCGTAAAAATGGAACTTAGACTTTTTGCTTGTTTTCGTGTGAGGAATCACCTCCCAAGCGTTGTAAACGACCTTTAGAAACACCCTGTATATATATATATATATATATATATATATATATATATATATATATATATATATATATATATATATATATATATATATATATATATATATATATATATATATATAAATTGTATACATTAACTTTGTAGGTGTATATACTAGGGATAGGCAGACAAAAATTTTGCAGATGAAGTTTCAGTATAAAAATTACTGATATCGTTAAACAACATTCTACCAATCTGATATAAAATTAAAAATGAAGAATCCAGGGTGAAAACCTGATTAAGTCACATTTTTTAGTCCTTACAGGTGAAAAATATCAAATGGGTCATTGACCTCCTTAATAAATGTGCAATACCAGACGAACCAACATTTTCAAACATAAAAAAGAAGCTGCAAAGACTTTTACTTTTATAACAAAATAACAGAATATTGCTTTAAGATATTTATAGATATATTGGATCGGTACATGTATCAGTAATATTACTGATAAATCAATATGCTTATATCAGTCAATACCAATTGAGTACCGATTAATCTGTCCCTACGTATTATTGAAAATTAGAAGAAAAAATGAATTGGACGTAGTTGTATTATATCACATATTCTTAGTGCCTCCACCTAGACTTGTTAGAATTGTTTCCTGCATACAAAGTCGTAAAAACATTAACACCTTACCTGCTCTGTCAATGCAGCACTTCTTCTTGATGGCACTGTAGCGGTCCAGCCTGTTGTTGGGGAGGATGCACATGATGAGCTGTGGGTTGACTGAGCAGATGACACTTTCAATTGCTTCAATGTAATTGCCAAGACGATCTTCCCTGATTTCAACACTGGAAAGATAAGAAATAAAAAAAAAACCTGTAATGCAGAGTAAATATAATAGTTACAGTAGCAAGATGAATTAAGAGATTTCTTAATGTTTTCACTGAATGTAAACTGATCAATAGAGGCATGCATATTTCGTTTTTGGCGAAAACACGAAATGTGAAATAACACATTCTAATGTTAATTTTTCATGTTTCTGATAGGTGTGAGGTGCATTTTCCTACCCTGTTTTGACACGAAGTGATGCGAAATGAACTGCAAAATGCGAAAAACACGAAATTTACCATTTATATACAGACGTGACACTTTCTGAAGTCTGAAGTATCCTGTGAGTTATGCAATTCACGGAAGTGTCGATTAATTCTGCTATAAATATTTGAGAAGCAAAAATGGACTCCTTTACATAGGAATAAACTTAATATTTTGGTAATGATTTAATGTCCTATTAGAAGGTATTATTTTTTGTAATAGTGCAATTTTTAAATCAAATTTGGGATTATATTCACATTTTTTAGAACCAAAATGTCATTTTATATGGCACAGTGCATTATGACGCTAGGTTTTGATTGACTGATTTGCTTTATTTTACTTCACTTCTTGTGTCACTTTTGGCTAATTTATGAAGATGGGGATGAGTGATGATATGACGACATTGATGAATGGACACTCACAAACATTTATGCCTAAGCCAGGTTTCGAACCCAGGACTACAACGCATCGTGTGTCCCAGGTTCAAATCCCATCCTGAACATGGGTATTCTTCTTTGTGAATGTCCCTTCATCAATTTCATCATGTCATCACTCATCCTCACTGTCATGATTAGCCAAACGTTGCAGAAATAAATAACAAATATCAAATCAAAGTCTACATGGCTATTTATTGCAACCTCCCTTTGGTTCAATAACCAAGAAACGGGATGAAGTCGATGATCTCAAAAATCACCCACCTATAAAATGACATTGAAATGAAAGACCTGAAAATTTTCAATGTATTATAAAGATACTTTTACATAAAAATTCACAGCTGAATTCTTCATAAATAGGAAAAGTTTAAAGTACTTGAATAGTTCAACATATGGAGGTTTAAACTATTGAGGGGAGGGGCAATAAAACACCATTGTACTCTTACTGTCCAGTTACTTGCTACATTAAGCCTTCAACTCCTAGTTTCGTCATTTTCTGTGACCAGACCGCAAGATGATAATTACCAGCATATGGATTTATATTAGGGATGGGACCAATTAATCGGTGCTTTATCGGTATCGGCCGATATAGGCATATTGGTGTATCGGTAAAATTACAGATTATTTTACAGGTCCGATATATCGATAAATATCTTATAATTTAGTGCAAAATTCTGCCATTTTGTTGTAATTTTTATGGATAATTCCCATGCTCTTCTTTCTAAAAAGTAAATGTCTAAATATTTAGCTTCTCTTGCACTGCAGTCACCTCAAAACACACATTTATTAAGGAGGTCAATGAACATTTCAGGTTCTTCAAGGACCATTTCTAATTTTATATCGGATCGGTAGAATATCGGTTATCGGTATCGGTAAATTTTATATCGGTACTTTATCAGGTTAATTGGCCCATCCCTAATTTATTAGTTTTTTCACCAAAATATGGAGTTAAATATGGACTTAAAATTGTAAAAATTAACCTTTTTAATAATATCTGACACCACACGAGCTATACATAAAATAGTCTTAGCATTGTAATTATTACCATGAGTAGCATTGTAATTATTACCGTGAGTCTTGGAAGAGAAATCAGAAGCGAATCCCATACGTGTCACACAAAAATGTCATCGGGCATGGAACTAGTAGCAAGGGTGGGGTTAGCAATGGACTGCTCGACTTGGGACTCTCTTCCAACGTTTGTAACACCAGGAGCTCATGCTTGAGTCCTCATTCTCCTTTTTAACAACAATTGCAAATAAACAGGAAAGTTAAGTATTTTACAATACAATGGGAGGTGTACCATTATTGTTCGGATGACAGAAAACTTGTAATTAATGCAATTAGAGGGTACAAAAAAGGTCGTAAACGTTTCTTTGTTTAACGTTGCTTTGGATTTTTGTCAATCATTTGCAAGAAATTCACCCAACTCTTTCGGTCACACAGGGACATGTAGTTATTGCACGAATATGAAGTATATGTTGAGAAATGTTTTGAAATATGGAAATATGTAAAATATGAGCCAAAATCTAATATATGTACAAATATGAAAAATATAAACGTAATTTTTCGAATCAACATGCAATGATGCGCAAAGATAACACAAAATATAACTGATTTCAGCTTCATACATAAATATGTATTTACATATAGAGCCTTTCCCAGAGCATTAATCCTGCTTCATGTTCTCTCTCACTCTCAATGCAAGATAAAGTAAAGGATAGATTTCCCAATGTGGGATTTTGAAAATAAATTAATATGACTAACATGAAGGAATAAAATGCAGTTAAGAAATCACCAAAATGGGGGGACGGGAGGCATCCAGTAATCTTGCAGTCACATATCCTGGAAATTATGCACCAATATAGTGTCAAAAGTGTATTTCATAATTAAATAATAACAATTTATGCTCAAAACAGCATAAGCCAAAATACAGCACTGTGGTCATACACACACCCTATTTTCACATTTTATTGATTGTTTTTAACATTTTTGGGCCATTTGACACCCTTCAATATACAGAGTATATCATAAGTAATAGCGTAAACTGACAGTTGAAATTACACGATAATAGAAGCAAAAAAGTCTCAATAAACATGGGTCTGCAAAAGAGCCATTTTCAAGATAATTGCGAATGTGTGGTTACCAACCGCCACTGTCTTCATTGTTGGTAAACGTCGTCCTAGTTGGTAAAATGCTAATAATACAGTAAGAAAAGTCATTGGAGATCTCATTGCATTTATTGAACATTCTACTTACTTTAACAAGGAATACAGTACTACGTTAGTATGTTACATGTTACAATTACTGTACACTCGTACATGTTAAAGGAGGTGTTAAAAGTGGATGCAATACTGTATGCGATTCCGCATTGAGTTTCGAATTATTTCCAACACCCCCGGTTCATTTCGGAATTGGTCACAATCATGTACAATTCTCTGCATTGATTGTAGCCATCCTGTTTGATTATAACACCATCTCTCAGAAATGTTCTGTTTTGTAAATAAGACCAAACTTCAGAACACGCAAGGAGTAAAGCACTCTGTGTTTACAGAATGCAGTGACGGCATCTAACCACACATTCTTAGCATTTTACCAACTGGGACGACGTTTACAAACAATGAAGTCAGTGGCAGCTTGTAACCGCACATTCACAATTATCTCGAAAACAGCTCGTTTGCAGACACCTGTTTACTGAGACTTTTTTGCTTCTATTATTGTGTACTTTGAACTGTGTCAGTTTGCGCTATTACTTATGATACACCCTGTATATGGGGAACACAGCATGAACACAACATATTAAAAAGCTAATAATGTACTAAAATTTCCTCACAGACAGTGGAAGAGACCAGTTCTTCTCAAAGAGCTAAAAACGTTTGTTAAAACATTCTTTCCTTCTCCCAACATGGATGACACAACAGCTGGGAAGATTACAAAGTTTCCCTGAGAAAAGCAATGTCGACACATTCAAAAAGAATATGCTGAACACTTACAATGACATTACACATTAGAGGGTCTAGCTCTTGCAGCAAGTGACCATGCGTGAGATGGCTGTGTCCAATTTGAAGCCAAGTTAAAATGACTTCTTCTTGGCAGGAGGGACGGGACCGGATGAGGAACGCCATGTACCAGTGGTGGGCTTGATAGCACTAAGCTTGTTCCCCCATACTCCATCCCACTCAGTCTACCACGTCTCGACAAGAGAACAGTGGACAACATTCTGCAGGTCCCTACAGGGCAGAAGGTGGTTGAGAACGTCACCGTTTGCATCAGCTGCTTCGTTTCCCTTGACACCCATGTGACTAGGAATCCAACAGAAGCGAACTTCAGTTCTGCAGACAAGGGCACAAGTCATCGAAAGATGCTGCACTACAGGTTGTCTGGAATTCAGCAAGTCTAGACTCTGGAGTACATTGGTGGAATCTGTGCACAAAAGGATTTTCTTTATGGCGTGAACATCAGCAAAATCCAATGCCTTAAGGACTGCATATGGTTCTGCTGTGTAGATGGAAGAGGGAAGACTAATCTCTTTTGTAGTTCATTGAATATTTTAAAGCAAAAAACTGGTCGATTTATATGAAATGATTTTAATGTGATACTTATACTGATAGTTTAAAATATTCTGACATATAATAGTAACAATATTCAATCATTAATATCACTGGAGGGAATCGGTGTAGCTACACAATGTATTATGAGTACAACCATAATAATTATCACCAAAAGGATAATTTGCAAACCAAATCACAAAAACAACACCACAGTTAATTACTTATGTCATTGTTTTACAACTGATCCCTTGTACACATAGCAATGGAAAAGTATTCTTATTCAAGGTAATTTGAGGGGGCAGGCAGATTTGTGATATCACCATATTCTATTTCTTCAGTTCAAAAAATGGCTTATAACCTATTATTGTGTATGCATTGATGTGTCAGATATGATATAATGGACACAGAAGATTAAATTTTGAAGTTGGTAATTCACAACACCATAAGACAATTTTATCCAGTGCAACATTTCAGTAAAATGTGTGTTGATTTAGACTATTCAGTCTTAATGTATAGTAATGCATCCTTATCTTGCTCCAAATACAGTTTACCTAGTAATATATTATTTTTAAGCACTGTTAATAACAATAGAATTTCTTTTACTTTTTTTTTAAAAAAAAAAAGCTTCACTTTTTTTTTTTTAATGTATTGCACAAAATCTGTGATGATTATGGGGTGTGTGTATAAATATATATATATATATACTGTATTTACTGATGTATAATGCGCACTTTTCTCCAAAATTTTTCCCCCCGAAAACTGTAGTGCATGTTATGCACGGAATAATACGGATGGGCAACATGAAACCATGCATGTTTTCAGTATGTCACTGCGTATAACATGGATATATCAACAGGTGCAAATGACCAGGTTGGATATCTTTAGTAATAATAATTTATTTAAAAAACACTATAGAAATGAAACTGAAATGGCCGTTTCCCATGATTTTTCACTTTGTAATGGAACATTTTGTGACACTGAGAAAGTGGTGCACGGTATTTGTAGGGCAAGAAATAATAGAAAATAACTTCCTGAGCGCTGCAAATCCATAACATAATTTTGATCTTGCTTTCTTCTACAGAATAAACAAGGTGATTACAGGAGTGAAAGTTTTGGGATCCTAGACACATTGGAGGGAGAGGGGGCAGTGACGTGGCTTAGGAACTCATTGAATAGGTGTGATGACATTCGCTATTGATCAGCATAGCAACAGCTTTACAACCTACAACTAAGAAAGCCATTTCTTGAACCTGAATTGTACTGCGCATTATGTACGAGATATAATTCTTTGTCGCTTTACCACAGCCAAAACCACAGTGCGCATAGCACACGTGTAATTACGGTACAAACAAATAAAATCTGCAGGGTGTTACACACTGGCAGGATGTATATATTAAAATTCTGTATGTGAAAATACCAAGAGGACAATCCACAGAGCACCATTTAAGACTAGACACACTCTCACGTTTGTAACTGTATGCTATTCACAACTGGGCATGGTTTAATTCAGTTTCAGTTTGGCATCGTAACATGAGATTTAAGAAATAAACAAAATTTAAAATAATATTCATATAATCTCATGTAGTCTAAAATAATAATAAAACTCGTTCTTACTACTGTGGGTTGGGGATGTGGAACTTCATCAAACCCCCAGATTTCTGCACAGCACTGACGAAGGATTGGACATCTCGGATGTTCTTGCTTGGAGTTACAACAGCCCATGTCTTCAAGACAGCAATCATCAGCATAGCATTGTCTGGAAAAAAAAATTATTGTGCAATGAGAGACATTTTGTATGCACATTTAATTTCTTAGATACAGTAATTATGCACAAGCAGCATCCTACCTACAATTCACACAAAAAAGGATTGTTATGTTATAAATGCTCTAAAAGACAGACCAAAGTATCAAAAGTTAAATTAAAAGTGAATAAATAACTGGTGCATGAAACCAGTTTGATGCATAGCAATGTTAGAAAATTAGACATCAAACATGTGGAACAAATTGCAAGGAACTTAGCGACCAGTAAAGGTAGACGTAAAATTCTATTGATTTTTTTTATATATATTCTCTTTCATTTTTACAATGTTCTGTAATTTTGAGCTGGGCTCAGGAACAGATTAAAATTATTCCTGCAGTAACCTATGGGAAACAGCATTCCGCATACCAAATGTTGTCTTGGAATGGATCGAGTTTGTTATGTAAGGCACCAAAGTACATAGTTTACAGGTACATTACAAGTTCCTATTTGGTACTTTTCCTCCCAAATTTTCATGAATTGGTGTTCTTTGAGTGTCCGTTCATCAATTTAATCTGATTATTCCTCATTCCTCATTGTTGTGATTAGCCGAAAGTGACAGAAAAAGACATAAATTAACAAACAGTACCAGTTTCCGTTCCTTGGTGATGATAAAGAACATACAAATAACACATAATCAAAGATTCATCCTTAAGATTAAAACATATAGGTAGGTACCTAACCATCATGAATGCATAATTTGCTTCAATTCCATGATACTAACATCAAGTTTCACAAGGTGCCTTTACTTTCCAAGGCAAGCCTCAGCCATTGGGTGGGTTGGAGTTGGCAGATATTAAACAACTACCAGATATGGTGGTCAGTTGCGAATAAGGCATAGCCAAATAAGCAGTGTTATCAGGGTCTGGGAAGGATTATCTCTGGCATGACCATCCTCAGCAAAGTCCATCGACAGCACCTTGACATGGCAAGGAAGTGCTGCGATCAAATAAGCACTGCCCCTGCTGCCTTGCAGGGAGGTGGTATTCTCAGAGGCCAACCGAAGGATATGCTAACAAAAACCCAAAGTGGTGGGAGGAACTCTATAGGCATAGTGAAGTCAATCCTTCTAGGGGTAAATAACCCTGAAAAGAAAATTAGGTCGTCTAGTGGAGGTTGGGCATAGGGATAACAGCCCTACCCCATAAGAACCACCTTGTTCAAGAGTCAATAGAGCAATACCAGATGGCAGGAAGGTCCAAGGTTTGAATCCCAGCCTGGGTGTTCTTTGTGAATGTTCCTTCATCATATCATCACTCATCCTTGTTGTTGCAATTAGCCAAAAGTGGCAGGAAAGCGATGCTAAAGGAAGCCATTATGGAAAACGAAAAAGGCAATGTATGATGGGATGGGACCAATTAATCGGTACTATTGGTTTCAGCCATTATAGGCATATTGGTAAAATCACCAATTACTTTACCGATCCGATATATCGATAAATATCTTATAATTTAGTGCAAAATTCTGCCATTTTGTTGTAATTTGTATGGATAATCTCCATGCCCTACTTTCTAAAAAAGTAAATGTCTAAATATGCAATTTCTTTTGCACTGCAGTCATCTTGAAACACACATGTATTAAGGAGGGCAATGAACCTTTCAGGTTCTTCAAGGACCATTTCTAATTTTATATTGGATCAACAGAATATCTGTTATCGGTACTTTATCGGTATCAACCCATCCCTAATGATTAGACAATGGGGATAAGAAGATGGTGACAAAAGATGCAAGACTGAGAGATAAGGACCAGAATTGTTGAGAGGCCATACTACAAGGGCCGTAACATCAAATTTAAAAGAACTACTCTAATTTCATATCCTTCCTAGTGCAAATGTCAAAGGATTAAAAACAAGCACTCACTGCGCAGTTCTCTGGTCCAATCGGTGTTTGCTCCAGCGTCATACTTCACTTCGCACCCAGGCCTTCCTCCCTGGATGATCTTCTCCTGTGGAAGGATCCTAGCAGGGAACTGGATCAGTTCTGTGCTGAGTTTCATATTCCATTCGTTGAGATCAGTTACAACCTGTGGAATGATTACAGTTTAGTAGGAATAGACAAATATGTAGTTATTACTATTACAGGTAAAGTACCAAGAAAAAATGACCTACAACTGGCATTTACCAATGCAGTATAAAATTGAAAATGTTTCTTGAAGAACATGGTTCGTTCATATCCCTAACCCCAATTTAAGGGGGAGAGGGACAATTTCCCCTACGTCTTTCTCTCTTTGGCAGCTGCCGATCACTGTTGCCAGCTTTGCTCTCTTGGAGCCAGATCTGGCTTTTTCGAGCACTTTTTCCCCAGCTATTTTTCTTTATAGCACCTTTAGTTTCGATTTCACACGACCATCTGTGGATTATTGTGAAAACTAGGAATAAATTGCCTTCACTTTAAAGCTAATGGTAATAACAGCGCCCCCTTATGCACACCCCCACTCATTTGACACCTAAAATTACCCCAGGATGCACTTTATCCGGTTTCGTAAATCTAGCTCCTTAAAAGTTTTTACTCCATTTACGGTGAAATTTAGCTCTTTTGTGTGCATCAGGTTTGGCAACACTGCCAGGATGGCCATAGGAGGCAATGAAAAATACATTGCTCTTATAGAAGTATTCTTTTATTTGTTCTCTTGGGAATATCAAACTTCCGATGGCATAGAAAAATATATCAATGGAAAAAGGACAGACTGAAGTAGTAATTGGCAGGCGGAAATGTCGAAACTTCCATTTGATTAGCCGTAACTTTAAGTTGAAGTTGATTCCCCATAAGGAAAGAAATATGGGTTTCTGAAAATTCTTATTCATCATATTTTTCAAACATCGTATCTAGCATAATAATAAACTTTAAAAAACACTTTCACTTGCAACATGTGGAGAAATTCATACTCTATTGAACACCAGCTTTTTTCCTCAGTAGCATTGCCCATTCGGACGATATCGAAATAAATACACAACTGGTGCGAAATTGTTCCTCATCCCCTTAACACTTTCCTGCATTATACATTCAATCTGCATGGTCTCAATAAAAACAAAAAAAAAAATTATAAATTTTTCCTGGATTTTACTTTTCTCTGCACTTAATTTTCTTTCACGTTGATCCCATGAGGAACGTAAAATCAAAGTTAGACTGTAACTAGATGATGCTAATAGGTTTTACTTCTCCTTTTAGAAAAAAAGGAAAAAAAAAAGAGAAAGAAACAGAGTATGTAGAAATTTACCTTACTAATCCAGTGAATAAGAACAAGATTCAGACACATTCTGGTACCATAAATTCCCCAGGTTTTCCAGGAAATTGGAAAATTTCCCTTACAAATAACCAAGTTCTAAGTGTTAAACTCTACATGTTATTCAATAAAATGAAGATCCTTCAACTGCTACAAACCAAATGAACCAAAATGGCTGTAAATGTATTTTAAAATATCTATCTTCCGTAAATAAGTTAGGCCAAGATAAAAGTTCAATTGATTGCCATTTCCAAATCCTGACTGCTAATAACTTCCATGACTTTTTCATGTTTACCATGTGAGTTGGAAACCTATTAATACCTCTGCAGAGGTATAATGATTCAAGATACTAATAAATTAGTATGACAGTACTCATGTCAAGTGCTGGCAACATACTTGTTAAAATCAACACAAAATAACAAACAGCACAATAAAAAACACTAAAAGTTTTTTCCAAGTCTTCCTTTTACATCTCGGAATCATCATCATGAAGTTCATCCACTTCCTCGTCACTCGACCAGCCCTGATTATGAGTCCGAGATGGAATCGAAGGCTTGGAAAAACTTTTAGTGTTTCTTATCGTGCTGTTTGTGTGTTTTGTGTTGATTTTAATAAATTAGTGTTATGTCTTCAACTTTACTTTTTTTATTTAAAAATGATAATATAAGGAATACAGCACCAATATGGATAAAACTTTAAACTGAATCAACCATAAGAAAACAACAATTTAATATTAAATAATTTGATAAAATAAATCAATTGGGAGGAAACGTGAAGTATGTTATCAGCTTACAATCCTGCCAAGAAAATATTGTATTTCCTTGATTTTCCTAGTTTTTTTGTTTTATAAAAGCTTGGAAGTACTTCAATACTTTCACTCTACAATGACAAGACTGCAACTAAGAACTGCCACATGGAATGAACACTGCGAAGTCCAGCACGTGAAAGTGATATAACTAGAGCCGAGCCAGTATCACTTTGAATCGATACCGATGCTTGATAATTGTAATATTAAAAGTTTCTTTTAAATATTGATTAATGTTAGTGTAAATATTCCACTCTAATTATGCATATGCATCAAATAAACTAAGTTTTTTGATTTTAACACACTGCCTGCCACAGTAGAAAAAAAATTCCTTGGGGCCACAAAATTTTATTTCGAGAATATAATAAAAACTTGAAAGCAGTATGTTTCTTGATAAAATATTGTAATTTTTAATTCTCTTATGTGCACAAGTCACATGCAACTCATGTGTGCTAGACTCAATTATTATGCTGCACACCATGAATTATATTTGACTCACAGCCTTTCCGAGCATTGTTATTGTTTTTTTTCTGAGCATTGAGTCTTTCGTTATTTGTAACTTTAGAACTTAGAACTGCCATATACTATTGTACCCGTATTGTTCAGGGTGCTGGCCAGCAATAATTCAAGGCCTATTGCAAAATCAGAAAAACTTTAAAAAAGTTCACGAATGAAAGTGTTTTTTTCTTTACGTGTCAGATTTATGTGAAATTTAAAGGCAAAAATATAAATTTAAAAGAGGTTAATGTACATCTATTCAGTTCATCCATGCTTTTTAAATTGTTCATATTAATTGCAACAATATCAGCATCACTAAAGTAAGATGTTCACGAACCATTTGCAAGATTTTGTCCATGGGGCCACTCTTCACGTAATATGTATGTTACAGCATGGTAGCATGAGTTGCCTGTCCAGCACGAGGCTCCCAAGGTAGGTAAAGAGACATGTGAGTCAAATACGCTTCACGTGGTCCCTTGCTTAAAGCTAGTAAGAGTTAAATACAACTCACGTGGCAGTTAAAATGTTAAAATATTCAATAATTATATCAGAATATTAACTGACATTTTATAGTATCACAAAATTCGATTCTTTTTCACACAAGTAAAAATAAACTTAGATTTTTGCATAATTTTCAGGATAGACTGTGAAAGTGTCACATGGCTTTTTTTACGGAGCCTGTGAAACATCAAAATGCCATGAAAGTATAGGCAGTTATCGATACATCAACATCGGTATCAGCTCAGCCCTAGATGAAACAGATAACAATTTCATAGGTAAATTTCATCAATTGGTTTTGAACGTACTGGTATATTTTAAATGGCATAATTTTTTTTACTAAAGTACGGCTAAATGGACTTACACTCTCTTCACGGTGCAACCTCCTACTGAACTGGTTCAACCTGTCCATCCTGAGGTCTGGATTCAGACGAGTGTGATCAGCCAATGCCCTCATCAGAGAGAAGTTTCCTCTGCAAAGAAAAAGTAGAAATTAACAAACACGAAGTGAATAAGAAGTAGAAAAATTATATCGTAATGCTATGTTAAAGCTTTCTTTCCCAAATGTACAGTGTGTTTCACAAGTCCCTCTGGGATTTTGGAAGCAGGTAGCTCAGAGGCAACTTAGGCATGGGAATTAGAGCATGTCACTGAAAAGCGTAATTATCAAAGTTTTTAACCTATCTTACAAATAAATGTTTGATACATCCTCCCTTTGTGACTCTGAAGACATATATGTATACACATAAACGGTCCACAGTCTCGGGTAATGATAGTCCCAGCCTACCTATTTGTTTTGCACACAAACAGCCACTTGCCTCGAATTTTCTACACCAGTCTTATTTTTTTGTCTGCTGGTGGTTCTGTATGATACTTGGTTCGAAAATTACATTGCACTGTAACAATTGGCTCACTTTTAGTCAACTGAAGGGTACCAAAAGCTTTCTGTTCTGGTTTGAACACCACTGCCCCCTAGCAGAGAAACGTATGCTAAAACACAGTATACCACAAAAACTTGTACATTTTCCCTACCCATTGGCATGGTATTTCCTCTTCTATGCGAGTTTCTTACTGCAAACCCCAACTTTAAAATCCCTGAGGGACTCATGAAACACGGTGTCGGTGTTTGGGCTATTGGCAAGCGTGGCACTCTCGGCTGTATGTCGGCACTGTGGACTGTCCATGAATTAAGTGGACAAGTTTCCATAACTAGTTTAAAGAGTGATTTATCACGCTTGTTGGCACTCCAATGATGATTGTTTTGTGAACACACGTAACCATTGAGGTGAAACCAGGCCTCTGAGAAAAACACTAAATATGGGTTGTTACGGTCCGCCACTGGGTGGGTGCATACGCCTTCTGGTATTGTGAAAATTCCCAGCCATATTCTATCACCACCCAACTTCCCGTACACCTAACTTGCTCAACCTACAGTTCACTTCCACACCCAACTGTACGGTAGTACAGAAAACCAAATTGGAGTCTCAAGAAGCCTCCATCTTGCCATTAAAAAGATCAACTCCCCAATCCATATTAAAGTAAACCAGGTGACCCTCAAGTAAATATGACAAGACAATCTTAAAATAGTCGGTTCCACTTTAAGTCACTTGAGTCCACCTATTCACCAGACTTCCCCATAACTTGATTTAACTTAATTGGGTTGAATAGATGATCCCCGAAAATGTTGATCCTACATGTACACTATTTATACCATTTTCCCTAACAGATATGCAATTATTTTAACATTTATGATCTGGCTATCCAACAACTATGTGAAGTACTCTAAGATCTACTTATTAACACCCTCTCCACCCCTATGGGAAATTCAGTTGACTAATCCCACTTTACATTTTCCCTTCCCTAACAGGTTATGCGATGCTTGCTTGAGACATGCAGATGGGGAGTGTCAAGTGTCATACACGATCAGCCCACTGTTCCCCTCCTGGAAAGGAATATGAATATTAATGCACTAACTTATAGCATGCACCAGGCACGGCTCGTGCATTATTTTCCTGGGGGTTTCACCGAAGTCATATGACACATACTCAGTTTCCGGAAATACTTTCTTCGCGAAACAAAGGGATCGGGGGGTGGGGCTTAAAAGATTGGTACATAATTTTTTCATAGAATGAGGTTTCATAATAATTATCATAAATTACTGACTGAAATGAAATTATATGTGGATAATAAATAGTCTTTCCTGCAATTATAAAACGAATAAACCACAATGGTCCTACAATTATTAAAGGGAAATGGCAACCCATGGCATGTGCGTACCAGAAACCTGAGACCCTATCATTGAAACGCTAGAGCTTTTTTTTCTTTTTTTAAATTTGGAGTTGGTCAACCAGCACACGCATTATCTCTTATTTTCTTTCAACATACGAGAAAGTTTGTTTCCGTTAATTGTATGCATTTTAGCGGCCATTTCTTAAATGTGCAGACAGCAACGCCTACACTGCATCAAATGGCATAACATAGTACATCCTTTGGAAAATCAATACTTTGCAACAACTATCCAAGCACTTAGAAAACTTACAAACTTGAAATATTGACACCGACAGGGTTTGTCGCGTCTTCCTTTCTTGTCTAAGATCACGCCATTCTTTTACTTTCACATATCCGAAGTGTTTCCATCTTTAAGGAAAAGTCTGAATGCATGCACCAGTTATTTTAGTAATGTATTTCTTTTATTTTAATTCATCGTGTCTAATTCCAGCTTTAATTCATTTCTACTCATCCTTCTCTCCCACAATTTTGCATTTATGCCAAGAACTTTGGCACAAAAATTATTCAACAGAGAAGATTAAATATGTAACGAATGTGCTCCAAACAAACCTCACAGGGCAACACTGTAAGGGAGGAACCAGCTGGGTCTCACTGGCAGCAAGGACGGTGCCCTCTGGCTTCTGTGTTGGCTTCTGAGAGAGCACGAACTGCGCATGACCGTTGGTTGGAGATCGAGGTTCCTCAGTATCCTCTGCCATGTATTTTGCCCATATAGCTTACCCTGAGCTTCTGCCTGCCGCCCGAACCTTCACCATGGCAGGAGCTCTCCTGTGGCGGTTCAGCTGAGGGTTTGCACGAGGGTGGCCGACTCGCGGTTTCTCTTTCTCAGCAAAATAATTTGCCATGTTACGGACACAAATACATGACTTCTTGTGTAGAAATTTAGCGAAAAATTGTCAAAAGGTAAATACATTGTTTATTGTCCATTCTCGAGGTAAATGCCATATATTATAAGTGGGGGTACACTGATCCTGTGCGCTATAGGGCCAACTGCACCTGGCATGCACATAACATTGGCAGGAAAATGTGTACAGCAACTGATGGACAAGGGTATACAACCATATATTTAAATTTTTTTTGTTTTATTGCTAATTCTTGAACATAATAAATGGATGTAAAATGGACAACTAACTGACAAAGAAAGTGTATTGCAAAATCTTTGTTGCCGGACCCTGTGGCCAAGTGGTTAGAACACCATGCTGCGACGCCAAGGATCCTGGATTCGAATCCCGCTCAGGCTTGGTTATTTGTGAATGTCCATTCATCAATTTCATCATTTCATCAGCCATCCCCATCTTCGCAAATTAGACAAGAGGCACAAAACGCGAAGTAAAATAAACTAAATCAATCAAATCAATCAATCAATCAAAATCTTTCTTTGTTGTAGTTACAGGCAACCTTGATAACAAAATAAACTCTTGTTGCAACACTCTTACTGATCACGTGACCATAATATTTATAGTCACATTAATGAAATACCACCTGCTGCCAATTATACAGTACCTGACACGGATTAGTATGATGTCAATTTCATATCCTGCCGAACTCTCTCCATATTATTGGTAGTTTACTGAAAATTACTTATAAACCACAGTGTACAACTATAATTAGAAGTGTACTCCCACCATGGGCTGTTTTGACGCAACTTACTATAAACTATATAAACTATATGGGATTAAATAACACAATTTTGCTTTATCATGCAGATGAATGCCTATCTTTCAGAATTAGCACCGAAACAAATCAATTGTTTATTGATATATATGCTGCATTGCTGCCACACTTCTTTATATGTTACAGGCATGTGTTAACATAGATCACAAGTGCTATGTCTGAAACGGTGAACTGAAATCTATCAGTCTTGCTTTCTGAAACTTCCAAGAGACAACATGTCTAATGAAAATAGTTTATTTCACTTTTGATTTTCCCCTTGATATGTTAGAATATACCACTCTTCAATTCATTCCCTCTTTGAAAACTTTATGTCGAAATCATGTTGTCCATCATAACAACTTTTCGTTTTGTACGCGAAATGGCAAACAATCATGAATGTGGGTCACCTCAGTGCAGGTGCACTGACAAACCATATGAGTACAATAGATAGAAGCAACGTTACACTCACTCAAAGTATTTTTGCTGCACTTCGGAACAACGTAAACTAAAAGATCATCTTACTCATAGATCTCTACCAGATTTATGTACTTCGACGACAAAACATTTTGGTTCGAATTACTGTGTTCCGCTTCGAACATGAAATGGCATCACTCTCCTACTTTCAATTGACTGGGAGCATGCGCACCAATAAGACAAAGAGCATTATAACAACATGATATATCCGACATGTAATGCACTCGCAGAATTTAAGCACTGTGCAAACTATACCTTTGTTCGCTGTCAAAACGGCACTGATTACTGGATCGGATGAGCACAAAATTCTTACTCACGAAAATGGTAGCCTGCAGTCCTAACCAAGTAAGGGGCAAAGTTGCTTCCTTCGGAAGGGGTGTTTTGTCACTCACCTTGGCGACAAATACCGTTATTCGCTCCCTAATTTCCCATCATTACAGATGAACCAGTTACTACTACAGGTCGGGCTGTTGAGCCAATGCCTGCTATTTCAAACTAATTTGCGATCAACACATCATCCAACATGACACGTCCATTACCTTCTTCTTCCACCACCTCCCGCTCATTTTCTTGTTGGACGAAATGTCCACGCCCAAAAACAATCCATGCCCAAAAACAATTCCGGTCAGAAATATTCATCCAACCTCCGGGGTGGTAAATCAAATTTACTATAACATAATACGATTAATTGTACTTCATGACATCGGGTACATGTAAATGTAACTATTTCTTACTCAAATACATGTATAATTCCATTTGTATCCCTAAATACACTGCTAGCGGTATTCTGATCCTTGAATGCACTAGCGACATCTCTAGGGTACTCTTTAAACTACTACAAATTTTTAATCTTACGTTACACAGTATACTCACACTATCTGTGATTCACTAAACAAATTAAATGGACCGCAACTCTGTGGTGTACTCAAATCTTACCCACATAAGAGACTTTACGTAAGTCCCTTCTTGTTTTCTTTGCTTAAACAAGCCCTATGATTCATCATAGGGTCTATTTCTCCATTGTAGATATTAATCAACACTCACAATATGTGTACCTGCATGTAGGATTACCTGGCTGAAAAGCATGTGTCACAGTAATTTTATATGGCTTTAAATTTAACAGTATCACACCTCTCTGTACAGAGCCATAAGAATAAAATTTAGTATACAGAGTGTGGATTGTTTAACCACGTGGAACCTTTACAGCCAGGAATTTTGTTTCAATCACCTTTGAACTTCACGTGCCAATTGACACACATGAATCATAAATACATACTGTGCAGTAGAAAACATTCGCTGAGCAATAACATGCTTTGCAGTTGAATACACTAGAAAAAACCCAATACGTAACAAGTATCCTATCACTTCAGTTGCCAGACTAAGAACAGGCCATGCAATACAAAGCAAGGACCCGAATCATTTCACATTATCGTGTCTACTTTCAGGACCTCTGTAAAAACCGCTTTCTAGGCCCCCAGCTTACGTGTTAGTGGGTGTCTTAATAAAGATGTATCAAAAAGGTGTGAGCATCGAGAACAACTAGTTTCCTACATAATGTGCAGTACAATTCAGGTTCAATAAATGGCTTTCTTAGTTGTAGGTTGTAAAGCTGTTTCCACACTGATCAGGTGCAAATGACATCATACCTATTCAATAAGTAACCAACCCATGTCACCTCCCCCCTTCTCCCTCCACTGTATTTAGCATCCCAAAGCTTTTACTTCTGTAACCACCTTCTTTATTCTGTAGTAGAAGAGAGATCAAAGTTATGTTAGGGATTCGCAGCAGTCAGGAAGTTATTTTCTATTATTTCTTGCCCGATAAATACCAATGATACACATCCCATGTGACATACTTGAATTCTACAAGAATGGTGCCACTTTTCACAATGCCTCAAAATGCTATGATACAAAGTGAAAAATGGAAAATGGCCATTTCACTTTTATAGTGTTTAAAAAAAATAGTATTTTATTTAATTATTTATTTATAAACCACTCCAACCTGGTACTTTGTACAGTGCGTCCATTTCGATCTTCAGCCGAGAGATCGGGAGAAGCGTGGCGGGCGGTGCTGACGGAGATGCCAACATTCGCGGCCTGTAATGCCCGCTTATTTTTATGGACATATGCAGACATTTATATAAATATTGCAAAACGAGCACTAACCTGTGTTATAATTTATCATCTGTAATTCATCCAAGTTCCACCCTTATATACACAAAAAATACGATTTAGAAACAATGTTAAGAGCCATAGATAATAAAACATTTTAATCATAATTTTGACCAGTAACGTCCTGCTTAAGTTTATATCCTTGAAAGAGTTTTGTGGCGATGGGAATCGTTTGGAGGTTTCGAATGTGCAACACTGTATCAAGATTACGCTGTAGACGAAACCGTTAAAAGTGAATGGTTTTCGTAAACTTCCTTGCAATCCGATATCTCCGAGCTCGAGTTTTTTTGTTCCTTCGCGACTAGATGAAGACAGAGCTGTGAATATAGTGGCGAGCAATGTAAACCACGAGCGTGTTAATTACGTACTGTGCACAAGAGTGTTATTCTTGGTTACTTGCAGTTACTTGTTTGTGTTATTGTTGTATGTGTGTATGTGTGTTGTGTCAGTTAGACGATTTGAATGCCAGCCGCAAGGTTCACGTTAGAACAAAGATTTATTATGTATGACACGTACATGAAAACAGACTCGTGTCGAGACATGTGTAGGCAATTTGTACAGAAATTCCCAGGCGTTTGAACTCCACATAGAGATACGGTTAGACATCTTGTCCTTAAATTACGAGAAACTGGATCGTTAAATTTTAAAACACCTAAGCAAAAATGACAGATTCTAACCGAAGCAAAACTCAATGATATTGGTGCAGCGTTAGAACGTTCTCCAAACAAACCTCTACGCCGTGTTTCACAAGAGGTGGGCGTGTCAAAATCATCGGCACATACAGCCACTAAGCTACTAAAATTAAAACCGAAATCTTATAACACAGGTTAGTGCTCGTTTTGCAATATTTATATAAATGTCTGCATATGTCCATAAAAATAAGCGGGCATTACAGGCCGCAAATGTCGGCATCTCCGTCAGCGCCGCCCGCCACGCTTCTCCCGATCTCTCGGCTGAAGATCGAAATGGACGCACGGTATTTGTGCCTGTTGATATATACATGTTAAATGCAGTGACATAGCGAAAACATTCACGGTTTTATGTTTGCATGTCGAAATTATTTCATACATAATAAGCATCACAGTTATGGTGAGCAAAAAAATTTGGAAAAAAATACAAGAATAAATACAGTATTACATGTTAAAATACACTTGCTATTTAAGAGAATAAAGTAAATTCAACAATGATAAAAAACAAAACTAATAGTTACATGAAGTTTTTGTTGTATCTTTTCCTAAATTTCAATGTTATGTTTTACTACAATTTGGCATTATTTTACTATTCCTTATATGCTTAAAATTTTTAATTGTAGTTTTAACGACAAAAAGAACAAATTTGGCCATTTCCCACAAAGGTAAGTAATAAATTTGTTCTTTTTGACGTTAAAACTAAATTTATTACTAACCTTTGTGGGAAATGGCCAAATTTCTTACATTTGGAAAACTATCTCAACACATCACCCAATAAATATGAAATGTTTATTGAATGATATCACCCAAATCTTTGAACACATTCATACACATCACATTTCCCTGACAATGCCAAAAATCTCTCTGCGACCTCAAAATACAGTTTTGTGTACACACACATGCATGCCCTCTAAACCCCTCCCCTGCAACAACACAGCAGATGCATCTTGATGAAAATTTTCCTACTAACTCTAACTTTAGGTTTCAAGGCACCTACCTCATGTCATCATTCAAACCAGTCATTCTGCACAGTTCTGGGACCAGGTAGATTGGCTGCTTCACTCCTCGACGGCGGTCTCTCTCCTTTGGCATGGAAACCAACATTGGCTGGTTGTCATGGTTTATTTCAATTTCATAACGCTGAAGAAAAAAAATCAAAGACAATGTTTTTCAAAAGAATTCAAACAACTACAACAGTCTAATGAAAACATTTAAAGATTCTCATTTTAGGATGGGCCTGAAAATTAGGGTTATTAAAGGTCCAAGGACCCATAAATTCTAATGGGTTATATTGGGTTCCGTCATAGGACTGTAACCTTTCTTCACGCACAATTTAAGTTTGGTACAAGTTGTGTGTTGTTTTATTGAAAAAAGGTTCCTGGACTGTATTTCAATTGATCTGGAAAAGGCTCCTGGATGATTGATTCTCTCCCATACATACTAATGGGTTCTACAAAGGCTGTCGCAGAGAAGGTGAGACTAATTCCTGTATAGGAAAACAGCAACGTCCATTGGCTAGCAAATGTACTAGGGTGAAAATTTGGTTCATTAGCTGCCGATTGAGACCATAATTAGCACAATAGGTCAAACAGTCGTGACTGCGTAGCAGTTAAAAGACAAGCATGTACATGGACCCCTCCAAGAATCATTAAAATGAAACAAAAAAAATTACAAACCACAAAATTTTTCTTCAGAATCAGTCATATCGAGTAGACGTACATCTTTTTCAAAATAGGTACCATTGAGAGCTAAGCAATCGTCCACACGCTCCTGCCACTTTGTGAATGTCTTTGAAAATTTGTCGTCAGGTAGCGAACTGAAGAAAACTTGTGCTGCGGTGATCACTTCTTTGTTCGTCATGAAGTGACGACCACGTAAAGCGGCCTTTAAAAGTGGAAATAGCCAAAAGTCTCAGGGTGCAAGGTCTGGGATGTACGCGGGAAAATTTCCATTTTTCTCTTCATCGTGTAATCCTGAAAAGCCCGCGTGGTGTGCGGCTGTGCGTTATCGTGGTGCAATATGAAGGAGTTCTTCAAATGCGGCCTCTTTTTTGCTACGTGCTGGCGCAGAGTCTCAATGACTTCTTGGTAATACTGTGGCTCTAATCAGTCTGTCTTGATCGGCATATGCCTATTGAAACATTGTTTCCGCAGTACATTTCCCTAAACACCAACAAAATTTTATGGCACATCGCCGTTCATCTTGAATACTCATCGCGAAAAGCAATGTTATACACAAAAACCTGGAGGGGTAAACGAAACACGTTCCACGTAAATCAACACAGCTGCTCACTAACGTGGTTTCGCAACATGTGACAACTTGCTACGGAAACAGAATGAGTCATCCTACACGACGCAACTAGTGCCGAAATCATACGCAGTGTTGCCAAGCCAGGAAAAAATCTGTCTCACCTTGTCTGCGACAGCCTTTGTATTTGGTTCCATGACAGGACCAGAACATTTATGGTTGCACAATTTAAATTGGGTCCACGCTGCTTATAGTTTCATTTCAATACTGAACTTGGACCCTAAAAAACTGATCTGCATAAAAGCTTCCTGAACCACATTTTAAATTCATCCGCGAAAAAGGTTCCTGGACAGATTTGAAATACTTTACAGATAAAAAGATTCCTTCCAGTCCAGAACCCATTTAACCTTGCTAATTTTCTCTCCTGGGCCCAAATTGAATATATATAACGTTCCTGGACCTTTAACAACACTGCTTAAGACAAAAGTTATTCCCAGTTTTCATAAAATCATAGAAAATATGTTGCTAAGCATGTTACAATTTAACATTTTTTTCTGAAATGTACATGTTTTCCATCCATAGATATATAATTGTTACATTTCATGTGAATTTTGTAACACTTGATTTTTTCTGTAAAATCTTTTTGAAAATAAAAATAATAAACATTGTAATAAAACTTACTGCGAACATATTTTCAATACATAATATGGAAATAACTAATGAAAAATAACCTAAAAACTTCTTCTTGGGATTGAAATCGTTACTAAATGCAAAATCTGAAACGGAATCCCCATAAAAAATGTCCACAATATGCATATAAATTACTCAATGCATAAACAAAAGTGCAAAGTAATTCAACCTGAATAGAAGTAAAATTCAGCAACAAAGAAGGTGCAGCAAGAAAATTCATCAACATGACATCTAGCAGTTGGAATTTGAAACAGGCAGATCCTATGTGGAAAAGCTTTCCCTACGCAATGGGACATTTAGGAGCTCCATACATTCATGATCTCAGCATCTGTGAAGGTGGCATATTCAGCACCATTCTCTGGCCACCTTTATCCCCCCAAGTACACATTTTATTAGAAACTGGGTGAACACAAGAGCTACCAGGGAAATGGTCCGATTATTCCCACATGAGATATAATGTAAAAATAATTTGAAATCACCTTTCTGTAGTATTCCTTGTAAGTCATTTCACATCCATCCTTCATGTCAAACTTGGACTTAGGAGACACAGTGAAGTCAACGTCATCAACTCTGTATGTTTTGTTGCTGTAGTCAGCCAGGACAATGGCTCCAAGGATGGACTGCTTGAACAGCCTCTGCAATGAAAAATATATATTAACAATTTCACTAGTGCATACACACATTATTTAATGATAAGGATCTTTTCTTATGTATCTGAAGCAGGCGCAGTTGGCCCTATAGCACACAGGATCAGTGAACCCCCAGTAATATATGTCATTTACCTCGAGAATGGACAATAAACAATGTCTTTACCTTTTGACAATTTTTTGCTAAAATTTCTACACAATAAGTCATGTATTTTTGTCCGTAACAAGGCAAATTCATTTGCTGAGAAAGAGAAACTGCGAGTCTGCCGCCCTCGTGCAGACCCTCAGCTGAACCCCCTCAGGAGAGCTCCTGCCATTGTGAAGATTCGGGCGGCAGGCAGAAGCTCGGGGTAAGCTATATGGGCAAAATACATGGCAGAGGATACTGAGGAACCTCGATCTTCAACCAACGTTCATGTGCAGTTCGTGCTCTCTCAGAAGCTGCAGCAGAAGCCAGAAGGCACCGTCCTCCCTGCACGCTGCGAGTGAGGCCCAGCTGGTTCCTTACTTCCAGTGTTGCCCTGTGAGGCTCAAGTTTGAAGCGCATTTGTTACATATTCAATCTTCTCTGTTGAATAAATGCAAAATTGGGCAGAGAAGGATGAGTAGAAAGTAGAAATGAATGAAAGCTGGAAATAGACGCGATGAATTAAAATAAAAGAAATACATTACTAAAATAATTCGAGCATGCATTCAGACTTTTTCCTTAAAGATGGAAACACTTTGCATATGTGAAAGTAAAATAATGCCGCGATCTTAGACAAGAAAGGAAGACGTGACAAATCCTGTCGGTGTCAATGTTTCAAGTTTGTAAGTTTTCGAAGTACTTTCATAGTTGTTGCAAAGTATTGATGATCCAAAGGATGGACTATGTTACGCCATTTGATGCAGTGTAGGTGTTGCCGTCTGCGCAGATAAGAAATGACCGCTAAAATGCATACAATTAACAGAAACAAATTTTATCGTCTGTTGAAAGAAAATTAGAGATAAAGCGTGTTCTGGTCGACCAACTCCAAATTTGAAGATAGAAAAAAAAAGCTGTAGCATTTCAATGAAAGAGTCTCAGGTTTCTAGTATGCACATGGCATTGATTGCCATTTCACTTGATTAATTGTAGGACCATTGTGTTTAGTCATTTTATAATTGCATGCATGGATGTCCTAAGGGGAAAAGTGGCCACACACCCCTGGAAAATTAATGTCAACCTAAAACTATTTATTACACACATATAATTTCATTTCACTCACAGTAATTTATGATAAGTAATATAAAGGCGTTGCAGGGACTGAAGGAGTGTTTTTGAGAGAACAACACTATTACAGGGAAAAATGTGCCTCGTTTGTCCACCCTGGAAAAAAACTATCTTGCTTCCCATTCCTGGCACAAGTCCTGAGGACGTCCATGATTTTCTAATGAGACCCGAAATTTCTTTCATTGATGCACAATTTATTGTACTTAGTTTTAGTCCTAAATTTATTCGCACACCTCTACTATGAAACCTCATTCTATGAAAAAATTATGTGCCAATCTTTTACATCCCCCCCCTGATCCCTTTAATTCGCAAAGAAAGTTTCTTGCGGAAACTGAATATGTGTCATATGACTTCGGTGAACCCCCAGGAAAGTAATGCACGAGCCGCGCCTGATCTGAAGTTTCATATTTTTATGTTCCTGTTTTTGTTAATTGGCCAATTAACTTTGAAGGACCACTGTCTTCATTAACCTTTAGTTTGCCAATGGTCCACTAGTGGACCATCGAAATTATAGGCATAGTCCGCCGATGGTCCAATAGTGGACCATCGTGCAGGTTAAAAAGTTCATGTGCTTTTAGGACCTTCATACTTGTATGTGAGGTTGTAAACGCTGACAGATGTTGAGATAAAACTTTGAAATATCATGTGGAAGATAATCCACCCACCAGGACCTCCCTACCCCCACTCCTAAGTTACGTATGGAAGCTGGCGCTAATTTTAAATTTGTACATTTATTTGGCAAAAAATGTTATAACTCGTCGACTATTTGAACATTCTACTTCGGGTAACTTTTGTTTTGCCGCTAAAACATCAGGGCATGCAACCGTGCAGGAATCAAAAAGCCAAAGCCAATAAGAGGGGTTGGGTGGGCAGTGGCCCCCAACTTTCAATAAAAAAAAATCATAAAAATGGGGTTTGCCCCCTCTTCCCCCACTATTTCTGGAAGGGGAGGCAAACCTTAGCCTTATTTTCAAAGAATGGTCCTTTCTCAACTGAATGAAAGTCATTTCATGTTCCTGGGTGCATTACATTATAGAATATGTGAAAAAACTCCCCATTTTTATGATTCGGATTAACATATACACACTCACGTTAGTCTGAAAAGTTTTAATACTATTTTACGTATTTATTTTGTATAGAGTCAGTCATACAATGTTCCTTATCCCATAGGCCAGGGGATCCCAATCATTTTCGTTTCACAGCACCCTAAGTGTTTCAAGATTCTTCCACGGTGCCCAAGTCAGAATGTAGGCCTATTTAAAGCTTGCAATTCTCAGTTATTGCGGTTAGGTTGCTTGCCTTAAGTTAAAAAATAAACACAAATTTCAAATTCAGAAACATTTTAAGTGTAAAAAGTATTAAATAAGCAAATATTTGGAACAACCATATCTAAAACATTGTGTAGACTAACAAGTAAGTGATTTCAGTGAAAATAATATTGAAACATTTTGCAGAGCTCCTGTAAGCCAAACACGGCATGCCAGGGAGCCACAGTGCACACTTTGGGAACCACTGCCATAGGCTACCAAATCGGTTTAACATCTCAAACAAAATATATATCTTCAGCTCATATTTGTCTTCTATAAGCAACATACAAAAAATTGTAAATAAGCAATATTATTTTGAAACAAGTGTTTTTTTTGTTTTTTTAACACTACCTTCTTATTAAACTATTGTTTATTTCTAGTTTAAAAATGGCTTCTGCTGTACTGGAAATTTCAATGAATAAATACAGTGGTCCTTCAGAGTTAATCAGACAAAAACAGCAATGGAAATACAAAACTTTGCCTACACAATAGTTTAATTGCATTTATTGCACCATACCATACCCATCTTACTGGGCATAGAAAAATATATATGCAGGAGAAATTAGTCTTAAGAAAAAACAAAACTAACACTTTTGTTTGTTTTCATTATTGCAGCGATTCAAGACATGAGTGTTACGTTAACCACGAGTGCACGTTTTAAAGTTATGATCTGTGACCAGGTTACTAATGTATGGGAGAGATGATTAAACAGAAAATGAGCTATGGAGAAATTAATGCAATGGAATGCTGCGACATGCCTTGTCCTATTGGAGACATAATCTGATATGTTGAAAGTATCATTTTGCCAACTATATGTATTTAAGATACATCAAACCAGATTGATTGATTTGGTTTATTTTATGAGGCTCAGTCAATAAATAACGAGGCAGTGGATGTAACGCCACAACTATGGTAGTTAGAAATGGGTCGACGGGCCTGAAATGGAGGTGCAGGTGTGACGAAACTGATTCGTTACCTGTCTGGCAATGTATATGCAAAGGAGGAGTGGCCGTGTCCAGTCATTCCGTGTTTTCCCTCCACCAAAAAAGTTCAAGACCCTCCACACTAGTGCCAGCAAGGTCATGCCTTCGTTCTTCTTCGATCGCAAAGGATCGCTCCTCGTCGACTTCCTGGGGCATGGAGCTACGGTCAAAGCCCAGCAGTATTGTGAAACGTTAACGAAGCTCAGGAAGGCAATCACATCGAAACGTCCTGGTCACCTTTCTTGTGGTGTCATCCTATTGCACGACAATGCTAAACCACACACAGCCAACGCAAGAAAGGAATGTCTGAAAAATCCAAGTGGGAAGTCCTGAGCCACCCCTCTCTAGTCCAGATCTGTCGCCGTGTGACTTCCACATATTCGGTGAGCTCAAAGACACTGCAGGGACAATGGTTTCAATCGAACGATGACGTCAAGGAGTACATGCGCATTTGGTTCCAACAGCAGCCAAAGGAGTTCTACAAGCATGTCATTTTGCGACTGGTGTTACAATGATATAAATGCCTAAAGAGTGGTGGACAATACTTCTGAGGTTCGTTACGTAAGTACTGTGAAATATCCCCTGCCTCGTTATTTATTGACTGAGCCTAATACTTTGCTTTTCTGCCACTTTTGGTTCATTGCAACAATGACAAATGATGTAACTGGGTTACTTTTACAGTTAGTTTCTGCTGGAAATTTTCTTGAAAATTGCACAACCAACTGTCAATAATTGTTAAAAAAATAAACACAGTGCAACCTCGATTTTACATTTCCAGATTTTACATGTTCCCGCATTATACATTAAATTTTGATGGTTCCAATATAGCAAAACCGTTTTTTCCCTCTAAATTTTATTTTTTCATGCATTTTAAGTTTTCCCAGCTTGATTCCCGAAATGTAAAATTGAAGTTCCACTGCAGATTTACATGCATTTCATTCAAGTCTAGTATTTACTGCAATGAAACATGATGGAACTAAACACTGAAGTCTTGAAGTGCAATTAGAAACAATGAATTACAACAGAGATGTTGGATGTTCTAAATTTAACATGAAATGATGTATAGTTTTATTGCCTTAGGTAATTCCATGAAAACACTTTCACCTTAGCATCCATAGAAGAGACATGGTTGGAACAGGGTTGCCAAAGTTAGCTCTTCCCACATTGCCAAAACTAGCAATTCGCACACACTGCAAAAATAGTAACTGCTGCAGCTAGTTGTAGACAGTGCAGGAAAGTTTTGAGGGGTGGGATTCAGGGGTCCAAGCACAGCTGTTTTTATTATTATTTTACTAATTTTTACTCTCCTGGTATAAATAGTGTTTGTAATGTATGTGTGACTTTGACATGAAATTCTAATTTTGGAAATTTTAAAAATTGAAACCATTTATTCTTTTCTTTAAATGGAAGAATATGTATTGTACACTGCATTTTTCAATTTATGTTTTTATACTTCGTTAGTCTTTTCTTTTTGAATATATAACTGAACTTGATTTTCATTGTTAACAATAAAAATAACAAGCTTCTTGATATTTTTGCAACTTGAATGATGAAAATTCAAGGGGGAGAGGGAGGGGTTAATGGACCAGCTTGATCAAAATGCATCTACATATTTTTAACAGTAGCTAGTTACAGATATAATTCCTCAAAAAAAAAAAAAAAAAAAAAAAAAAAAAAAAAAAAAAAACTTAATTAGAGATACTACTGGCTTAGTTTTACTGAAGAGTAAAATTGTACTGAATACATCAGTTGAGGAAAATTCCTTTTTCTTCCTGGTGTCCGAAGACGAGGCCCAACGTAATATATGTTCATTTTGGGTCATTGTAGGCCAGAAAAGGGTGGGTTTTAATTGTCCTTTTTTGCCTTTTTCGGTGTCTTTTTGGCTTATTGGTCCTTTTTTAGCCTATTTTTAGGTCTTAACGGCTTTTTTTTGCAACTTCACTTTCCTTCGACTACGTTTTTACTGCCCATTCTCAATTCGAATCATCATCATCAGTTCATCACCTCTTAAACATTGTTTCTGTAGTAAAGAAATAAAATAAATACATTTGAACCATCCCTGAAACGAGAGAACTGTATACGACCAGACTGCATGCGCCTGAAAAGATCTCAAGTCAGATAAGGAGGTGTCGCACATATTCATTCCTTTTTTTCCCATTTTTAGGTTCTTTTTTTATATTTTTAGGCAGTTTTGTCTTTTTTTGGCAATTTATAGGTCTTCAACATCCGAGCCCTAGTAATAACATTACCAAAGAAAATTACAAAAATGACAGACTAAGATTAAAGATAGACTGTTTCTGACATTACTGGTCCTTTCCCACCCTTGCAAGCAAAAGCGTGAAAAAAAAGTCCCATCGATTCAGCTTCCCTAGCAAAAACAGGTTGTTTCTACTCAAAACATCTGCACTTGCTATGCACTTGAAAACCAAGTTTCAAACAAACGTAATGATGGCAGAAACTTTTCTTACCTGATAGTTCTCAGGGCTCTTGTGCACACACTCCGTCAGCTGGTCAAGCACAGAATCTTGCCTCATCACCTTGTGAGTTATTTCAGCACAAAGCAGGATATCGTGTTCGTGCTGCCGAATGGAAGTGATGTACCCAGGCCAGAGCTCCAGCTTGTAGTCACTCACATCAACCTTGGATCTGGGATCAAAGTAGTGTCTTCCCACCAACTGCAGGTTGAGGTAATCAAGGCACTTTCGCAGGAGGATGTTGAAGAACTGCAGGTAGTGGTGGTCTCCAGGGGCAAGATCACCTACCAGTCTGATGGTGATCATGATCTTCAAGTCATCTGACTGTCTCGTTGTGAGCAGTTCCAGAGGCTACAAAAGGCAAATTATGATAGTCAGAACTAATTCATATACAACGCTTAACTCTTAAATGCCGGGATGTGACATACGAGGGGCGTATCATAAAGAATTACACTTTATTGTATTCGATACATACAGACATAGATACATTTAATCTGCTATACGCACTTTCTCAACATAGTCCCCCTGGAGCTGTAGACACTTACGCCAGCGGTGTGGAAGTCGTTCGAGACCATTTTGAAACCATAGTTTTTCTTGTATGTACGCATTGCTTGCATGGTAGAATTATTTTCCTGTAGTTTACGGTTATTACAAGCATAAGAAAAAAAAAAAAAAAAAAAAAAAATAGACTGCTTTTTTCACAGTTAAGTTGCTATATTACAACAATGTAACATTGACAACATCCATTATATAACAATTTATTTTTGTTTAAAAATTACTAACCATTGTTATAACTGTATCTTTAGTCAAAATGAAAATAAATGTCTGATGAAAGGAGCGTGTGTTCTCCTGAAACGTCACAAAGAAAAAACTGTTTTCTTATGCTTGTAATAACCGTAAACTACAGGAAAATAATTTTGAAACCAGTTCTTTGGAGTTGTGTGCACCCATCGCTGGACAGCCTCATGGAGTTCCTCACAATTGTTGAAATGGTGACCATGCAGGGGCTTCTTTATGGCGCCAAACAAGTGAAAATCGGACGGTGCCAAATCGGGAGAGTATGCTGGATGTGGTAACACCTTGAAACCCAGTCGGTCAATAGCAGCTGTTGTTTCACGACTGGTGTGCGGCCGGGCATTGTCATGTTGGAGAAGCACACCTTTGCCCCATTTGCCTTGCCTCTTCTTTTGAATTGCACGACGCAACCACGTCAGTGTTGCCACGTAGACTGCACTGTTAACGGTGGTTCCCCTCGGTAGCCAATCAATGAGGATGATGCCATCACTATCCCAAAACACAGTGGCCATTTGTTTCCCAGCCGTGGGCGCTGTTTTGAATTTCTTGGGTGGAGGGCTACCCTTATGTTTCCACTGCATGGATTGGGATTTCGTTTCCGGTTCGTGGTAATGCAGCCACACTTCATCACCTGTCACAAGCTTCCCCACGAAATCAGCTGGATTCTGGTCGTAAAGTTTCAAAAGCTCCCTGAAAATGTCTACGCGTTGTTGTTTGTGGCATGCGTTTAGACATTTTGGTACCCACCAAGCTGACACTTTGCCCATTTTCAAGTCACTGTGCACAATGCGTTGCAGAGTTCGTCTACTTAATCCCGTAATCTTCTCCAGTTCCGTAAACGTCTCCAGTATGACATTTTCCACACGCGCGATGTTTGCGTCTGTTTTCACACTCACATGTCGCTCTGGACTCTTTCCCTTCTCCGTCGACGTTTGACCGTTTTTCCAGCCAGTTACCCAATTATACACCGTTTTCCGTGACACTGCATACTCGCCACACACAGCCACTAACCGTCTATGGATACGTACCGTTGTTTCCCCTTCCTTCCACAAAAACCAACTCGTCCATCGTTGACCACGTTCATCTTGTTCCATGTTGTCCGCAACAGCACTCGTGACTTGTGCTTCGACGGCTGCACAGGCCACAGACTACGCACTGTCACACGGTGCTGCCACCTGGCAGTAGACACCCATCCTGCGCAGTGCGTGGAATTACACCATTTCATTTTGCATTAAAACAGTAAAGTGTAATTCTTTATGATACGTTCCTTGTATATACCATATAAACTCGTATATAATGCACACTTTTTCCCAAAACCTGTGGTGCATATTATGCACGTAATAATTTGGAGCCAACATTAAAACCCAGCAGGTTTTTACTATTTCACTGCATATGACACATACATAAAGAGGTGCCAATACAAATTACCAGGTTGAATTTCCTTATTTATATATATATATATATATATATATATATATATATATATATATATATATATATATATATATATATATATGTATATATGTATGTATATATATATATATATATGTATATATATGTATATGTATATATATATATATATATATATATATATATATATATATATATATATATATATATATATATATGTATATATATGTATATATATATATATATGTATATGTATATATGTATATGTATATATATATATTATTTTTAAAAATAAATAAATAAATGAATGGCCATTTCCCGTGATTTTCACTTTGTAACGAAATGTTTTGGGACACTGAGAAAAGCAGCGCTGTACAGTTCTGGCAGAATTCGAGCAAGCACCTCCTGTCATCGGGGATGACGGTGGTTACAGAAGTAAAAGCTTTGGGAAGCTAAACATATGAGAGAGATAGAGAGAGAGAGATTTGCCTTGCCTCTTCTTTTGAATTGCACGACGCAACCACGTCAGTGTTGCCACGTAGACTGCACTGTTAACGGTGGTTCCCCTCGGTAGCCAATCAATGAGGATGATGCCATCACTATCCCAAAACACAGTGGCCATTTGTTTCCCAGCCGTGGGCGCTGTTTTGAATTTCTTGGGTGGAGGGCTACCCTTATGTTTCCACTGCATGGATTGGGATTTCGTTTCCGGTTCGTGGTAATGCAGCCACACTTCATCACCTGTCACAAGCTTCCCCACGAAATCAGCTGGATTCTGGTCGTAAAGTTCCAAAAGCTCCCTGGAAATGTCTACGCGTTGTTGTTTGTGGCATGCGTTTAGACATTTCGGTACCCACCAAGCTGACACTTTGCCCATTTTCCAGAGAGAGAGAGAGAGAGAGAGAGAGAGAGAGAGAGAGAGAGAGAGAGAGAGAGAGAGAGAGAGATGACATTCTCCTCTTGGTCCACATAGCAACAGGGGAATCATTAAACAGGCATGATGTCGTTCGCTCATGATTGCCATAGCAACAGCTTTACAACCTACAACTAAAGCCAATTCTTGAACCTGAATTATACTGCGCATTATATAAGATATAATTGTTTGTTATTTTCCTCCATAAAAAAAAAACATGGTGTGCATTATGCATGCGTAAATACGGTATATGTGCATCATATTTAGGTGAGGATGCTAACATGGACAAGTGACCGTATATGTCACACTTGGTTTCTCTAGACTTTTGGAGCATATTCTGACTCGGGTAATGTCTGGAGATACGTTTTGAGTGCTACACAAGCCTTGAAAGCATCATGTTAGTAATTAGTAAAATTTAATATCATTCTGGCTATACGTATTTTGGGGTGGGAGAATTTCACTGACATTAGAAATTATTTTTGCACCAAAAGTACCACCAGAAAGTGAACAATTTTAGTCACAAGAATGGAACACATATCAGGCAATATGCAGGTTGAACCCATCGAGCTCCTAATTTCTGCACATGTTCAGCATGTTTTCTTTATTTACATTATTCTATGTATCTGAAATATACCACTCAAAACCTGTGATTGAGGCGTTATAGGCCTATTTATAAAATCAATCTCATAATACTCAAGAGTGGTACTAAGCTGCTAACAATGGATATACTGATTTGTAATTTGTAATAACTTTATGTATATACTAAAGAAAAAAGACCAAACTGAAATATCATGCGTAATTTTCAAGATATGGCACAATAATTGCTAGAGGCACATATTTTTGGTAAATGAAAAAGCAAAATTTCGGTACAAAAACAGAGTCGATTTCGGGTTCAAAAGCGGTAAATGAAATAAAATTTCAATGTTATAGCGGTGAATAATCACATCAAAAGTGCTATATAAAATGACATTTTGGTTTTAAAATTTTGATTTAATCCTAAATTTGATTTAAAAACTGCACTTATTACACGAAATAAAGCCATGGGAAAGGTGCAGAAAGCGGGCAAATGGATTCCGCATGAACTGAATGAAAGACAGCAAGGATCCCGCAAGACCACTTGTCAAATGCTGCTCGCCAGATACAAAAGTAAGTCGTTTCTCCATCGCATAGTGACCGGCGATGAGAAATGGATATATTTGGAGAATCCTAAGCGTCGTAAATCGTGGGTGAATCCAGGTGAACCATCGACATCCACTGCAAGACCAAATCGCTTTGGAAAAAAGACACTGCTCTGTGTTTGGTGGGATCAGCGAGGCGTCATCTATTATGAGCTGCTAAAACCCGGTGAAACCGTTAACGCAGATCGCTACCAACAGCAAATGATCAATTTACATCGAGCATTACGTGACAAACGGCCGGAATATGAATCAAGGCAACACAAGGTCATCCTGCTCCATGACAACCCCTCACCACACACAGCAAAAAGGGTCCGGGAAACGATCGAGGCGTTCAAATGGGAGATACTAGGGCATGCAGCGTATTCTCCCGACTTGGCTCCTTCAGATTATCATCTATTTGCCTCACTGGGACACGCTCTTGCAGAACAGCGCTGCAACGTTTTTTTTTGTTTTTTTTTTGGCGTGGCATTCATAACCTGCCGGAAAGGTGGGAGAAATGTGTAACTAGCAATGGAGCTTACTTTGAATAAAATATTGTTTATCAAGTGCAAACACCAGCCGTTTACTTCTTGCAAACAAATTCCGGTTTCATATTTCTACACCTGGTACAAGCATAAGAAAATAGTTTTTCTTTGTGACGTTTCAGGAGAACACACGCTCCTAATAACCGTAAACTACAGGAAAATAATTCTATAATGCAAGCAATGCGTACATACAAGAAAAACTATTAGTCATCTGAAACTGACAGAATTTTCAATGCCACCTTTTACTATAAATGCAGACATTACAAACAAACTTATTGTGTGTGCAAAACTTACATCAGGCTTGATTCTGTGAGAGGTGAACATAACCGTTCCATCAAAGATGTATCCTCCTCCAATGCTTTGTCTGTGTTCCATCAACAAGGCTCGCTTCACAGCGGTGCGATCTTCTTCGGGAGCAAAGTCAACTCTGTACTGGTACAGGCACCAGTTGGTGTGGGTGAGGAGCTTGAAGTAGTTAGCAGTCAACATGATAGGATGGCCACAAGATCCTGAAAAAATTAAGTAGTTACACATGAATGCCTGAAGACACAAAACAAAACGCCTTTTTTGTAAGCAGTACCAAACATGTCTGGAAGGTCACTCACTATACAATGGCAAATCACTAAACACTAATCCCACATAACCAAGTTTTAGAATACTCACTTCACACTTAAAAATAATACTGTGAAGGGGACAATAGTAACTCACAGCGCAAAAGCCGTTGAAGGCCAAGCCCTACCTACTGACTGCCTGCATCACTCCCCCATGCCTCAGCAAAGGTGGGCCATCATCCAGCCAGTTACGGGGTGACAGTGACCCCCTGTTGTTGTAGTAGGTCTCCATGACTGGATTATGCTACTCATTTGTTACGTTTTTAAGGCCCTTCACCAGCTTAAACTGCTTGGCTGTGAGAGGTTGTGTGTATATATGTGAGTAGGCAGAATAATTAATGCTCTATGCCCCTTACCGCTATTTATTTGTAATTCATTTAATGAGGGGATGCCTGAGCCAGATAAAAGGTAAACCTGACAATAGAAGGACCAGTCGCCATCACTAGGGCCCGGGACTTTTTATAACATATTTTTCATTTGACTTCGGATCTAATATTGGGGTGAGATCTTTACATATCTGATGAAAATCAGCCGAAATAGACAAACTTGACAAAGCATATTTTGACATATATCACCAATTTCACGTTTCTACAACATATTTCTTTAATTTTGTTGTAATAAGACATATTTCTGTATAATTTTCTTAATTCTTTCCAACATAATCGGTAATTTCATAATTTTTTCTTCGTAGCTTTAGCACAATGGATAATTCATATTGTCGATGGCAGGATATGGAAATTACGGAGGAAGAAAGGTGCCGTCTTTTCTTAGTACAGAACAATAATACCACACTTTTTTATCCCCCCGACAATTCATAGCCATGCAAACATTATCGAGGAAAAATGTTCTGTCTCATTGTTGCACGAGAAGTAAAGAAGTTTCGTTCTCATTTCTTTGCCTTTTTCACTTTTCACAAAAACCAGTCAAAAGTAAATATAGCATTGGGTAAATTACAGTCCCTACTCTACTCTTTATCGGGTATGGGAGAAATTCGAGAGTACTGTTGTGCATATTTTTGGCTTTACTGGGAATATTTCTGCATTTTTCTGACATATTTGTAATTTTTCATGACATATTTTCCAATTTATATGACATAATTACATACATATTTTACACTTTTATAGGACATAAAGTCCCGGGCCCTAGTCATCACTGTACCTGTTGATGTTCCCGAGGGGCTGGCCCGCAGAGGGTGTCTATGTTGGGCAAAGCGCAAACCTCCACGTTGGCCCACTCTACACGGTGCACACACTAAGGCTACTCGTTTCCGACTCTCTTGGCCACCAACTTCTCACTGTCCCAGTGAACTCGTCACCGACGAGTTGGCTGGTGTTTGCTGATTTAGCATTTAATGCCAGCTCGTGACACATTCATAGCTCCCAAATTTCCCCATTGACGGTGACTTGTCACCAGTCCCATACACTGGCTGAAATCTCAGGAGAAATGTTGTCACGCTTCCACAAGGAGACCTGAACAAGTAGCTGGAGCCAAAAGCTTGCGCCTTAAACCGTACGGCCACAGAGTGGGACCAATGTGATGGAAACTGACTATTTTACTGTTGGGTAAGGGGAGAAAAGTAAGGAAGTATCAGGGGTGTAATTAACAAATTTCATTTTCTAAAAATTTGTAAGAAATATAGTGCAACTACATAATTACAGTATCTAACAATTAAGTAACAATATTACTCCAGATATACCAAACATCCTAAAAATACTGCACCAATAAACCAGTAAATATCAATAACCAACTACTTTAGCCAATTTCTACATGATCTGTGTTCCAAATATGGTTGATTGGTTGATTTGGTGTTTTAAGTTCACTTTATGCACAGTAAGGCTAATTGGGACTGGACCTACAGTTTAAAGTGGGATCTGAACCAGTATGTGCCTCCACCGGGTATCGAACCAGGGGCCCCTTGATTACAAGGTGATGACGCTACCACTGCGCCATTGGGGAGGCCTACTAGTGTTCCAAATATGACCCTTTTTCCTAGAGTAATGTACAATGTCTATTCTAACTAACACGAAGTACATTACACTGTAGTATGTCCACAGAATTTATTTTGTTTACTCTACTTGCTCTTGGTAGACAAGGAAGGCTTAGCATTAAGAGGTGATAGTATGGGAGGGGGGCAACTACCCCTCACACCCTTGTTGCCACCACTGCTCTTGACCTATTCTTTCTGCATGCAGATTTCAGTACCGAGACGGAATTTGTCAGATAATTTAAAATCCACATATCAATTATCTTTCTAGGTCAGCACATCTAAATTTATACCCTTTTTAAATTGAAGTGAACTAGTATAGTTAGTCAGGTTGTATTATTAATCCTTTTATAGAAATTCAATCCCACTTTAAATTATCCACATGCATTGGGCATTTTGATTTCCTATCTTTCACCTCATATACAAATTTCAATTTTATCTCCTACTGGACCCTGCATAAAATAAACTATAGACAAAAGCCAAAAAGCAGATACATATTAAGAGCATGAAGGGAGTGTACAATTTTGTAAATTGTCTTCTAGAAAGATAAACAAAACTAAAAACAACAACCTCTAGAGGGGGGGGGGGCAAGGCCTGCAAGGGCAGCTTTTTATTTGGGTGGCATGTGGTCAGCGCATAGAGTCCTGTTGCCTTTGTTTTCTGGTTTTTGAGACCGGAGCCAGATACTTTTTTCCAAGTAACTCCCTCACGACGCTGGGTCAATTCCGCAATTTTGGGGGTTCCCATCGGAAATCGAACCCAGAACCACTCGAATCTTGGGCAAGTGGGCTAACCATTTGGCTACACACAAGCTATTCTGGTCACTATATTTTAGCTAGCATGACGCTTAGAATCCCACTTAATCAAGTTTTTAGAATATTCACTTCATATGTAAAAGTGACAAGAGAAATATTGATTCTTAGTTTTGGACTTGTAACCAGTGTTAATTTTAAAATGCCAACATATGGCTGATTCTGCCTCCGTCTTCAGGGTAGTGAGTAATCTACTAAATCATACTTCAATCCCTGGACACATGATGTGTTTGAGGACGGTGTCTATATGGAGAGTGAGAATGAATGGTCCAGGGATTGAAGTATGATTTCGTAGATTACACACTACACTGAAGATGGAGGCAGAATCAGAACCCGAAAGGTTGGTATTTTTAGAATTAAGACAGTGGTTAAAAGCCCAAAACTAAGAATGAATGAATCACCACTGATCAGCTACAAAGAAGAATAGAACTATTGATTTATAGTTAACAAAGAATTTGGAAATAAAAAATTATAATGAAGGCATAATACAAAATTATAGTAACATTTAGTAATTCTAATATCTACTAAACGCAACAAGAAAGTGGGAAATTCCAATAGTCACTCACTGTAGTAGATTTCTAGATGAACACAGTTCAAAACATGACCTTCTTCCGAGAGAGGTGAATTAAAAATTTCTCCTGTAACTTCCGGTAACACTTATTACATCAAATTCAAGTATAGTTTGTCCACAACAAATTAAGAAATTTATGTTGTGGTTTCCTTCCTTGTTCCAAAACCTACTTTTAGTGCACTACTATAAAAGTGGGAATCCTCCCCCAAAAATAATTGCCTGACTTGTCCAGGATTTCCAGACTGGTCCACACCCTGACTATCTTTGTAAAAGAAACTCAATGCAATAAAATAATAATATACACTAAATACTTACCTTTCTTTGTCAACATCTGGCTTGGCCTTGTAAGCACAGTTTCCTGAGGACCCTCTCTCTTGGCAGGAGTTCGTGGGATGGCTCCTCGGGATGCTCCGGCATCAGCAGGTCCTGCATCTCCTGCAAGAAACAATGCAGATGGATATTATCCATACTCATGAACTGTGATAGAAAATTTGTGCACACCAAACCCTTCTGAAGACCAGGTATAAAATAAAAGGAAGAAAAATTTATATTTTCTGTGGAAAACACAATGGTTAAGCCAATGCCGATGTATCGGCCAATACCAGTCATACCAGTATTGTAAAGTATCAGTTGGAATTCACATACCGATTTCCGGCATTTTGGTCTTTCACGGGGTCCGCAAAATTGCCACGCGACACTTTCAGTCCAACTATCCTGGAAATTTTCTCTTCATTTTGCCCCAATTCTGCATGAAAAACTGATGTTGTGGTTATATCAGGTGTGCCGGTTAAAATTTCTTAATTTCGTCGCTGGATGGCGCTGGAAGCAACGGTTGGTGCACAGTCTCAACTGTTACGTCAGTGTGTTGCCAGGACAGTACCTGTCAAAATGCCGTGGATGTGCAACTGACTGCGAGTGATCGTGATATTGGGATTGTGTGGTAAACATGTTGACCTTCAATCCAAATAAGGAGCATATGCGGCACGTCCTGCTTTTCTTGTTCAATCAAAAGAAAAACACGAGTGAAAGCCATCATATCCTTTTGGAAACGTACGGTGACAATGTCCAAACGCAAGACGCGTGTGTGCGTTGGTTTTGACGATTTAGAAGTGGTGATTTCAACTTGAAAGACAAAGATTGCCCGGGCCAGCCAAAAAGATTCCAAGATGCTGAATTGCAAGCACTGTTGGACGAAGACGATACGCAAACGCAACAACAACTGGCAGAGACATTTAATGTTGTCCACCAAACCATATCTGACTGTCTTCATGCCATGGGAAAGATCCACATTGGGCGACAAGACACGGAAAAGTGCTTTTGCAGCCTCATCACACACAGCGAAAGGCGTCAAGAGATACCATTTCTGCACTTGGCTGGGAATTCTTTCACCACCCGCCATACTCACCAGACTTAGCCCCTTTGGACTACCACTTGTTTTCATCGATGTCTCACTCACTTTCCCAGCAACACTTACGAAGATGTCAAACAATGGCTTGTTGACTGAATCACCTCAAAATGTGAACGATTTTTCTGGTAGGGCATCCACAATTTGACGGACAGATGGGCAAAATGTATAGCTAGCGATGGCACACACTTTGAATAAAGCATTTGTTACCTTTCTCCCCAGATACACTTGTTTTCTTTCGGATCAATTAAGAATTATTAACCTGCACACCTGGTATAACATATAAATTTTAACATTCATATAATTCTTGAATATTCTAAAGGAAATTTCTTGGTAAATTGTTGCATATAATTGGAGAATAACATTTATAGACTAATATTCATCAGCGTTTTGAACAACCTTTTTTATTGCAATTTTCGAAGTATTGGTATCGGTGGGTATCGATTAGACTATCGACATCGGTATTGGTATCGGTTCAGCCCTAGAAAATATGCAATATCGCCGGAAAGTATACCTAAATGCAGAACGTGTACTGTGTTATTTAATTTAGTAACTATAATTTAAGTACCATATTTCACTGCATAATAGTCACACCCTGTTTTTCCAGTCAATTTTTTTTTTATAAGCTTTCATCGCGTAATTGTCATATTGGGCATGTCAGATAACAAAACCAATGACATAGGTGCAGAATCTCCACTTCAGATTAAAGATTAATTTTTTTAAGTCTGTACTTCGCAAAACTATAAATTTTCTCAAGATGTAATGTTTTGACTGTAATGTACAAATCAATAACTAATGTGTTCACTTTTTCTCTTACAGACCGAAAAATGTTTGCTGAACTGTTACGAAGAAATGATGAAAGTGAAGTTGGAATATTCAATGTTAATGTATATTCACAAGTATTCCGTGCAGCCTAATCTTGCATCAAAAACACTGCAGTTTACCTAGACATATCGTAAATGATTATCATGCACTGGCAATACCGGCACATTTTTTAAAACAAATTTCACATAATGATCGCACATATGAAAGAAACATACAAGAACATGCGGAACCTACTACAGAAATTAAATTACAAACAGTTTAAGTGGTGCATATGTGCTGACCTTAAGGTTATTGCCATCCTCACCGGTTTACAAGGAGGTTACACCAAAAACTGCTGTTTCTTGTGTCATTGGGACAGTCGAGCCAAAGAGCAGTACATCATCACAACATGGGCACCAAGGAACCAACTGGTCTCAGGAGAGATGAACGTGGCTAATGAACCTCTTGTGGATCCGGAGAAAGTATTCTTACCACCTCTCCATATAAAATTATGTCTAATAAAGGTATTTGTCAAGGCCCTGAAGCAGGATGGTGAAGCATTTACTCATCTCAGAAAACTGTTCCCAAGACTTAGCGAGGCCAAGGTGAAAGAAGGTGTTTTTAGAGGGCCTCAAATCAGACACGTTTTGAAGGATCCTACATTTCCTTCTAAGCTGAGTGATGTGGAACGTGAGGCTTGGGAGGCCTTTCGAGACGTGTGCAGTAATTTTGTTGGGAATCATAAGTCACCTAATTACAAAGACATTGTGGGCAGGTTAATTACTTCATTTCGTACCATGGGATGTAATATGTCCCTCAAGTTACATTTCCTGCATTGGACTTCTTCCCTCAACAGAACAGCTTGGGGGAGGTCTCCGATGAACACGGTGAAAGGTTTCATCAACAAATAGCTACCATGGAGAGGCGGTACAGCGGGAAATGGAGTGTGAATATGTTGGCAGACTTCTGTTGGAATGCGACACGCGAGACACCCTGTACAAATTACAAGAGGAGCAGGAACACCAACTGACATGTAAGTGTTGAACCTTTACTCTTTATGTAGTTGTATCTGCTTGTTTTATATTGAAATTCTGATGATAGCGTGCAAATTTATATGGGGGGAGAATAGTACCTTTGCGTGGTCATTGAACCCCCCCCCCCTCCCTCAAAACTGGCACCTTTTTGGAGAAAAAAAGGTTGCAGATTTCTACTCAGGACCTCGAAATCTATAAGAATCACCTATTTTGGTTCATGGGAGCGACAAAAAGTTTAATTTTGCCGAACAGTGTATGTAATCTTCCGTCTGTCAGATAGATTGTTCTGCAAAGGACACTAACAAAATATTTTTCCACGCAGTTTTCTTTTTCTTCCTTGATAAAAATAAAATCTAAACTGTGAAAAACGTACCTCAGTGCATTTATAAATATGTATAAATTCAATGGGACTTCGATAAATAGAAGTTGCAATTTTTCACGTCCATGGAGAAAAAATCACGCAGAATTCAAGCCTAATTCCCAGTGAGTAGCAACCCCGATAAAATATCAACATTTTGGTCTAAAACTGGACACATTTCAGGTTCAAAAGCTATATATAGAATGGCATTTCAGTGCTAAAATAATGAATATAACTCTAAATCTGATTTAAAAACTACACTTTTTTACACAAAATAACCATTTCTCTTGTAATAACACATTTTTGTAGTTATCAAAGTATCAAGTTTACTCCTGTGTAAAGGATTCATTTTTTCTTCTCAAATACTTACAGAATTAATAAATTTTCTGTCATTTCATGCTGTTATGACAAAATTTGGTAAGAAAATACACCTCACGCCTTTGTGTTTCTGTCAAAAACAAAATATGCATGCCTCTAGTAATAGAGCACAGGCCTCTAAAATACAAGCTATCAAAACACTTACGCAGGCTCATCTTTTCCATTGCAGCAGCAGCAAATGAAGGGTCACCAGCTTCGCTTCTTGGCACTCGCTGTGGTGGCATGCCCAAGGTGGGCGATTTTGGTCCAGATGCCTTCAAAAGAAAGGAAGTTACGATCTTACATTTAACTTTAAATTAACGTTTCATATTAATATATATATATATATCACTAAAATGTGTGATCGTCTAACCAAGAATAAAACTAACAAAGTAAATCAAGTCTACTAAAAATTCAGAAATGTACAAACAGTCAAATATATACGTAATACTATTGTCAATTTTCTTTATACATTACAATTAATAATTTCACTTTTGTGCCATCATTAAAATAAAAATTGTACAAATAAAATCAAAATTACTGTGGAAGGTCCACATGTTGAGAATATGTAATTTTCCCCACACATAATCACTTTAAAAGGGTAATCGTAATTCAAAGTAAGATGTAATAAGATATACAGAGATCATCCCTTGTATTAATTTCATAAGTTAAATGAACGTACAATTAAATAATTAATTATTAAAATTAAATTAAATTACACAAGTGGTCAAATAACAAAATCAAAATGCAAAAATTCTACAATAATTGTTTTGCCCAGGCCTTCCTAAAATTTCTCGGAACAAAATCTAATTATGGTAAATATAAAAATAAATAGATAACATTAGTCAAACAAACATTACACATGTGATTAAAATAAACTGCTCATGCCATGCAAAAATATCAAAAACAATAAAAAAATATTGATATTGATATATATTCAGTGAAAATAAATAAATACATCACAAATAAATAAGAATTAACACAATGTAATCACTCTCATATGCTGTCCACATATCCCCCCCTAAAAATGGCTTCAAAATATGCAGGAAAAGAAAAAAATAGGAAAATGCATATATATTCACGTCAATTCCTTCCCATCCAAAAAATGAATGAATCTATCTGCATTTTCATTTTGATTTTCAAGCAGCACATAAAAATAAAAACTATTTAAAAAGTAAGAAAAGCATGCAAGTCCCAGCCCCTCCAAAATAATAATAAAAAATCATCCATTAATGCATATCTTCAAATATAAGTAATTCAACACACATGTGATCAGATAAAATATACGTTCTGCCCGAAATCTTTCAGAAAAATCAGGATTGGAAAACAGTAAAACACACAATAAAAAATAAGCCAAAAAACCTTCATTAGGAAATATGCAACATAAATAAAAATATGAATTTCAAACTGCAAATACACATGTGATGACATAAATAAATGGCCTCCAGATCATCACAGAAAATTCATCACATACTGTATATCAATAAAATAAGATCACATTCAAATTAAAATTTCATGTGCTAAGATTACAATATAAAAAAATAGAAAAGTGAGTAGTTATTTTATGAATTCACTTCTTTATAATTTTCTAAATATATAAAAATAAAGGTAAGAAATATTATTTTATTTCCAAACCCCTCCAAAAAATCAACATATAATCATCAACCTAAATCTAAATAAACATATTCAATGAAATAAAAATAATTAAAACATAATTAGAAGAAAATGCACCCCCATCCAAAATAGTTTTAAAAACACATGCGAGCACATAAGACATAAAAATAACAATCAATATATGCTTTGCCCATGCCCTTTAAAGGCATCACAAAAATCTGAAGATATTGTAGTTAAACATGTAGGCAATTAATTGCAAATATGTGATTAGAGAACAAATAAAAAATACTTTATGGCGTAATTTATTCAAAGGGCAATGAAAAATCGAATGAAAAATCATTAGTTTCTGTTCTCTCCTCAGATACACTAGCATAAACATGTGTCGGAGCTATTTCTTGGACACCCTGTGCAATGAAATGAGAAACATAATTAATTAATTAAGTAGCCTACCTGTTGTGCAGCAAGAGATTCTCCAGGTCGCCTGACCTCTTGCTGTGACTGGGAGGCTCGAACCCTGCCCCTTGCTCTAGAACGTGCTCGTGGTTGATCAGCCATAATTGCCAATTTGTCAGTTTTATTCCTAAAATTGAATTTAAAAGAAACCAGCATTAGTTAACTACAACAATTGAGCAATTTAAAGAAAAATCTACATTAGTTTTTATTACAACAATTAAGCAAGCCTTATGTGGCAAAAAATATATATACAGGAAGAGGACTCAACAATACAAGACCTACTTTTTCTACACACACACACAGAAAATTCTACACTCAAAAATTTGAATCCAGTTCATATTATTATTATTTTCCACCACTACTATGATTCTTGGGTCTAAACATAAGGATAAGAGTGAACAATAAGATTACCATATTTCATCCCACAATCGTCCCCACTGCTTAATGGTCGCACCCTGTTTTTCAGTCCATTGCGTAATCATCGCATCATCTGACAGCAGCATAGATTCTTCAGTCACCGAAAAGTAAATGTTGTAAGTTGGTACTACGCAACACTGTAGTAAATTTTCTCAAGTGTAAAATTTTGACTATAATGCACAAATCAATAACAACTAACATCTTAAACTTTTTGCAGACCAGAAAAATGTTTGCTAAACTGCCACAAAGAAATTATGTGCATTGATTTGGAATAGTATTCCATGCATTTTAATCTAGCACTAATGACAGTTCACATAGTAATAATAATTTTTATGTGCTGGTAATACCAACATAATGTTTTCTTTTTTAAAAAAAGATTGACATAATGGTTGCACTGTACTTTTTTTTTCTTTTTGCAAAAAAAAATCGTATGCAATTTGCAACAATTATGCGGTGAAATACGGTAAATTGAAGAAAGTAATATACATATAAACAGCCATGGCCATGACGTGATTTGTGATGAGAAAAATTTCTTTCTGAATGTCTCCATCAATTCCATCTAATCATCGTAGTCCTAAAGACGACAAGAGGTGATGTAAAAAAAAACTAGTTTCAAGGCAAAGACATTACCAAAATTTAACCAATTCTATTCCAAATTTTATTATTATACTTGGCAAGATTTCTCTACCCGGTTCACCAGATCAACGAATATTCAGTACAACTGCTTTATTTTACTTTTATTATTTTTGTTATGTATTTTATTATCAATTTTAAAAACGTCATCGGCTCAGCTCTAATGAATAGAACAGTCACAACTGAGATACTTAGTGGCAGGTATGTCCATTGTAAAGTTGTTTTTTTGGTTGTATTCCCCCCCCCCAAAAAAACAATTTCAAATGTTTCAGTCTTTTTGAAAATTGATGTCTTGGGTATAGCTGTGGGCAGGGTAGAAAAATATATGGCACTCAGTCACAATGACATCTGAAAATGTTTCCCTGGTGCCTCAATGTTAAAATTCATTTATAAAAAAGATTAAATATGTAAGTTCGCTTTTGAAAATTTTCATTAACTTTTTTAAAACAACAAATACAGTATGTGCTTCTTAATGTTTGTGGGTTTTTCTGCATCATGTGACACAATATAATATACATGTCTTAATTTTTTTACACTATTGGTAGACGAATTTTGAAATCTGAAGCGATATGGTAGTGTCCGCCATATATTAGAATGTACTTCATAGTTAATTATGCTGCTACCGGCTAAGCCTTCTAAAGGTAAAGGTAAAGTGTTCCCCTGTGCATAGCACCATGCCATGAAGGCGTATAGGGGGTGTGGGGGTAACGCCCCACACTTTCTTGATCCGGTCGTGAGTGGGGGTGATGTGATCAGCATCACGCCCCTGACCGCCTTTACCCCCCAGGGTTTCCCCCAGGTACCCATGTTATTCGACGCTGGGTAGGCGCCGGAGCCGCTTCCACCGTTAGAAAAGTTCCCGGATTTGAACCGGCCGGGGATCGAACCCGGGACCTTTAGCATGGTAGTCAGACGCGTTACCGACTGAGCTACCGCGGCCGGCTAAGCCTTCTTGGTGCAATAATTAATTATTTCTAATCCAATCTTATATTAATAAATTAAATGTTTTGATTTCACATTTAGTCACATCTTAGTTGGATTCATGGCTTTTCGTACCCGTATTTGATAAATTTCACCGGGAATTGAACCCACGACTACTCACACCAAAGGCGAGAGCGCTAACCACACAGCCTTTTCTCTTATGGGTTCATAATATAATGAAGTAAACTCTTGAATTATGAACTAAATTATATAACATGCAATACCACAAAGAAGTACTTCCAACAGAATGATATAAGGTGCAGCTGGATATTTGGCAGACATGAGGGCAGCTGCTTACGAATTTTCTTCTTTTTTCGAAAAACCGCTATGCTATTCCAAAATCTGAAAAAAATATGCATGCTTAGAATTCTATCTAGAGCATTCAAGTGAAATATGTGTGTCATTCCTTTCCCTGTTTCCTAGCAATTATCAATGGCTTAATAGACTCTTGCATTTACGAAACTATTGAAAATATCTAGGCAACAGCAAAAGCATACCACACAAAGATTCAGGTGAATACTCAAGAAGGAATTCTAAACATATGTAATTTTTCAGATTTCGGAATATCATAACAGCTTTTTGAAAGGAGAGGACAATTAAAAATCAGCTGCGCCAAATGTTCTGCCAAGCGATAATTGTCACCCCATGAATAATACTAACAGCCAGCAAGGGTTAAGAAAGATATTTCACTTCGCATGACAATAAATAACAAAAAAAAAAAGGTTCAGGGTATACACGGAGGATTTACTGCTGTAACTGTTGTTCAATTTAGGGAGAGGTCTTAAGTTTATCAAGTCACACATACAGATTATTTATCAGTGGCATATTCTCCTGTTACCTGATTTACTGCTGTAAACTAACTTTTTTAATGTGCATAGAAATTTCACGAAAATTTGAAGTCGTTAGACTTCTGTTATCGTTTTACTTGCATGCCCACATTGGTATTTTATTTCTAGTATATCTAATATATAATTAATATATCAGAGTGACTATTTTCAACAGGTGGTGAAGCTAGCTTTTGAGCTATTTTAAGCAGATTTTAAACTGTGTATGTCCATGATCTACAACCTGGCGTGCCCTGCTATGTGGATGTGTACATTCTTCAGTTATTGGCGTGTACGAAGTTTGTCACTTATTTTTGTGTGGGTTAACAACTATTATTTTTTCTGCATGCCATGGAGTTGGAAAATACTGCAATGTTCTGATACAGACTGGTGCTGCTCAGTGACGTGCACTGAGGAGTAGCTAGTCTAGCAGAGATAGATCAATCAATCTCACGTCTCTAATTATTTTCAAATCACAATATTTTTTTGTCTTGTTAAAGCCACAGTTCATATGCAAAAATTTCTTTCTACGTGCTTCTCGTCCCTCAATGTGATCAGCTGGCAAGGCTGGATACCCTAGCTGGCTCTTCTTCTGCCTTACCAGATCCAAGTATAGACAACTGCTCAAAGGGAAAGGGAAGATTTCTGCCTGTACCTCCCTTGCCCCCTCGCCCCCCGCTCCCATGGTTTCAGGTCCTCCAGTCTATCTCCTATAGAACAGATAGGGGATAGGTTTCCCTTCGATTCGTTTGTAAATCCTCTAAAGAACTCAGGGGAAAATTTTCTGCAGTACTTATGTTCTCTCTATTTACACAACCTTTTAAACGTTGTACAGTATGTATGTATAATATGGGATGTAGTGTTATTTGTATATGAATGGGAACATACTTGTATTATGTGCAGACAAAGATGTTATGGTTTCTTTTCTCTTTTTTTCAAATATGGAATATATAATGATTAAATAACAAATATTTGCTCACACTCTCTCTCGTTCTTGTTTTAGTAGTGTGTTATTTATTTAAATATACTAATAATTTGGCCTCCAATAAAAAAATGGGTAAGCTAAACAGTCATAAATACGAATGTATTAATTTGGGCAAGAAAACGCACGTTCTAATTGTTGTTGTTGGTTTGGTTTATTTTACTTCACCTTTCTGCCACATTTGGTTATCCCGAAAATGAGGATGAATGATGATATAATGAAATTGATGAAGGGACCTCACAAAGAACAATTCAGGCTGGGATTTGAATCCGTGACGAGCACTCATTCTTGTTCCTATGTATTGTACTCTGCAGTGAATAATGAAATAATTTGGAATGTAAAATGTATCCTAGAACTAAAAAAAAAAGCCAAATGAATATTGTTGAAGAAACTACAAAAAAGTGTGTCTTGTTACCTGTTCATCCCCTCTAATATATTAAATTTTTGCCACCTTCCATCACTTTTTCTAGCTGTATAGATTTAATCGTGATAAGTAGCTAATGAGCTCATGGAAGTCAAGAGGGACAATCATAAACAGGGAACCCTGGACTCCTGATTTCACAGTGCCCTGCAGATGCACTGGGAGGAAATTATTTGTATTTTCTTTGTCCTTTCTTTAGCGTTGTTTTTCCATCACTTTACCTAACTTCTGCCATGATGATGAACGTTGATTAAATTAAACGGATGAACAGTGGTTACAAAAGAACACTAATGCACAGGCCAGGGCTCGAGCCCGGATCCTTCAGTAACCAGATCGTGAAATGAAGAAATTAGGGAAATCAAGCAATGCAATTTTTTTTTGGAAAAACATTAATCATATGCAAATATGGTGTTTCAAAAATCCAATTGAAATTTACGTACCACTGAGTAAATACGCAGTTTGCTTTACCGATACCCACGTATCCGAATATTTAGAGCTTTCCACTCATCTTTGTTGTCGGCCGACCTCCGTGGGGGAGTGCAGGTGGCCCCAAATCGGTACCAGGTGGATGCACATAGTGGTTTTGATCCCACTTTAAACTGTGGGTCCAGTCCCGATTAGCTTTTATGTACATAAAGTGGACTTAAACACCAAATCAACCAACCGCGGGGTAGTGGTTATCACTGCACGCTATGACACCAGGAGTTCCGGGTTCTAACCTCGACCTCGGCATGGGTGTTTTTTGTGTTTGTCTCTTCAATAATTGTATTGTACCATCTTCGCGATTAACCAAATGTGACAGCGATGCTAAGTAGCATAAATCCAATCATTGATTGATTGTTTCATTTGGTTTGTTTTACTTCACTTTTCCTACACTTTTGGCTAATCGTCAAGATGGTACGATAAAATTTATGAAGGGACAAACACAAAATAACACCCATGCCCAGGTTGGGATTCGAACCTGGGATCTCTGGCTTAATAGTCAAATCAACATGTTTTGGATTTTCGAGAGTGGGTGGGATTAACACGTGCTTCTTTTCAGTAGTCCTTCCTCATTTTGTAATCCTTTCCTTTCTTTGACGTTATATTTTTAGGAATACTGGGCCCTAAAGGGGGGGGGGGTTATGACCCACACCAACCTCCCTTGGGCACGCCACTGATCACACCAACCTCCCTTGGGCATGCCACTGATCACACCAACCTCCCTTGGGCACGCCCCTGATTGCTACTCCAAGTGTCGACATCACCGCACGTCACTGGTGTTGCTAATATGTCACATGACGTAAGTATGAAGGGGTATGAAGGGGTATTAAGTTCTTAAATACCATCATTGTTAGGTTACATAGGTAAGGTTTAGCATTAGCATTAAAAATACTTCCCAATACCTGATCTTGTAATTTCTGTTCTTGAGCACTTTCAATTCTCTTTAATTTAAATTAACTTCTTAGCAGCAACTCAAGTAATACTGCCAATGAGAGAAATTTAATTTAGAAGTCCACTTCATGCAGTTAGGCTAATCGGGACAGGACCTCCAGTTTAAAGTGGGATCTGGGTATCGAACTTGGGAACCCCTTGATTACAAGGCAACAACATTACCACTACTCTATCGGGAAGGTCCCCAATACTGCCAATGAATGTAATAAAATATGATAAAATACAATGTTACGGTATGATTCAGGTAATTACTTTTGCTGGTGAAAATAGCCCCATAAGTTGCTCCCAGCACCTGGTGAGAACATCCCTATATACTATTCTCACCCCCTGATGAAAATAGTTGTGACCTAAATATATACATACAATAAAATAATTGCCGTAAACCAGGTCAAATTTTCAGAACATGTCACTCAAACTCATATGAGCACCTGACTATAAAACATTAAGCTATAATGGGGGTAAAAGTTTGAACAAATTTCATGCTGTCAAGCAAGAATCTCGTTAGGCTTGAAACTAGAATTTCTGTCAAATAATTTGCCTCTATTATATATGTTTATCAGCATATTGTGAAGTTAGAACACCTGACTTGTTTTTATGAATCGGCACGGTATTTATGGCAGAATTATTGTTTAGCAAAATTTATCGCTCAAGTGCGCACACACACGGCAATCGGAACTGGATCTACTGACGCAGCATTCTCAGCACTCGAAATGGGCGGGAACGACTGGAGATGTCAATCTCTCCCTATTTATGATAATTTTGCACAAAGCATCACCTGCTACAATTTGAGGAAGCATCATGTTGAACACATAGAAATGTTCATTTCAAGCACTGCAAAGTTTGTATTTTAAGTTCACTTTATACACAGACGAGCTAAACGAAACTGAAGCTATGGGAAGTTAAAAGCTGGATCCCATTCGCTGAAAGATGTCCATTCATAGATAAAATAACCAACCGAGATGTCCCCACTGTCCAATTCACAACCTCTCGATTGCAAAAACGAGTGTGAATCAGCGCGCTACTCGAAGTTGAACTGTTGCGAAAGATTTTCTCGCGCAGTGGCTGAATGGCATTGCCGCAATCGCATCGCTTCTGCCCAGAAGCAGACGGATAAGACAAAATGCAAATTATTCGCGGGAAAATATTATTCCAAGCTTCCAACTTAATATCTATGGTTTGATCCCCATGTCGCAGGATGTCGAGATCGGTGTCGAACAAGAAAAACGAACAATTACTCAAGAGAATGTTTCACGAGAAAAAGTCTACACACGACAGATTTTCCCTCTATAAATTATGTAGGCCTGCTTTTGTATTTTCTATACTTTTTTTTGTTTCCGCTGGCCGAAAATAAGGTTGCTATACGATCACAAATAGTACTCGACTTGTAATAAAGGGGTTCCGAGTTCGATACCCGGTGCAACAATTTACCCCGTACTCCCTCCCAACTACACCCAACATGCCAAACCTCAACACCGTAGTAAAATTTTTAACGAAGGCCCAAGTTATGGTTATTTTGGTCCTAAATTTGCCCTTACAACTCCCGATGGAAAATTCTGGATAAATGCCTTCCCGGTGATTCGGATCCCACTTTAAACTGTAGGTTCAGTCCCGATTAGTCTTGCTGTGCATTTCATGAACGAACGAACAGTACTGATAACTCCAACTTTAGATGCGATAACAAATTCATTTCTAATTCGCTTTGCGTGTATCGTTATTCGTTTAAGATTTCAACTACAAGAAAAAAAAACAAGAATGCAAGACAGAGTTGCGATGTTTACGACGCTATTCGAACTTTTCATCTTTACAAGTCAGTCACGTTTAGTTTAGAACTCGCCTCGGTTTTGCGTATTCCGATCGTAAAAGCACGAACGAAAGTCCGTTAAGAAAAAGGAACAAAAGCGGCACATACGATGTTATTCGGGATCTATCTTTCAGCAAAATAGCTACATTATACCGAAATACTTAAAAACTCCCACATCTTATGAACATAAATTTAATTTCGTCAGCAGTTTGTTGTTTGTTGAGTTATATGCTCAGATAATAAGCGACCTGATAATATCAGATAGCAACTGACACAACCCCCACCCCCAACCTATCCGCACAATTTCTGTCATTTCATGTAGTAACAATCCCATTTGTCAGCATTAATCTGCAAATTTATCAAAGGCTTTAACGAAAAAATGTTGCTAAAACTTCCACGAAGCACCATCACAAAGAATTAATGATTGTTACTTGTGTTGGCTTCGCACAGGGATTGACGCGATTAACTTCCAAGCCCTAAATCAATCAGCGATGGTAACAAGTTAATGTCCAAATTCGTTGCTCACTTCATATATTAGCACACGTAATGCACAATTTTCACTGACACACGCGTACACAAACAACAGAACCACCGGGACAGCAACTTTACCTTACTTACAGGAGAGCACTCCGACAACACGTTATCCTAGTCTACAATCCAACGACGAACTGCGTAAAGGAAAGCGCTGCAACTGCTGTTATCCCGCTAATCCGTAAATAGCTACCAATCAGATCAAAGCGTTGGATTCACGCAACAATGACAATACGTTTCACTTTGCGGGGGTGATGAAGTAAAGGCAAGCTTAACACGAAGAAGGAAAGAAAAAAGGAGGGGAGGAAAGAGGGATAAAATTTTAAAACATTGAATTAACGACATTTGCAGTGCTAATTGTTTTAAAATTTCATGAAAACCGATAGACTGAAATCTAAACTACGTAATTATTTTTATCGACAATGGGAAAGAATGAGAAAGGATTTGGAAAATTGGTATTAAGTTTTACCACGCCATGTTTGTTCTCTAGCTAAAACTAGAATCGTTAGCTAATATTAATGAATTTTGAAGGAAAAAATATAGAAACTTCGCTGATATATTTTAACATATGTAAAGTTACACATTGTACTCCTCAAGTTATGGAAACACAATTACAGTTGCATAAAACCAATAATAAGTAAGAAATTACAAATTATATACATAAATTATACATTTTTGAATGATACAGTAATGAAATAGAACAGCATTTGACATAGGATATTTGTCTTCTATTTTCTCCAGAGACATTTTTACCTAATTACTGAATTGCAAATAAAACTCAAGCACTTTAAGATAGTTTCAAATTAATTATTTCGGTGAACCAATAGACGGGGAAAAAAAACGGATTGTCACATTAGAGGAAAATTAATGGATATTAATTATACGTTTGTACAATTTTACAAATATGGCTGCCATTGAAATATTTTTTTATTTAAATTTTACTGTTGTATTACTGCCATATTTTTTTGATGTGATTTTTGCTGCAAACGACATTCGAATTCGATTTATTTCTTTCGGTAAACTTGTAATTGTGAGCTGATGTATGTTTCGTTTGTGATTGCTACTGTCATATTTCACAGTAAAGGCAGCCATATTGATAATTTATTATATTATGTGGAAATACATGCAATGCAGTAAAGTGTAAACGTAATATTTAGCAGCCACGGATAATGGTTGTGTAATTCTTAAAATGTTTCTTAAGACATTGTACTTGTTTTAAATCATAATAGAGTATTTTAATAATCAATAGAGTGATATTCTTGCTAATAAATCTATATTATTAATTACTGTCAAGATCAAATGTAAGTAGTATAAAAAAATAAATATGTCAAAGATACATAGTGCGACACAGCAACAAATACAAATATATAAAATCCAAGAGCATGTAATTACCATAATTTATTATTTTGAGTACACAGAAAATGTTAGTAAATGCTGCAATTATGATGAAACTTGCATGTTCCGTTCTAGTACTTCGTAACTTGGGTGATTTACGTCGCTTTTTAGATCAACCGTAACGACGAGAATGGGCGAACGCAGCACGCTACGACGCCAGGGGTCCCTGGTTCGAATCCTTGCGTTGGCATGGGTGTTCTTTGCGAGTGTCTATTCATTAATTTCATCTAATCATCACTCATCCTCATCCAAACGTGGCAGAGAAGCAACGCTAAATAACAAAAATCAAATCAAAGAAGACGTGAGACGAATTGATGAAATGGACGATAGAAAAACCACAAGGAAAAGTCCATGGCTAATCCAGTGCGGAGTGGTTACCAAGGGATCCCGGGATTCGATCCCCGGTTTGGGCATACGTTTTCTTTGTGAGCGCCCGTTCATCAATTTCATATCATCACTCATCCTCACCGTCTCGATTAGACAAAAGTGGTAGAAAAGCGACGCTAAATAATAAAAATTAAATCAAACCATCAATCCTAACCCGGTGATTCGAACCCACGACCTCACCACTTAACTACGGCAACCGGCTTTTTATATTTTCTTGATATTGTCGTTATATTATTATCCAATTGTGTCGATATTACAATTATTTGAAGTCAAGTATTTCTCTGGTTAACAATGAAGAAGATGGAAAAGTTTTTAAAAAAACTTGAACAATGACATTTTTGGAAGAGAACGCTCGTAACCTGACGTGCCCCCCTCTTTCCGTTTTCGAACGATGTCGACAACAATTCGGTAAAAATTAACCATCAATATTGTTACATTGTTATCTGTTTTGTACTTCAACAATTAGAAGGCAACAATGACGAACGACGTATTTGGAAAAATGATTTAAAACCTATATCCATAACAATAATTCCTGTCTATTCACGACATTGAGTGTAGTTGATAATTCCAATTTTTATTCTTGAATCTAATATCTGTGAAATAAGGGGGAGGGTATTTTTTAATGTAAAGGAATTATATAGATTTTATATGTGTATTATAATGGACAAAAAACAGCTTAAAAGATGTTAGCTCCAAAATAAAAGAATGAATGAATGAATAATTCCAATGGCGCCAATCTCGTTAATGCTACGTCTACTTGAATATAAAGAAGTACCCAGGGGGGAGGGGGTATTTGTATGTTTCATATTTTGCGCCGCTTCTCTGTAACTTTCACCACGACAGTGAGGGTGATTGATGAAGGGGCACGTCCTTTTCTAGGCTGAGACTCGAACCTGGAACCTTCCGTGGCTAAATCGCGGGTCGAACACAAAATGTGTTTACTTAAATTCTACGACTGACGTTTTCAAAAATTGTCATAGCCCCTCTCCCACGAAATGCTATTATGAGGTTACTGAATTGAATGATTCATTTGGTTTATTTTACTTCGCTTTTCTGCTACTTTTGGCTAATTGCGAAGATAATTGATTGAGTTGGTTTTTTAGTCCACTTTATGCGCAGTAAGGCTAATCGGGACTGGACCTACAGTTTAAAGTGGAATCCGAACCACTATCTGCCTCCACCTGGTATCGAACATGGGACACCTTAATTACAAGGCGACGACGCTACCACTACGCTATCGGAGGCCCTCGCGAAGATGAGGATGAATGATGATATGAAGAAATTGACGAAGGGATACTCACAAGGAACACCCATGCCCAGGCTGGGATTCGAACCTGGGACCCTTGGCGTCGTAGTGCGCTTGCTAACCACTCCGCCACTGAAGTCTGATCGTTACAGAATATAAGCCTCAACGATGGCGTAGTGGAAACGCCGTCGTCTTGTAATCAGAGGGCCCCTGGTTCGATACCCGGTGGAGGCAAGTAGTTGTTTGGATTCCACTATGAATTGGCCTCCCCGATGGCGCAGTGGTAGCGTCATCGCCTTGTAATCAAGGGGTCCCGGGTTCGGTACCCGGTGGAGGCACGAGTGGTTCGGATCCAACTTTAAACTGTAGGTCCAGTCCCGATTAGCCTTACTGTGTATAAAGTGGTCTTACAACACCAATCATCATCAATAACAATCCACTTTGAACTGTAGGTAGAGTCCCCATTAACATATATGTGCATAATGTGGACTTCGACTCAAAACGTAACTGGATGCTAATTAATTGCTGCAGAAGCTTTCTTGCCGATTACGAACTCGTAGACCAACGTTTCTCAACCTATCACCCGCGAACCACCAGGGGTTGTCGTGCCCTTGTAAGGTGTCCGCGGTGTCTTGAAATGTTATGTAGACCTCGGTTTTTAGTTTTTTAACCTATATTATCCTTTGCAGGTACATAAGAAATAACAAGTTATGTCAGCGTTTCTTTAAAAAAGGCAACAACTGATGAAGTTTTATAGTGCCATAAAATAACCTATTTTGCTTGTTAGAACCTAGTTTTTGTGCCCATATCAAACTGGTTTTAGGTCTTTATATATATTTTTTTAAGGTTTTACAGGATTTTTATCACACAGAGATATTTCTTTCTGTTTGGTGACGAAAAAAAATAATGACTAACTTGTTTGAAACATTCTGTTAATTTCTCATCCTGCACGCCCAGCCCCCCATGATGTTTTTTCCGATGCTCGAAACAAAGCAAAATTTCTGGCGCCACTGTTGCCTACACACAGTGGCGTGCATAGCATTTTCGAAAGCGTTACGTATACTTTTTTTTTAGTAGTCAGTCCATATTTTGCAATCTTTTCTGCCTTTTTAGGAATACTGGACCAAAGGGGGTATATCACTCCACCAACCCCTTCTTTGGCACGCCACTGTCTGCATAGTACAAAGTGCAAACTTTTGGTCCTTGTGGGCTTGTTCATTTTCGGTACTTTGTGACATTCACGCCTTGCAAAGTAACGTTTCAGCATTCAAATTTGCACCACTGAATATGTTTCTGTTGAAAGATCATTTGCAGTATATAAGATGATCCTCACAGAGAAAAGGCGGATTTGTCTGTGGATATCGTGAAAAGATTGTTATGTATTGTAAAGGTAAAGTGTTCCCCTGTGCATAGAACCACGCCATGAAGGCGTATAGGGGGTGTGGGGGTAACGCCCCACACTTTCTTGATCCGGTCGTGAGTGGGGGTGATGTGATCAGCATCACGCCCCTGACCGCCTTTACCCCCCAGGGTTTCCCCCAGGTACCCATGTTATTCGACGCTGGGTAGGCGCCGGGGCCGCTTCCACCGTTAGAAAAGTTCCCGGATTTGAACCGGCCGGGGATCGAACCCGGGACCTTGAGCATGGTAGTCAGACGCGTTACCGACTGAGCCACCGCGGCCACTGTTATGTATTGTGCAGGTAGTATTACAATAATTTGTGGATAATTTTGAAAATGACGCATAGAAGTGAAAATTTGTTAGACAATTATTATACGCGACGTACTGTATATACCTATTAACATTTCTTATGGCCCCCTTGAAATTCAGCTTTTAACAATTGTACCTAATCAGTATTTTTCAGGAATTTTGAACAATTTAAAGCTGTGTAACCTTACTTAATGTTTTTTTAGAATTTTAGGATTTTTAAAGTCTATTTTAGGAACCTAAAAAGCACACTTTTTAGAACTTAAAAATCAGAGGTCTACTTATGGAGCTATACTTGTGAATGTTCAAGGAAAATAGTCTGGTGTATATTAGGGATGGCCAAACGGATCCGGATCCGAAAAATCCGGATCCGTTTGGATCCGGATCCGAGAAATCCGGATCTACTTGGATCCGGATCCGTAAATTCCGGATCCGGATCCGAGAAATCCGGATCCGGATCCGAGAAATTCGGATCCGGATCCGAAAATTCCGGATCTGGATCCGGATCCGAAAGTTCCGGATCTGGATCCGGATCCGAGAGTTCCGGATCCGAAATTTCCGGATCTGGATCCGGATCCGAGAGCTCCGGATCCGCGGATCCGGATCCGGGTCTGAAAGTTTCGGATCTGGATCCGGATCCGAGAGTTCCGGATCCGCGGATCCGGATCCGGGTCTGAAAGTTTCGGATCTGGATCCGGATCCGAAAATCCGGATCCGGATCCAAGAGTTTCGGATCTCAATCCCATTATAATATTACCACACCTTAGTCCTACAAGAATTTTTTTCAAGTGTTGTTCCTAAAATACTTTGCTACGCATCGGCTAACACACTCGTGCACAAATGTCCGAAGTGATTTTGTAAATGCCATTGAAACGAATATGTATTCATTCGAATGTATTGGAAATGAAAACACACATAAATGTGAGACATTCCATTCCAGGATGAAACCTTTAACACATATAACAAGATAGAAATGTTATAGAAAAATTATACAATTGTTCTACAGTTACAGTTTTACAAATTAAAATAAAACATTATAATATATGTAGTGTTAAATAATTACAAAGTGTAAGACTAACAAGAGAGGTTATCTAAAGGTCCCCCTCCGATTTCCATTAAACTTGGCAGTATAGTGGGGCCCAAAGGAAGAATTACGTGTTTTTTTGTTTCAGCTAAAAAACGGTTTTAGAGGGCAAAACCCCCTCAAATGTCAAGATGAGGACAAATTGAAGTGAGGATCTGACCCCTGTGTCTTTCCGATTTCCATGAAACTTGGCAGGTGTATAGTGGGGCCCAATGGAAGAAATACGTGTTTTTTTGTTTCAGATAAAAAAACGGTTTTAGGGGGCAAAACCCCCTCAAATGTCAAGATGAGGAAAAATTGAAGTGAGGATCTGACCCTGTGTCCCCCTCCGATTTCCATGATACTTGGCAGGTGTGTGTATAAACGGGCCCAAATGAAGAAATACGTGTTTTTTTTTTGTTTCAGCTAAAAAACGGTTTTAGGGGGCAAAACCCCCTCAAATGTCAAGATGAGGACAAATTGAAGTGAGGATCTGACCCCTGTGTCTTTCCGATTTCCATGAAACTTGGCAGGTGTATAGTGGGGCCCAATGGAAGAAATACGTGTTTTTTTGTTTCAGATAAAAAAACGGTTTTAGGGGGCAAAACCCCCTCAAATGTCAAGATGAGGAAAAATTGAAGTGAGGATCTGACCCTGTGTCCCCCTCCGATTTCCATGATACTTGGCAGGTGTGTGTATAAACGGGCCCAAATGAAGAAATACGTGTTTTTTTTTGTTTCAGCTAAAAAACTGTTTTAGGGGGCAAAACCCCCTCAAATGTCAAGATGAGGACAAATTGAAGTGAGGATCTGACCCCTGTGTCTTTCCGATTTCCATGAAACTTGGCAGGTGTATACTGTATAGTGGGGCCCAATGGAAGAAATACGTGTTTTTTTGTTTCAGATAAAAAACTGTTTTAGGGGGCAAAACCCCCTCAAATGTCAAGATGAAGACAAATTGAAGTGAGGATCTGACCCCTGTGTCCCTCCCATTTCCATAAAACTTGGCAGGTGTATAGTGGGGCCCAATGGAAGAAATAAGTGCTTTTTTTGTTTCAGCTAAAAAACGGTTTTAGGGGGCACAACCCCCTCAAATGTCAAGATGAGGACAAATTGAAGTAGGGATCGGACCCCTGTGTCCCCCTCCGATTTCCATGATACTTGGTAGGTGTGTGTATAAACGGGCCCAAATGAAGAAATACGTGTTTTTTTTGTTTCGGCTAAAAAACGATTTTAGGGGGCAACCCCCCTCAAATGTCAATATGAGGACAAATTTAAGTGGGCATTTGATTTGTGTGTCCCCCTCCGATTTCCATGAAACTTGGCAGGTGTATAGTGGGGCCCAAAGGAAGAAATACATGTTTTTTTTTTGTTTCAGCTAAAAAACGGTTTTACAGGGCGAAACCCACTGAATTGTCAAGATGAGGACAAATTGAAGTGGGGATCTGACCCCTGTGTCCCCCTCAGATTTCCATGAAACTTGGCAGAAGAAATACGTGTTTTTTTGTTTCGGAAAAAAATTTGTTCTAGAGGGCAACCTCCTCTCAAATGTCAAGATGAGGACAAATTGAAGTGGGGATCTGACCCCTGAGTTCCCCTCCGATTTCCATGAAACGTGGCAGGTGTATAGAGGGGCCCGAAGGAAGAATTACGTGTTTTTTTGTTTGAGCTAAAAACTGTTTCAGGGGGCAAAATCCCCTCAAATGTCAAGATGAGGACAAATTGAAGTAAGGATCTGACCCCTGTGTTCCCCTCCGATTTTCATGAAACTTCGCAGGTGTATAGAGGGGCCCAAAGGAAGAAATACGTGTTTTTTTGTTTCGGCTAAAATACTGTTTTAGGGGGCAAAACCCGCCTCAAATGTCAAGATTAGGACAAATTGCCGTGGGAATTATCTGACCCCTGTGTCCCCCTCCGATTCCCATGAAATTTGACAGGTGTATAGAGAGGCCGTATGCCCCCTGTTTCTTCCTATGCCATATTTACGTGGTTTCGGGGACTTCAATTTCTCCTCATCTTGACATTTGAGGGGGGGGGGGGCTCTATACACCTGCCAAGTTTCATGGAAATCGGAGGGGGAGACTTAGACCTCCCTAGTAAGTAAGTGTATTAATTAATTACAAACCGCGCACGCGAGCACACACACTATATATATATATATATATGTGTGTGTATGTATATTATATATATATGTATATTAGCAGGTAACAATATGTTATAAGCACATTCTTACTTTCCAAAGAAGCGCATGTGGGATGGCAAAACGGATCCGGATCCGAAAATTCCGGATCCGGATCCAAAAGTACCGGATCCGGATCCGAAAGTACCTGATCCGGATCTGAAAGTACCGGATCCGAAAGTTTTGGATCCGGATCCGAAAATTCTGGATCCGGATCCGAAAGTTCTGAATCCGGATCCGAAAGTTCTGGATCCGGATCCGAATCTGAAAATTCCGGATCCGCGGATCCGGATCCGAAAGTTCTGGATCCGGATCCGGATCTGAAAATTCCGGATCCGCGGATCCGGATCCACAGATCCGGATCCGAAAAATTTTAGGATCCGGATCCTAAGGATCCGGAACCAACCGGATCCGGATTTCGGATCCGCCAGGATCCGGATCTGGCCACCCCTAGTGTATATACATATCTAATGAATGATTTTAAAGATTGCACATGCTCCAAAGCATGCTATAAGTAAAATGGTGATAGAATTTTGAATTTTCAGATCTTATATAAATATCGGAGAGAACCGCAGTCGTGTAGTCGGCATAAGACGTCAAACTGCCACGAAGGAGATCCGGGTTCGATTCCCGGGGTGAGTTATTACAGGCAGGAATTTTCCCAGCCTCTATTGAATGGGTACTGGGGAGAGGGGGTTAAAGACAACCGGAGCGTCGTGCTGACTACATCAAGGTGACCATAATTTTAAAACAACAAAACTGGACATTTTTGATATTTTCCTGAAGGAAAAACGGACAGCAAAATGTACACATTTTAATGTAAGAACTTTTTGTCATAAATACTTAGGGAATAAGTGTGAAAACTAATAAAATAAATACAACAATTCTGTAAATAAGTTAAATAATTTGGTGATATGCACCGCACTCCAATCAATCAGTCCTTTACAATTAGAAGTCATTCATTGATATTTGCCGTTGAACGTATCTTCTTCAGTACATTCTTTCAAGTAGCATTTTGCAAAAGTTTACATACGTGTGATTAAAGTTCACCTAGCTATCAAAGTTTATACTGAAAGAACGCCCTTGTCACCAGAAGGGTAGGAAGGGCGATGTGGGAGACCCCTCGGGGCCTCGCGTCCCATGAGGCTTGTCATAGGCGTCCGCAAGGGGGACAATTGCCTCCCTAATCATGGACGTCCGCAGACTTTTTCAACAGAGGGACAAGGAAGGTATTTATCCATGGGGTATATTGCCTTAATGTAAATTACTATGACTGAAATCAAATTATATGTGTGAAATATATACTTTTAAGTTGACATTCGATTTCTAAGAGGGAGGTATGGCCCTCCTTGCTCCCTCTTCCAGACGTCCTAGAAATTTCGTGTAGAGGAATCTTATCGCCGTTATTAAACGATATACTCTTAAATAATATAAAGTATTTTCAAGCCGATTAAAATCCAAAGCAACTACCGGATAAAGGGAATGCCCCTCCTCAACCTTCGATCAATTCTAGGGGGCAAGGGGGGGCAAACATTGAGGTAAAAGAAAGCTCTAAGAGTAGCAGGACAAAAGAATACTCAAGATGAAATTCGTTTTCACTTCTTTCTTGCATTATTTCTTCCAGACGGCCAAGAGCACCTGTAGGGTGGCACAAAGGGAAATTGCCTCGATATAAAATTTAAACAATTAAAAATACATACCGCAAAATTTTCTTGCTCGCTTCGCACGCAATGCCTGCTTTTCTTACAGTCTTGTCAAATTCAGAGCCGTAGCGACCGGAGTTGGCCCTGGGCGCCGAACGATCTAAATGAAAAAAAAAATGTAATAGAGAATGCCATGTCGCCCCATGATTTTTTAGTGCCATAGTACATCAATATTGTTTTCAGTTTGCAAAAATTTGGATCTAAAAATTTTCTTGCTCGCTTTGTCGCAGTTTTCTTATTTTCTGTGCTACATTGTAAATTACCAGAGACAATAGTTATAACTACTAAGTACATCAGACTCTTGCTGCTGAACAGTTTTGTCTTAAATGCATGAACACAATTTTGGGAGGAAAACGATCGCGGCACATTACAGAGAACATTTATTTATTTGTTATGGTGCCTCTATGTTGCTGAATTTATATGGATGTTGATGGGTTGTATATACCGCCATCAATGCAATGAAACTAAAGCAGTGAGATAAAATGAGGTTTTTCTTTCCCGACTGAACTTTCATCAGGCTACACCCTTAATCAGAGGGTCTGCGCACGCCTATGGGGCTTGTACAAAATATAGTAAGAAACAGCAAGAAAAATTGATGGAAAATACTAAATTTTGCGGGCAATGAAACTACATTCTGTTTTTATACGGCTTTAAATTATTATTATTATTATTATTATTATTAATAATGATAATAATGATAATATTAATAATAACAATAATAATAAATAATCTATATTAAGCGGGCGATGTTCAGCCTAGGACTGCTCTGCCACCTAAACCTTGTCAATATGATACTACTGTATATGATAAATTGTAGTTAAACGTTACAATTTGAATGAATACCAATATTTAGTCCTTTAAATGAACTGATTTTAGATGTCACGCTGCTATAAATAATCTACGAATAAAATAATTTCTCATTGTATCGAATCTTTGATTGTTGTTCGTGTTCTAATGAAACTCGGAAGTGATCGTTTATGCTTGCTCTAGGCAACAATACATACTGTACGTGAAGGAATGGAAGAAGCTTTTCCAGGTTGAAGTTAATAAAAATCTTCAAACGATCATGTCACAAGAACGATTGTCAGGGCTGGCAATATGATATGATATGATAATGGATTTTAAAACAAAGAGCTTCAAATCAAGACCAATATCCTATTTGTTCGACTAACAAATCCTAAGAAAAAGTTGTTTCACAAAATTGATAAGAACGGTTTGTTTAACCAATTTAAAAAATCTAAAAACTAAGAACTGTGTTTAAAACCTTTCTGCCTGCACCATAGTAAAATTTCATAACGATGGGACCCGCCGTTTTTTATTTATGAACTTCAAAGACAGCGTTTGCAAAACAAACAAAAAAAACGATTTTTTTTGTTCTCACGACGATAAAATATAAAGGCATACGAAAAAAAACAGATTTACCAGATGATATGAGCTAAATTTTGATGTAACTTGTTTTTATGTAGGTCAACTGGTTAATTTTTAATTGGAGTCCGAACTCGCAATTTTTTTAATCCGAAAGTAATTTTGTCATATGTCTGTCGTAACTGCATGTGTATTCATGTCCGGATATTATTAGAATAATTAATTATGTCAAGAAGACTTAGTTAGGCAGGCAATGTGGCACGAATGGGAGAGGAAATAAGAGTTTACAGGATTATTGTTGGGAACCTGATGGTAAGAGGCCTGTAGGAAGGCCAAGAAGAAGATGGAGGGATAACGTTGTGGTGGACCTAAAATAAATTGATAAGGATGGAAAAGATTGGATTGATCTTGCCCATGCAGCATAGGAACAGATGGGAGGCTTGTGTTGCTGTAGACATAAACCTTCGGGTTTAAGAATGCTAGAGAGTTAGTTATATTTCTGTTATTATCTGCGTGTACATTTGTCAAGCGAAGAAATTTGTTATTGCAAACCAAACTACAGAGCATTCCCTGGCATTCGTTACGAGACTCGGCGGCAAGCTGCCCGGCATCAGCGCTTGTCTTTCCCGGTGAACGGGTTCGCGACAGTCGCTAGAGTCGGCTATTAAAATTACAGTTTTAATTTTGTGTACTAACCTTGACTACAGAAGGTGTTGAAAATGATGTCCCTCTGCTGCAACACATTCCTGGCATCTCCGAAGGAAATTGGCATTTACGCGTGCAAGTTCGTGTACTGCAATTCTCCCGATTTTTCGTACAATACTCCCTTTTAACTCACGGATTGTGTACGGATTGCCTTTGTATACTTTATTTCCCCATTTTTCTTTCCACTTTTATTCAGAACTGACCCTGTTACTAAACTTTTCTACGAGGTTTAATATAAGCAACGGTCGCGCACCGGGAAGGAGAAGCTCTGATGCCGAGCCGCTTGCCGCCGAGTCTCGTAGCGAATATCAGGGAATGCTCTATATTAGATCTCACAATATTATTTTCACGACTCGTGAAAATGAGTCGATGTTTAAGTAATTGTTGGGGGGATGGGGAAATAAAAAGTTTAAACACATTGATGCACCAAACTTTCTACACAAGAGCTGCATGCAAAGGCATTGTTCCGTCAAAGTTTCGAGACTTCTTTATTTCCATCCACCCAATTTTGCTTCATCACATAGATTTAGTTCGTGATATGTTACAGTGGAATTAAGCGAGTTTCAGTGGTCGCTTTGTCATGGCCAGTTGGGAGTAGCGAGAAAAAATTTGATTTGATTTTCGTTCTTTTGCGGTCGCTTTTTCTCCATTTTTGGCTAATCGCGACCATGAGAAGTGGTAATAAGATTAAATTGATGATAGGACAAGCACAAAGAACAGTCATGCCCAGGCCGAATTCGAACCCGGGACCAGTGAAGCTGTAGCGAGCTGTGTTAACCACTTCGCCACGAACGTCGGATTGATAAAAGGAAATATAGCATTATTTACTTTTACTTACTATAGGTCTTTTCCACTCTTACGGCGGCCGGTCATAGTTCTGGCAACGGAAGTGTTGCTGCAGCCAGACAACAGCGGTGGCGCCAAGAAACACAACGCGAGGAGAAGAAGTACTACGTGAACCTCGTTCTAGTAGCTGCTGTGTGTCTTATCGCGCTGGATTGGTCGGTTTCCCGCTCTTCACTTCCCTTGCCAGCACTAGGATCGGCCGCCGTAACAGTAGAAAGACCTTTAGATTATTTTGATCAGATTGATTGATTGATTGATTTAGTTTATTTTACTTCGCGTTTTGTGCCTCTTGGCTAATTTGCGAAGATGGGGATGAGTGATGAAATGATGAAATTGATGAATGGACATTCACAAACAACCAAGCCCGACCGGGATTCGAACCCGGGACCCTTAGCGTCGCAGCGCGATGTGCTAACCACTCGGCCACAGGGTCGGGCTATTTTGATCAGGTTAATTCAATTTTGCATCCACATCAGAACAATAACAGGTGGTGGTTCGGTAAAACGAATGGTGCCTTCCACGCAGTATTTCTTTGTCTCTGAAAGCAAGCGTCTCCCCCCCCCCCAATTTCCTGCACAGAAATTACGTCTTCGATAAAATCGCCTTCTGCCGTTCTATCCTGGGCAGCGAACAGTACAATAAAATTTCTTCACGAACTGTGGGCCTCTTCGTACGAGCCTGAAATGGTACATTTACTACACCATGTCCCACCTATCTATGGAGCAGGCGAACGACTGCAGTTATAGTCGACGGCCTAGCTTCGTTAACGACCGGCTGACTTTGGGGTCGACGGAACGCACTCACCAGCTACAACAATCAAATTCAACGCACAGTGTTGCTACATCTTCTCTCCAGCTGCGAAAGGAGAAAGGTTTCCACATTGAAGTTGCAAACAACAAATTGACCGACAGCAACAGCGTATCCGCAGTCATGTGACTGAGACTCCACGTGGAGTAGACGAGCAGAATGACAGCTGCGCCCATTGGCTGAAGGTTGAGTGTGATTGGACGAAAACAACTCGCCCGCTGTATAACCCCACCCGCGTTCGTGGCGGCAGCTTTCTTCAGTTCTTGGACGTTAACGAAGTAAACGCGCAGACTATACCAGCCTTCGCAGCGGCGTGTGCTACTTCGCACTGCCCACTCGATTTCCTCCCCTTCTCTGACACTATGCGCGGCCTTGCTCCAGAGTTAGCTGGGCTGAGGGTCCTCGTTCGGCGGCGCAGATCGTATGCGCAGTTGTGCGTGGATGCATTACGTCATCGTCGAAACACTCGGCACGGAAAAGGCTGGTTCCTTATGCAAATATTGAGATATTTGACAACGAATATCTTCTAAAATATAATAGCAGGGGAAAATTTACAACTTTTACTGTTCAGATTCATCCTTTCTAATCAATTTATCACAAAGTTAATTCAAATGTGTAAAATGGTTTTCAAGAAATCGTGTTACGAAGGAACCCCTGTTTTGTTCTCTCCAGGCTTCCAATGTAAGGGAGTTTTAACTTAAGCGCGTTGGATTTCTTTTTGCTGTATGTTTTAAAATAAGATTATTTTGTTCATGTCAACTGAAATCATGCCTAAATGCTATGGAAAGCTGTGAAAACTATTATCAGAAAACTAAGGGAAGAAATCTAAAATATCACAGCTTTTCAGTCGGTAATTGCGTAAGTAAACGAAAAAGACAAGATTGATATTAAAAATGCGGGATTGCCCATTTTTGTGAAAAAGGCATTGTGCGAGATCTAAAACTAACTAACTATCCAGCCTTCTTAAACCCGAAGGTTCATGGCTGCAGCAACACAGGCCTTCCATCTGTCCCAATCTTGAGCAAGATCTATATACTCTTTTCCATTCCTACCGATTTCATTTAGGTCCATTTCATCGTTGTCCCTCCATCTTCGTCTTGGCCTTCCTACAGGTCTCTTACCATCAGGTTTCCCAACAATATTCCTGTACTCTCCTCTTTCCTCTCCCATTCGTGGCACATATACTGTCCATCTAAGTCTTCTTGATTTAATTATTCTAATAATATCTGGACATGAATACAAATTATGTAGTTCTAAATTATTTAACCTTCTCCACTCACCTGTCTCCTCATCCCTTTTAGATCCAATTTAGATCTAAAAGCAGAACTTTTTAATATTGTATGTAAATGTAAGGGTGTAATAAACGTGACTGCTTCTCGTAAAATATCACTGCACTCTCCACGTTTCTCTTCTGTCTTTTCTTTGGCGCCGTCAATATCTTCAACACGTTGTTTTTTTTATATAGAGGCTATATATATTTGTCACATATTTGTTATAATTACTATTCTGCTCGTTCCGCCACCTGAACGCAGCAGCTGGGGCTCAAAGGGCAGTACAGTTACACCGGAAGAAGGCTCGGAAATAGCAGGCTTCAGAAGTTAAATCATCCAAATTAAATTAAACACGATATGTGCTGTCTCTAAATTTAAATCATAGTTCACAAATAATTTGATTAAAAGTTTTAAAAGTATCTGTTTTATTTAATAACGTATTAATTGGTGCATTCTTCTCCAGCATAGCTATAGGCAGTGACCACACTACCGGGGGTCACTCTCTCTCTCTCTCTCTCTCTCTCTCTCTCTCTCTCTCTCTCTCTCTCTCTCTCTCTCTTATCTGCCCCCAGTAAAACGACAAAAATAAATAAATGAATGAATGAATGCTCTTTAAGCCAAAATATGCATTTTTGTATCGTATGTAACGGAATAATAAACATGATTGCCCCGGGAAAATATGGTTTACCCCTCCATCTTTAGTATTGCGCCGTCACTAGCTACAACATATTTTGATTTCTATTGTTCCCACATATTTATTTTAATTGTAGCATTGTGAATCATATTCCACTGTGTTACCTCACGTAGTCGCCCCCCCCCCCCCCCGCCACACACACACACACCCGTACGATTTCAGTTGTAAGATTTAGACTAAGCTTGTCAAATGTAGACTTGTATCTTTGTATTCTTGAGCCATTTGAAAAGAATCATTTCGCACCTTCTTCTGGACGATGTTTTCCCACTGGAAGCCCCTTTGCAGATCGAGATCCGGGGCTATAGCCTTCCCAAGCCACCGTCTCCTCCAAATACTGTCCTGGCCTCATGAAAGAAAAATATATGTATTTATACAAAATATTAATTTGACTTGGAAGTTTCTTTTTTCGAACAGGAATAAGTTTTAAATTTTAATAGCTTTTAAATTTACACTAGCAATTTTGAGTAAAGGTTTTGCGTAACCCTAAAAGTACATTTACAGACTGCAAGGTCAACTCTCGATATTTCAGATATATTAACAATTTTCATCACAACGTCTTGTAATAATTATTTGTTACTTCAATAACCTCCTCGCAAATGTTTCTCGCATCTATGTTTTAAAACATAGATGCCATATGATTGTCATTTTCTGTTTATTTCCTTGTAATGCTGACCTCCGTGGCGAAGTGGTTAGCACAACGCTTTACGATGCCAAGGGCACCCAGGTTCGAATCCCCGCCCTAGCATGGGCCAATTTCATCATATCATCACGCATCCTCATCTTTTCGATTAGCCATATGTGACAGATAAGCGAAGTAAAATAAACTAAGTCTATTAATCAATTATTTTTTAAAACTCATTCATTCTTTTTTAGCATGCCACGTTTTTGTTAAAATTATATTACGATTTGTAAAATGACAAAATTCTAAAGGAGAACACGGAACTTTCTTTGTAGCGCATCGGTCAGAAAGCTTCAGGAATATGGATTTTCAAAATAAAATTTTTCACATGTACTTTGCCCCCTTTTAAAAGTAGCGCGTTTTCAATTATGTTATCAATCATTAAAAGGATGCCTCAATACCATCTTGGAGGATGATAATTAATATTTTCCCCTTCCTAAAAGTAATAATATACTTTCGCTCTCTGAATCTCCCATATAAATGCTAGGGTCCGTCTGCTGCAGCCGAGTTCACTGCCTCTCTGGTGACGTCACTCGTTCGTACAAGATCGGCAATCTTCGAATGGCTTCACCTAATCTCTCTGTACCTGGAGTTGGGACAGGGTATAGACATCGAAGCAGCTGAGGAACCACGGGGAGGGCGATATTGGCCATCGCCCCTCCCAACAGCCATGGTTTTGATATATTATTATGCCTAATAATATTCAAGACTCATTCGTTCTGTATTTTTATTTTTATTCTTGACTTCTCATAACTTGGCGATTCGAGAACATTGAGAAACATTAAGCACAGCAGAAACAACAGACAATTAAGGAAACTTCACATATTTGGTGAAATTTCTTTCGAAATATGACCCATTACCACAAGAACATTTCAGACGTATACAATAAAATGAGATTCACAATAATTATGCACGTTCTGAAATTCAAAATGAACTGCTACAGGTAAAGAGCAACGATATGAAAATAGCTAAGTCTAGAGATTTACTAACTTCACGTTCAGTTTCAATTGTAACGACCGCCATGTTAGGCAGATTTAAGTTGTAAATTGTCATTTATTTTATTCGTATACTTTCAAGTTAAGAACTTGGATTAAATTATTTATCTTAATTGTTTTCATAATCATATATATATTTAAGTTTAATCTTATGTTATAATATTATTCGCGTATTTTTGCAACATTTATTCAGAATTTATAGGCTAATAATTATCCCAAATAATATATGCAACGTTTTCATTGTTTTTCAAGCACAAGTTAAATACATTTCTTCTTAATATCGATTTTTGTTCAACAATGTACAAGATTGAAGTAATTTGTCTTCGTTATAAACTAAATCTTTATTTAATCATTTTTATGTGCAAGGGCAAATATGATTTATTTGATAAAATCAGTTTAGTTATTTCTATATAGTTTAACGTTGTAATATTATAGCAAAGTATTTCTCCCTCGTTTTCAATAAAATATCGTATTCCTATTGGCTGTTTATGTTAGGAGTGGGGGAACCACGCTTCGTTTTCTTGGCGATGTAAAAACTTCCACGTTGGCATTTTTAATTGTTTCCAACCTGAACTTTAGCTTACTATCGCTAATTAACATTGATGTGTTGTATAAATTATCAGTTTTTCTTGTGTTATTTTATGTTATGAGTTTGTATTGTAAGTTAGAACAATCTGTTATGCTGCGCCTCGCGCTTGAGGTAGCAGTTCAGGTCTTGCTATTAACTGTGAAGGCGGTGCGCGGACTTTCGTGTTTAATAAATTGCTTATCACTGCCTGCGAGCGTGCATGACCCAACAAATTATAACTTTTAACTTGTGCGAATCAGTATGTACGCGCGCGATTCGTGATTAAAGATTTTGGACATTTTAATTATAAAGTATTTGGAATTTTATTTACTGTCACGTGTCGCAATTCGGTGGTTTCCTTCCTGGAGGAAGGGTGGATCGTCTTAATCCCGATCCCTGGGTGAGAACTGGTGCTCCCAACTGACCAGCCGGAGCAAGGAGCGGTGTGTTGCCAATTCGGATCTCCATAACCTGGAGTTGCGAGTGGTGGCACATTGCATTGCATTTTGTGGCACCTGAGCAACGTACGTTGCATTGCATTTTGTGTAGCCCCAACGTGGGGCGTTGCACAATATTTACTTTCTTTAAGTTCTTAACTTCTTTTACATTTCGATATTTTGTAAGTGAACGTGACCTAACGCAAAACAGCACAACAATGTTTAACATACAACAGTTATTGTTCATTGTTGAAGCTCGTTACAGTAGCTATGAAACTACATCCAAAAACTGACGACCAGACACACATAAGAATTACATTGTACTTTTACTTAAAGTAAAAGTTCTTCATGCCGGATTTCCATTCAAAGTGGAAAGATGCTGACATCTGCAGGATAGTACGTAAGTTTTTAATTTTATTATTTTTCAGTCGATTTTCTGTAATTTCTGACTAATATCGACGATGCGGATGAGTGATGATTTGATTGAATTAAAGAAAGGGCACTTACAAGGGCACCCATGCCCAGACCGAGATTCGAACACGGGAATTCCTGTGGCAAGATCGAAAGTCGGTCACTTAACACACTCCGTCACCGAACCGGCGTGTTTATGTTATTAATGCTACATTGATTTGGCTTATTTTTCTCCACTTTTCTGCCACTTTTGGCATAGGCGTGCGCACGGGGGGAGCAAGTGGGCAATTGCCCCCTCTAATCATGGACATACGCCGATTTTTTTTTCCACGGAGGGACAAGAAAGGTATTTTTCACTGCGGCATATTTCCCCTATAATAGTGTTGCCCCCTCGAGAAACACCACTTGAATTTGAAATTATTTCATTAATGTAAATTACTATGACTGAAATCAAATTATACGTGTGAAATATATATTTTAGGCTGACATTTGATTTCTAAGGGGGAAGTATGGCCATCCTTGCCCCCCCTCTCCCAGACGTTCTTGTCCCTACATTATTATACTTTCACCTAGAAATTTAGGGTAGAGGAATCTTATCGTCGTTATTGATTGATTGATTGATTTAGTTTATTTTACTTCGCGTTTTGTGCCTCTTGGCTAATTTGCGAAAATGGGGATGAGTGATGAAATGATGAAATTGATGAATGGACATTCACAAACAACCAAGCCCGACCAGGATTCGAACCCGAGACCCTTGGCGTCGCAGCGCGATGTGCTAACCACTCGGCCACAGGGTCGGGCTATCGTCGTTATTAAACAATATTATACTCTTAAAGAGAATCAAGTATTTTCAAGCCGATTAAAGTTCAAAGCAACTACGGGAGAAGGGGGTGCAGTGGCGCAACCACAGGGGGGCAATCGGCATTGCCCCCTATCCAACGTTGGACGGAAATCAATTATAGGGGGGCAAACATTGAGGTAAAAGAAAGCAAGACTAGTAGAATCTAAGAGAAGCAGGAAAAAGGATACTCAGATGGAATTAGTTTTCACGTCTTTCTTGCATTATTTCTTCCAGAATACCAAGAGCAGCTGCAGGGGACACAAAGGGGCAATTGCCCCCATCGATATTACATTTTACACAAATAAAAATACATTTCGTAAAATTTTCTTGCTCGCTTCGCTCGCATTGTTTCCTTTTTTTACAGTCTTGTCAAGTTCAGAGCTCTTGCCCCCCCCCCCCCTAATCAGAGTGTCTGCGCACGCCTATGACTTTTGGCTACTCGCGAAGATGAAGATGATGGGACAGTCACAAAGAACACCCATTCCCAGGCCATCATTTGAACCTGGAGACTTGCGTATTAATGTTATATATGTTCAAAAGTGTTTGTCTGTGGCCAACAGGTCTTAGAGTGCCAAAGCCTGCCAACCAGATTTCAGTTAGATTGCGCTTAGTGAACTCATAGCTGCTGTACACAGCTTGATAGTTTAGATTGCAGAATTGCTAGTTATTCTCCTTATCTGCTATTTTATCTACTAGTTATATCCCGTGTGTTATATTTTGTGCTAACAAAATATAACACACAGGATTTTCCTGAAGTAACTTGGATTCTTGCGATAACACGATTATGCCTTGTTTCCAAATCAAACACATTTTGCTAACGAAGGCAGTTTTTTCTAAATCAAAAGCACTATACACGTTAAGTTTCCACCCTATATCTCATGGATTCCTGTTATTTGGAAGTCAAGTAAAACTGTAGGACTTCTCCCGATAAGGTTTTTCCCTACCGTTTGGTAGGAGACGTCGTGGAAGTTCCACCTAGGACAATGGGCCTGCCTCTTCGTTGGTGGCCCTATACTAGGTGTGATAGTACATGACGTTTTCCGAGCTGTACGAGTTCGTCAGCTCTGGAATATTGCTGGGTCGGGAAGGTCCTTCTATGGCTCAGCATCCACTGTTGTTATGCTGAGGTGAACTTGGCCAGCTTGCCACAGTACAATTACAGTAATCACAGTAATCCTTGAGATCTTCCATGTTACTTCAGGAAAGTGTAGCTATGTAATGAAGTAAGTCTTGATAGCCAGTGTGTATGTAGGTATGCACATAGTAGGTATATAATGTAAGACCACTAACGGTTTTTCCTTTTGAGTCTGCGAAGTACAGTAATTCCTTAAGCTTGTAGGTTAGGTTGAGTGATAGGTATTTCAAGTGCTTTGTGCAATATTTATTACCTTAGATTTAACCATATCAGTATTGCAGACTCAAAAGGAAGAATGGTGTATTACAAGAGATCGCTGTGGACAAGAAAGCGAGATTTTGTTATACACAGTTGGAATCGACATTTATATCGAGTGTATTTGCATGCGATATATCAAGTCGATTGCAGTTGGTTCTCCGGCACAAGGCTGTAAGGTACAAATGGCTTTGCGTCCCTCTTCCAACTGAAAAAAAGAGGCCCTCGCAGATGGTAGAGACGTTGACGGCGTTGTGAGGCTTTGAACTGACATCTACCTGTACCAACCAAACCGCATCTTTTCAGGATCTTAAGAGACATATAGGTATTGCCCAGGAACTCTCGACAGAATTATGGAAGCTATTGCACCGACAGGAAAGCATATCAGATGTCCTAACTTCATGGCTTCAAAATCAACAAAACAAGGATGTTCACAGAGACGAATTCTAGGTAAAGAATTGTGGAATCTAAACCTGGAACCATCTCTAGAAAAATTAGGAAATATTTCGAGATCAAAAGCACAAATAGACTATGCAGACGACGTAATAATTGTAATATAAGATAATTCAAGAACAGAGTTGGAAAGGAAGTCCAGCATTGCGATAAACTCTTTCGAGGACTTGTGTGATACGGCGAAATTGATGAATGCCACCCAGGAGACACACTTTATAATCCTACAGGGTAAGCTGAATGCTAATAAACACCCACAGATGAAACTCAGAGAAAATTTTTAGAAGAGTAAAGGAAGCTAAATATCTAGTTGTGAAATTACAAGAAATGCAACGATCACATGGATTATGTAACTTCAAAAGCTGAGTGCGTAATAAACAAATTGGTAGCAATAGTTTCAAGGTTCAAATACATTCAAACTCCCTATCTCGCTTATAAACCCATATATATTCATAATCTACAACGCGATTATTTCTTTCGACGGACCAATCTGAGTAGACTACCTAAAATATACTAAAATAAACATCTATTTCACTCTGTACCCCTTAAAAAACCTAATCCGTAGAGCATAGCTGTCTCCTGCTAAAAGAACCATATACGTGTAGCTATTGTTCATATAAAACAGTGCAATTCAATTATATGCGATGCATCACGATGAGCTATTCTCATTAACATTGATAGCAATTACATATTCGGATGAAGAAACAAACTTATCGCATGGTTGCCAGGTGCATGTAAGTAACACTATTTTCATGAAAATTTCCAAGTTTCTTTTTTATTGTTTTCAGTAATTCCATGATGTATACAGTTTCGAAACACACCTTTTGTGGCACTGAAACACCAGCCAATGCACAGTCTTAATTTCTAAAAACAACGATTTTCCTAGTTCCCCCTTAAAGACGCCTCATCCGATTGGCTATCGGTAGAAATGAACATTTCTTTTTTCACTGTCACTGCCATAGATGCCGAGCTAATCCACCTAACCAAACTGAAAATTACCGACGGCATGTCCGTACATGTGTGTTATGTGCCATTTTTCATGCTTTTTAAAAATATATATCTGGCAACACTGCGTGGACACTAATGAAATCCAATCATTGTTCCCCGGTCTAAAAATATATCCATGAACAAGGCTTCAATTTGGTATAAGGATTATACGTGCACCACTTCCGGTTCAAAAGTTGTACTATCCCCAACTCCGGCTTGCGTTGTAAATGGAAAACCCGATAGGTTCGGTTCTGTAGCCGACTCTGAAATTAACCCCTCCCAACAGTAATCTCTGGATCCACCACTGCCCGAAGTTCGTATTAGCAAAGAACAAAATCTACTCGTCATAATACAACTTGCGTGAAATCATTTCCCGAGCACCTGGTGATATCTTGAAAGCAGTTGAAATTTTTGTTGCATTGTGACTTGGAGACAAGACCAACAAGTAGGTGTAAAATGAAACCCTCTCTTATGAACACTGCTTGGAAAGGGGGGGGGGGGGGCTCACACAAATGGATAGGCAATTATCGAAAACACAAAGGGACCACTTGAATAAACAAAATAAAAAACAATGCTCAACAACGAAAGAAAGACAAAGCCGTTGATCTTTGTTGAGACTCTCGTCAATACAATAAAGTAGTCTAAATGCGGCTTCTCTTTGAGATTAGGGTTGGCTTTCCTGTTGTTTACAATAGCGGTTCAGTTCAATACTTATCATTCGATGCTGGATGCAACGACATGTTTTTGTTTTTTTGAAGTCACAACCATGGGCGGAGTTTGAGCTTTTGCTTTGGGGGGCCAGACTCTCAGAGAAGCATATGATGTACCTGAGGGTTAGTGAATATCCCCTAGTTTATAAGGGGTCCGGAAATTTAAAAAAAAAAAAAAACAACTTAAAAACACTGAGTTTTAGTCCTTTTAGATTTGAAAATCTTAAATATCCTCGGTTTATTAAACAAATATAGTATATTGGTTGTCAGTTTTAAAAGAAGCAAAACAGTACGATTATTGCATTTTGCATTTCATTAATTTTTTATTGATATAATACTCGTATTACTTAAAAAAGTTACGGTACAGTGTCAATCAAAAGTTTTAGGACAACGACATTTTAAACTAGGCAACCCAATTTACACAAGGCGTTGGTGGGTTGCGTGTAGAGTTAGGCTCAATTTCAAGGTTGCCACATGCACAATAAATATTTATAATATACGAGAAAGAAATAAAAACAAGTATTAGTGTATAAATGTATTCAAAATATCACTATTATATCGCCAGTGACAAAATTCTTTCTGAAAGAAAAAGAATAGGTTTTCTAGTATTTCATCGCTGATGAGTCTACAGAAAGGAAAAGAGGTGAGAGAAACGAGAGGTGACAAAGGACAGGAGAAAGAGAAAGCGAAAGGAGAAGAGGAAAAGTAGAGGAGAGAAGAAAGAGAGGATAGACGAGGAGAGGAGATGTAGTGAGGAGAATGGAAAAAGTTTCTAGGAGAGATGAGGAAAATGGAGCCAACAAGAGAAAAGAGAAGGAAAACGAGATCAGAGAAGAGTGGAGAGTAGAGTAAAGGAGAGAAAAAGAGAAGAACGAAAAGAAGAGGAGAAAAGTGCGTGGAGTCGGAAATCTAAGACAGGAAAGGAGATACGAGGAGTGGAGATGTGTGGGATGGAGATAAGATGCGAGAAAAGTAGGGAAGGCGATATGAGATAAAAGCAGAGTAGAAGGAGTGGAGACAAGAAGAAGAAGAGAAGAACAGAAGTGGCTGAAGAGAAGAGGTAGTTGCAGAAAATATCGTCTCAGCGTCAAGAATTGATGCATTGGTCAAATTATCGACATGAAACATTCAATAACATTTTGAAATGTATTGGAGAATGTATTAGATCGGTGCGAAATGCCTTTTGGCTTAGTTCAGAGCAAGGTAAAATCTTCCATGTAAGATCTTTTATTTTACCTGCGATTATACCACTAAAAACATGAATGTAATTTTAAAATTTATAAGAATTATCCAATTTTTGTCCACTTCTCGGTTAGTTGAAATGGTGATTTTGTAATTTAATATTTCCCCTCCCACCCCATCGTTAATTGCAAACTGAATCATTCCGTTTCACACGGCGTGGACAATGAACACAATGGGATAGGTCTAAAACTTACGAAAATTTTCTGCCACCGGAAGGGTTTGAACCTACGACCATCAGATTGACAGTCCTGAATTGGAAACACTACCCTACAAGCTTTCGCTTCTTAAAGTAAGTAGAAGGAGCTGACCAATGTGAAATGTAGATGCAACTCTACTCCTACATATAATGTGCAAACAATACTTGTTTGTAACAAAGAAAACGAAGGTAGTACGACTAGCCGAAAACATTTAATGAAGAATTGCACATGATGAGAACTTTTCATTCGATATTTGCGGAGGTATCCTTGCATTGAACTCGAGTGGGAAAAGGGGTAAAATTAGTATGTCCTGAATTGCCACACATATAAATAGTTATTTCATTAATATTTGTCAATGTCTTTGAAGCAGTACAAAATTATCGTTAGAGTATCATAATTCACAATCTTGTACATGGAAATATCCTTTTGAACGTGTGTTAATTCATTTGTTTGTTTATTATTTTTATAAATTCCATTTGCAGAACAATGTATTCACTATACACTGCTATTACAAATAATGTTACCATGCTCTTGTTTATAATAAAAGGAGAATTAAAAAACAACACCTCCTAAGGAGATCGAACCTGGGACTCTAACCAATAAACCACGCCCTTACCTTCGTTGAAACAACAGTTCTTAATTACTCTCTCGCGTCAATATTGTAAACGTTATCCTGCAAAAAGAAGTTCAACACTCTGATATAGCTCTGTACTTCTAGAATTACTCTATACACATTCATTTGAAATTTAACTCTGAATTTATTTCTTCGTTGTTAGTATATCTAAGGTTGTGAATATATTTTATTTGTAATTGTATAACGGTTACATGAACATCTACGAAATCGTTCCTTATAATAACCTCAGGTTGACCAAGTTGTCAATATAAACAAATGGAATACAGATTGTCTTCGAGCTTACATTGTAAAAAAGGAGAGGATACACGTATTACTATCCCAATACTTATTCAATAAGGTTTCTTGGTTGTCAGAAATTATCACTTAAACTATTTCATGTTGAGCTAGTGCCCACCTAGCCGCCTCTGATGAAATCCATCATTCTTCAGATTCTCTTTAAAATTCGACTCTGGTCACTTGTAACTTGCTGGGCCTTGAATAGGGTGAGTGAGTCACTTTGAACACAAGCAAGCTACGCTACCAAGGTTGTCTGCCTTTGAAAACCAAGTAATTTTTTTTCATCGTTTCCGAACGCGATTGCTATTGTAGAAGTATATATTCTCTCAAAAGAGCTTGAAAGGAAATTAGACCAATGTTCTCCCGTCGTTTGAAACCAAATATTATCTATTAAACGAAAAGTTCATGATTGTCAATAAACCTATCTGAGCATAAGGTGGATGTAAATAATAAATTTAATACAAAGATTCTCCAAAATTTCACCTAATGTGTCTACGTCAGGCCAGTACCCAGGGGGGGGGGGGGCATGGGGGCCATGCCCCCCTCGAACCATGAAATATTTAAATGTGAACCTATCAATAACTACGAAAATAACATTGTCGATTTTAAAAATGTGTAAAAATTTCAATTTTGTTCTTACATAAATGAATCTCTTTCTTGCACATAAGTCTTCAGGCTGCAATATTGGATGGTTTTAGTTTTATAATGCAAGGCTAGCAGACGTCCGATTCACCGATTTAGTCAGGACAGTGCGTTACTTTCAATCCCTGTCCCGACTTTTTCGAACTGCAATCGTGATGCGAGAATGTCTCTTTATTATTGTTTTTTTCTTAACTCAAAATTAGACATGTTCTTTATTGTAATAATAATTCCTAGTATGCAACATTTAATTTATTTATATACGTCAATGACAGAAATGCAAGCAATATTTTTATTTATATTTAACCCAATCAAAATAAATGTGGAAGAATTTAAAAGAAATGAGAAAGAGCGGAACTACTGTTGCTCTACTTTAAAAATTGTTGTTCTTCGCGGAAGAAAAATAAGAAGGATTTACTCCAGCACCTTAACACAGTGTCCTACGAGTCTCTCTTGACCAATACTGTCAAATGTGAAGAATAAAATTTTCCGCCTGTTTAAGTCTAACGTTGCGTAGATTTGGTAGTTCGCAAACGGTGTAATTATTTCGTGTTACCTTACGCAACAGCAAATACGTTTCATAAGACTGTTCTGAACACTAGACTTGCGTCAGTAAACATGCATTTCGTCTGTTGCAGTATCACAGGAAAAGAACATCGTCGTGCAATGTTCAAGCCTCTAGATATTTTTCATTAATGTCTAATCACAACAATAAGTTAGAAGAAAGAACTCGCATTTTCACAACTACCAATATTCTCGTTTTTCTTCATCACTTCGAAAATTATTTCTCCAAGATATCTGCTATACTACAAGAAAGCTATCCAAAATTAATTTAAAAGTTCAACTACATGTATACCCAACGTCATTTACAATATTGGAGAGACAGAATACTTAAAAATTGTTGTTTCAGTCGAAGGTAAGGGCGTGGTGTATTGGTTAGAGTTCTTGAAAGCATTGATCGCGGTCTCAGGTTCGATCTCCTTAGGAGGAGTTGTTTTTTTATTTCTCCTTTTATTACAAAGAAGAGCATGGTAACATTATTTGTAATAACAGTGTATAGTGGCTACATTGTTCTTCAAATGGAATTTATAAATAAATAAACAAACAAATGAATTGACACACGTTCAAAGGGATATTTTCATGTATAAGATCGTGAATTATGATACTCTAACAATAATTGTGTACTGCTTCAAAGACATTGACAAATATTAATGAAATAACTATTTATATTTGTGGCAATTCAGGACATACTAATTTTACCCCTTTTCCCACTCGAGTTCAATGCAAGGATACCTCCGCAAATATCGAATGAAAAGTTCTCATCATGTGCAATTCTTCATTAAATGTTTTCGGCTAGTCGTACTACCTTCGTTTTCTTTGTTACAAACAAGTATTGTTTGCACATTATATGTAGGAGTAGAGTTGCATCTACATTTCACATTGGTCAGCTCCTTCTACTTACTTTCAGGAGCGAAAGCTTGAAGGGTAGTGTTTCCAATTCAGGACTGTCAATCTGATGGTCGTAGGTTCAAACCCTTCCGGTGGCAGAAAATTTTCGTAAGTTTTAGACCTATCCCATTGTGTTCATTGTCCACGCCGTGTGAAACGGAATGATTCAGTTTGCAATTAACGATGGGGTGGGAGGGGAAATATTAAATTACAAAATCACCATTTCAACTAACCGAGAAGTGGACAAAAATTGGATAATTCTTATAAATTTTAAAATTACATTTATGTTTTTAGTGGTATAATCGCAGGTAAAATAAAAGAACTTACATGGAAGATTTTACCTTGCTCTGAACTAAGCCAAAAGGCATTTCGCACCGATCTAATACATTCTCCAATACATTTCAAAATGTTATTGAATGTTTCATGTCGATAATTTGACCAATGCATTAATTCTTGACGCTGAGACGATATTTTCTGCAACTACCTCTTCTCTTCAGTCACTTCTGTTCTTCTCTTCTCCTTCTTGTCTCCACTCCTTCTACTCTGCTTTTATCTCATATCGCCTTCCCTACTTTTCTCGCATCTTATCTCCATCCCACTCATCTCCACTCCTCGTATCTCCTTTCCTGTCTTAGATTTCCGACTCCACGCACTTTTCTCCTCTTCTTTTCGTTCTTCTCTTTTTCTCTCCTTTACTCTACTCTCCACTCTTCTCTGATCTCGTTTTCCTTCTCTTTTCTCTTGTTGGCTCCATTTTCCTCATCTCTCCTAGAAACTTTTTCCATTCTCCTCACTACATCTCCTCTCCTCGTCTATCCTCTCTTTCTTCTCTCCTCTACTTTTCCTCTTCTCCTTTCGCTTTCTCTTTCTCCTGTCCTTTGTCACCTCTCGTTTCTCTCACCTCTTTTCCTTTCTGTAGACTCATCAGCGATGAAATACTAGAAAACCTATTCTTTTTCTTTCAGAAAGAATTTTGTCACTGGCGATATAATAGTGATATTTTGAATACATTTATACACTAATACTTGTTTTTCTTTCTTTCTCTTATTTTATAAATATTTATTTGTGCATGTGGCAACCCTGAAATTGAGCCTAACTCTACACGCAACCCACCAACGCCTTGTGTAAATTGGGTTGCCTAGTTTAAAATGTCGTTGTCCTAAAACTTTTGAGAGACACTGTACAATAGAAAGCTTCAGAAATTTTAGAAAAATGAAATTGAAAAGTTCTTTTGATGCCTCAGCAGTAACTGTTGACTCAACACAAACGTTTTACGGTTTTCTTTCTTCAAACTTTACACATCAATCAAATCGTCTAAGACCCGCTATTGCGGCGCAATTACCGCACATGCCATCTTGCCAAACGTCAAGATTTGCGGTATGGCTTCATAACAAAAATGTAGTAATTGAACTTAATCATGTGTTATTCTTTTAGTCTTTTTTAAATTGGGAACTCCAGAACTCCGCCTATGGTCACAAAACAATATGACACTGCAAGTGCTAATAGTGCCTTCGACTGAATGTAGGTTTCGAAAGAGAAGTGCGGAAGAAAATGAGTGAGCAAGTACTTCTTCGCACACCTTGGCGCCACAGTTGCAATAGGATATAGACAGGGGCTGTGTCAGAGCATGGAAAGAGGCGCATTACACACCAGTGGCGTATCGTTGTGTTTATCGCCGGTAAACCAACTTCTTCTACATATTTGTATACATTTAGCTTTATTATTGGGTATTGTGAACTTTTAACTTGGATCCTGCCAATGTTTCAAAAGTTTTCGACGAATAAATGTGCTCGACCACATAGCCTACCTACGAGGAGAAGGCGCTTCAGAACTCGTACCTATATTTTAAAAGTACAGTAAAACCCCGTTAATCCGGATCCCGTTAAGCCGGACTTCGCTTAATCCGGACAAACAAAAGAAAAAAAAAGCAGAATGCAAGGTTTTAAATGTGGCTAGAAGTCAACAAGAGAAATGCCCAAAGAAAAGGCAGTCAACCAGTGATGAAATTCTGTTTCCCGCAGACATTGTACTGTACTGTATAGCAGTGGCGGCCGGCAGCAACTATGATGGGTAGTGCCAACGTGATCAAGTAAATAGAAAAGAAAACTCCGCAATGCCCCCGCCCCCACCTTGAGGTTGCACCACTAGCCAAGATGTTTGTCCTCGTTTGGTAACGTGGAAAACAACATGTGTTTAAGTAATAACGTACTAATCCGATTCATCTTCACTCACTAACCTATCTTTATACACTACAGGAAACTTCCCTAAAAATATAAGAATTACAAGAGGAAAGGAAAAACAAATCCAATCACCTTCTCCTCCCCCATGCACACGTATTCTAACTGGATGTCGAAAATATCTTTGTTATGAAAAGAAATTGTCGAAATGCCAAAGGAAACTCGCATCATCATAGGATATTTTAAAAAAAAGTCTGGATGGCTCTCTTGGTGCATCTATCTGTTATCAAAAATGTTAATTTAACTTTGGAAAAATATTAGGTTCGTTTCTCCAAAAGTAGGCAGAAATTACTTCCCCAACGGGTCTTACAAACCAGTCGTATTTAGCGACTTTTTTCTGAAGGTGGCAACTGTGTCGTGTCAACACTGCGAAAGTTCCCTCGCCAGGCCAGGCTAAGACTGGCACGGTTTCTTATGGGCTAACCCCGCCCCCTGCCACTTTGTTCTCGGCTCATGGTGGAAATGTTCCTCGCTGAGACTTCTTCAACCCTCTGCACGTGTGTCAACTTGGTTAGGTCCGTGATTAGGCCAGCTCTTCCGCGGCACGGACGCGAGGGTACGAACGAAAACAGCTGGCGATGCAGTGAGGAGGTTGGGGCGGTCGTCACGTCAGCTTGACCGATTGCAAGATTCGAATCTCCTTGTCTGTAAACTATCAATGTATTATTTTAACTTTACTTGGCGACGTATGAATTCCTTCTGAGGGTAGTGCCATGGCACGGCGGCTCTACCCCTTGAGCCGCCGCTGCTGTATAGTGTATTTAGACCTATGCCCTTTAAATACACCATAATAAACGTGTTTTGTTTCTATAAACGGAGTTTTAATGCACTTTCTACTGTTCGTTTAGGTTATTTCAGTTAATCCGGACTTATCCCCACCAGTCAACTTATCCCCACTGTTAGTCCGGATTAACGAGGTTTTACTGTAATTATAATTGCCGATTTATTCTTGAAGGCGAATGGATGATATTCAACGAACAACTTCCCCCACAATCACACCCGCATTAGGGTTGCCAGATTTCTAAAATAAAAATAAAAAACGGGACATATAGACATGGATAGAGTTAAATTTATTTTTATAAAATTTTTAAACATTACAAAATCAATTGCAGTTTAAAGCATTGTTACATTGCCGAATTTTTAACATTTTGACAAAATATAGTAATATTTGAGTGAACACTTGACGTCCTTTAAGACGACCTTTGTTTAGAATAATCACTACTATAAGACCATTTTTTTTGGCATGACGAAATAAAAGATAACTTTTTACATCACCAAAGCCCTGAATATTATCCACTCCACTCTGATTCCATTGACCAAGAAAAGAAACAAGTGAGAGCTGTATTAGAACCAGAACTGCCTTTGCCAGTCGTGAGTCGCTTCTTATTCGACATATCGACAATCGACAATGAACAGTTCTACGCCAATGTTAATATGAGGATTGATAATTGGCATCCAATTAGGTTAGTTATAAATTGTTATTAATTTCTTGTTGTATAAAATGATTTTGAAATCTAAATTAGTTTTTCTTTAGCTAAATACAGGGCAAATGGGCGTCCCGAGAACATTTTCCGGGACACCGGGACATTTCTTTAAAAAAGGGGACAATCCCGTATATACGGGACGTCTGGCAACACTAACCCGCATGCCATATACATTTAAAATGTATATTGCGTCATTCATATTTCTTGTTAATTTTCTTAGTTATGTTCTTGTTTATGTAATGGTGTCATCCCATATTGAACACTGTAATTGGGCATGCGCCTGTTGTGTTTCAATTAAATAAATAAATAAATAAATGATTCCGGCAAGCGTTTCAGAGCGTGTTGTAAACGTAGCTGATGATAAGCATTGCGCTTACCCGTGTTTGTGGCAGTAATTCAAGCTACAAATTTGACAATTATATACTAAATGTAGTCCTTCGGATTTTGCTTAATCTCGTAACAATGACCAGAGTGTCTAAAAAGATGTTATTTGCCACAAAACAACACTGTATAAAGTTACGTAACATCCGAAAGAAATGCAGGACTAGAGAGCCTGTTTCTCATGGAATTAATACAGGGTGTCCCACGAACGGCGCAACAGGGAATTAAGAGTGGCGTTACTTTGTAACCGAAACCTGTACATACATAAGTCATACACCAAATGTTAGCCCTGTCCAAGTAGATATTTTTAAACATAGAAACAACAAACGGGGTGCAGTGTTGTTCATGCAGTGTTGCCAAATGTAAGTGAAAGTGTAAATTTATTTTTCCACAAAACATGGAAAATTGCATGTCAAACATTCGTACGGAAATTTGGACGTCAATTTCCACCTTGGGTAGGTGGACTATTTCGCCATCTATAGTTCAGAGAAGAAAACTGATCGTTTTCGTGTATAGCCAATCCTGAAATGCCTCGTAAAGGCGTACCGGTCCAAATGGGTGTTTTAAAAAAAAAATATGAGGTACAGTGGCAACACTGTTGATGTTTGAAGAGCCTACAAGTTACAGATTGTTCAGAAACTAAAGTGCAGTGATAAACCCGCTAGGTTTGATTATGCTAGTGAAGTGCTATCACGCATTGATGATGACAATGAATTCCTGACACGCGTAACATTTTCAGATGAGGCTACCTTCCACATTTCCGGAAAAGTGCATAGGCATAACTGTAGAATATGGTGTGAGTAGAATCCCCATGCAATTGTTGAACATGAACGCGACAGCCCCAAGTTGAATGTGTGGTGTGGTTTGATTCCGTAATTGGGCCCTTTCTCTTTCAGGAAGCTACAGTTACAGGTGCAAGTTACCTGTAAATGTTGCAACAGTATGCTGTACCTCGTATACCTCATGGGTACATGTTTCATTATGCCCGTTGTGTTACTAACTTTCTTAATAACAATTTCGCTGGTAATTGGATAGGGAGGGGTAGACCCATTAAATGGCCACAACGGTCACCAGACTTGCCTCCGTTGGACTTTTTCCTTTGGGGTTATGTGAAGACTATGGTTTACCAAACATCTGTGCAATACCTCAATGATCTCCGTGGAAGAATTGTCGATGCATGTGGCTCCGTCACTCATCAAATGTTGAAGAACACTTGGTTGGAGGTTGAGTACCGCCTTGATGTTTGTCGAGCCACCAAAGGAGCACGCATTGAGATCTATTAAGGTGAGATTTTTTTCTTGTTCTTTGGTTAAAAAAAATTATGATTTTCTCTTCCAAATAAACGTTATTTGACATTTCTGTCGTTAACGATTGTTGAGTTATTTAAATTCTTTATTGGTATATTTTTTCTCGGACACACTGTATTGTATATAATATGTGTCAAAGAAACTTCGAATACGTACACAATGTAGTGTCCACGTCGCTCCATGCTGCATATAGCCTATGTGAAACATATATCGTGCATGAAAGTTATACATGTTAATGTAAAAAAGAATTATATTTGAAATGCATTTATCAAGTATTTTCTGTCTTTCAAAAATAGTTTGTGTGCTTGTTTTCCATTTTTAATGTGAAATTGAACGTGTTGAAAAAATAATTCAAATCGTTTGTTCGAACACAAATGCTTTAGCACCAACTTCTATCTTGAGTAATTTATGAGGATAGTAACGTCTTTGATACTACTACTACTACTACTACTACTACTACTACTACTAATAATAATAATAATAATAATAATAAAAATCATAATAATGTTGGTCCCGTGTTCTAATTCCAGTAAGGGCATGAATGTTTATGAGTGTCCATTCATCAATTTCATCATATCATCACTCAAATTAGCCAAAAATGCTACAAGAAGCGAAGTAAAATAAAGCAAATCAATAATAATAATAATAATAATAATGTTATAATAAAAAAAAGACAAAAAATCGTGGTTGCGCCTCGGGTCTTGGTACTGAGAATACAAAATCGAATCATAATGATTTTAACAACCTAGCAGAGGCGGCGCCAGGATCAATCATCAAAGGGTGCTGAGGGGGTGCGGAATGAAATTTAGGGGGTGCGTTCTTGGAAATAAAGAAAAAATTGAACATTGAATGTGTGCTTTAGCCATTATATCAAGTACCAATGAACTTTTAGCAGAATTCTATGAAAAGATGCCAGTGAAACATAAAATTGCTAGTGACATGATTAATTTTTCTTGCTTGCTTTGACCACCACCACCACCACAACAACAACATGTGCAGAGAAGTAAATGCGGCTTCCCTTTCAGGTTAGTATCAATGGCTTACCTGTAGTATACAATAATAGAGGTGTTTCTTCAGTACCTACGCTCAGTATCACGATATAATTTTCGTAAATCTTATCGTCCCTCTAGTAATATAAAGCCTTTTCACTCCAAAGTAAAATTATGTAATGACACCATGAAGGTTATAAGTGCTTTCGGGTGAATTACCAAAACAGGTTTGGTTAAGTTTTTTGGTAAGCAAATATACACGATTACTAAAGAGTATTTAGTACTAACGAATAATCATATAATTTGTTTATTGCCCGTTTAAACGAATTTTTAGTAGCCAGATATTGTAAGCTTTATGTCTTTGAAAAGTTATAACAGCATTTTCGGTTGAAAATAATTTTTGGATTGGTGGTGCTGTAAGGGGTGCAGAAGAAAAGTTAGGGGTGCGCAAGCACCCTTTCGCACCCCCCCTGGCGGCACCCCTGATTAACCTACCAACAACAAATCGTAACGAAGTAAAGTAATACTTTATTTTTTTTGTTCTCGGGACTTCGAACTGGCCATGACAACACGAACACTGAAAAACACTTAATGAACGAACAGGCCTGTCAATCAAGACCTTCTCTTAAAATATTCTATGTTTAACAAAACCATGTTTATACATTTTAAAATGAAGAATAAAAAAAAACCTCCAATATAAGGAAAATAAACAAAATAATGTTCACAAAGAATCGTCATTTTATTTTCATGATGTAGAGGTTGTTTTAAAAATCGATTCCTTCATGTACGTAAAATTTACGTAGCGATAGTTACATATTGGAACACGCTAGTGTTTTAGGGTTAATACAACTGTAAAATACGAACTAGATTTACATAATGAAGGGAAATAAAGATGTCTCACAACTTTATGCAACAATGCCTTGTCTTTGTTTTCGTTTTGTGCAGCTCTTGTGTAGACGTGTTGGTTCAACAATGTGTTTAAACTTTCTATTTCTCCTTCTTCCCACGAGCCTTCAAAATAATATTGTGAAGGTTGTTTGGTTTGCGATAACAAATTTCTTCGCTCGGCATACGCATAAAAATACAGTGTGTTTTAAAAGTCCTGCAGGATTCTAAGCCAAGCGTCAGGTTAACCTTGCAGCAGGTTTTATGTATCAATCCGCGCGAGAACTGAGCTCAAAATCTTCCGTGCCAGTCTTTCCTCAACCGCCGAGCTGCTTACATCGGAGACACTGAGAAAATCTACAGTATTGCCAACCGCACAACACATCAAAACCCGCATGCATGTCAAGTGGATTGTATTTTTGCTTCTCTTTGTCTCCTGAAACATAACATTTTAAAAGTACTTTCTGCGCATATATTATTTAATAAATGTGTCATTAATATAAGAGCGAAACAACTTCTAAACATGAGAGCATGTGTGTATATTTCGAGCACGCAAAAATAAAAATAAACAAAGATAAAAGTAAACAACGATAGGCCCCTCTTGAATTTAATGACAAATTATTGTTTTTGGTTTAGAAAGAAATAGATTTATGAAAAACTTGGTTGCTTCGTTCGCAATACATCCGTTACTGTAAGACACACGCACTTCAAGTTGTACCACCAAAAAAGCATGATTTGTTATTGGTGATATATACAATCAGGTGCATTGTCTGTCGCTATTACTCTGGTTTCAATTTATGAATCACTTCACTAAACCAGGATTCAAATCTTGGTCTGTCTATTTGTTGCTGATAATCACCCTTCCCTTTCTTTGCGCTGAAAAGTAAATATGCGCCTTCAACAAAGCTTTCATTGCCGCCAGTGGGTGAAACAATAAGCCTCCCCCTTCCCCTCATCGTCGGTTTCTTCAGCCCTGGCGGTGGTTTTGCATGGTGGTATCCTTCCATGGTTTATTCCCCCTTCCCCCACTCACCGAGTTGAAGGACGTCTCGTCCAAATAATAAACATGTTTCTTCTCACTGCGATATATTTTAATACAGCGGAGATTCTTTTGTCGTCAAACAACAAACAATCGTTTCCTCTTGCTAAACTCAAACCGCAAATCATTCAACACCCGTGATACAATTCGTGTGCACATTGACGGCAAATCACCTCACGCCCTGTTTTACTTTGATCTTGTTGCCGCAAGGAGGATTATGCATTTAAAACAACTTGCTTGACTTTGAAGAACATTTCCTTTCGGATGAAGCCCAAAATAACATTCGGGTAAAACCGCGCGCTGAACAGGAGATTCAGCCATTCTCGCCGCTCTACAATAAACATAGGGTTAAAATAGTGGGATGTGCAACACTGGTATCAGCGATTTCACGCGCTCTGCAACGCATTCAGTCTCGCTCGACTCGCTCTAAAGTTTCAATGTCTCTTCAACGCAATACAGATTCGAGTTGGCGAATCTGCGGTTCTAAGTTCGTCTGCACAGTGATTGCAACCAATTAAGTCCATACCTGCTAATGGATGTATTATTTTGTCTGTATTTTACAAATTAAATAACTGTTTTCTTGCAAGTATGCAGTTGTGTCGGAATAGAACCCGTCTCAGTGGAACTATATTCTTGCGCGCACGTTTGGATCTACATATGCTAAAACCTGCTGCAAGGTTGACCTGACGCTTAGCTTATAAACCTATAACTTTTAAAGTAATAGGTTTATTACAACGATATATTGTTTGTTACACAGAGGAAACTTAAAAATTAATGTTTGATGTGGTTTGGTTCATCCCTAGATTTCCAGCTGGGCACCATTCACGTCAAAAAAACACACTTGTAATCTTAGTTTGAATCCGAGAACTGCGTTCTGACGGTGCTCGTGTGAATCACATCACGTATATTGAACTTCAGTCGTCAAGATCTGTCTTTCTGTGCACACACCTGGATCTTGACATGTCCCCACAGCCAGTAATCGCACGCCGTAAGGTCTGTTGACCTTGCGGGCCTAGGTGTGAGTTCTCTGCGGCCAATCTACGCATCTCTTTCCAATTGAGCAATACAATATTTCGTTGTAATAAACCTACTACTTTAAAGTTATACCGTTTGAACACACTCATGGGCGTCAGGAAGGGGGCAAGGGGGGGCGTGCCGCCCTGGAAAATGAAAGTAAACCAAAAATTATATATTTCACACATATAATTTCATTTCAGCCACAATCATATGTGTTAATTATTGCATGAATATGATAACTTCAAATTTAAGCTATGTTTTTTTTGAGGGAACAACACTATTATTGGGGAAAATGTGCCTTGTTTGCCCCCCCCTGGAAAAAAATACCATCCTTGCCCCTCCCTGAAAAAAAGCCTGCGGACGTCCATGAACACATTGTACATTAAAAAAAATGATACCAGGCCCGTAGTCAGAATTTTATTTAGGAGTAGGGCTTATCCCTTACCAGCAAGCGCCCTGCACCTATGAAACAATTATAAAAAGCGGCTGGTTTATAAACAAATGAAACATTTGTAGAATTTAGGGAGGCTTCACCCCCCCCCCCCCCGAGTCCCCACTGGCTATGTGCCTGGATAATACTAAATCTCGTCAACAAAGTTTGTCCAGGGGACCAGGTGAGTGACTTGACTCCCGGCCATTCCAGGTGGGTTGGCAAGCCTACTCTGCGTAGACACCCAAATGTCAACCTACATGGTACACCCTGAACTGCATTTTGCAGACTAGCGAGGCTATGACTATGAACTCACCCCCTCCCAATGCAGTAATTGAAACTTTGTATTGAAAGGATCCTGGGTTCTATTCTCGATCGAGGCACATTGCAATTGCACAAAGTTCAAAACTGAAGGTTGTAACGTGGAACCGATGTAACGAGTGCACTCTCGGTCCCCGAAATGACGTGTCAATCATACCCCGGCACGGGGCCAAACGTCGTTATGTGTACGGGAAACCGGTCGTGACTCACGGTCCAGTTATCAAGTTCGGTACTGAGACGGTCGTTTATTGTCATACTATTGCGAGGCGGAGATTAATACCTTGAAATGTTACACTGTTTTGTTTACCTTTGATATGTAGATTCGAACATTCATAACACACTAATAGCATAATATCTGGTACCTGAAAAACGTCAAATAACAACACTGACGAACGGTAAAAACTGAATATATATTGTAACAACAAAAAATATTGCAATCAACAACTGTTTACAAAGCCTCCTCACTCTCACAACATTCACTCTATCTCTCTTTCACACACATGAGGTATTTTTACATGTGAAGTATGGATACAAATCATGGATCTCATTAACATATCATTCCTTTTAATTTCTAAGCCTTTATGTGAATTTAGGGCATTTGTCTGCCAGCTCCCGTGCTCTTTTAAATTAACTTAAGTGCCAGCCCTCGGAAAGCGGTTAACTAAGACAATTGGGTCGGCGTGGTTAAATCTTTCGTTCGAATGAACGTATGCGTTGACTCGTAAGAACGACATTATACAAGTTTCTCGGACGGGGGTATTACCTATAAGCCTCTCTCGTCCAATGAGAACAACTACTCAATTACATAGTGATGCAAAAACTTAATTGGCTCCAGCTGCCGGAAATACACAAATCAATCGTCGGCGCGAGCGAAAATTACATCAAAAACCACTAAGCAACAAATAATACTATTTCACGCACACGACCTTGCAATAAAAACAACTACGCTTTCCACAATTAAAAAGGACTCATCAGTCAACTATTGACAAATTAAATGGCGCGACGGGGCGGTCGGTTACACAAGAAATGGAGCACACTTTGACCATTTATACTAAATATTAAAGAAATGAAATGGAGCTTCTAACGCTGAATGCAGACAATTAAATTAGAACATCTGAACATGAAATTACCCTTTTTTATAACAATACCACAAATTATCAGACGCGGGGATCAGGTTCGGGGTTTCCTGAGTAACTTTGCGAATAAGTGAGACTTCGGCGTTAACTGTACGGTGTTGATACTAACGACGCACGTTTACATGTACATGAGACCCTCTGAAGTATACTGTACCAGACTCTGCTACATGGCGTGGTTATTCATCTCTCCTGGACGCGGGACTTGCACACGGTTCCTTTGTGGCGAAATTGTCCTCCGAGGTCGATCGCGACGAGGAATAATTGCGACGACATGGTGTACTTGCACCTCCTCAGTACTTCGGGCGTTCCTCTTGTCACTAGCGTCGGGTGTACGTGGTCACGCGCCGGTTCGGAATATCTCTAGTGTCGGGCATCAATTGGACGTCGATCTGCAATCATCTCTCTCTGGTGCCGGGCTTCGTTTGGGCGTCGTTCTGGTATCATCCTTCCCTCTCTTTCTCTGGTAACTAGCTTCGGTTGGAACGTCGATCTGGAAACGTCCTTCGGGCTTTGGTTGGGACGTCGATCTGAAAGCGTCCTTCGGGCTTTGGGCAGTGTTTGGTTTCGGCGTCGTCTGACTGGCTTCGGCGTCGTTGCAGGCGTCAGGGAAGCGACGCCCCCCTTCTCTATCTTCTTTAGCCCTCCATCCTTATGCAGTCCACGCTTGGCAAAAACAAATCACCGCGTAATCTTCACCAAAATAAGGCGCACACTGGTAACTCCCTATCCGCAAGTCGCTCACAGTACGTAAGGAAACAAAGTTCACGGACACAAAACAATAATCACGCGAGAGTGTAGCGCGGAGATGCTCTCTCTATGAAATCCGGGCAAAAACTGTGTCTGGAATCATAGTACTGCCTATATATAAGAGATTCGAATTCTTCCGTTGAACAGGACGCTCTAGTGGCTTGGCTTCGCTTTCTCAGGGGATGGAAATGACCTCTGTCCATTGTCTTGAAAGGCGCGGTCGGCGACGCGTCCTGGATCCTTGCAGAGTTGAGCTCCAGCTGGTTTTCCTGGTCATCCGTGAACCTGGGTTCGAACGCCTGCTGCGACTCGAGCCCGGTAGCGGCGAAAATAATCTTTCCTTATCTCCGCGTTGGTGCAAATATGCCATGTTCTAGGCGGCGGCTGTCACTCAAGAAAAACCCCATCTCCCAACTCCCGACGTCTGGCTCGGATACAAGTTTATTCACAAAAATAAAACAAACCTCACACTTTCATGTTTGTGCATAAAATGAATCAATAAACAAAAAATAATTTATATCGAACTGCGTTTCACATGTCACTAGATACCGTGACATCTCGCCCTCCTTCCGATCAAAAAATTCTGTAGGCGAATAAAATTTTTCACTACTCAGGGGCATGAAATTTTGACTACAAATTTTTTAACACCCTGTACAAGAAAAGTTAACCAGTTCGATAACATAAAACACATGACATAAATGATACCTCCGATTTACATTATAAATATACATTTTATACACTCTGGGTATGGCGCAATGTTATTTTATACTTCTAAAATGGCGCGATGTCGCTTAACCATGTTTCGCCATCCCATTCCTCCCTTCGGCGCTGACGACCTGACGGGCCCGGCTGTGGAGATGTGTTGCTGGGATTCGGCCCGTTCGCGTTTCGCGTCGGGCTCCTTTGAACCCTCGGCGGGCTCCGCCTTGTGTGCCCATTGTCAGAACGCGGGCTCCCCGGTCTACTGTCCGGATGACGTTGGTAATAGCCGTTGCTTACCCGCCCGTTGAAGAAGTTGTTGTTGTCGCTGTTGCCATGGTGACCCGGCGACCTACGGCTCGGTCCACCTCGACGTCTCCTTCCTCGGCACTGGCGTCTGCGTCGCGGTGAAGGCGGATTGTCTAGAAAACGGCTTACTTCGGCTCCTGGAGCGTGTTGCTGCCCACCGTATCTTTGCTGGACCAGGTGAACGCGTGGATGCTTATTTACTCGGCTTCCTTCATCCTCCGGTCGTCTCCTTTTGTTCCATCTGTCACTCCGCGTCCTCTCGCGTTCCTCTTCGCACTGGTTTAGGTTCTCGAGCGTGAGCGACATGGCCTCTGCATCGAAAACGCACGCCCCGTTGAGATGCCGTCTTATCTCTTGCGGGTAATGATAAATTAGGGCCGCAATTATCTCCGACGTGGTCATCTGTGGCTGGAGAGCTTGGAACTCATTGAACTTAAGCCAGAAATATTGCGAAAAAGTAAGTCCCCCGTTCCTGTCGTACCTCTCGTTCCTCAGCTGGATGAGCATCCTTTCCACTTGCATAGGGCGCTGAAAGTGTGTCAGGAACGCTTCCCTAAACGCCGAGTATGAATGAAAGTGTCTTTCATTCCGATCCAGCCAGTTCTTTGCCCGATCTTGCATTAGGCCTTTCAGCACGAGTAATCGCTCCCCATCCGCAAGTCCTAACTCCCGGGCTGTTGCTTCAAATTCCTCGATGAAGGCAGACGGCAATATCCTGTCGGCCCCGGAGAACTTCTTGAAATGTTTCTTATATTCAGGCGGGAACAGAGCCCTTCTCGTCGGTGCTGGTTCAGACCGTATATCTTCCCGGGTTGAAGTTTGGGCTTCGAACGGTCGCGGCGATGGAAGATGTAGTCCAGGTTCCACTTCGCTTCCTCCGTTGACAAGCGTAGTCGGTCTTGCGTCACTCGCGCGCCTTGAAGACGAGGGGACCGCAGCTGGCTGTGGTGACGTCATAGCTGCCGGCTCTCGCGATGATCCGGGAACGTCGGCTACGTTCAGTCGTTGCAGTTTCTCCTCTATGTCCTTTATCTTCTCGGAATTCCCTTCCGCTAGACTCGCTGCTCGCCGTACCTGTCGCTCGAGGGCATCGTTGCTCCGATTACAGGCTGACTCCAGCTGTGCACATTGTTGGCCGATGTGTTGCAAAGCTCCTTCCTGCTCACTTACGCTCTGCGCCAGTGTTGCCACCTTGGCTTCCTGTTCATCGATGCGAGCGTCGGTCCTGGCGATCCTGGATTCGATTCGAGCCTCGGATTCTTGGATCGTCTGAAGGAGCCGTTGCGTCACTTCTTCTCCGGAGGCGCGAACCGTCCCTTGTAGGCGTTCTTCCATCCCTCGCACGTCGGTCTGCATCCCTTGCACCTCAGCCTTCAATCCCTGGATGTTGGCTTGCATCTCGGTCTGCATTCCTTGCATGTTGGCTTGCATCTCGGTCTGCATTCCTTGCATGTTGGCTTGCATCTCGGTCTGCATTCCTTGTATGTTGGCTTGCATCCTGGTTTCCATTCCTTGGAGCATCTGGAGAAGCAGCTGGAATTGGTTGGCACCACTTCCACTTCCTACGTCATCTTGTTCCTTGCTGTGGTCGCTGTCCGCACGTGACGATGTACCCCCTTGGGCACTTGGTATCTCCCTTTCCATTTCCAACGGGCCCTTGCACTGGGGACAAACCGGTCTGGCCCCCTCGCTGTTGATTTCGAAATCAGCAAATTCCTTTCCACAAACCTCGCAAACCATCATGACGTCACTCTTGTTCAAACAATCTATACGACGATTTCTTAATCTCATGAAGGCCTTTTCGCTAAATATCTGCTCAATCTTCTGTCGCACTTTGGAACAGTTACGCAAACTTACGCGAGCTCACTCAAAATGTGAATTACAAATCGATACATAAAAAGAAAAAGGAGGTCCGTCGGGAATCCCTTATCCCGCAACTCAGCCTGATGCCATAAATTATGCCAATAACCAAAAAGAGTACACAAAAAGTACATAAAAAATGCCCTATGCAGCTGCCCTTGCTGCTTTCGCCGAAAAAATATCTGCCCTATTGTTACCAATTACGCCCAATAACGTGTCCTTACACGTGAACCTACGACAAACACATGAAAATAACCCTCGAAATACAAAGCAAAAACACAAAAATAACCAGGAACCTAACACAAGAATTTTATGCGTGACGTATACAACAATGAAATTTCTACCGCTCTCGCAACCTGGCTTTCCTGGAAAGACATGACAAAAGTTGCCGTCCCTGTTCGGGCGCCAAATGTAACGAGTGCACTCTCGGTCCCCGAAATGACGTGTCAATCATACCCCGGCACGGGGCCAAACGTCGTTATGTGTACGGGAAACCGGTCGTGACTCACGGTCCAGTTATCAAGTTCGGTACTGAGACGGTCGTTTATTGTCATACTATTGCGAGGCGGAGATTAATACCTTGAAATGTTACACTGTTTTGTTTACCTTTGATATGTAGATTCGAACATTCATAACACACTAATAGCATAATATCTGGTACCTGAAAAACGTCAAATAACAACACTGACGAACGGTAAAAACTGAATATATATTGTAACAACAAAAAATATTGCAATCAACAACTGTTTACAAAGCCTCCTCACTCTCACAACATTCACTCTATCTCTCTTTCACACACATGAGGTATTTTTACATGTGAAGTATGGATACAAATCATGGATCTCATTAACATATCATTCCTTTTAATTTCTAAGCCTTTATGTGAATTTAGGGCATTTGTCTGCCAGCTCCCGTGCTCTTTTAAATTAACTTAAGTGCCAGCCCTCGGAAAGCGGTTAACTAAGACAATTGGGTCGGCGTGGTTAAATCTTTCGTTCGAATGAACGTATGCGTTGACTCGTAAGAACGACATTATACAAGTTTCTCGGACGGGGGTATTACCTATAAGCCTCTCTCGTCCAATGAGAACAACTACTCAATTACATAGTGATGCAAAAACTTAATTGGCTCCAGCTGCCGGAAATACACAAATCAATCGTCGGCGCGAGCGAAAATTACATCAAAAACCACTAAGCAACAAATAATACTATTTCACGCACACGACCTTGCAATAAAAACAACTACGCTTTCCACAATTAAAAAGGACTCATCAGTCAACTATTGACAAATTAAATGGCGCGACGGGGCGGTCGGTTACACAAGAAATGGAGCACACTTTGACCATTTATACTAAATATTAAAGAAATGAAATGGAGCTTCTAACGCTGAATGCAGACAATTAAATTAGAACATCTGAACATGAAATTACCCTTTTTTATAACAATACCACAAATTATCAGACGCGGGGATCAGGTTCGGGGTTTCCTGAGTAACTTTGCGAATAAGTGAGACTTCGGCGTTAACTGTACGGTGTTGATACTAACGACGCACGTTTACATGTACATGAGACCCTCTGAAGTATACTGTACCAGACTCTGCTACATGGCGTGGTTATTCATCTCTCCTGGACGCGGGACTTGCACACGGTTCCTTTGTGGCGAAATTGTCCTCCGAGGTCGATCGCGACGAGGAATAATTGCGACGACATGGTGTACTTGCACCTCCTCAGTACTTCGGGCGTTCCTCTTGTCACTAGCGTCGGGTGTACGTGGTCACGCGCCGGTTCGGAATATCTCTAGTGTCGGGCATCAATTGGACGTCGATCTGCAATCATCTCTCTCTGGTGCCGGGCTTCGTTTGGGCGTCGTTCTGGTATCATCCTTCCCTCTCTTTCTCTGGTAACTAGCTTCGGTTGGAACGTCGATCTGGAAACGTCCTTCGGGCTTTGGTTGGGACGTCGATCTGAAAGCGTCCTTCGGGCTTTGGGCAGTGTTTGGTTTCGGCGTCGTCTGACTGGCTTCGGCGTCGTTGCAGGCGTCAGGGAAGCGACGCCCCCCTTCTCTATCTTCTTTAGCCCTCCATCCTTATGCAGTCCACGCTTGGCAAAAACAAATCACCGCGTAATCTTCACCAAAATAAGGCGCACACTGGTAACTCCCTATCCGCAAGTCGCTCACAGTACGTAAGGAAACAAAGTTCACGGACACAAAACAATAATCACGCGAGAGTGTAGCGCGGAGATGCTCTCTCTATGAAATCCGGGCAAAAACTGTGTCTGGAATCATAGTACTGCCTATATATAAGAGATTCGAATTCTTCCGTTGAACAGGACGCTCTAGTGGCTTGGCTTCGCTTTCTCAGGGGATGGAAATGACCTCTGTCCATTGTCTTGAAAGGCGCGGTCGGCGACGCGTCCTGGATCCTTGCAGAGTTGAGCTCCAGCTGGTTTTCCTGGTCATCCGTGAACCTGGGTTCGAACGCCTGCTGCGACTCGAGCCCGGTAGCGGCGAAAATAATCTTTCCTTATCTCCGCGTTGGTGCAAATATGCCATGTTCTAGGCGGCGGCTGTCACTCAAGAAAAACCCCATCTCCCAACTCCCGACGTCTGGCTCGGATACAAGTTTATTCACAAAAATAAAACAAACCTCACACTTTCATGTTTGTGCATAAAATGAATCAATAAACAAAAAATAATTTATATCGAACTGCGTTTCACATGTCACTAGATACCGTGACACCGATGCCTACATTACAGCTAAAGACGAGAGACTTTTAAAATTCTATTTTACACGTAAGTACCAGAATTAACATTTACTCATTTGGATAAAGACTTTTGTTTTATAAAGCGAACACACCTCGTATATATACCCGCACATGGCAAATGCACAGGTTGTCTGTGTTGTGGAAAAAACATTCCTTTCAAGCTGTGAGCTGCGTACTTGTTTAACAATGGCCTATTGTTTTTTTCGAAGCAGGCCAAAATCTTGAAGACCTGCGGCGTATCAAAATGAAAATTTGGACACTCTTTCTCACACTGTAGCTTCCTTGTTCCTTGACGGACCTTAATTAAACGTACATCGACGTAATCAGTAATTCTTTAGCAGATCGACGATGTTTTCCAAAATTTGTTTCGTGAACGGAGAGGAAAGTTATGCCAACGAGAAGCAAACCGTGTGATTCTTCGTTGTTGACTTTTCTTCACGCTGCATTGCGTTATCTTTACTATCTTTGCTACCAGAGACGAGACGGCGACAGAAGTGGTTGAGCAACAGTGTTGCCAAATCGGATCCGCATAAAAGACCTAAGTAAAGCGCGATAAACTGCCTCTTACTCTTAGGGTAATTTTAGGTATCATCGTAGGGGGAGGGGGTGCTATTATCATTAACTTTAAAGTGGTGGCAATGTATTCGTAGTTTTCAACTTCTAGATCGGGTAGTACCACCCCTTAATAATCCACTGATGGTTGTGTGAAATTGAAAATAAAGAATTGTCGGGGATCAATATTATGTCGTTTGCACATCAGCCAGGGCGTTAGAAAAAAGCAGGGTTGCTGAAGATACAGGAACCAATAGAATTGTAATGGGTTCTATTTGGGTACCGTAACACGACCGGAACCTTTTTCCTCGCACAATTTAAATTCGGTCCAAGTTACATATTGTTTTAGTTCAACACGGAACTTGGACCAGATTTAAATTGATCCGGAAGAAATGTTCCTGGACCGTATTCAAATTGATTAAAGAAAAAGGTCCCTGGACCGAACTGAATCCTTTTAAACATAAAAAGGTTTTTTACGGTCTAGAATCCATTTACACTTGCTGATTTTGTCTACCGGTCGGGAATTGAATTTACTTACAATTCCTGCACCTTTAACAACCCTGGAAAAAAGTGGCTGGGGAGGGGGAAAAGGATAGGGGCGCAGTCAACATGCCCTAAATATTACGTGTAAAATGCATATTTAGTGCAAAAGTTCATTGGATTATTAATTCTTTCTTGGTTTATGGGGTCCGGAGTCAGTGATGGTGCTATGCGGGGAAGGGGGCGCCCCCCAGTTCACAGAAAACCAGCAACATGTATCGTAGTTGATAAATAACATTAGGCGTCTCGCCGCAAATTACCAAAAGCGTCATTATGGACGAAGGCCGCATGCAGGATTTTTCTCAAGGGAGAAGCAGTGTTTAAAGAAGAGGAGAATTAAGGATAATTTGCATAGGCACTTTATCTGCTGCCTTTCACGCTACAATTTCAAAATTTGAATTATATGAAGGCTTTCCACATATCTCGGAGGAGATACCTGGCCCCACTCTGCGCACGACCTTGCTATGGAGAAAAACCTGTTCGAGTAGCTGGGACAGGGTTGATTATCTACAGTGGCGTACCCAAAGCAGGGGGGCTTGGTGCGGGTCATAACTACTCCCCTTTGGCCCGGTATTCCTGAAAAAAGAAAGTCAAAGAGAGGAAAATGTGGCTAAATGAAAACTGATTGATAAAATAGTATACGTATATAGGACTGTTCGCAATTAGGTCACAACCCTCGCATCAAAGGCGAGAGGGGTAACATTTTTTTTTTTTAAAAAAAAGAAGACCCCTCATATCAAATTCATACATGTCAATTTCTTTCAATTCTCATTTTCATCAGGACAGACGAACATGCCCGAGCCAGAATTCGAACCCGGGACCCCTGGCGTCGTAGCGCGCTGTACTAATCACTACGCCACGGAGGTGTACTGACTACCACTTGGCTACGCGGGAGCCCTATGAAAAAACTTGGTTGAGCCGTAGAGTTAAAAAGCAACACAATTGCAGGGAAGCGAGCATTTCAGGATACCGGTGTGCCACCATTTTTATTGGCGCTGACTGTACGTCTAGATTACTACCATACCACTGGCGCATTGGTGCCCACATCCAATACTAAACAGCATTTCGGATATTCTCTTTGTTACACATTGTCGGGTCTGGCCCCCTTAAGAAATCCTGGGTACAGGACTGACTCCGGGTATGCCTGATTTCTTTGTGTTTCTTTATCAATCAGCAATTTATCCACCGTCGCGATTAGCCAAAAAATCAAATCCAATTACCGTATTGGCGCGACTATAAGCCGTACATTTTATCCAAATTTCAATTTTGAAAAATTAGTATGCGTCTTATATTCGCGACCTTAAAAAAATTATGACATTTCGTCAAATTATATGCTGTTAAAAATGTGCTGATTTCTCATTTTGAAATAAAGACAATGCAACAAGAGCTTTGTAGAATCTGGCCGCATTGTAGATACCATAATGTTATCCAACAATAGCATTGTTGTCTCTAACTGGGCATTGTAAAAACTATCGGCATTCTTGATAACGTACTCTTTGATTTTATTAAGATTGTATTCGTTCTTCCCCTGAATCTGCCGGTAAATGGTTATCGGTATTTTCTTTTCTTCCCTCAGCTTATATTCGGGTATCATCTTCTTTTTCTGATCATATGCGGGGCCGGCTTATATTCGGGCCAATACGTATTATTATTTTAGTTAATTATTTATTATTTATATTTATTTTCTTCAACTTTTCATGCAAGCTATATGAAATGCCCTGCTTAGCTTCCCTTCACCCACATTTTGAAAGATCAGGCAGAAACGAATAATCATAGATGATATACGAGGGTCGGCTGGAAAATTTCTGGCCTGAGGGGGAGGAGATGTGGTAGCGAGCTGAAATTTTATGTGCGTTCTTCGTAGTCCTCTTCTACTTGAATGCACTTTTCCCAGCGTTGCTCCAGTTTCTCTAACCCACTGGAAAAAGAAAGTTTAGTCCTGGGTGTGTAAACAGTCATTAACAGCATCCATAACATCATCGTCCGTGCTGAAATGCTTGCCCTTCAGATGTGTGTGTCTTCATGGCAGGGGTCGAAATGATGACACCATGTTTCATCCTGAGTCACAATCCTGTTCGGAAAGTCTTCACGGTCTGCACGCATGCGTTGCAAATGTGCAGCTCAGAGCTTCACTCGTGTGCGTTTTTGGTCAAATGTCAGTCTCGTGGAACCCAATGCGCAGCCACTTTGCGCATTTCCAAATGATCACGAATAATGACATGCACGTGCTCCTTCGACGTGTTGCAATAGTTTGTTGCTTCAGTCGGCGATCCGCCATGATCATGTCATGCAGTGGCGTACGCAAGGTGGGGGAGGTTACCGGGTTTAACCCCCCCCCCCTTGAGCTTTTGAAATATTATGGAAAACGTTGTAGAAAAAGTAAAAATGGCTAATTTATCACAGTCAAAGATCTGTAATAAACAGTAATAATAATAATAATAATAATAATTCAAATTATTATTCCAATGCAGCATGGAGAAAAACAACATTCCAAACACAATCTAAGCGGCCACAAAGTTCCATTTTGCAATTCTTTTCCAAAAAGCCGCGCAGTCTCTCGCGAGAATTATGAAAATTCCTTGCTTCGTCGCAGTGTGCCAACGTTATTGCAAACGTTCTTCCCGGCAATGTTTTCACATCCCCTTGTGAACTCTCAAGTGATGCTGAGTCTACATCCACATCATTAAATAATGTTGAAGAAGTGCTTTGTGAATCACCGACAAGTGATAAATGTGTTGGAATGTCTATAAACTTACTTTTGAACGAAAACATAGACTCAGTGGAATTTGGCATCATGTATTCTCGAGCCTCATCATCATCCTGGGTGAGTTCCATAGGTAAAGAAGGTATTGTAAATATATATAACACCGTGCCATGAAGGCACATGTAGTGGTGTGCTGGGGCCCACACATTCTCGATCTCGGCCATTTTGCAGGGGATGTGATCAGCACCATGCTCCAGCAGAATTTATCCCCCAGGGTTGCTCTCAGATACCCATTGATATGAGGCTGGTTGCGGAGACAAGGCTGGATAAATTTCAACCAATTCCTGGAATCGAACCCGGATCTCCCACGAGGTTGTCAGACTAGACCACCGAGGCTCCTTGAATGAGTTTCATATTTTGATTATTTCAATAAATTTAATATATTTGCTTGTTTTTATGGATTTTCTTCACACTTAGAATGTCTCACCTATCATATACAAATAACAGTTGACTAGACAATTATTTCGTAAGAAAGAAACAAAAAAATGTAATTTTGTTCTATTGCTTTCATAAATATATTTATGAAGATATCTACTACTTAATAATAGTAGTGATATAAGTAGTAACAGCAGCTGCATTAGTAGTATTATTAGTAGTAATTAAATTAATTAATTGTAAGTATTATTAATTAATTATTATTAATTAATTAAAGTATAATAAAACAATGGTAATGTGAATTTGTAGAAAGTTTTCGAAATAACCCCCCCCCCCCTTGATGAAATCCTGCGTACGCTACGGATGTCATGTACTTTCGTGATGTGGTCGTCGGTTCGAGGTTCGAGGTTCATCGCTGAAGGACTGTCGTCCATGTTTTAATTCATTAAACCACCACTTCACTGTTGCATAGGATGGGGCATTGTCCTGTAAGGTGTTTTGCATGTCCTCATGAATCTGTTTGACCGTCCAACCCTTCAGGAAGAGATACCGAATCACTGCACGATCGGCGCTGCTTAGTCACAGATGGCTCCATCTGGCTCACAATTCCACTTGCTGAAAAGGAACGGCTCAACATTAGAACATGTAACCTCGTAGGCTATCCATATGAGGACTACTCTCTAACATACAAATATTTCATGAACCAAAAATGCTTCCTTCTGGGTCAGGCCAGAAACTTTCCAGCCGACCCTCGTAGAATTTAGACTAATTATAAATTATGCGTATAATTAGTAAAACTACATGGCCGATCAAGAAGTTACAGTTAGGAGGGGCGAATTTCAGTCGGGTGTCTTACCTCTCCGAGAATCAATTCTGAGTTACACTTGCACTGTTTTCTATAAACAATATATATATACTGTGAACCAAGCTGACTTCCATGTTCCAGAGATTGGAGTATAGTTTTGCAAAAATAGGGGTCCAGGGCTGGAATAGAAGGCTATTATTGCACGGTGGTCTATTCGGTAGGGCGTGTGACTGCCACGCGGGAGACCAGGGTTCGATTTTTCCGGCCTTGTCCTAGCATAAAGTGACTCTGGTGCTCACACAACATCAAATAAAAGTGGCCGGAGCGTGGTGCTGATCACATTACCTCCAAAATGGCCGAGATCGAAAATGTGTGGGGGCCTAAATGTGCCTTCATGGTACGGTGCTATACGCAAGGGAAACTTTCCCTTACTTTTACATTACACGCCCGCCATTGCCACGATAAACTGAACAGTCAGATATGAGGAGAAAACAAAACCGTTTTATCTTCAGGGGTCTCGGGTTCGATCTGTGGTTCGGATCTAAATTTAAACTGTAGGTCCAGTTCCGTTTGATAAGTATAAAGTGGAATTAAGCTTTAGAAAATATTCTCGAGACTTTTATACCTACTTGGTGACAAAAGACATAACATTTACATCTTCAAAAATATTACACATAATCAGTGGCGTGCCCAAGGGGGGGTGGGGGTTATAACCCCCCTCATTGACCCATTAGTAATAAAAAAGGCAGGAAAATTTGACAAAATGAGGGCTGACTACCAAGAAACCACTCCCTTTCGAAAATCCTGAGCACGCCACTGCTATACAAAAACTTGGCAGTTAGGAGGGGGCCATCGACCCTGTCGCCCTCCCCGTGCATCCGCTTCTGCATGTGTTCCATTATAAGGGGAGAATCAAGTTTTGCTGCACAAGCCTTTAATTTTCTGTGCCAAGGGTGCGAACTATGGCCAGACTATGACGTCATTCTCCTTCTAGTAAACAAGGGAGCGTGCTGAAAGATTCTCGTAATTTAATGCCCAAAACCCAAACAGCTGTCAGAATGGAATTATCTTCAAGACTCACGTGGGCCAAGGAGGGAGAAGTGTTGTTTAGACCTCTGCTGCCTTCAGTGTTTCCAATTTAGCTCTTTTGAAGTCAGTGTTGCTCTTTTGTAGTCATTTCGGTTCCTAAAACCTAGAAGGTAGTGTCTACTGCCACGTTCTTTTTGTGCCGTAACTCAAAAGAGACATGCGCGTGGCAGCAGACTCTGTCTGTTGTATCGTGATTTTTTATCATGCTATGTATGCAATTACGCCTGTAACACATACTGTGAAGTTTTAGCGATTACTTACACAAAACTGTTTTAAGATTAGGTCCCTTAGCATTCTTCTAAAAATAAACCTAAATGCTCTCGTAGTTAGGTTAGGTTCTGTTGGCATTAAAATAATATCGCTAAATGCTTTCTAAAGAAAAAGGTTCTAAATTACCTGTACATTAATTCCCATTAGTCATAGACTTGCATTTTTCTCAGCTTCATCTGTTCATAAGATTTGTAACATCCTTTTAGCAGACGAATTACATGGCAGGAGCAAATTTGACGCTTATTCTTACTGCTGACACGCGCGTGGCAACAGACTCGGCCAATTTAGAAATTCTCCAAGGAGTTTCTTAGCTCCACGCAGGGGTGCCCATCCCCCCCATGGCCAATGTCGCATCTCTTCAAAATCATGTGATGCGTCCCCCCAAAAAAATATGTCATTTGGTCGCTCAAACCATATCGTCATCCACACAAAGTATTTAATTACGACAGCGTGTCTACCGAAAGTATTTTTTTTCTTAGCTTTACTGAACACTATACTTGATCTGCCCTCTTCCCTCAACAGTGAGCCATCACTCAAGATCGCCCCTAAAATAGTTGATCATACCCGAGAATATCGCTTGTCTTGTATGGTTTAAAAGCTTCACATTCACCTCATTAAAGCACCAAACACGCACCCTAGGAACAGATGAATGCGAGCGAAGCGAGCAAGAAAATTTTACATCCATTTCTTTGCAGGATTTCAAGAATATTAGTTTAATAGGATGTCAATACTTTCTTAGTCTTTTCCAGTTTCTCCTTTGTCACGTTCGGGGTCGAAAACGTGTGGGTACCATATCGCTAAATAGGTACAGTCTCCAAAATTTAATGTTCGAACTCTCTCTCCACTACAGAAATCCCTTGACAATCTAAGATTTAAACACTTTATCAAGAGCTTTCTCTCTTCATCTAAATTTAATACTCAATCCATTTTAGACTTACTGTTGATACTGAAGAGTGGATATTTCCTCGTCCAAAAAATTAAATCTCAGTCTCCACACCAGAATTTCTGCAACAGTCTAAGACAATAGCATTACACAAGAATTGGATACCCCCTCAATTTAATGCTCAATCCCCCTCTAACCCGACATAATCTAAGACCTCGAGTTGGATACTGTTCCCCCTCAAATTTAATTCAGAATCCCCCCCAAGAACCCACATGTCACTTAACCCTTAACCGCTGTCGTGAACTTTTCGGGCACTAAGACAGTCGTGCGGTCAACAGGACCTCTAAGAAAAAAGGAATGTAACTATATCACGACATATTTTAAATGATGTGAATTTAATCATGTTGTATGCTTTGTTATTCACTGAACACAATTACATAGTTTTCAGAGCGAAACATTCTTTTTTAACTTTTCAAAAATAGTATTTTGGTTATATTGTGAGTTTAAGGAAAACAAATTCACTAAGCCAAAATATATCTTAACTGAGTATTTACACACAGCTGATCAACGTGAATTTAGTCCTAAGATATTGTTTAACATTCATTCTTCAAAACCACGGGTCCCTATATTCAGTATATGCCACAAATAAAAAATCTGCCATTCTCTTGGCTATTGATCATAATAAATCGTCGGTGATTTTAACTCTCAAACACAGTCGTGACGTCCGCGGGACCGCAGTATATAAATAGCACACCACAGAAGCAGATAATGCCACATTTACCTTCACGCTTTCACAGCACATTGAAGTTGAGGAAGGTACTGAATGATAGGTAGCCTCAAGGTCAAAATTAATGGCGGGGTAACAAGCAAAAGAAACGCACCAGTCAGTGGGACGTCACAACTGTAGTTGAGGGTTAAGGCCTAATATGTAAAAGTTGGATATCTTCCCCTACCCCCCCCCACCTTCGACAATACCCTAAACACTTTCTTGTCTTCATGTAATGGGTTAAATATGGTGAATTCAAGGTGTAAAATCTTTACATATATTTTCGAAAAAGATATGAATGTTGAATCCCCTGTGGGCACCCCTGGCTCCACGACGGTAAATTTACCTCGAAATGAAGGACGTATTTAGGGGGAAGTCCAGGGGGTCCGCCCCCCCACCACGAAAGACCAATTACCCTATTTAAATAATGAAAATACAATACTTTTTTAGCATTTGTTACATAATCGATGGTTATTCATTACAGTCGAACGTATTGAAAGGCGAGAAATTGGGATCATACGACTTTAAAGGCCAGTCCCAAAGATTTATGCACACTATTACTTATGGCATAAGTAATATGCATAAAATATTGCCGGCCCTCGTCCCGACCCGGGCAAGAATGTTTGTAAGTGTCCGTTCATCAATATCATCACTCATCCCCATCTTCGCAAATTAGCCAAAAGTGGCGTAAAGAGCAAAGTAATTTAAAGCAAATCAATCAATCAATCAAGAGTAAAATATTCATCAGGAACTTTAATTTTCCTCAATTGAATCTAACACCTATCTTTGTTATTCAATAAACATTCAATTCATTCTCTATTTGACATTAATTTCCTTGCCAGGGGACTTGTTTTTATCAAATTTTCGCGATCTTCACATAATGAATACGTACTCTTATAAGTCTATTCTTTTACCATAGTTTAACCTATTCATGCAATAATAACAATACAATATTAAATAATTTACATATTTAATTAATATTATTTTAATTCAATTATTATAACTTTATATTATTATTATAATTGAGCTCTTGGTCGGACCCCCTGAAATGTATTTCTAGATACGTGCCTGCTCGAAATCTACCCTTTTAATACGCATTACACTGGCAATAAATACATACCTACATTATGTTCTTCATTATAATTTAACACTGTTCGTTCAAAGCTGCGAACTTACGTAGTAAGATTCACTTTACATGTGTTAGTCGGGTGGCTTACCGATCTCTTTGTTGTAGGGATTAGGCTCGAACAGAGGGGGAGGGGGGCATACTTCAACTGTTTCCCTCGTGGATGCTTTGGTTATTTTACATCCTTACCCGAGGGTGGGTGGGGGGGTTGTCACGCCCAACCACATCTTTCTTTTTTCGATTTTTCAACTGTTAATATTTTTATAAAAAAATGAAAATAAAATTACATTGTTCCTTATGGCGTTCCCAATATTTCTGTATTACTACAATCATAGATGTAACGTACATAGGTGCAAAATTCACTTGCCCTATCAGCCCCCTTCTTTGGAATGTGTGTTCCGAATTGACATTCATGCCTGTATCATGGTAGAGTCGAATTACTTTCCGAACATCTTCAGCGGACTGGGCGAGTCTGTCTAGCGAGCCTAGTGGGCGTGTAGAGCCTGAGCAAGGAGCTTAGCGATTGGCTGCTTCGAGAGTTGTGACTCGTTTCGAAGCTTCAAGTGCATAACAGCCAAAGATATTATGAAAATAATCTCCCTCTACCATTCGTTGGTAGTGATGTTAATTTTTGTAATTATTGTAATTACTGTATAGCAGGACGTATATAAACAAAAAAAAAAACATTGATGTAACATTAATATATTTTTTGTTTCGAGGTGTAGTGAATAATAAAAGATGTGTGTGTCACTCATGCAATAATTGGTTCTTATTATATATTAATAATGGTACTTTTAGTGACTATTATAATTAATATATAAGTATAAGTATGTAAACAACAAAGAAGTTTCTTGAATTTTAGTGATAAAAAGAATGTGTGCCTGTGAGGACCCACCCCCCCTCAGGTAAGTAAGTTTCTCTTACGGCAAGGAAAAGTGTAAAATCATGTCGATACAAAATCAAGCTGTGAACTGGGGGCCGCCCGATCCCCTATGGCGCCATCCACTGGCGTACGCAGGAATTTATTTCGGATGGGGTTGGAATGAGAAAAATAGATATTACATAGCTGTGTTCAGTGCCGGATCTATAAACAGCAAAATCCCGCAGGGCTGTAGGGGGGGGCGGGAGCGAAGACAATTAAGCCTTTAGGGGGCTCTCAGCCATTGACATAGTAGAGGGTTCGTATATGCATATGTAAAAAATAAACTTAGTTACTCAGGGGTACAGAAACGAATACAACATATACAGGTAAAGGTAAAGTTTCCTATGCATATAGCATAGCATATTTATCTTCTGCCTTCCTTTTTAGTTAAACTCTTACAAAGGATTGTAGGAATAAGTATTATAAACCGAATATGATAATCAAATTCTCAGTCAAAAGTTACATGCAGAGTATTATGTTGTACTATTACATAATGACAGTAGTACAGTGAATTAATATTTGTCCACCTAATAAAGTTCGATGTACCCTGATATGATTTGTTGTCAAAACTAGTTTTTGTAATTACAATTTTTCAAAGTGTCAAGCCAGCAAACAGAAAGAAATCAGTATGCTTTACTTAGATTTGCTCCCACACCCCCAAATATCTGAAGAAATCGGCGCCTATGCACATCACCCCCTTCCCATTTAAAAATTATTGAGTTGAATTCAATATGGCGGACGTCTACTTGCAACACACCAATGTGGTTCCCCTTAAGCCTAAGCTGTTTCTATCAGGACCAATAGTAGCCAGCCTTCATTAACTTTTTATAGGCAGTGTTAAGGGACATTTGAATCACCCTATAGGCCCTTGTATGACTTTGTGAACATTAGATCAAGAATTACACACACACGCACACTTTGCTGAATTCACAAAATTTCAGGCTGCAGCTCTACCTTCCCAGCTACTTTTCCTAGCACTGAGCCTGATGTGAAAATTACATATTGATTTCCGGAAGTGCTGGCGATTGCCTGCAAAACTGGGGGTCAAGGACAATTTACTTTCTCTTGGTAGGCAAGGCTTAGCATTAAGAAGTCATTGTACGGGGGAAAGGAGCAAAACGTAGGGGGGGGGGGTAGCTGCCACCCCGTCCCCTACTCACTGTCACTGATCCCCTGGAATCCTTTATTTTCGATTTCATATGACCATCAGTGGATTATTGTGAATGTCCGATCTAGACGGTGAAAACTAAGAAATGTCGTCACTTTAAACTTAATGGTAATAGCAGCGCCTCCTCCGCTTTGATATCTAAAATTACAGCAAGAGCCAGCTTATCGCACATTCGAAAATCTAGCTCCTTGAATGTCATTCTTAGCTTTTTATGTGTATGCGGTTTGGCAACACTGGTTGTCTGCCACCAGCTCGAAAGGAAGGACTGTTCTACAACATCGAAAGTGTTTACTCGTACTTTCTGTCACGGGACCCTCGTCTTGATCTGTGAAATATCTTCAGATTTCGGGGAACGATATTATTTCGTGTGAGATGGCTGCGCTCATGCTTACATAAACAAGTCAGAAATATACATCATATCATTGCTCATCCTGGGACCTTCACGATGGCGTAGTGATAACATCGTCGTCTTGTAACCAAGGGGCTCCATCCAGGGAGGCCGACAGTATAGTTGATGTGGTGTTTTGTTTTAAGTCCACTTTTATGCACGGGAAAAACAACGTGTCCTTAGTTTTATCTACTGGCCGTATTTAGCGCTGCAGTCAAAGTGCAGTTCGAAAGACTTCCAGTACAGCGCCTTGAATAACGTAGTGTGGAAAACGGCAAGGTTCTATCCTCTCTGGCTGGTTCCACTTGAAAATGATACCGCTAGAGGCGCTGGTGTTGGTCTCGGTGCATGGCATTCGTCTGCTTATAATGGAAGTAAATGGAGTTTTCGCTGCAACGTCTGATTCTTTTACATGAAGCATTTCTATGAATGCGATAATTGCTATGATATTTGGTACAGTGGTCGCGAAGATATTAACAAATATTCTAAACAGTCGACCACGTCCTGTTATCGTTATACTTTCATTAATAATGTGGGTGAAAAAATACGCGTGGAATGCTCTTGATAACTAAATTTTTATGTATGAATTACGTTCATAATTATTAACATCATCATCATTTCTTTGAAACATATACACACTGAAGCATTTATATTTTTTATATTTACTGTCTATTTTCTTCCGCTTTAAACTAATCGCGGCAATGATGATAATGATGATTGCATGAAACGACAAGGGGAGTGCCATCGACATTTGTTGGTTTGGTTTGAGTTGTTGTTTTAAGTCCACTTTATGCACAGTAAGGCTAATCGGGACTGGACCTACAGTTTAAAGTGGGATACGAACCACTTGTGCCTCCACCGGGTATCGAACCCGGGACCCCTTGATTACAAGGCAATGACGCTACCACTGCGCCATGGGGGAGGCCCCCCATCGACATTTGTGTAAGGAAACTTTCAGACCAATGGAACAAGCGACACGGGATGTTTACACTGATGTGACTAGGGACACAGACACTTCCAGATTGTAAAATAGCATTCATTGCGCATTAAGGTCGAAACAGCAAACGACACGTTCATATGTCGTATTCGCATACTACTTTTTTTTCGGTCGGAAAGCTCCTTAAAGGAAGGGTGCTCAGACCGAAGCGACGCGCTACAGGGGGAGTTCCCAACTAAGTGACAAGCCACAGCCTTGAAGCGGCACTTCAGCCTATTAGCAAGTGTTTGCTGCTAATTCTGCGAACAGATCTAAGCCAAGCGTCAGGTTAACTTTGCAGCAGGTTTTCGCATATGTAGATCCAAACGTGCGCGCAGAATATAGTTCCACTGAGACGGGTTCTATTCCGACACAACTGCATACTTGCAAGAAAACAGTTATTTTATTTGTAAAATACAAACAAAATAATACATCCATTAGAAGGTTGGGACTTGATCGGTTGCAAGTACTGTGCAGACGAACTTGGATCCGTAGATTCGCCAACAGGAATTTGCATTGCGCTGAGGAAACGCTGAAGCCCACGTGCGAGTCGAGCAAGACTGAATACGTTGCAGAGCGCGTGGAATCCGTGATACCAGTGTTGCACATCCAACTATTTTAACCCTATGTTTATTGTGGTTAATTATCGTGCTACACAGCTGCGAGAATGGCTGAATCGAGGTCTCCTGTTCAGATAGTGTTATTGTGGGCTTCATCCGAAGGGAAAAGCTCTTCAAATCAAGCAAGTTGTTTAAAATGCATAATCCTCCTTAAGGAAACAAGATCAAAGTATAACAGGACGTGAGATGATTTGCCGTCAATGTGCGCACGAACTGTATCCCGGGTGTTGAATGATTTGCGGTTTGATTTTAGGAAGAGGAAACGATTGTTTGTTGTTTGACGACAAAAGAATGTCCGCGGTATTAAAAGATACCCCAGTGAGAAGAAACATGTTTATTATTTGGACAAGACGTGCTTTAACTCGGTGAGGGGAGGGGGGCGAACATTATTTTTTTTATACCACCGTGCAAAACCACCGCCAGGGCTGAAGAAACCGACGAGAAAGGGAGAGGGGAGGGGGGAGGCTTATTGTTTCACCCACTGGCTGCAATGAAGTCTTTGTTGAAGGCGCATATTTACTGTTCCGTGCAAAGAAAGGAAAGGATGATTACCAAGAAATGGACACACCAAGATTTGAATCCTGGTTTAGTGAAGTTTTTCATAAATTGAAACCAGAGTAATAGCAGCAGACAATGCACCTGATTAGGGTGACCAGATATTTGTTGACCAAAAAGAGTATAGTCTATAGGTTGAAGGTGCGCATGCACAAAACATAAAAAGGAGACGAAAATAAGGGTGGCTAGTGTTTGTTATTGCTTCTATTATAGCCCCTATAAAACAGGCCTACACTCTACAGATTCAAATTACTTACGGGTCTAATGTAATTAGCTAATTACAAATACTTACTCACCAATGGCACCATCACTCATACTTCTGGGATGATTTTGCTTTCTTGAGTATTTTTAAATCGTACTTTGTTGCCAGTCCAAACTCTTCACAGGTCTGTCCACATTGAATTTTACTTTCATTACTTGTTCGAGTGTTGACACCAGGAGTGTACTTTTATCCTCTCGCCAATAAGTTTTAATAACACTGAAAAGTCTTTCACAACCAACATTTGTACCAGGCAGAGTAAACAAGAATTGTATAAGAGGCACAAACACTTTTAAATTTGACCTATCCTGTACTAAATCTTTGCACACTGACCTCCACTTACCCATCATTGATTCTTTTCTTTCCCCCCAATCTTCAAGATGTTTTCAACGGCTTTTGAAATTGCACAGTAAGTTTCAAAACTATCATTATTAGGGCTGAGCCGATACCGATCCAGATGTATCGGTATCGGCCGATACCAGTCGTGTCGGTATCGGAAACTATCGGTTATAATTCAGGTACCGATACCAGCCGATACTTTCCGGCATTTTTGTCTTTCACGGGGTCCGCAAAAATCTTGACAGTCTAATTATCCTGGAAATTATGCAAAATTAAAACTTCTTCTTTATTTTACACTAATTTTGCACGAAAAACTATATTTTGTGACTACATAGTATCTATTTTAATATTCTGATGCAAGTTTTGAATATTCTAAAGCAAATTTCTTGGTATGTTGATGCATATAATTGGAGGAGATTATTTACACACCAATATTGATCAATATTTTGAACAAATTTTAATTATTGCAATTTTTAAGTATGGGAATCGGTAAGAGTATCCGTTCAAAGTGGTATCGTCTCAGCCCTAATCATTACCATTAAATTCCAATGAATTTGAAATATGTTTTGCTTGTTGATAAAATATGAAAACGACTCTTGAAATTGTTCATAGGAAATTCCTTGAGTCAAGGAGTAAATACTTCAGTTTGTTGACATCTTGACGTTTTCCGTTCTGTGGATTTTAAGGCATTTTTACGCGTAAAATAATGAAGAAATTAAATATCAAGGAAAAGAGTATATTTGGGGATTTTTGCAAATTGAAAAGAGTATAGAGTACATGAACCTCTAAAAGAGTATAATACTCTTAAAAAGAGTATGTCTGGTCACCCTACACCTGATTGTATATATCATCAATATCAAATCATGCTTTTTTTGCTGGTATAACTTGAAGTGCGTGTGTCTTACAGTAACCAAGCTTTTCATAAATGTATTTTTTTATAAACCAAAAATAATAATTTGTCATTAAATTCAAGAGGACCTATCGTTGTTTACTTATATCTTTGTTTATTTTTATTTTTGCGTGCTCGTAATATACACACATGTTCATGGGCGTCCGGGTGGGGGAAAGGGGAGCCGTGCCCCCCCTGGAAAATGAAAGTCAACCATAAATTATGTATTTCACACATATAATTTCATTTTAGCCACAATAATATGTGTTAATTATTGCATTAACCATAAATTCAAATTTAAGCAATTTTTTTTACGGAACTACATTCTTTTGGGGGAAAATGTCACTTGTTTGCCCCCTGGAAAAAATAGCTTCCTTGCCCCTCCCTGGTAAAAATCCTGCGGACGTCCATGCACATGCTCTCATGTTTGGAAGATATTTCGCATTTATATTAAGTAATGACATATTTTTTAAAATAATTTATGCGCCGAAAGTACTTCTAAAATGTTATGTTTCAGGAGACAAAAATAAACAAAAATACATTCCGCTTGACAGGCATGCGGGTTTTGATGTGTTGTGCGGTTGGCAATACTGTGGATTTTTTCAGTGTTAACGATGTAAGGAGCTCGGCGGTTGAGGCAAGACTGGCACCGAAGATTCTGAGCTCATTTCTCGTGCGGATTGATACATAAAACCTGCTGCAAACTTAGCCTGACGCGCGGCTTAGGCGACACGATAAGCCACATGTGTCGCTTTGTCGCTTGTGTGTCGCTCAAACTGGGCCATTTCCTCAATAGCTTCTAACGTGTTGCCGTGGTTTGTTGTTCGCGCATGCGCGATGCAATGAGTGTCTTGATTTAGGGATATTGCGCACCAAAGCGGCACGCGACACTTATCGCTTGAGGATTTCACCAACCGAACGCTGGCCTGTGCTGCCCGTCATGCCTTTACAATGTGAAATGTTACTCTTGATTGGCTCATTTCCAAGCAACATGTCTCGCGTCTTACTTCGGTATGAAAGTTGCCTTGGACCGAAGGATCCGTGTCGCTTTGGTGTGAAATCCTCGTATCGTTTGTCGCTTTGGTGTAAAATCTCCTTGAGGAAACTGTGCAATCAGAGCTTGTGTCCCTATGGTTCGAAAGGCTGCATTGATTACAGACTGCTCGCTTTCAAGCGACACTTGTGGTTGTCGCCTCGGTATGAAAAATATCTCTCTTTATATTCTAATAACATGGAAAAATAAACTCTAATACGCAGTCTAAGACCTGACGTTCGGAATCACATTGCGATGTTTCTTCTTGTGTTACGCACGCATGCTATTTATTTATTTATTTATTTTATTTTTCCTTTCTTTCCAAATTAGTGCCATTTCGTGACTGCAAATCATTCCACAAATGTAACTGTTTCCATCAATTCACGTACCGCATTTCAAGACAAACAAATCTACATAATATATTTCAAAAACTAACAAAGCCGCATTACTTTCATAAGAAAATTAGCAACTGTGCTGATCGCACTGCTATCTATGTTCTCATCCGTCTGGGGAACCAGTTTCTTGGGTCGTTTTCCACACTACATTATTCAAGGCGCTGTACTTCCAACACTGCAATGTTGCCGCATGAAGGGAAATTCGGACCGACATTTTAGCTAAAAGGGAAAAGGGAATTTCGATGAAAAATACCACAATTTCAGGGAAATTTTAAGGTCATCTGACTACATTATTACAGATTATGTTAATTTTGAATTTCATATACACATTTTTATGTTATTTATTTATTTATTTTGCTTTTCCTACTCGTTTCTGCTGCTTTAAGTTTATTGTACGTTGCTTTTATGCATCTTTGGATAAGTAGTAACGTTGAGGAACAACGATTAATTGGATTCCTGACCAGAATTCAAACCTGGGACATCTGGTCAGGAAGTGATGAAACTGAAATGTGATTTTTTTTCAAACGAATAACGAATTCAACGGAATACTTAACTACGTACTACTACTGCTTCCACCACTACTAATAATGCTTCTAGTACCATTACTACTAATTATTATTATTATTATTATATAATTTGCTTACGTGAAGGGAAAAATTTTTCCAAAATGGGAAATTTTGCCCCATACAAAGGAAATTCTATTCCTTCATTGTTATTAACACCTATGAAGTTTTTTCAGTCATTCCAGGTGAATGTCAGGGTGACACCTTTCTTGCTGCATTTCGTTTATTTTTGAGGTTATTATTTTTAAGGTTAATCTAATGAATACAGTAGGGACGCGCTAGCAACCGACGTGAAACCACCGCTCTGGTAGTGGCGCGCCGTTGCCGGATTGACCCAAGGTAGATAGAGATTAGGTAAAGCCATCCGAAGATTGCCGATCTTGCACGAAGGCTTGACGTCACCGGAGAAGCAGTGAGCTCGGCTGAAGCAGACGGCCCCTAACATTTATATGGGAGATCAGAGAGCGAAAGTATGTTATTACTTTTAGGAGGGGGGAAATAATAATTGTCATCCTCCAAGATGATATTGAGGCATCCTTTTAATGATTAGTAACATAATTGAAAACGCGCTACTTTTAAAAGGGGGCAAAGGACATGTGAAAAAATGTATATGGAAAATCCATATTCCTGAAACTTTCTGACCGATGCGCTACAAAGAAAGTTACATGTTCTCCTTTAGAATTTCGTCATTTTACAAATCGTAATATAATTTTAACAAAAACGTGGCATGCTAAAGAAGAATTAAAGAGTTAAAAAAAACAATTGATTAATAGACTTAGTTTATTTTACTTAGCTTATCTGTCACATATGGCTAATCGCGAAGATGAGGATGCGTGATGATATGATGAAATTGAAGAAAGGAGAGTAGACCCATGCCCGGGAGGGGATTCGAACCTGGGGGACCTTGGCATCGTAAAGCGTTGTGCTAACCACTTCGCCACGGAGGTCAGCACTACAAGGACGTAAACAGAAAATTGCATCCATGTTTTAATATGCGAGAAACATTTGCGAGGAGATTATTGATGTAACAAATAATTATTACAAGACGTTGTGATGAAAATTATTAATATATCTGGAATATCGAGAGTTGACCTTGCAGTCTCTAAATGTACTTTTAGGGTTACGCAAAACCTTTAGGCTACTCAAAATTGCTAGTGTAAATTTATAAGCTATTAAAATTTAAAACTTATTCCTGTTCGAAAAAAGAAACTGCCAAGTCAAATTAATATTTCGTATAAATACATATATTTTTCTTTCATGAGGCCAAGAGAGTATTTCGAATGGACGGTGGCTTGGGAAGGCTATAGCCCCAGATCTCGATCTGCAAAGGGGCTTCCAGTGGGAAAACATTGCTATGAAATAGTACAGAAGAAGGGGCTAAATGATTTTTTTAAAATGGCTAAAGAATAAAAAAATTTTAGTGGACATTTGTCAAGCTTAGTCTAAAACTTACAACTGATAGCGTACGTGTGTAAGTGTAAGTGTAAGTGTGTGTGTGGGGGGGGGGGTGTTACGTGAGGTAACACAGTGGAATATGATTCACAATACTAAAATTAAAATAAATATGTGGGAACAATAGAAATCAAAATATGTTGTAGCTAGTGACGGCGCAATAGTAAAGATGGAGGGGTAAATCATATTTTTCCGGGGCAATCATGTTTATTATTCCGTTACATACGACACAAAAATGCATATTTTGGCTAAAAGAGCATTCATTCATTTATTTATTTTTGTCGTTTTACTGGGGGCAGATAAGAGAGAGAGAGAGAGAAATTGTCGAACGAGAATAGGGGGGTGTTCCTGCCTCCCCCCTGTAGTGTGGTCACTATGCTGGAGAAAAATGCACCAATTAATACACTGTTAAATAAAACAGATACTTTTAAAACTTTTAATCAAATTATTTGTGAACTATGATTTAAATTTAGAGAGAGCACATTTAATTTGGATGAGTTAACTTCTGAAGCCTGACATTTCCGAGCCTTCTTCCGGTGTAACTGCCCTGCCCTTTGAGCCCTAGCTGCTACGTTCAGGTGGCGGAACGAGCAGAATACTAATTAAAACAAATATGTGACAAACATATATATATATATCTATAAACAACGTGTTGAAGCTATTGACGGCGCCAAAGAAAAGACAGAAGAGAAACGTGGAGAGTGCAGTGATATTTTACGGGAAGCAGCAGGCACGTATCCAGGGATTCCTTTCGGGGGGAGGCTGAAAACCATTTTTTAAAGGGGTATCACAATTGTATGTTTAAGGCCAGTGGTGGCAATTGGGTTCCAAAATATGGGGGGGGGGGACAAGGAGGAAAGCATTAAGAGGCCATAGTGTGATAGTGTGGAGGCAAAAGAATGGGAAGCAACTATCTCCTAAATCGTCGCCACTGTTTAAGGCTGTCATTTTAATCAGAACGTGAAATCGAGACATTTTCTACCACTCAACTCCTCTGTTTCCATGCATTAACATTGTGTGCCGGAACCATCTCAGTATGTGTGTTTGTCCATTTCTTCTCATCAGGCATCAAAACATCTATGTACCAGAAGTATTTTTACGAAGGTGTTACACATGCACGGAATGCACAATCCACTCGACAACGAGAGATTCAAACTGTGTGCTGGGAACTGGACGCAGACAGTTCACGAATATTTCTCTCTCATTTAAGCCTGAACACCACTAATGTGTCTTGTCCTCCAATGTTTGCAGCTCTTATAAAAGCCGAAACCCACCAAATTGTTCATATTCAGGCCTAAGCACTCGCAAGTGTTCAAAATTGTCTGTTGAGTGTGTGTCGAACCCAGTAGCCTTAAACAAAAGTATTTTTTATGCCATGAAATTCTCGGACTGCATACACAAAATTTGGTCCTGGCACAACCAAATCATCACTCAAAACTTTGATTTTCAGTTGATCTGTGCAGCTTATTTCTTTTTTAATAAATCGCTCCAATACCCAGCCCGATACTGCCGAAATATTCACTTTAGAGAGAGAGACCTTCGATCTCTTCGTCTTTCGACCCGAACTACTCGTAGCACTACTCGAAGTTCCGCTGTCGTCAATGTCTTTAGCTTTGGGACCGAACTGGAACTAGTAGTAGACTTCGTTACTTTACGGTATTTAGTCCATTTCATTTTCGAATCACTAGAACTTATAAAGCAACTAATGGACACTGTCTGATCACTAATCGACTGTATGAATTGTCATACTTACCTCTGAAGTCTCCACCTATTCTGTTGTACAGATCAACCGGGAAATTGAAGCCGCGTATTAATATCCTCATTATATTCTAGAACGTTCCGTAGATAAAACGATTCGTAAATATTGCCAGTAGTTCGACTGCTTTTCTTTTTCAAGAACGTTCCCTCTCGCGCTTTCCAGAGATTCAAACATTACAATGAATCCGAATCGCCCTACGTGTGGCGCTACCTTTGTTCTGCAGCTTCCAAATGCTGACAAGTCTCTACATAGAGTTCAAGTTTGCTACGACAACACCGAAAGCGTAAGAAAAGTTTACGTGCAATATTATCAACAACAGGGTTATAGAACATTCTCCGTCTAGCCTTGATAGACGATAAAATTATCGTCACATTATTCAAGAAGACAACAATCTAATTTTATTTAGTGTAAACTGAAAAATTTCCTGGTGGGGGGTGGCACGAGTTACGATCCCCACCTTGGATACGCGCTATAAAGAATAACAGGGTTATAGAACATTCTCCGTCTTGCCTCGATAATTATTTATCTCCTTAAATTATCGTCACATTATTGAAGAAGACAAAAACGTAATTTTATCTCGTGTAAACTGAAAAATTTCCTGGGGTAGGGGGCTCGAGACACTTGATACCCACCTTATATACGCACTATTAACAATAACAGGGTTATAGAACATTCTCCGTCTTGTATCGATAATTATTCCTCTCCTTAAATTATCGTCACATTATTGAAGAAGACAAAAACCTAATTTTATCTCGTGTAAACTGAAAAATTTCCTTGGGGAGCGTGGGGTCTCGAGCCACCTGATCTTTACCTTGGATACGCGCTATACAATAACAGGCTTATAGAACATTCTCCGTCTTGCCTAGATAATTATCTCTCAAATTATCACCATACGTATTATTCAAGAAGCCAAAAACCTAATTTAATCTAGCGTAAACTGAAAATTTTCTAAAGGAGGGTTTGAGCCCCCCTGATTCCCACCTTGGATACGAGCTGTTACCAATAACAGGGTTATGGAATATTCTCCGTCTTGCCTCGATAATTATTTATCTCCTTAAATTAACGTCACATTATTTTATTTGACACCACAAGAAACAAAAAATCTCATTTTATCTAGTGTAAACCGAAAACTTTTGGGGGGCTCGAACCCCTTAAGCCCCCCCTTGGATACGTGCCTGGGAAGCAGTCACGTTTATTACACCCTTACATTTATATACAATATTAAAAAATTCTGCTTTTAGATCTCGCACAATGCCTTTTTCACAAAAATGGGCAATACCGCATTTTTTATATCAGTCAAGCTGTGATATTTTAGATTTATTCCGTTAGTTTTCTGATAATAGTTTTCACAGGTTTCCATAGCATTTAGGCATGATTTCAGTTGACAAGAACAAAATAATCTTATTTCAAAACATAGAGCAAAAAGAAATCCAACGCGCTTAAGTTAAAACTCCCTTACATTGGAAGCCTGGAGAGAACAAAACAGGGGTTCCTTCGTAACACGATTTCTTGAAAACTATTTTACACATTTGAATCAACTTTGTGATAAATTGATTAGAAAGTATGAATATTAACAGTAAAAGTTGTAACTTTTCCCCTGCTACTATATTTTAGAAGATATTCGTTGTCAAATATCTCAATACTTGCACAAGGAACCAGCCTTTTCCGTGCCGAGTGTTTCGATGATGACGTCATGCATCCACGGACAACTGCGCATACGATCTGCGCCGCCGAACGAGCACCCCCTGGGATTGACCTACTTCAGGTTTTCGCGAGCCCACAGAAACACGTGTAGGATTAAACATCTGTTTAAACAGTCAACAATGGGACCCTTCCATTGTTCTCATTCCGACTCTGTTCATATTTGAAGGAACAACGTTAACTACTTCTGTTCTTTCATTCATTTTTTATGTTTTTACATACAGGTAGCTCGAAGCATTAATAACGCAAATCAAATGTATCATTAATGTTACGAAAATCTAGCAATTGCCAAGCGTTTCGTTGTAATTTATTGAACTCTGTATTGCCAGAGTCTGTATTCTCATGTAGCTTCCCAAATTATCTCACTTCACACACCCACATGTGCCTCCCCAATGGTACAGTGGTAGGTTAAGCGTCGTCGCCTTGTAATCAAGTACTCTTGGGTTCGATACCCTGTCGAAGCACATATTGGTTCAGATCCCACTTCCAACTGTAGGTCCATTCCAGATTAGCCGTAGTGTGCATAAAGTGGACTTTAAAACACCAACTCAATCAATCAATTCACACACAATTAATTTCTTCTTGATAAATTCTTCTCCGTAATACAGTAACTCAGTTCTGTGAAATTCTTCTTTACAGGTGAATTTTGTGGGTTCCGCAAAATATAATTTAAAAAGTGTTAACGAAACAAAGTTGTACGTAATTTGTTTATACGTAATTCGCCCTAATTTTCAAGAAATACATTTCATTTTTACGTTTTGAAGGTTCAACAATGTTACAGAAATATAAATTCCATGTCTTTACAAAACAAAGAGCGAGATTCGTATACAAAAACAATAGGCGGGTATAGCTGCGGTCGGTAACGAGTTGCGAAAAAGACGAACGCCGCGGCTTGACAAGGAAGGAAAAGAGAGGCGGCATGAAATCAAAGGAGAACGATAACACAAGCCGCATTTTCTTTTGTTGGTAATTGTAATACGATACAACACAAGTAAAAAGACGCCTGTAGCTGATGCTTGCAATGTACCATAATAAAACACAACAAAGGTTCTGTCAGTGAAGATTTTCGGTTGCTGTGTAGAGCAGGAAGAGAAAATGTTTCATGCTTGCCAGAAAGTAAAATTCACACGGGAAGTTTACGTTAACCTACAAGAAACTTCAGATTCAAACTTCTAGATTAGTTAATTTATCACTTTACGACGGAAATAACATATATTAGCATACTGATACGTACGTGCTTAATTTCTCGTGACGTTTTATTTTTTCCCGACGTTGCCAACAGCTGATTAGCCTGTCCGCCTGTTTGTGCGAACGTGGCAACGCAGAAAACCCCCAGGCACATGGCAGCCAACGAGGAGACAGAATTTGGTCACGTTCTGCCGTTCTGCGTTCTGATTGCACACAGCTTCTTTTCACGGCCGGACTTGTAGGATCTAGATTTTTTTGCCTTTTTAACCCATTACATTAAGGTAGGCGTCAATGTTATAAATGCGTTTCATATCGTCTCGAGCCGGTCCCCGTGGCGGAGTGGTTCACAATGACCAGAGCAGTTTTCAGAGAAAATTCAATAGCTTCTTGCAAGAACACTACGAAAAAATTCATCTCCAAACAAGGAAGAAATGATATGCAAATTTCTTAATAGCGCTTTATACTTAATTTAGGTCAAACAAAAATGTATAGCCAAGGTTATAACAAGACAGAATTAAAATTCTGCAATTTGCAGTAATACACTTATGTAAATAACAATGTAACCTTTACAACTTGTATATAAGAATAAGTCAAATAATAAAAAAAGAGTGGTTATAGAATCGCGCTACTACGCCAGGGGTCCCGGGTTCGAATCCTGGCCTGGGCACGGATGTTTGTGAGTGTCCATTCATCAATTTCATCATGTCATCACTCATCCCCATCTTCGCGAATTAGCCAAAAGTGGCACAAAAGGCGAAGTAAAATAAAGCAAATCATATCGTCTCGAATCTTATGAAGCATTTTTATAGAGATTATTTTTATTCTACATAAAATTGCATAAAATCCCGTATTTGGCATTCTTCCCGCTTTCTTTGTCCACTCTAGAAGGTAATCTTTCGTTTTGTGAGTTTCGCTTCATCAGTTTTTTTTTATCTAATCATCATTTGTCATCATCCTCGCGATTGGTAAAAAATTATAGAACCTTGACGCCAAATAACAAAGAAACAAGGGAATGGAAGAATATGAGTCAATAAGAGTGTAACTGACTAAGAAAGTTAACATTAACCCTTTTAGGACGAACTGTTTTGTTTCAGCGAAAAAAAGAACGTTTTCGTTGTCTAACTTCTACACATCTACATAAAAAAGTTAGCATATAAGGGAAACACACGTCTGGGACAGCTGTACCCGTTGTTAAAAAATGTCACATTAAAATAACTAGAAACAGAACGGCGCTTTTCAATGTGTTAATCAGAACTTCTTCATCTTTTATTTGACCCTATCAACGTTTATATTCTGTTGACTTTGGTCAGCGTTTATGTTATTGTATTCCGGGTTCGGTAGATTAGATTGTCACAGATTCAAATCAATTATATAAGTAAATCACTTTTATCTTTGCCAGGCGCGGCTCGTGCATTATTTACCCGGGGGTTCACTGAAGTGATGTGACATATATTCACTTTCCGCAAAATATACTTCCTTCGCCCAACAAAAGGATGGGGGAGGGTTTAAAAGCTTTGTCAAGAATTCTTTTTATCTGGGAGTATAAGGTTTTGTTGTAGGGGTGTGCGAATAAATTTAGGGCTGAAACTACAATAAATTGTGCCTTTATGAAAAAAGTTGAGTTTTGTTGGAATATCATGGACATCCTCAAGTAGGGGCAAGTAATATATTTTTTCCCCACGAGGAGCAAAAAACACTCCTTCAGTCTAAAGTTACTGCAACGCTTTTATAATAATTACCAAAAATTACTGTGACTGAAATTAAATTATATGCGTGTAATATATAATTTTTGGTTTACATTCAATTTCCATGGGGGGGCGGCCCCCTTTTCCCCTTCCGGACGTCCATGCTGACTAATCAGAACTGGTCCTACATTTGTTAAAGGGAAATGGCAACTAATGGCATGCGCATACTAGAAATCGAACCTGAGACCCTTTCATTTATACGCGACAGGTTTGTTCAAATTTGGGGCTGGTCGACCAGCACACGCTTTTTTTCAGTGGACAAGGAAGTTTGTTTACGTTAATTATGTGTATTTCTATCGGTCATTTCTTACCTGCGCGGACAGCAACGCCTACACTGCATCAAATGACATAACCTAGGTAAAGTCCATCCCTCGTTTCACTCGCAGCATCACTTAATACTTTCCAACAAGTATCCAAGCACTTCAAAAACTAAAAAACTTGAGACTTTGACACCGAGCGACAGCGAGTCACGTCTTCGCGCCATTCTTTCTCTTTCGCGAACCCGAAGTGTTTCCACCTTTAAGGAAAAACCTCTGAATGCATGCACAAGGTATTTTGGTAATGTATCTCCTTTATTTTAATTCATCGCATCTAATTCCAGCTTCTATTTGTTTCCACTCATCCATCTCTGACACAATCTTGCATTTATTCCAAGAAGTTCGGTGCAAAAATGATACAAGAGAAGATTGAATATGTAATGTGTGCGCTTCAAACTTGAACCGCACGCAGCAACACTGGAAGGGAGGAAGCAGCGAGAAAGGAGCCTTGTCCCGCGCCTTCTGCGAGAGAACGAACTGCGCATGACCGTTGGGTTGAACATAGGTTCTGCAAATCTCATCTCCCATGTATTTTGTCCTATACCCTCCTCGCGCTTCTGCTCCCGCACGAAGCTTTCACAATGGCACGAGCTGTCCTGTGGGGGTTCAACTGAGGGTCTGTATCAGGGCGGCCGATTCGCGGTTTCTTCTTCTCAGCAAGAGAGTTCGCCGTGTTACGGGCACAAATACATGACTTATTGTGTAGAATTTTTAGCGAAATAATGTGAAAATTTAAAGACATTGTTCATTGTTCATTCTCGAGGTGATTATCGTATATTACTGGGGGTTCACTGATCCTGTGCGCTATAGGGCCAACCGCGCCTGATCTTTGCACTGTTTCATTGAGATCACTTTTTACATTTCAAGTAATTTGTCAAAAATATAGATATATGCCAGTGGGGACATTGGTTCAGACACCCAATACTGAAACCTGTGATATTTCTACTATGAAAAATATTACTATTTTGATTTTTTAATATTATGTTTGACATGTGTTGATTATGCTGTGTAACAATTTTTAGCGTGGTAAAACCTGGGACTCCCTATCAAACTATTACCCGGAGTAATATTACGTCATTTAAAGATTTTTTTAGTCTCCGAGTAGATAAGAGTGTGGCAATACAGTTATTTTCTGTTAGGACTTCCCTTCTCTCCAACAATACCTAAATCATCAAAATACTCCCCATAGTTTCCGAGATATGACATGTTTTGTGTCACATGGTGAGTTCGTTCGTCCACCCAATTTCCGAAATCTTCAAATTTTCAAAAATTCGTAACTTTCAAAATATCTGCTGGACAAGTCTAATATTACATATTTGTCATATGGAACAAGTATCTAGCAGAAAAAATGAAGCGAATCCATGACTATGAAGAGGCTTTTTGTCTTTCAATTGGGTGATGCCACGTGGATTGACCCGGATGTTTTTTCATTCCAATTTTTTTCTCCGTAGGCGTGAAAAATTGCAACTTTTATTATTCCAAGTACCATTAAACGTATACATATTTATAAATGCTTCGAAGCAAGTTTTTCACAATTTGGCTTTTATTTTTACTTTTATCACGAAAGAAAAAGAAAGCTGCATGGAAAATAAAACAAATTTTCTCAATCCATTTACTTTGTTAGTGTATTTTTCAGAACAATCTGTCTGACAGATGGAAGATTTTGTAGAATAAGATAAATTTTTGGGTACATTAGAATCATACAGACCCTTTATATTAGTAATATAGTACTTGTGTGTGTGCGTGGTGAGTCGGTAATACGTAAGGTTGGAATACATCTGCTTGTACCCTTGAATTGTTTGAAAGTTCTCCTTGAAAACCTGGAATTATGCATGAATTTTATCATAGTTCTAGTGTAGTGACCACCCTGAATCTTTTCTCATGTTATCCACAGTCAATCTCCGCCTTTATATGCTGAAAATCATCTTCAAGAGCAGTGCCTTCTCGTCCCTTGGGGCTTCCGGGGCTTAGCCCCTAAAGAGAAACAGACGTATTGACGTAATTATCAATCACCATAACGCATAACTATCACACAGTCTTTAAAAGGCGATTTTTACCCACGTAAATTCATCGTCTGTTGCAATGGATACGACAGCGCTCCTAGCGGCATTGATGTCAATTATCGTTTTCCGGGGCACGTCGCAAAGGAATCGTGCCCTACACCCACCTACGCTACAGTGAAGGTCACGTGCTATCAGGGAGAGGAAGGGAGAGTGCAATGGATTTGAGTGCTGATTCGGGGCTAGTTCCGTTGCGTCGCGTTCGATCTCGCGTGTTGTTCTGTAATGTTTTGGTGGCTTTCATTCGCTACGTTTGAGCGAGTTTGGCAGGGTTGATGTTCGAACACAAATTGATGAAGGACATAGGCTGTCAATTACAAGACACAATGAATTTGTCCGGAAAAATAGGCACAAATAGCAATAAATAGAATTATCGATTGCTTAAAATTCTGTGGTCGACATGAACTTGCTCTACGAGGACATAATGAAAGAGGACAGTCTTTAAACAGAGGCATCTTCCCAGATTTATATTCCCTTCATAGAAGAGGGAAAACTCAAGAGGGAACTTCGTGTTCTTTATTGTAGTGAAGAGTTCAAAAACATAAACTCTATCAGTAGATTGGATTCATTTTTTATTTAAAATTATTTAGATGGTACCTTTTCAGAAACAGTAAAAATGACAAAAACATGGTTTTAATAACTCCAGTGGCAACAGCTGAATCTGAACGATGTTTCATCACATTGAAGCGTATTAAAACCTGCTTAAGAAATACAATGGGACAAGACAGACCAAATGCCTTGGCACTTGCTTACAATAGAGATAGAATAAATACATTTCAAACAAAGAGGGCTTCAACGAATAAGTAATAACAAAATTTGCTGAGCAGAAGAACGGGAGTCAACGTTCGTAGAAAGGTATGTTTCACAACAATACCTGTTTCTTTTGTAATCATGTGAATTGTCATTATATTTTAAATTCTTTAAAAAAATAAGTCCAGTTTTGTAGTTTAGAAGAAGATAAATACCCGTTTTTTTGTAATTCATGTAATTTGTCATTACATTTTAAATTTTTTTACAAACGTAAGTCCAGTTTTGTAGTCTAGAAGGAAACAATACCTATTTTTTGTAATTCATGTGAATTGTCATTATATTTTAAATTCTTTAAAAAATAAGCCCCGGCCAAATTTGAGGCCACGAGACGCCACTGTTCAACAGAAACATAGTCATTTTCATGAAGAAACATTTCTTTGCAAGGTGTGAATGCCACAAGAGGATCAAACTGACGCGCAATTGACAAGACCACACGGAGAAAAGTTTGCACTTTTGACTGTGGAGGCAGTAGAGGCGATTCGGTGTCAAAACTGGAAAAGGGGGGGGGGGGGCGGAGAGATGCCAGGACAGTTTCCTTTCTTGTTTTGTTTGGAGCTTTGAAGAATATCATAGATTTGGATGGAGGGAAATCGACAGAGACCATGTTTCAATCACACCAGAAATTGAAATGTTTCATCACCAAACCGAGCATATACCTCTGTGAGATATAAAAATCCCGTAAAAACTAGAAAAAGGTTTAATTTAGGCACATAAACCTAAAATAGGTTCTGACAAGCAAACTGGGATATTTTAGGCACTATAAAACTTCGTTTGTTATTCCGTTTTTTAATGAAATGCCAACATAACTTCTTATTTCTTATTTACCTGCAAAGGGGAAAAAAAGGTTCAGAACTTAAAATCCCAGGTCTAGTTATAAGCAAGAAATTAGTGATTTTTTGGGGTATCAGTTATGATTTCATGGTATTATTCTTCGAATATGGGCCTGTGAAAAAGTTGAAATCTTGAGCATTTGAAGCCTTCACGCCAACTAACATTTTAAAATATGGTACTATTATCGTATGAGGGAAACACCTACGAATCATATATTTCGGACTTCTTTACATTGCTAACGTGTTATTTTCGAATGCGGAACATTTTTTAAGGTGAAATAATGCATTTCTAACTAAGATAATGTCTATTTCTTCTATTTACGAGTACTTACTGTTACTTGTTGTTTCGAATCTGTAACACATTATGGCCGTGATAGCGTACTGGTTTAGGGGGCGTTCTGAGAGTCTTTTGTCGATTTATGCAGTGTTGCAACCTCATTCACCGGAAAATATCTACTTTCGTGCCCGGATTTGAAATTATGCTAATACGTCGCAAACCATTGACGTTAGCCCCACAAACCATTGACGTTAGCCCCAAAAAACATTCACGTTAGCCCCAAAAACCATTTTCCGTAAGGTTAGGTTAGGTTAAGTTAGGTTAGGCAAGCATAGTTAAAAAAAAAAATACTCGACACGTGGTTCTAGTGAAAACACGGCGAGACTGAAACACTGGCTACGGGGTTGCATCATCTTAACACACGGAACATTGCACTCTCATGCAGAAAGCAAATGGCGGGAGTAGAAACAGCGTGTCGGACAGAGATTTTCGCAGAAAACAACACGCATTCACATTAAAATGGATCAAATCTATATTCAGGAACTTCCACAACGCTAAAGAAAATGATTTGCGTAAGTACTTTCTCCTGTAAATTTGAAGGAATCCGTTTCCCTCATACGATAATGTTACCTAAAATATATTTCGAGCAAAAACGCATGTAAATTGTGTTTATCTCGCAAACTTCACTTAAGCATTGTATCGAGTAGTGGTGGTGGTTTCAGCATTTAACGTGTTGCTATACATTCCACCTGAAATATTGTTTTTATATTTTGGTCTCTTACACAGCTGCAACTGTTGTAATAAGCAAGGAGTTGTGGGTGCATTTAGAGAGAAGAAGGACAAAAACGAATAAATTTTCAATAATTATAATGAGTGAAAGGTAAAAGTATAAAATGCTGTTCATAATGGATTCTGTTGAACTGGATAATTAAAATAAAAAGTCGTGTAACTTTCTTCTCCCCACATCTTGCAAAAACTCACCCATTAAAATATTGGGTCGATGCAAATTTTTGTTCCCTTTTTCTTTACATACCTTTTTCACTATGCTGACGTAACCGTCAAACACTCCGCCGTGCACTTGACACCTTGGTTTATGTCGTGAGATACGCCCATTCGTTTCTCCTCCTCGAAATATCTCTTGGCACTGACTATCATTTATTTTGCACCACTATGATATTACCGTCTTGCCATTATCATGCAAAAAAAAAAAAAAAAACTTCACAGAACCGCTATCACTCAATACTACACGTACGAACAAACACGCGAACTTGTGGGAGACACAGCCTGGACAGAATGCACGTAAGAATTATTATGGCTATGTGGGTGTTCAAGCAATATTCATGGCAGGAATATAAACACAGAAGTGAAAAAACTTTCGGCAACTCTACAATGCTTTCCTTTGCGCAACACATTGTTTCGGCTCATTTCCCGTGTCAAAGCTGCTTGGACGCGAAGTTTAAAGGGCAAGTGGAAACGCTTGGCAACAATGCTCACTTACTCTTAGCAACGATGTGAATCGCGCGGGAACCGGTTGCCAAGAAAAACAATTCGCTCTGTTGTTTTCAATTCGCACAGTGTGAAAGAACGAGATATGGAAATTTGATTTTTATTCCACGGCCATCATTTTGATATGCATTTCATGACCATTGCACTGACCATTTCCGAGATTGCAACATCATAATTAATCATTCATTGTGGCTGTTCCACAGCTGATAGTACCATTATATTTGGCTGAGATATTTTCACATAACCAAGCTTCAATCACAAATAAAAATTGATATTTTTACAACGGTTTTACACGAAGCTACACACAATTCAATTCGACTAATGTAAAAATTACACGAAAAAAATATACTTTTACAAACGTTATTAATTAGTACTATGCAATAATTGCATTATGTTATGAAACACGGTGGTTTCACACGCTAGACAGAATACTGTCTCCGAATTTCGACTCCGCGCAGGTAGAGGAGAAAGGAATTTGAGGGAAGTGCGGTCAAGGTCAAATGACGTCACAACGTCAGAACAAAGAAAGAACCCGAGAACCTGATTCACCAATCAGAGATCGCGTCGGTAGGTTTTCAGAACCGGTTTTTCCAAGGTTAACCAGTACGCAAGAACAGGGGAAAGCTATGCAATACTGTAGGGCAGAGGAGGGATTCAACCAGACAACAAAGGATGTCTGGAATGCGCAGCAAGGGTCAATTTTTTGAAACTGTGCGTCGTTTGCATGCTAGATCATGTTTCTGTCTAAGTAGGCCAAAGTTACCGAGAACACAAGAAAAAAGGATTTTTGGATACCCAATTAGATTGGAGCGAGAACTTTAATTTGAACAAGGAGAACGAAGCGTAAGGGTTTTTTATATGTACTATGAAGAAGGGAGAGCTATCAGGGACTGGGCCTACAGTTTTCATTATTTGCTTTTATCACGGGGTAACGAACCTAGGACCCTTTGATTATTGATTTAGGTAGTAAATTTATGTTACTGTGTGTTATTTAACATAATATTGAGTTTATTTTTTACCAAAATTTGACTTTATGTCAAACATTTTTCCAGCTTATCCTTATTTTTATTCAAATAACACAATTTAAACGATTCTAGCAAGAGTTTTTTATTATATTTTCAACACACAAACTGCATTCTTCAATTTTTAATTGTTTATTTTTCAAGTTTTGGACACACAAAGACATTTTTTTCAACTTTTAACTTATTATTTTACAACTTTATGTTAATTTTTACCAAAATAACACTATTTATACTATTCAGGCAACATTTTTTCATTAATTTTGGATTCACAAAAACATTTTTTTCAACTTTTAACTTACTTTTAACTTACACACACATCTACACACACACACACACACACACACACACGCACACACGCACACACACACACACACACACACACACAGAGAGAGAGAGAGAGAGAGAGAGAGATTTTTTCCAACTTTACAGGATTATTCTCTAGTTTACTCAAATAACACAATTTAGATGTGGTTTGAATTAAATTTTGTACACATGAAGTGTGTTTTGTCAAGTTTTACCCTTTTATTTTACAAGTGTAGGCTTAATATTACTCAAATAATACAATTTAATCCATTCAGGAAGGATTTTAATTATATTTTGGATGCACAAAGAGATGTTTTCAATTTTTTTACTGATTTTTGGCAGGGTTTGTATTAATATTTATTTATTTTGTTTTGTATCCGACATTCACTAATTTCTAATTTAGAGTTTAGTATTTATTTAAATTTTTTCAAAAACACTAAAGAAAAAGTACTTTTAGCTACAATTTAAGCCACAGAATATATTATTATTATTATTATTATTATTATAGTTTACTGATTTCCACTAAGCAATTTTTTTTGTATTTCTATATGTATTTATTTAGGTCAGGTTACGTCTGCTACGTAGGAAAGTTTGTTTATTTTAGAGTTTGCTGAGTATTTTGTTACTTTTATACTAGGTAAAGTTTTCTAAATATATCAGGTAGGGCTCCATCCATATATTTTTGTTTTTGCTGTTTGGAGATGATGCGATCAGCATCACTCTCCATCTGCTTTTTATTTTATGTACCCAATATTATTTTGAGGCTTAGTGAATTCTAGAGCCTATTTATGCAGGAGAGAGGGCTTGAAAATTTTGATCTCAGATAACCCACAACTATTTGTCAGTATTTTAAAGGATATTTTATATTTATTGTGTGCCAGTAGAATATAAAAGCTTGCTTAATTTTGATGTCTGTAACGCTGTTATTGTATTCCTAGCTAGGGCTTACTGGATAAAGTACACGAAATGTTTATTATTTCGACTATTTACCTTTATACGAGGCCAAATTTTTAGTGTAACGAAAATTATTGTGTGTCTATAAAGACTGACATTTTTTTACCGATGGGCCCATAACTGGACGCTTACCAACATTGTTTATTATTATGTTTTTTAAATATAACTATTTATCAATATATTGACAATTCACAGGACAAGCCGAAGTTCACAGACGACTTACTATATGGACCATAGGTCCACTTGCTAAACTTTTCTTCTATGCTAGAAGAATAATTTAGCCTTATAGCCTTTTTCAAGGTATTTTTGAAGTATTACTGGTTTTTTGGGTGCATCAACATTTGGGTTATTTCCATTTGGTTTATTATACGAGGCTACAATCACTATCTGAACACTGAAATCCTCTGAATGAAACTAAAACCTTAGGCTGTAACTAGGGACTTAGTATGAATATCGACAATTTATAGGACAACACGAACCTTACAAAGGATTGTAGGTGACGTAGGACCACACGCCAGAGCTTTGTTAATCTGCAAGAAGCATTTACAGCTAATATTACGAGGAAATGAGGTTGATTTTTACTGTTTCACAAGAATGCTATTTTTTATACACCCAATATTTGCTTTTTCAAGTAACTACATGTGCCAGAAGTACTTACAGGCCAACTCTAACTAGACTTCGATTTATGTAATTGTAGCAAGAACTATATTTCTGAGGAAGTACGCAAAAGCAGATTACCCGATTAAAGTATCTGAAAAACAGATTTTTCTATGCAAGTATATTTTTATTGACTGGATTATTTAACAGATCGAACAGGAAGACTGCAAAATTCATTAAATGTAGTTCTATAGTATAGGTGGTTTCAGAGATATAAAAAGAACAAATATAAGATTTCGCTTTTTTTGCTTCTGAGGCTAATTGCGACGCTAAGGGTAAATGGGGAGGAAATGTAACGGAGGAGAAACAGTCCCAAAAGTTATGGGCTGCATGTAAGTTAATACCACAGAGATATTACAGTAGGTGTAGGTTCTACCACCAGAACTTTTCTATCATAGTAATACTGGTTATGCTGTACTGTTAGCTAAAGATGCTGATATTTGAGAAACTTAAAAGCTTATTTGCAAAATTTTAAGATAAATAATAATCTGTTAGACTGTCAACATATTTTATATCCATTCTGCACAAGATCCGATGACAAAGTTTAAAAATTGTAATCGCCTAGACAGGCACTCGAACCATGGACAGATAGGTTAAAAGCCTAACGCTATACCAACTAAGCTATCTGGGCACAAAGTATTTTTTTTTGAAAAGTTAGTTATGTTAAGAAATATATTGAAACATTTGAGAACACTCTTGGTCTGGTTCGACAGAGAAGGAGACAACATTTCCAAATTTTTACAGACTGGGTGTATTTTTCCACTATAGAGGCCTTCACTATATGTAATTCGAAACGCTAGAGTTCAGCTAGCTTCCAAAATTGAGGTAAAGATTGTGTTTGGCGAGATTAACGTTACAATTATATCCAGTTACGGACAAATAAAGCTAAAACTCTCAGATTTACTGTACTAGCCAAGTTTTAGTAACATTTTCTTCACTTTAGTACAAATACCAAAGAAATAGGTATATTTTGTTTATAATTTGACAAAATGTACTAGTATTTAATTCACAAAGTTAGGTAAAAAAGAGTATTTTAAAAAAATATTGTTACTGCCTTCAAATTTTATGTTATTCAGCCACTAACAACTGGTTTACACTGTTTGGCATCCTTTAAATAGGAAAAGAAGGAATTATTTGTTTAGTATTTTTACTACTTTATATTTATTTAAGAAAACAATTCTACAGTCTAACTTAATTTTTTACAAATTGTTACTAATTTATATATCAAAGTTATGTTGTTTAGAGTGTATGAAGGCGTATAAAGTTAATATTTGTACTTATCAGTGCAACTAACAATTATATTTTACACATAAAAGATAATGTTTACAGTTAAATTACTTGAATAAGAGAATAATATTTTACAGTAATTGATTCATTCAGCACTAGTCAGTACTTTTATGCATCAGAAAGTTTTTTTAATTTTCTATTACGCATGCTATTTTGGGCTATTCTTAAAATGTATTTCTAAGGCAAAATGGTTTAATTTTCTGCTTATAATGTAATGTTTACAGTTTTCGCACAATGCATTGTACATTTGTTATATTCTCTACTTACAATCCAAATATTACGCTTATTTAATGTATAACTAACTAACTCTCTAGCCTTCTTAAACCCGAATGTTTATGACTGCAGCAACACATGCCTTTCATCTGTCCCTTTCCTGAGCAAGATCTATATACTCCTTTCCTTCCCTACCAATTTCCTTTAGGTCCATCTCTACATTATCCCTCCATCTTTGTTTTGGTCTTCCTATTGGTCTTTTATCATCAGGTTTCCCAACAAGAATCCTGTATACTCTTCTTTCCTCTCCCATTTGTACCACATGACTTACCCACCTAAGTCTTTTTGATTTAATCATTCTAATAATAACTGGACATGAATACAAATTATGTACTTCTAAATTATGTAACCATCTCCACTCATCTGTCTCCTCATCTGTTTTAGGCCCAAATATTTTCCTAAGGATTTTATTTTCAAATACTCTCAATTTATGTTCCTTTTTCAATGTAAGTGACCAAGTTTATTTACTGTATTTGACTTTTATTTTCTTGTAATTAACAAACGAATCTAATTACTATGACATGTTAAATAGCTTGTACTGTAGTTACTATATCTTTTTCTATCAGCTTATTTTCAAATTAATATTATTAAGTATAGTCTTTGATTTATAACTATATTGCTGTTTTTATCAAATTATCTAAGAGTACACACAGACAAACACATGTGTACACACTTTTATGTACATAGATATGCCTTTTTTCAATATTTTAGTATGAAGATTGCACTTTAGCTATTCAAGCAAGGGTAGGAAAGGTAGGATTTCTGAGAATTTGTTGCAGGTTTTTGTTGTCCAAGTACAGATGAGAACTGAGCTGGGAGACTGTTTCGAACCTTTTCACGAGACTTGCATGTGAACTGTATGCAAATTGAGCACTATTGACTGTGCATGCTTCTAAGTTTTGATGTTATTTTACATCAACTCTGTGAGACTGTAGAGAGTTTTCCCTTTTCAAGTAGTTTTTTTATTTATTGTATTTGTATATGTTTTGGGGAGTTAGCAGTTTTATGTTATGAGGCAGTTTGTTGTAGAATATTTTTATCTGATTGTTTTGAGATATTGAGTGTCTGCTGTTTTTCTTGTAATTATTTTTCTTCTTGTGTAGTGTGTTCGACTATATTTTGCCCAAGTTCGTAGTATTTAGAATAATTGTTATTGAATTCTAGATGTAGGTAGTAATAATCCTTTGCAAGATGCCTTATACTTTAGTCTGAACATTATTCTTAGTGTTCACTTTTGAAGCCTTAGTATTCAGAGTAATTACTTGAGTAATTGGAATTTTTCTGATAAATTAGACTCACTTAGTTGTTTCAGCAGATAGAAGTTGCATGATGGTTTACTGCTGATGATGCTAATTTGCTCTTATTATATACTACGTACGATGTAGCTTATTTGAGTAATTGGAATTTTGTACTGAACATAGGATTGCTTGTCTATCTTATTCCTATGTTGTTGAGTTTGTACATATATGCCTTGGAAGAATCTAGATATATTGTGTTTGAAGTTTTATGTTTCTCTGAGGTTTCAGCTATGTAGTTTCTAACTGTGCTATGGGTGTGACTATTGATTTCTCTTTCTGGGTGCCATGTTGGTTTCTGTTTATTCTTTTGAATGCTATTTTATAATAATTCCACTATTTTTAATTTTAATTACTTTAATTTTACATTAATTAAGCTGTTTTAATTTAACAACAAAAAATATTTACCATAGTATAAAAACTTTTGCTAACAAAATGTACTATTATAACTTTTAATTTTAGAAAATTGTACTTTTAAAATTTTAACTTTGAAAAATTTAATTTTAACACTTTGACTATAACAATGTACTTTGAATTTTTTATGTAAAGAGACAATTAAAGATGCATCTACTAACAGAATTTAATATTATAACTAAAGCATCAAAAAAAATAAACAGAAACCAACATGGCACCCAGAAAGAGAAATTAATAGTCACACCCATAGCACAGTTAGAAACTACATAGCTGAAACCTCAGAGAAACATAAAACTTCAAACACAATATATCTAGATTCTTCCAAGGCATATATGTACAAACTCAACAACATAGGAATAAGATAGACAAGCAATCCTATGTTCAGTACAAAATTCCAATTACTCAAATAAGCTACATCGTACGTAGTACATAATAAGAGCAAATTAGCATCATCAGCAGTAAACCATCATGCAACTTCTATCTGCTGAAACAACTAAGTGAGTCTAATTTATCAGAAAAATTCCAATTACTCAAGTAATTACTCTGAATACTAAGGCTTCAAAAGTGAACACTAAGAATAATGTTCAGACTAAAGTATAAGGCATCTTGCAAAGGATTATTACTACCTACATCTAGAATTCAATAACAATTATTCTAAATACTACGAACTTGGGCAAAATATAGTCGAACACACTACACAAGAAGAAAAATAATTACAAGAAAAACAGCAGACACTCAATATCTCAAAACAATCAGATAAAAATATTCTACAACAAACTGCCTCATAACATAAAACTGCTAACTCCCCAAAACATATACAAATACAATCAATAAAAAAACTACTTGAAAAGGGAAAACTCTCTACAGTCTCACAGAGTTGATGTAAAATAACATCAAAACTTAGAAGCATGCACAGTCAATAGTGCTCAATTTGCATACAGTTCACATGCAAGTCTCGTGAAAAGGTTCGAAACAGTCTCCCAGCTCAGTTCTCATCTGTACTTGGACAACAAAAACCTGCAACAAATTCTCAGAAATCCTACCTTTCCTACCCTTGCTTGAATAGCTAAAGTGCAATCTTCATACTAAAATATTGAAAAAAGGCATATCTATGTACATAAAAGTGTGTACACATGTGTTTGTCTGTGTGTACTCTTAGATAATTTGATAAAAACAGCAATATAAATCAAAACTACTTGAAAAGGGTAGTTTTTTTTTATTAAGACTATACTTAATAATATTAATTTGAAAATAAGCTGATAGAAAAAGATATAGTAACTACAGTACAAGCTATTTAACATGTCATAGTAATTAGATTCGTTTGTTAATTACAAGAAAATAAAAGTCAAATACAGTAAATAAACTTGGTCACTTACATTGAAAAAGGAACATAAATTGAGAGTATTTGAAAATAAAATCCTTAGGAAAATATTTGGGCCTAAAACAGATGAGGAGACAGATGAGTGGAGATGGTTACATAATTTAGAAGTACATAATTTGTATTCATGTCCAGTTATTATTAGAATGATTAAATCAAAAAGACTTAGGTGGGTAAGTCATGTGGTACAAATGGGAGAGGAAAGAAGAGTATACAGGATTCTTGTTGGGAAACCTGATGATAAAAGACCAATAGGAAGACCAAAACAAAGATGGAGGGATAATGTAGAGATGGACCTAAAGGAAATTGGTAGGGAAGGAAAGGAGTATATAGATCTTGCTCAGGAAAGGGACAGATGAAAGGCATGTGTTGCTGCAGTCATAAACATTCGGGTTTAAGAAGGCTAGAGAGTTAGTTAGTTATACATTAAATAAGCGTAATATTTGGATTGTAAGTAGAGAATATAACAAATGTACAATGCATTGTGCGAAAACTGTAAACATTACATTATAAGCAGAAAATTAAACCATTTTGCCTTAGAAATACATTTTAAGAATAGCCCAAAATAGCATGCGTAATAGAAAATTAAAAAAACTTTCTGATGCATAAAAGTACTGACTAGTGCTGAATGAATCAATTACTGTAAAATATTATTCTCTGATTCAAGTAATTTAACTGTAAACATTATCTTTTATGTGTAAAATATAATTGTTAGTTGCACTGATAAGTACAAATATTAACTTTATACGCCTTCATACACTCTAAACAACATAACTTTGATATATAAATTAGTAACAATTTGTAAAAAATTAAGTTAGACTGTAGAATTGTTTTCTTAAATAAATATAAAGTAGTAAAAATACTAAACAAATAATTCCTTCTTTTCCTATTTAAAGGATGCCAAACAGTGTAAACCAGTTGTTAGTGGCTGAATAACATAAAATTTGAAGGCAGTAACAATATTTTTTAAAATACTGTTTTTTACCTAACTTTGTGAATTAAATACTAGTACATTTTGTCAAATTATAAACAAAATATACCTATTTCTATGGTATTTGTACTAAAGTGAAGAAAATGTTACTAAAACTTGGCTAGTACAGTAAATCTGAGAGTTTTAGCTTTATTTGTCCGTAACTGGATATAATTGTAACGTTAATCTCGCCAAACACAATCTTTACCTCAATTTTGGAAGCTAGCTGAACTTCAGCGTTTCGAATTACATATAGTGAAGGCCTCTATAGTGGAAAAATACAACCAGTCTGTAAAAATTTGGAAATGTTGTCTCCTTCTCTGTCGAACCAGACCAAGAGTGTTCTCAAATGTTTCAATATATTTCTTAACATAACTAACTTTTAAAAAAAAAATACTTTGTGCCCAGATAGCTTAGTTGGTATAGCGTTAGGCTTTTAACCTATCTGTTCATGGTTCGAGTGCCTGTCTAGGCGATTACAATTTTTAAACTTTGTCATCGGATCTTGTGCAGAATGGATATAAAATATGTTGACAGTCTAACAGATTATTATTTATCTTAAAATTTTGCAAATAAGCTTTTAAGTTTCTCAAATATCAGCATCTTTAGCTAACAGTACAGCATAACCAGTATTACTATGATAGAAAAGTTCTGGTGGTAGAACCTACACCTACTGTAATATCTCTGTGGTATTAACTTACATGCAGCCCATAACTTTTGGGACTGTTTCTCCTCCGTTACATTTCCTCCCCATTTACCCTTAGCGTCGCAATTAGCCTCAGAAGCAAAAAAAGCGAAATCTTATATTTGTTCTTTTTATATCTCTGAAACCACCTATACTATAGAACTACATTTAATGAATTTTGCAGTCTTCCTGTTCGATCTGTTAAATAATCCAGTCAATAAAAATATACTTGCATAGAAAAATCTGTTTTTCAGATACTTTAATCGGGTAATCTGCTTTTGCGTACTTCCTCAGAAATATAGTTCTTGCTACAATTACATAAATCGAAGTCTAGTTAGAGTTGGCCTGTAAGTACTTCTGGCACATGTAGTTACTTGAAAAAGCAAATATTGGGTGTATAAAAAATAGCATTCTTGTGAAACAGTAAAAATCAACCTCATTTCCTCGTAATATTAGCTGTAAATGCTTCTTGCAGATTAACAAAGCTCTGGCGTGTGGTCCTACGTCACCTACAATCCTTTGTAAGGTTCGTGTTGTCCTATAAATTGTCGATATACATACTAAGTCCCTAGTTACAGCCTAAGGTTTTAGTTTCATTCAGAGGATTTCAGTGTTCAGATAGTGAGTGTAGCCTCGTATAATAAACCAAATGGAAATAACCCAAATGTTAATGCACCCAAAAAACCAGTAATACTTCAAAAATACCTTGAAAAAGGCTATAAGGTTAAATTATTCTTCTAGCATAGAAGAAAAGTTTAGCAAGTGGACCTATGGTCCATATAGTAAGTCGTCTGTGAACTTCGGCTTGTC